>NC_054054.1:32370530-32982237 GCF_017639655.2 Falco naumanni | reverse complement strand
AAAGCTGCAGTGCAGTGTTCAGGGCAATCACGGTTCAGGCAGGCACGCACCATGCAGTTTTGGGGAGTCTATGAGGAACAGGCATGTAGGCAAAGGACATTTGGGGGGTACATTTTCAGTGCAGTCTATGGGAAATATACAACCTCCACTAGCTTTAGTAGGATTCACAAAGCCGCATCTTATACTGAAAATGTCCCTCTGTCAAAAACGCACAGCAATTAAACTATTAATAGACAGGTATTGAATTCTGAGTTAAAGAAGCAACAAGTAACGACTGAAGTTACAAAGTGGTTCCCAAAACGAGAAGGATTACTAAACCCAACCTTTGAAACTCTTAAGGGAGGAATAAAAAAAGGATGGGTACTTTCTTTTATGTATTTTCTGAATCCCAGATTTTTAAACTACCCTTATCTCATTGCTTTCCAGGATTACCTCTAGAACTGCTAAGGCTGGAAATATATTGAACTTTGCAGTAGAAGCTGAGATTTTCATGTTTCCAAGGTCTGTGACTGTAAAAAAAAATCACCAAATCTTGAAGTCTCATGATCATTTTGTGAATACTAACAGTGATGCACACGTGAAGGATCTATCTATCCTGTTAATGACCCAGATAGATACCAATTTTTTACATTTAGCAGCATATAAATTCCACTACAGAAGAAATAGTAAAGGGGGAAGGTGTTGTTGAGTCTTTTTTAAGATGACCCTAGGTGCAGAGAATCTGCAAAGTCCTTTCTCTCAGCACAGTAGATTTTACACAAGCATGGATAATTTACGTGATTATGGGTCTACTTTCTGACAGAACTTCATTGAGCAGCTCTTTCCTTTTAGCTCTTACCTGTTTCAAGCTGCCATTGGGCCTTAACAGTTATATATAAATAGTCCCTGTTTTTGTTGTTTCCTTTGCTTATAAGGACAAATACAGCTACTGTTCTCATTTCCCAAATATTTCTGATTTTTAATTGAAGATGTGAAATAAATCTCTGCAGCTGTGCGGGTCACAGCTGTCCTTTGGGCAGGGGTACCTATAGGTTTGGCTGGCTGTTTCCATGAAGATGTATTTTTAGACTTCTTTTAAATGAAGAACTACTCGCCGCCTTCTGCAAGGTTTTGTTTAAATCCTGTAGTAATGATAGTTAAATGCCACTACTATGCCCTTGCATAGCAGAAATAGAAACTCATACCTGAAAATGTGATGTGTATGAACTTTCACATTGTGATAGACCTCTCAGACTGTATGTCACATAGCAATTATAACAGCCATTATCATCCAAAGGAAAAACTATGCAAGTGTGAAAGTGAGAGATGAAATCCAGGTGCATTCCTACACAGGAATGTATGGATCAGTGAGCAAGTCTCGGGGCAAGACAGGGCATGAAAATAAGTCACAGCACTGAGCAGTCAGCATCATACATACTTGATTATCAACTGTTAAGCAAAAGCAAGCCCTGAGCTTCATAAACAAAGAAAACCACAGATAAAAGGCTGATCCAAGGCACCCTACAATCCAACACCTTTTCCAGGGCTAGGACATTAACACAGCTCTTTGTTGGTTTCCTTCAGCTCTAATTTGGCGAAATCAGCACAGAGTGCAAAAGAGAAGAAAGAATCAATTTTCTTCCTTGATGTTCATGTTTTATTTTATTTATTAATGTTCTTACACATTGCCAGTCTTGCTAAACTGGCAGAGGGATTTACAGCACCAGAACAAATCTCTGCTGGCTTTTTAACCCAAGAATGTTAAGAGACTGCTTTAGTCCCCATTCAGAGTATGTGTTTACCCACAGTGAGTTAACACTGCAAAACCAGAAATCTATCTACCAAACAAGCATTTCTGATTTAAAATATACAGGAGCCTTTCCCACTCCTCCCCCCCCATTCACCTCAGTGGGAATTCCTGGCTGAATAATTAAAGACAAAGTTATCTTCAGAGGTTGAAGAATTAAGTCTGCTTTTGAAGCAATGAGATAATGGGTGCCCAAGAACTCGGAGAACAAAGTTGCTTACAGCGTGATCCCCGTCACTTAGGGGGTAAGCCTCAGAGACACGGAGGCTCCCTTAACCAAAGCCAGCCCCAGTAACCAAAATCCCAGCAAAACACAGGTGACAGGGCAGAATATAGAAAAGCAAGAACACTTACGTTATAGGATTTACTTTAATCCACATGATAAACTAGGTCAGATGACTATCTAAGCAGGTAAAGATTAAATGAAGAACACAATAAGTGCAACAAATAAGAAAGAAAGTAATCATTAAAAGATAAGGTGAAAGAGGAAGGCAAATAAAATATTGTACTAGGCCTAAGCAGCAAAGCGTGTGCGCAGAGATGGTAGAAGTTTAATACGCAGTACTACGTATTTAAGCATAAATTCAAGGAAAGGTTCCCAGAAGGTGGCAGAGATATTTTTACTGTAACAAAATTAATTTATTTTTTTTAATGTTCACAGTAATAACACTTTGATGCCATCTATACCAGTTTCAGACCAGGAATGCCATATTTCCTGACACTACTCCAAGTATTTTGTGGGCTGTGTTTGCCCAGCAAGCTGAGGTGATGTAGAGCAGCCTAATGTCACACTTCCTGAGACAAGGTTGGGGCACGGGAGTCCTGCAAGGAAAATCAGCTGTGGGGTCATCCTACTGTGTGCACAAAGGGTATATGTATTTTACCAGAAAGCCAGACTTTATTCGTTTGCACACATTCTTTTATCTTTCCTAAATTTTCAAATTCCAGGGAAGTTTTTCCAAAATGAAGAGACCAGAGGGAAGGCAAACATTCATGAGGCAGGAGAAAAGTTATTGACAGTGAAGCTGAACTCAGTCCGATAAATGACTATTCTAATAAATGCTTGACTTTTCTCCTCCACTTTCTGGATAGAGATTCAGGCTTAAGAAATAAAGTGTCTAAATTAAGAAGCTTAATAATTTCTGCATTTAAGCTGACTCGGTGGCTTGTGGGAGCGCTTAAGGTTTATGCTAGAAATTCCCTTGCATCCCAGGGATCAGGAGTGGAAGCTGATAAGATAACTTGAGGCACGGGAGCAGCATGTCTCACTCCACTGGCTCTGTCTTCAGGGAACATTAGTAGCTGGCACAAGGACGAAGTAGCTCTCTTTCAAAAGCATAAAGGAAGCAAAGGCAGATAGCTACAGTATACTGCCTATAGTCACTTCCACATACTTCCCTAAGTGCAGGAACTCATTTCCATTGCTTCAGTGACCTTTTATGGGTATCTTCTCCATGGTAGACTTGTCAAGCAAAAGAAAAGAAAAAAAACCCCTTTGTCTTAATTAGTATCAAGCACCAAACAGCAACATACCTGCAACAGAACCACAGACCCCGCACTGAGAACACAAAAGGTCCTTTTTCCTTCAGGAGGAAGGCTTGCTAGAGGGGTATAAGGACATGTTTGGCCTTCCTGCGCTTCTCTGCTCACTCCCACCAGCCAGATGGAAGTGACCAGGAGGCAGTAATTGCTTCAAGGCAGCCTCACTGGGATTAAATAAGGAAGCAGGATCATGCTTTTGCTGTGCAAACCCCAGCCCCAGCCTAAGAACCAGCCCTACTGAACAGACGTTTTCTGAAGGCAAAATTCAGCCGTTCTATGATGACACCTTGGTATGACACTCTTTCATTTACATAATATTAACAACATTGGCTTGTGTTATTCTTGTCATCCATTATAACCCCAACCCCTTTCCAAAAAGGCAAACAAACAAGAAACTCCCACAACAGTATCCCTTCTTTTTTAGGATTTTTGCTGAAGATGGGGAGAACAGGGGCAGGAGATTTCAGAAGCTCCTTTCAAGTGTTAGGCCAGCCTGCACTGCACCTCTAAGCTGCTTTTCACACAGCTTCTCTGCACACACATGAAACCAATATGGTAAATGCAAAACTGCAATGTGTATTGTACAGCTCAGTTACTTACGTATTGCATTTAACTAGAGACGCTTAGTCCCATCAAATAAGGGCTAGCCAGTGTGACTGAACACTGCAAAATACTCTCTGTGAATGTTTCAGTTCCTAGTCAAATTTGTCTGCAATCACATTCCTTCTGCTGACACTTCTCACAAATGGGCTATTCGTTAGTTTTATGCTGGACCAGGAATATGTGCTGAAAATGGAGCGGCTCACAACAGTTTCCAGTTCAACATTAAAAAAAAAAAAAAAAAAAAAAAAAAAAAAAAAAAGAAAAGGGGGTGGAAATTTTGATTGTGTTCTCAGATATGAAAAAAAAAGGGGTAAGAAAGAAAAATTCAAAGTGAATTTTGGATTTGTAGCTATGGCAATGGCACGTTTCTAATGGGCAGAGACAGTCAGAGAGTAGCACTGTCCCCTGTGTTCCACTAAAGTAGGGGCATCATTGCAGGTATTTGGCAAACTGGCCCCAAAAGGCATCTGAGGCCATCCAGGATGTTCCAGGTTTAAGTCAAAGGCTTGAATTTCTAGGGTGAATCACAGGCATGCCAAAAAAGATGGACAGAAATTGTGTTTCCTATTGTCTCCCAGCCTCTTCTGTCTTTAGATTATAAGTGCTTCAGGGCATGACTGAACATATGCACATTTCGAGGTAAAAGCAGCAGAGGCAGGTGAAAATTATAGTGTGGGTGAAAAGAGTTGATTAAAATGGTGGAACAAATACAATTCTGAGTGTATTTTTATCTTCAAATTACTCATAAAATGTCTGGGAATGAGCTCTGAACATCGTCTCTGGGGGTTTTTTTAACCAAAGCTTACCTTAAGAGTTGGGAGGATGTGTCAAAGGGAAGAGATGGAGAAGGAGCACGGCCGCAGCCCAAGGGTTAAGGCAGCTGGAAAAAAAAGCCTGGAAGATGTAACAAAGCAAACACCTACTCAGCAGAGTGTTTAATGCCAAAGATCAAGTTATGGCATGTAGCTGGTAATATTGCTGAGGTCAAGAGGCTGCAAACCCTTTTATGATGGTTATCTCTGTCTCTCAACTTCCCATATTTTGACTTTACACTCCATTCTTCCTTCATCGGCCCTCATGGTAAGTACCAAGTTGATGGCTATTCTGCTCAGCCTTTAAGAAAGAAGGGTAAGCCCCAGACAGCATTTCTGTGGTTTCTGTTTCCTGTGTCAGCAAATAACTCTGAGTAACAAATGCACGCAGGAAAATCAGGGTCTGTTCATGGAAAATTTGCAAACATAAGAAGATTCAAATATTCAATTAATAATTGACTTGTTATGAATTATTATCTCCGCCTATTCTGTTTGCAGCTCAGCAACTGTGTGCAGCCAGTCAAGCCAACACACCCCCCCAAAAACATGAGACAAATCACTTCTGACCTTGTTCTTCCTGTGACCTTATGGCACTGGCTTGCAGAAAGAATATGCATATACAGATAACTTGGCAAAACTTCAAGAGCGGTTCAGTAAGTAGTTCACAACTGCTGACCATCTGGCTGTTAGATCTGAGAGGGATCTATTAAAGTTAGAGCTAGAACATTGCCAAGCTGCAGCAGAAACTGCATGGGAGAAGTCTGTACAGGCCCTCTTTGAAACCCTAACAGAAGCCATTGCATTTGTTTTATCCACCCGTTTACTCAAGTCGTGTCACATTACTTCTGCTACCATCACATCCAGAGGCGCAATCCAGGAAGGAGGTCCGTTGTTGGATAGTACAATGATATGTGACCCTGAACAGCTTTAAATCTGAGTTTATGTCTCCAGGACATACTGGAAAAGACAAATTTTTGTGCATCCTCTTGGTCCTTCCTGCCCTTTGAGATGATCAAAAGCAATGGAATAGATAGACATAGGTGTTGTTAACAGTGCCAAGCCTCGGTTACAGGCAACATAAATTAAATGGCGCTCTGCATTGTAGTATGATTTTACACTGTTCTTGCTCAGCTTAAAGCCTGGTAGAGGAAGTTTGCATCATCCAGCAGCTTACTGCATTGACAGGGTATACAAAAAGCAAAGAAAAAAGAGCAGGGAGTAGAAGATACATTAATGTACACAGTTTATGGGTAATTTATGCAGTATCATGGGGGTTGATGTACTAAATCTACACTCAGACATCTCTCCAAGCTGTTGTTTTGTTGGTGTCACAGAATAAATGATCCTGACAGATTTGGCAGTATCATCTTGCAAGTCAGTTTAGGTCTTTTCATTCAGTGGGACCAACAAGAAGTAAAACCTGACAAGAATAAAAAAACTGTAATCTGTTGAAATTATTACTAATTTTACAGAACACTAAGTAATTTTGGAAACACTAAAATGTCATAATAAATTCTGCATTTTCCCTTGAATAATATTTTGAAAGCTGTCTAAACACTCATGCTTTCTTTTATATGGATTCATTTTAATGTATTTACAATGTGTATTAACTCTCAGGTCCAAGATTAAAATGCATTTTCTAAACATTTTCTCATTTTTTTCCCACTGGGCTGATTGGTCTAACTAAAAATACTGCCTCAAAGTATTTTTCCCTGTTATGTATGCTTCCAATGATCAGATCAGTCTATGAAATTTAGGGAGTTAATCTGAACTCAACCCAGTATAAAAACCTTTTGAAGTTTGCCTATCAGTGCTTACAATGCTGTTTTGAAAAATAACCTCAAGGCTTTTTAAATAATCGTTCATTCTTTTAGTCTCCCAACCCAGGTAGATTAATACCTACACTGCCCACAGATCAATGAGTTCTGGAGTCTCCTACAGATTAGCACATCTGTAGTTTAAAGCCAGAAAGAAGGAAAGAAAGAAAGAACAAACATATTCCCAGGAGGAACCTTTCAGGGATCAATTCATAAGCAAAGGAAAACATGCTATTCTCAGCAAGGAAATAATGTATTTTTTGTCTGCTACAGCGATTAATAACATGCTATAGCTAAGGCCTATTTAATGGGCTCCATCAATCCATGTAGTTCAAACGCTGACCCACTTTACATTCTTAAGATATGATGAAAATTGCCCCCAACTTTAAAAAAATTATTTTATAGAGGCAAATGGAAACTGTAGAATTGCCACCAACAATTTCCTCCTCCAACAATACTGAGTATCACTGTTACAAGCGTCCAGAAAAGGTGGTAGAAGTTTAGCAGTACAGCACTATGAATAAAATCCCAGGGCTCTAGAGAAATGAGCTTAAAAATTTCCAGGTAGATGGGAACCACAAAGTATCATGCTGTTGTTTTTTTATGCATACAGCAGTTCCAAAGAGGAGGGATTTTTTTTCCCAGCCCAAATTTCAAAATCCTGAGTGAGGTTCTGCCCATCTTCTGGCTTCAAAGCCAAAACCCCAAACTTTTGTCTGCCTGTTTGTGTCTATCAGAGGTGGTAACATTATTCTGGAACTGATGAGGTAAGATTGATGTCTACAAACATTCAGGAGCTCAGAGATTACATCTTAGGTTACAGTTAGTAGAACCAGTCCTCAGCCTTGAACCTTCCCTCCTGCACATTAGCTGGAGATGAGCATTTGCTGGTCTTCTTGGGCCATGACTCTGAAGAAGACCAATTCCTCGCAGGTGATGTTTAGTCAGCAGCTGAGACAGTGACTGTAATCTTCCAGAGTCAGACCTTTGAGCTCTTCTTCTCCAGCAAAGCACGTATGTAACTACTCAGATGGGGTGTTGGTAGGACTACTCAGATACACAAAGTCACACTGGGATTTTAATGGGTAGAGGACATTCTGAACAAATAAATTCATAAATCCTCAAAGCACAAAAAGGCTGAAAAAATAAATTTTCAAAAATCATAAAAATCTTCAGTCAAAATAGATAAAAATCTCATTTTTCTTATCTAGTGCAAAAGTACATTTTATTGAAGACAAAAACTGAATTATTAATATGCAGCCAATAGCCAAACATAAGACAGAATGTATGCTAATTTCAGAGTTCAAATAGGCATTTATGATCCTAAATTTAGCCTCCCATTAAAAAATATACCTTGGCCAAGCTGTTTAAAAACACATCAAACCCATTAAAAATGAAGCACAAAAAGCTAGGGCAGTGCCTTCAGCCTCGGACAACCAGGCAGCAAAAGGGATAGCGAGCCCCCTACCCATACCATCACATGGATAGCGTGTGGTAGGAACAGCCAAATGCCAACCTCACCAGATGCGACAAAAAAAAAAAAAAAAAGAAAAAAAAAAGCTAACCCGCAAAGTTGGCAGGGCTGGTTGCAAAATAAAATCCTTGCTATAATAGGGAATGGATAAATAATAACACATTCCTGGGGTCCAAAGCTGGAAAATTGGTTTAAAAATATCCTGCCATGAAAAAGGCTGTGAACCAAAGGGTGGGGAAGGGCACCCTAATCCTGCAGCCTGGGCGTGCGTCTGGGCTATAGCTCTTGCTGTCAGGCTGGGACAGAGGGAGAGCAGTAAACAAGGCAGCAAACGATGGCTGCTTCTCTCTGTGCTCCAGCGTGCATCAGTCCAGTCCCTTTGATTCATGAGTGCCTCAGATTTGTCTTTTCCACCATCTTGTGAACAAAGACTTCACGCTCCCTTTGCTCTCTTTTTCGTGGGAAATTCATGCAGTACTGTATGACTCTAGCTGTCTTCAAAGGATTTAGGGCAGTTTACAGCACCTATGTATCAGCCCCACAGAACTTTGGTAACTGGGGAGCTTAAGCCTGTATGACCTTAAAGTGCTTCCCAGATCTGGTCCTATGCTGGCAAGATGCACTGGGTAACATCTGCCTGCAGTGCATAATGAAATTCATACCTGAATGACAAGTACTTCAGGTGCTTTTTTGTGGGATATCACCAATGTATTTTCTCACTTTAGTTATTACTTATTTCTAAAACCTTCATTACAGAAGCAGTTAAAAAAAATAACTCTCTCCTTTTAAAATGTTGATTTGTTTTTCTTGCAGAAAATGTGCAGCAAAATGTCGAGGTAAGCATTAGTTAAAGGGCTACTACGCCACGCCAGCAGGAGCAATTTACTTCTTATGCATTTATTCCTGAACATCATTTTGTTCCCTTTCTCTTTGTGAATGGGAACCACTTCCTTACCGCAGCCGAGTGCTTTTCCTCCCCCCTCCCCAGCCCTTTCTTCACCTGCTCAACAGCAGGGGCATGTCGAGGGCACGGGCTGTGGAGGTACACATAGGTCTGTGCATTAATAGATAGAGTTGCCCCAAATAAATGCAGTCAACAGACATCATTTCAGGCAGAAAACTCAACATTTTCTGTGTGTTAAAACTGTGTTAAGCTGTTCAATTGTTTTGTGATTACCAGAGCACTTACCTTGTGAGGATATTAATTATCCAGGCATAAAAAGAGCAAGTTTTTCTGTAAGGAGAGAGCCGTTCTTTTTTTTATTATTATTTTTTTTTTTTAAGTTATTCAAGTTTCTTTTACTCATTCCAGCTAAATAGATCTTGCCTGGGAAAGAGGGAAAAAATGGGTCTAAATGCAAATTAACATTACTGTTTAAATATCACAGACCATTTTCTCTGAGCCCAGTTACAATAACTAGTAATTATAAAAATTGCTTGCCTTGGGCTTCTGGCTAAGCCAATGCTAAACTTGTCCTTTTATTAGATCTGTCAGACTGAGTTAATTATCTTTATGATAATAGATGTGCCTTACCTCAAACAAAACAAATACCCTTATAATTAGCTTTTTAGTTAGAATTTTAATTTATTTATAAAGACTGTATGTTTTGTTTCTTTTTCTGCTTTGCAAAGAAGTTTGGGTTTTAACAGGTTCCTGGTCAGCTTAGTCATGTTTAAAAGAAAACAGACTCATTAGGTCGACCAAAAGGTTTTGTGGTTAACATTGCATCTCATCTAGCCACTGTGAAATCTGTTGGGTTCTGTGGACATGCTGGTGTATATTTGTGTGAAAGGCAAGAGAGAGGGAGAGAGGAAGAAACAAGGCATGTTCTTTTATTCCAGAAAGTTCTTTCTGAGCTGATGTTTGAAACAGCACATTAACTGAATTTAATAGGGAAGCGTGCTAGCAAACACTAATCCTGGCCACACATTTTCTTTTGAATCCTTTTTTCTGAAGTCAGAGCTGAACTTTCCTTAGACTACTGAAAATAGAAAGCATAGTCTGGTTTAATATATCTCTGTCTCCACAAAATCCCTTTCAATCTCTCTCTCTTTCTCTCCTCTTTTTTTCCTTCTTATCTTCCTCACGTATTCTCTGAACTGATCCTGCAAACCCTCCAAGCAGAGCTCCCGGTAAGAATTGAGGGCTTGCAGAATGGAGTCTGTAGTTTATTCATGATTTCAGATGTGTTTCTTCCACTAAATAAAAAAATGTGCCTTATACATCAGGACCATCTTTTATTTTCCAAACAGAAAAAAAAAATAAAAATAATAAAAGATTTTCAAATTCAGGGTTGGTGGAAAATGCAATCTACAGATTAACAAATCAAAGTACATGGTCAGGAAACAAGTGCCTCGTGTATTATTCTAGTTCTGTCACAGTGATAGGATCCAGACTGGATTTGTCAAATAAATACTGTTTAAATCAGAGTCATGGTGCAACTTACCTGGATCTGAGTGTTCCCATGTGAGTAAAGCAGTCCTATCTGCAAACATCATCAGGGTCTTAGTTCATTAGTATTTCTATCAGCATTGGAGATCCAAGGATTAAATGAGGCTAACTAATACTGGTTTATCATCTTATTCCTTCTTTACCATATATCTTATTCCCCCTCGCTGAAGTAGTTGAACAGGCTTGATATGCAACAAATGTAAGGGGAACGTGGATAAAAATGTGGTAGCAATTACAGGAGGAGGAGACATTACCAATATTTACAAGTTTTTCAATTAATAAAGTAATTTCAAAAGTAAACAGCTTTGCAACCAAATGAACGCAAATGCAGCTGTTTCATAATGAGAAAAAACACCCATTGCTATGCACCTTGTGTAAGCAAGCAAAAGGAAAAAAAGGACATAGCTGAAATCAACACAGATATATCCTTCTGCTCACTCTATACACAACGTCTAAACTTACAAGCTTCTCAGAAGTACAGGAAATACTACTTAACAATGTACTATTAACTAGAAATAGTAGTGATAGCTAACATTGAAACCAACCCAATACAGACATATTTCTGTTTGCAATTAAAAATGTCTTCATTTATTTTTCATAAGTCAAAGCTTTTTGGTAAAAATAAATATTTCTGTGGCCAATAATTAAAATTAATGTGATAGAAGGTTATATTGTCCTAACTTTGTACAGCCTATTTGATCGCTCTAAGTCACCATTAAAGACTGGATGTTTATTCTATATTTTTGAAAGATGGCAGAAGAAAAGGAAAGAGGATAGGGCAAATCAAAATAGAAATGGAAATATTTTAAGTGTGAGAAAGTGTGAGTGAAATATAATGGCCCTCCAACACTCCCTTTTAGAAGGAAGGTTTTGTTGCCAGCCACATTTACTTCCCGTTCTATAAACAGGGTAAAATCTTTTAATTAGGAAGACCAAGTTTATAACTTTTGAGGTCCTTTTATAGTCTTCCAGTAGGTCCCTTGTAATTAGCAGGGCTGTGTCTGCACCTCCTTTTCTGGCTGGGGAGAGGCAAGGAGACACCCATGACACAGTCAGCTTTTTGGCGAAGCTGGAGACCCTGGAGCTGGGTCTGTGCTGAGTGCCCACGCTAGCTGGCAGCCCCGTGGGTAGGGTTTCTGCACACAGAAAGTACTAACGAGCGCTGATGCAGTGAACCTTCTCAAAACTGAGGGTGATCTGTTTGCCAGCACGTGTACTGCAGTGAGAAAAGGATATTTAGAACAACAGATAACCTCCCCCTCAGCCCCCAATCATACTTAAATTTGGCATTTTGCTCTTGCCCTTAGAGGAAAAGGACTCTGATTTGGTGCTTCTCCTGGGGCCCCAGAAAAAACTTTGTTGCTGAAAACAGAAAACCGATCTTCATTTTTTCTTAACAAGCCAAAGGGCAATACCACAACATTAGACAAACGAAGCTGATGCTTCTCCAGTTCACCCCTCATTCCCATCTCAGTGTTTCCTGGTCCTTTGCATCAGCCCTGGTGCCTGTTTGATCCTGTGCCGAGCTCATTCAGGGAGCTGGACTAGCAGAAAGTTTTTTGCTGAGTTTGTTTTCTGCTAGCATCGCTCTCTGCCCCACCTCACTGTGGTATCAGATGAATGCTGGTGCCAGTACAGGTGGGAATATGAGGCTAGAGGTGAGCCTTTAAAAGCTTTTGCTCACAGGACTGCAGAGCCGGGCATTGCTGCTACATACCAGCTGGGTGTTTTTCAGTGATTGCTGGGATTCCTTTTTACCCAAGCCAATATTTTAACTTTCCTGAGTAGTTTCTTAAACAAAACATTTTGATCTATTTCTTTGTCAAGCAACATAACAAGAAAAAAAAAACAACAAAACAAAAAACAAATTACTGTAGATAATTTGTAGATAACTACAAAATACTGTAGATAGATCCTAGCTTTCTGTATCTTTTTTGTTTGGGCTTTTTTTTTCCCCAGATGCCCTGGCTAGATGGGTAGAACATAATGTATAAAGGTAAGGAATCTGGGGTTAAATCACATTGCTGCCATTATCATTTATGCTTGTGTTACAGTAAATTTCTGAATTTTCTGTGGCCGTGTGCTTTCTTGTACAGAAGCATACAATAACAGTCTCTGCTCAAGGAATTGATATTTTACGTGGAGATGCAATACTTCAGTACCATAGAAACATAGCTAAGATGTAGGTATTCCATACATAGCTCATAATATTAATAGAGATTATAATACGCAGTCTGTTTCTAATAGCCCTAGGGGACTCCACATAAATAGAAAAGTATGTTATGAACTCTCTCTACCAAAGCAAGCAATATCTTTTCCCTCTGCAAAATTTTCCAAAATTCTCATTAGTCATGATCACATATGAAAAATGAATATTCTAATTGGAAAAAAAAAAAAGTTAATTTCTCTACAAACTAATACAAAATACCTTAAAATTATCTATTAAGATTACATGACCAATTATATAAAAACAGAAAGCCTCTCACCATTTTGCAGACACCTTCAGGAACAGTGAAAGCTGTACCGGACTATGTTGTGTTCTATCACAGCTCATACAGATCCTCGGCTCTGTCACTGTCCTGCAAAGGCAAATACACCAAACTTCAGTGTGACACTTTCATCTTTTAGTATTTTAAAGTGAACTTCAAAATGGAATTAAGAAGTCTGTTTCATATCTGCTGTACAAATGATGAGTGAACCCATCCAAATAGGAATGTTCACTAAACCAGCAGGTAAAGCGCCTTACAAAGGCTGCAAATTCACATCCTCTGAAGTTAGAAAATGTCACATTTAAGGCTGCAACTTCAAGTCAACCCTCTTGGGCATATACATTATGATAGAAGTTTTAATTAGTTTCCAATCTCTTTTTTTTCCACGGGACTATTGCTTTGCAGGATGGAGACACAGTAAGTATCACTATTGGTTGCCTGTAAAACTGAAGATTATGAAAAACATTGTTACACAGGCTAAACCTTTATTTCTGAAACATGTCAGTGAAAGGTAGCTGGTGTGTATAAATTCTCTGCATTTGTATGTACTGTACATCACTGTGAAAGTTACTCTTCTCATGAGATTAATAGTGTCAGTTAGGCTGTCAAGGATGAGCGAGCCTGTCATGTGGGCTTTGACAGAATGCTTGGGTTGATTAGCTTCATGCAGATATCATAGCTTAATATTTACATTTGAGTAACTAACATTTTACAAACCCTCTTTGAATTTTTTCTGCTTACAGAACTGCATTCATAAATATGATTTTTCTTGCAAAAAACATCACAGCATACTGTACATCACTTAAATATGTTCATTTACATGGGTTGCAGACATAATTATCAAATCAAGATTAAAACACCACTTTGCATACTACATGAACAGGCAAAAAAAAATCAGTTGAGTGACTGTTCAGGACTGTTGAAGACAAGGCCAGGTTTCTCATTCCTGTGTGTATTTTCTAGGACTAGCCAAGGCTAAGTGATATTTACTGTTTAGCCCATTGGGGAAGGGAAAATATTCTATATTCTACCTGTGGAGGAAAAAAGGCAGACAGTGTCCTGTTGGCTAAACCACATCTCAGGCTCAGCAATTGATGTAAACCTTAGGAACAAGGGAAGGAGCCACAAACACTCCTCTTGGACACCACATGCTTCCTCTTCATCTGTCTTTTCCTGGTGGACCCTTTTTTCCAAACAGCAGTCCCCCAGCTGGGGAAGTGGACAGGAACTGCTCCTCCCTCTTCCTGCAGCCCTGACAGGACGAGGTGAAGGTATGAGGATGTGTGTTATTTATGGGAGCTGGCAGCATAGCTCCTGCTTTGCTCTGCAATGCAAATGCAGAGCAGAGACCAGCAGGACCTGGAGTGTGGTTTTCTTCCAATTCGTAAAAGAGATCTTAATTTTTTTAAATGATAGTACAATGCGTCAAAGGCAGATTTCCTTCAGAATGTCATATATCGCTCTCAGCAGGGCTTTTAGTTTTCGATGATTTCTGTTGTATATGCCATCTGCTTTCAGTTGTGCCCTGACCAAATCTCCTCTTGGATGCTATTTCAGGGCTGTATATCTTAGGCATTGCAAGGTCAGAATTCCAGGCAAGGTACTATCATTGTGCCAAAAGATAAACACTTCAATTTTTATTTGGTCTGTACTCAAATTAACCTCTCATTGTCTCCAAGCCAGAACTCTGGAATTTGGCCCAAAATAATAGTTCTAATAAAATAAATGAAAATCCAGTATGAAAATGAGCTCAAGAATAGAACCACAAATGTATGAACTGTTTTAAAACACTGACTAAAACATATCTTATCCCAAACACCTCCTCCATGGTACCTAACACGCAGTCTGGATTTTTGTAGCATGAGTTTCCTCCGTTCTCGTTTCCGTTCAGGTCACGTGTGCTCTCCGGTGAGACTGCAGGGAAGCTGGATGGCTGAGTACCCACCTGCCAGTCCTTCATATCCTCAGTGTAAACTTTAATCTTTCCCATAGCATGAATGAGAATAGCCAATGGGCTAATCTAAATCAAAAAGTCATAGTCACTCTCCCTCACACTGTGGCATCGAAGGACATGTCACGGGCTCACTAAGTGAGGCAAGGACAAGGCTACTGACTCCTACATTGGCTTTTCACCACATCAAATCCTGCTGTGTCAGGGATACTAGATCACTGTTATGGGAATTAGTAACTGTGTGGGAAAAGATATGAAGGACTGTTCAGAGAAGTGTATTTTAGAGGAGGATTGGAAGAAACTCCAAGAGAGCAAATGAATAAAACATGACAGAGGCAATCAGAGAGGTAAAGGAGACAAAGGGAGTATTAAAGTAAAAATATTAACTGAATGATAGGGAGGAAAAGATGCATGGAAACTGAAAATGGAGATGCGGGATAAGGCAAGATTGTCAGGGACTTTGCATGTTCAGGTCAATAACTTGCATTTCTTCATTATATATTTGTATAGATATAAAATAATTATATATTTCTATACTTTATATAATTATATATATTACATATTATTATAAATTTACGTTAGTTATATTATATATATATATATCATTATATATATTGCAGTCATGCCAGGAGCAAAGACAGTGAGCGGCAAGGCGGCATGCAACAAAGCATAGCATTTGGAAGCGAGAGAAAGGATAGACTTGGCTGACACTTTTAGATAAAAACAGCCAGGAGAATACCTCTCTGATAAACTGTTCTTGAATATACTGCCAGGAACATAAACATAGCAGAAATTGAGCTGAACTCCCCAGTTTTCACACAAAACATCTTTCCACTTCTCAGCTATTAGGGTCACTGGAGAGATGGTGGAGGGGAGAGAGAAAGGCTCACATTAATTACAGATTGACTATGTCTACTCCATTATAATATGAAAGAACAAAAGCTAATGCTGTGAGACAGGTAAGGAGAGCACATATGAAAATGGAAAGGTCTGAGAGGGGCCTTCACAACCTCCACATCCCTCACTGCTCCCTTTGCAAAATAGTAACCAGGGCAAAGCTCCAGTACTTCAGTGAACTGAAGGCTGTAGCTGGGAATAAGAAGGTAGGGAATAGTGTTCTCTTTTCTCTAATCCCTTATTGTGAACCCTACTAAAGCAGAAGATGACCAGAAGGGAATCATTGAAACGAACCATAACTGCATTAAACTCACCCATCCCTTCTCAGGTCTGGCAATGTGTGCAACCTGGTACAGGTACAAGGGACCTATCAGTGGAAGGTATGTAAAGTCGTTACAATATAAGATCTGCTGGTTCAATTCCCAAGCTGAAGAATTAACTACAATTCACAAATTAGTTCAGCCCATCTTTACAGATCGAGGAAATTTTCCAGGAAAAAAAAAAAGGAAGTCACTTGATTATAGTTATTACAAAGCCAGAGGGAAAAATTGCACAGTAAGGCAGTATATTTATATCTACGGAACCACACAGAGCAAACAAAACAAAATAAAAATAAAATACCCCTAAGCAGTCTCAATTGCATTGCAAATAAAACTTTACATTAAGAGAATCATTTGCATATGAGGAAAATTAGACGTGAAACTTATAGCAACCACAGATCAAACCATTAAAAGTAAAAAGTGGTCTGTGGAAATCTTGACAGAGTGATGACTGAGAAAACACTTAGTAAGGACTTCAAAATTTGACCTAATAATAGGATTAGCATGTCCAGTTTTGAAATGAAACCCCATGGAAGTAATTTTCTCTTGATACATACACATACTTCAGTCTAATAGTAAAGGGAGAAATGTGAACACATTAAGGATAGAATATACCATGTAAGTATCCCAGAAGGACTTAACTGAGTTTAATTTAGATTAATAGGATACTATATAAATACTTCTTGCTTGTTAAGCACTTTTTATTAAGATGTAACTACTGTCTAATATTTTTCCATCATTCACACTGTAAAAGCATAGAGAGAATAACAATTTCAAAGTAATGAAATTCCATTTTCAGAAACAACCAAGACATTCAAAGCTGAGTTTGTTTTTAAGAGTGTAGATTGGCATTCATCTTCTAATTTTAGCTCTTCAAAGGACAGTTTAATCTTGTCATTTAATCTAGCCTTAACTAGCTGTCTAGGTTTCCTCTGCAGTCAGTGAAGAGTGTTAAATACCTCCAAGAAACAGTTCATCCATTGTAAAACAGGGGACTAGAGTAGGTGGGTTTTGTCATGCTCTGGCGATGTTTATGGATGTCTCTTCATTAACACTGAAGTCCTGCAGATGACAGCCTTAGACCAGACTCAACCTTTATACAGCTGAAATGAAGCTAGATGATCCTCAGCTCACAGCGTAGTTTTCAAAATCTCCACGCTACCGATTATTTCAATATTATAGGTACATTTGACCTGTAAGCACCTTTGAATGGGGCAGTATTTCTCTTAAACCATCTACTTGCTTTAGATTATGTAGTTCCTACTGTTTAGAAAAACTATTAAATGAGCATGATGACTGGGACATGTTTAGGAAAGAAAACCATATCCTAACTTTTCATCATTTTATGTTAAAAGAAAAATATTAGCACACTCAGTTTCATGAATTATAATGACCGATAGATGTGATTATTACTCTACAGAAAGAGTGCACTCTCGTTCCTCTACACTGAGCCATGAGAAGGACTGATCACTTCCCTTTGAAGACTGTGGAAGCTATACGTAGTGGGACCTTCGTTTCAATTGCGTATTTCATGAATATTTGAGAAATACCTGCTATGAACTGGAGCAGACAGGTGATGAAAGATAGAAGGCCAAGTACAGAGAGAAGCGTAAAGGAAGTATGATTGCTACTGGCAGAAAGAAATATTTGCATGGGCATATATTGCTTCCATAACTGTTACAGCTGAATGTTTTTGCAAAATTAACAGGTATATCTGCACAACAGTATTTTGAGATAAAGAGCTATTATTTGTATGGCAAAAACTGAGGTTCAGAGAGATTAAAGACTTCAGTCAGAAAAACATTCATTAGTGTGCTAGACTTTACTGTCAATGGGAACTGTAAGCTTAACACGATTGGAGCTTTGCTCAATCCAGACCGTAATTCTCTTTTCAATTCTTCAAAGTAGCTAGTAACTAAGATGGATATAAATTGCTATTTAATTGTGTACATTTTATAGCATTTCCATAGGACCTGATTTATTATGTATATAACCCTATTGATTGTATCTTTATTTAACTCCATTAGAATGCTATTGAGAATGAATGAATTCAGAACCAGCTTATTCTTACATTTAAAATCCATGCCAAAATAGAATATTTTTGGGACTTGTAAAACATGAAATAACGACTTAAAAATACACTTTCTTATACACTCACAGTTACCTGTTGTCACACTGGACAGAATGAGTAACAGAAGATGAACAGTCGTGATATTTCTGATATAGCAAAAAGCCAGGGAAGCTGCATGAATGTCTTTTTCCAAATACTCTGCTCCCAAGGCATAACATAAAAACTGCTAAAAAATCTTTCAGATGATACGTTTCATATGCAGCTAGGATAACAACCTGTTTTCGTAACCTTGTTGAAAATATATTACGTTTATTTCTTCTACTTTTACCTGCCTATAAGCAAAGTATTCATTGAAGTGTGTGACAACAGACCCTTAGTCCTGCTAGAGGAAAATGTGGTAAAGAGCTGCTTGCAGCCACTGTGCCTTAATAGCCAGCTAGCAAGGTCCAGTCTTTTCAGAAGAGGATCCCCACATCTGGTTAACACTAAATAACTTGAAACCTCAGGCTTTATGACATTCACCTGTTACTCCTTTCTTTCTATTTGTTTGAGTTATTTTTTATGAAATTTCTGAAGGCAAAATAAGGATCTTCCTAAATAGTAATGTGAACAGAATGCAACCTTCATTGTTCTGTACAGTTCCAAATGCCATGGCTCCTCTTTCTACATATATTCACCTATATTTAGGCATAACCCTATTGCTTTACCGTTAAGGGCTGCTTTCATCTGATGAGTTTTAGTGATCTCCTTCCAGTCCAACAAATGTCAGTGATTACAGAAAACAGAAGATGATGAAAGGTCTTTGAATCTTTTGCAATCTTCAACATCAAAATATTGTAATCACCATTTTTCCTAAGCTCACTCTCCTGCTCAATACATTAATGGTGTGTGCTTTAATCTTACCATTTTCAGCTTGTGACAGAGTTCAACTAACCACAGTATCCTCAATTCAACACCACCCACCGTTTCTATCCATTTTGTACTGTCAGAAGCACATCAAGCAGCCTCTGAGTGTAATCACATCAAAATCGATTTTCATGGCTGAGAGAAAAATAATGGAAATTTGTTTAATGTAGAAAATGTATGTGTTCCTTTTGGTTAACCAAAATAGACTATATATCAGGACTGTCAAAATTAAGTTTTCTTGATTCAGTGCTCTTCCCCAGACTTGTGTACAAATTACAAGCCCTCACTACAGAATGTCTTTAACATAATTTTCTATTGGACTACCTCAATGTGGTTCCCACAAAATGAACAGTCTACCCAAGTGATGGACTACAGATCATTCCCCAGATCAGATCCACAAGTAAATTACTCCAGGGGTTATAAACAGAATCCCTGAAGCTACGCTGACATGGGCAACCAGGACTTTATGCTTGCATAGAGCCTCATGGTATTATTGACTCCTGCACAAAGCCTTCTGCAGGGTATAGAGACCACATGTGAAATCTTGGATCAGCTCTGTGCATGCATAATTCCTCAAAACATGTGAGACTCTCTATGCAATATTGTACAAGCAAAGCTCAACAAAGCTTCCAAGAAGAATAACTTAACAAGGTGTGCTCTGAAGGAACGAGAGCCTCATAAATATAATAATTGTTTTTAATTCCTTGAAAGCTTTGAGAATCATGTTCAGATGTCAGTTTGCTGTTCTGAATATGTTGCTCATCTGCGACCACTCTGATCAGTTGTGCAAAACTATGATCCAGGGTTAGACTGACTTACCTCCTTTAAACAGACTTGAAATGCTGAAGTGGAAGTACATGAGCTTATTGTAGAAGTTCCGGTAGGAGCCAGAAAGAGAGAAAAGGCTCAAATGGATGCTACTATTTCCTGAGGTTATCTTAGAATGAGGTGCCAGAAAAGAAACTGGCAGCAGTAATAGCTAGGCATGTGTATGTGAGACGAGGCAAAGGCATTTTCTGTGGCAATATGCAGGAATCTTCTGAAGGTAATTACAGATGGCCATAAATATTTATTAAACTTTGAAAATGAATATGGTAGTGACCTACATTCTTTAAACAGGATTAGTTCATTAATCTTGAAAACTGCTTTTTCTGGTGCATATGGAAAAAATAGGAGTGGCAGGCTTTGATTTAGAAAGGATTTTGTTGTTGCTTTGCTAAGGAGACACAGTCTAAATGAAACTGTGATGTCATGGGTGAAAACTTGGGTTAGGGATCTTTATCCAGAAAGCAGCTATCAGGTGAAGTGCTGCAACAATCTGTTCTGGATTTTGTTCTATTAAGTCACTAAAGTTTAGACAATGGAATAGAGAATATGCTTATTAAGTTTGCAGCTGACACAAAGCTGGGAGAGATTGCATACACATTTAGGGACAGAATTAGAAAACAAGATGTTTTTCACAAATCAAAGAAAGGGTCTGAAAAATATATGATACTATTTAGTAAGTGTGAAGTGTGAACAACAGGTAGGAATGACCAGCTGCATAATACAAGAATCAGAGCTGCTGACCCGTTCAGGAACTATTCAAGAGGGCATAAGGGGCTACAAGCTGAACATGAGCAGCAATACCAAGTTAATACGAAACACGTTAGTACCATGTTACGATGCATAAACAGAAGTTGAGCAGTAAGAGATGTGGAATGGTCCTTCCTGCCTGCTTATTCCTAGTTAGGCTTAGTTAAAATAACACGTCCAGATTTGAGTGCTGTGCTTCAGCAAGAAGTGAATCACTTGGAGAGACTTCTAGAGCAGAGCAACCAGAATGAGCAGAGCCCCAGGAAACACAATCTAACAGAAAAGATTGAAAGGCTGAGTTATTAAACTTACAAAAAACTGTCAGGAGACCTGACAAGGCTGTTGCACAGTTGAATGAAACAATAAATTCTCCATCACATCTCACAAGCTAAGAAGAGATAATCCTAAATTACAACACCAAAGATTCAAGTTACAATTTGTTATTTTTTATATATATGTATTTTTATTTACAAGTTATATTTTCTAAATATAAGGCAGAGTGAGGATGACTGAGCTTCCACTGTCAGGGATCTTTAAGAACAGGCTGAGCAATAATGCCAATAATCTCACAGATCTCACCCCCAACCAAGGAGATGGACCAGCGGAAGCTCTTTCCAGCTCTATTTGTGTATGAGCTGATGACTGTGCACTTAAGCATCTGTGCACAGGCACTTGGACAGGTCTAACCAATTAACTTGGTCACGATGGTGTGCAGCATCTCTTAGTGACAGAAGCACCTGAGAAAAACATCAGGTGGTGTTGTCAGCTCCTGCAGTTTTACATTGGCTCAGCTCCTGAACTCATACGATGACAAGAAAACCCTTCTTCTCACAGAGAAGGGGAAAAAATAAATTTCTAATCTTGCCTTTGTGAAGAACTTGAAAACCTGTCTTCAAATGCCTTTAAAAATCAGATGACAAAAAAAGACAATGTTTCTACACCATTAAATTCTCATGGTTTTGGGGAGGCCTGACTCATGGTTTTTCAATGGAGTTGGCATTAATGGTAATGGGCTAATTTGAATAGACAAATTTAGAAATTGATATTCCTGAACTTCCTATTATAGAGAAGGCAATACTGCCTGAACAGCAGGTCTATTTCAGGAAATTAAAACCTCCCCATATCCTTTCAGATGACTTGATCGTTTCTACATTTCAGTCAATGTTACACAGGGGACATTGCACAATGTTTAACATGGTGGCAGAAAATTCACCTAGCAGAGAATTGGGAAGGCACAATGTATCTGCTGAAAGACTCTCCAGCTGGGAACAGACATAATGGGGACTCAAGGAATTCTTTCTTGGACAATCTCTGTTGGGAAGCTGTTGCCTCAAATTAACAGTACTTCTCCCACCGGGGGGTCTATGTAGAAACTGCATGCAGAATAGTAGCATTCTTCTGCACCAAGCAGGCGCAGATATCTGCGTTCTCAAAAGACACACAAGTTAAAATATATTATAGATGTCAAATGTGAGGTTTGTTCAACAGAGTTTCTGTCTGCAGAAACAAAGGAAACATAGGACATTGTTTAAAACAAAAAACTAAAACCAACCAACCTTCAAAATCTTTTTCTTGTGAATTGCGATCTTTATTATAAATTTCATTTTCCCTCTTCCACCATATGCTCCTGCTGAATGTTCCTATTTCTCCTTTCCTGTAAATAGGCGTTTTCTGTCATCCCTTCCTTCCTCCTCACAGAGAAGTGAGAAAGCCAGTGCTATGACAGATCATTTTCACAGGATGGAAGGGAAAATCATAGAGAGAACTTTCTGATTAAGTAGTCAGTCTCTTGCAGCACTTCCTTCATTAAGAGCTGGAATAAACGTCATATATATATTACAAAGCTCTGATGGTATTATTGTCATTGGGCATTTTAAAGTGCTGTTTAGGCTCCACTGGACCTGGTCAGCCCTTATCATTATCAAAGCCCTTCTACAGGATCTCCTCTTTCCAGTTTCACAAACTTCTATGAGGCTGATAAGACAGAGACAACACAGAGACGTCTTGACTACAGCCAGCTTCTGCCTCCTGAGACTTGGGGTTTTTCTGTACCTTTGTCTCTACATTTAAAAATTCTTCCTCTATCATATAACTTCCCCAGGCACTCCTAATCAACTTGTCCTTTGGCTTCTTCTTCGCTAAGATTAATCAAATGAGTACTATAATTCTAAGTGGGTAGTATTTTTAACACTCTGAAGCATTCTCTGTAGCACTCTTTCTGAATACTCACCCAATTTTTATCATCCTTCTAAAACCCCAAACTTCTCAGAAGACTCCAGCTGAGACAGCCTTTCCATTTTGCTGCTCTTGCTCATACTATCAATAAGGCCAGAAGCCACTGAAACTCCCCCGTCAAGCAGTAGCTGTCCTGCTGCTTCCACCACAATTGCTTGTTTCTTGAACTTTTCAGTTCACCAAAGAAGAGCAAGAAGATCTCTGGAGCATTCAGGAATGCAAAGAAAGGGAGAGAGTTTTTCTTCCTTTGATGAAGCAAAGAAGCCATGTACACCCACACTGTCTCTTAGCTTAAAATCTTCTTAGAAACAGCTGCGATCTGAAACCTTGACAGAGAAGGTACAACAGTGGGAGTCTGGGCTCCACAGCTGCAGGGGGACAAATTCTTCCTGGAAATCCTTGGAGCACAGCATTGTGCTCCCAGAGCTGGATTTAACTCACTGAATGCAAATATGCCCTCAAGTTACATCTAAAAAGGAGGATCCTCCTTGCAAATGGTAAGCACAGTTATAATGATCCATACATATATAGCAGAGACCACAGAGAAAAATCTATTATTGTTGCTGCAAAAAACAGTAGCAACTCATGAGAGTTTTACTTTTATTATTCATGTTGCTATTAGGAGTTGCATTATTACTAGATCCTAGCTGGCACAGATGGCTGCTGTGCTTTGAGGTCTGCTTTAGTCATGTTTTTAGCTGCTTTTTTCTGCAGATTTTATAGGGTTTGGGCTGATTTTAGCTTCTTCATTTGCTTGATAATTGTTTTGTTTTTTGTTTCAGTTTTTACTTAATTAGCAGGAATATGTTCATGTTTATAGTATGCTTTATTCACTCTTTTTGAACCTGTGGTAACCAGAATCAGTGATGCAATTATACCTTCTGTTGTTTGTGTGGGACTGGCTCCGGCCAGATGCTTTGATGGTGGCAGCAGCTTTGCTGGAAGGTCAGTAACAATTTGCTGGCACTGCTGGACTAGTATTTTTCACCTGTCAATAACTTTGCACCTTTCAAAGCATCTTTCTCAGCATTGCTTCTGTTTGCTGCTAGAGTGAGGGGGAACCTGAAAGTTTCCATTCCCCTGTGACCCTGTGACACTGGTGAGGATTTTGGCTTCCTGGGCTCCTCCTCAGGTATATGTATGCTCATCTTAGACATCATCTCCACTGCTGCTACGTTTTGCTTGCCTAACAGGTTATCTGCATGCAGTACCTCCTGTTTCCTTGTGCCTTCCAGTTATTGCCTTAGTAATAATGACAGACACCAGGAGAGGGTTACTTGCACTGCTGTACCTGGTCTGCTCTTGTCACAGGTCTGACTGAGAAACTACTGATAAATTTTATGGTCTTTTAGGCAGAAATCCAAGCTCAGTCATGAACAACTGCATCTGCACGGCGGTTTACTTTGGCCACATCATCACAGCATGTTGATAAGAGATCTGGGTGTGAGTTTCAGTTTTCCTCTGAAATGGGGCGCGTGAGCCAGGAGGCAAGGTGTGGCATGCTTCCATACGTCTTCTGGTCTGCAGGGTCAGTACATGGCCCTCGAAGTCAGACACAAACTGACTTCTAGACCTCAAATATATTGTTCAGTCTCCATCATGTAAAGGAGTTCATACACTTGTATGCCACACTTCCGTCTTCAGTAATTTTCCATGGCCTTGTACTTTGACTGATAAATGTGTGGCCAAGTGGTTAGGAGGATTCACAGAAAGCTTTGAGTACTGCCTACGGTTGCACTACCTCTTTTCTCCCTTCTTCTGAACATCACCACCCATTTGTGATAGGTAAAGAAAAGTTTTAAGATACAAAGTTTGGGAGTGAAAACTTCATTTTACTGAGAAATGAGAGCTTTTCAGGTGTCTGCATTAAAATTTAGTTTGGAAAACCTGTGGGTCTCAGTTCTCCCACCGCAGGAGGCAAGTAATTAATTACTGTTGTCTCAGTGTCATAGGACAGTTTTCAGTGTTATGACCAAAGGGAAAATATCTTGAATATGATGCACTAACTTACAGTAATTGGCTCCTAATTTTCTGCCATAGGATTTGAATAACTGCCTTTAAAGCCCATGGTAGTTGTTACACAGAGCCAAAACTATAACCCCAGTTCCAGGTGTCCCCTTAATTTGGATCTGGCTAAGATTTTAACAACTCAGGCCCATCTCTAATTACAGCAGACAAATTGTTGGATAATTTCTTCTGCTTTATCTTTGCAATTCACTGGAGCAGTTAATTTCTCCAAAAACAGGCACGTCCTTTCTCATTAGAAATTCCTTTTTTTGCTTGTTTAATGTGGGTTCCTTATTATTAAAAACACACACATGCACATACACACACATTCACAGACATACAAAAAGTTTTGTTGATAAGGGATTATATAACTGGTACCTAATACAACATGAGATGTTTAACAGAAACTTGGCTTTAGCCACTAGATAATTTGCCACTTCATGAAAGCAGTCTTAGCTGACTTCTCTGTTTTTTCATAACTACAGCCAAAATTTGATGGCAGTAGCATAAGAACCAGGATTAGTCCATATGCTTCCATAGGACAGAGCTGATAGGCAGCAAGGAAGAGCTGGAAGATGAAAGGACTGGTGGCAATTGATTTGAATATCCACTTTGTGGTGTCATGGAACACAAGTCTCTAAGTTCTATTTTTGAAGATTCTGTTTCTTTCCTGCCTGTGATGGAAGTGAGGTGTCAGCAGTTGCTAACTCTGATACTTATATTACCTTCTCTCATCTTTTGAATCTCTTTCTGTCCAGTACATGTACACCCATATTCATTATTTTCAACACTCTAGCTGAAAGTTATTTCAGCCACCCCTAAGGGTGGTACAAACAGGTGCTGAAAATGCAGAGATTACAATCTGCACAGACTAAACAGAAACAGGAATGGGATGTGTGGGCTGCCTGGAAGTGCCAGGTTGTGGTTCTATGGTCACCCAGAAGCGTGGTCGGATATAAAGCACTGGTTTTTTGTTTCTTCTCTGCATTACCCTCTTGTTCTCTTTCCTCCCATCCATACAAAAAAGCTAGAGAAAAAGAAATCATGTTTTCATAAAACATCCCAGAAAAAGAAACCTTAAATATTATACTGCTTTGCTTTGTATTCACTGAGCATCACATTTTTCAGTCTGAAGGGAGGAACCCCAGGGGTTTACCCTGAGAATTACAGGGGACTAACAATGTCACCTATAAATTTTGAAGCTGTTAATTGTGATTTTTTTCAAGATTTCTGCTACTAAATCATCATTATTACTTAGGAAGTCCTGGGCTCTTGATTTAGCTGCAGAACTGCATGCCTCTCAGTTGCATAATATTTTGGAAATGCATGCTTCATTGAAGTGTCATTGATTTTCAGCTAAAGTGAAAATGCCCTCATTTAATGCTTTCTTAAGAGAATTACAAAGGAGGCTGGAGAGGGTTTGGACAAAGTCATTATTAACTGTACATCACAAAATTTGGATTTATATTTTTTTAATGCAGAAATTCTCCACAGATTCTAAATCAAAACACTGATCTAAAATTATGTATATTTTTATAAATGGAAAGACCCTGTTTTGTTCAAGACTTTTAAATTCCTTTGCTTTGTTCAACAAACCCCTGTACTTGCTGTGAGGGGATTGCTGATTGCTTTGTCAGCAAGACCAATGATACTCCATCTTTGATTTCTGATTCATTTGCTTCTTCCTTCCCTTTGATGAATAGAATAAACGTCTAGCTTTTTCCTCTCCTTTCAAAAAAATTCTCTCGCCTCTCACTTCCCCAGTAGTGAGACGTTATGTGAAACATTCCGTCTGCCTTTTGGACTATCTCGTCCTCTTCGCTGAGCTCAGAGCAGGGTAAGTACTTTACAGTCTCGCATTACAGAAAACAAAGATTTTTCTCCTTCTGTCTGTCATTGGCTCTGCTCTCAGGGTGCCAGCTTTGCCTCTGACCATGATGCCTCCTGGCTTCCCTTCAGCTGTTTCCTCAGGCCATTGTGTTGACATTGTTCTCAGAGGTGGCCAAATCCACCCCTGTTCTGGTAGGCAATGGGTAAGACGGTCAAGTTCTGGCACTGGTTGTACATGAAGGGTGCTGTGAGATTCTGGAGGTACTCTTGGAGCAGGCAGGGCCTAGCAGGTATGATAAATTAGGCTCAGTTGACCGTGGTGTTGACATATAAGCTTCAGCTAACCCTACAGAATAAGGCCACGGCTTAGTTATAAGTGCAGAGAAGTACCTTAAGTTTAAACAACACGCTGAACACTGCGAAAGTGGTGACAGCACCCTTGAGAGGGGTAGGTGGTGATCAAAAGCAACAGTGGCAGCCGGCCATCAGATGTGGCAGCAATTTGAACAAAGCCAACCAAGAGCAGGGTGTTTTATACCTGATCCAATGACTGTCAGCAGGCAGAGAGCCTGGAGATGCCCCAGCTTGGTCATGAGAGCACCCACCATGTGGCGGATGCTGCCATGTCTTTCCTTCCAGACAACATGAGGCTCAAAGGCCTAGAGAACGTGCCCTGTGAGGAAAGACTGAAGGAGTTAGGTTCTTTCTCACTGTAGAAGAGAAGGCTTATCACAGTATTCAAGCACTTCAAGGCCAGCTAAAAAGAAAACAAAGGCTCTCTTTTCACAAAGAGCCACATGAAGAAGACAGGGGGCGATGGGTACAAACCACCAGGAGAGGTTTCAACTCAACATAAGAAAGAATTTTTTTACGGTAAGAACAATTATTCACTGGAACAACTTCCCCAGAGTTCCTGGAGTTTTCAAGATGCAATTGGACAGGGTGCTAGATAAGATCATCTAGTCTCCCTTTCCCACAAAAGGGTGGACCAGATGATCTTTCAAGGTCCATTCCAGCCCGGGCTGTTCTATGATTCTATGGTTCTCATATGGAGCAGAGGCTACCCAAGTCATCAATTGCCTGTATCTGTCATTGAAGTGTTTCAGTGTCTGAGTCCATGTAGACTCCACACTGTCATTTGGTCTTAAACTGTGACCCAGACTCTTGAAGTTATATCTTATCAACATTTCAGAAAGTCCCAGCCACACCATCACACTCAGTGCCATACAAACATATGGCAAAGGATAGTTCCTGTCTGCCTGAATATGGTTTAAAATAAAACTAAGTAGATATCAAATGGGAGAAATGCACTGCTAGCATCCCTGTTTAAAGGTGGAGAAGGGGGGCTCTGAGCAATAAATAAACTTACCAAAGGCTGGGCAGCATGTCTTAGAAAACAAGATTTAAAGCTCAGCAGTGGGATCACAACCATCATGCCATATTACAATTGCTTGAGCTTGTCATATTTGGCTAAAATATGTCAAAAGCACAGTTCACTTGATCTGTACAGGAATTATACTGTCCTTTAGTTATCATGAATTACCAAACACCAATGGTTTAGCTAATAAAAAATCTTTGACCTGTGAAGTCTTGACCACTGTGCTCAATCACTTTGAAAATGCATGTGTGCTTCCTCTGAAATGCTGAGTACAGCTATGTGCTACCCACCTCAGTAGCTACTGATCTCAGTAGGAAAAAAAACATGGCTCATTTCAGTGGGAACACCTTGCCAGATTTCAGTTTGCATCCTCTGAACAATGGAGAAGTGTGGAGGGTCCTTTTTGTCATGCACCTCACTGGACAACACAAATAGCAAGCGTTAGGCACTGGTCTTGCACCAGGACTTGTTAGCTGTCCTCCTAAAAAACTCTTTATTTCATTGTGTCTATAGAAATGTGAAGGAATATGTTCTCAGAGGTCTGCAGGTGAGGCTGAGATCACAGGTGTTTCATAAATGTGGTATGAGTTTTATAAAAATCTCTGCAGTGTGAGGAAGAAAAATCAAAATATTGATTGCAAGGTTTGATCAGTTGCTCATTTCAGAAGAAATTTCAATCTGATATGTCATGTTATTGATCTTTTTCCTGCTCTTTGAGTAATTATTTTTGGTTATTCTTAGCTGATTGCCTCACTTTGAACTAGTATCAGATAACAGATTTAGGGGCTTTTATTTAAATGTGAGAATATATTCAATTCAAGAAGGATTATAAAGTCAGATCTGAAATAGAAAGCTAATATGTGTCCTTCTGAGGAAAAAAGAAAACAGAAGCACTTTCTACTTCCTGATATGGCAAGTAAGGCCATTCAACAGTGTGAGAAAAGTGGAACATGTTTTATTATGTTCAAAGTGCAAGATAACTTATCAAGTCTTTAATTCATCACATCCTTTAAAGTGCTATTTACCTAGATATCATTTCCAAATATAGCCAGAACATTTGTAAATATGTAGTGACGTATCTTTATTGCAGTAGATACTCTTCTGCATGATTCAGCAGAATATTGAGTAGTGTGTTCAAAGTTTGCAGCTATATCAGTAATGGTTGGCAAATCTGGACAGGTGACACACTGAAATGAGATAACTTTCTCTCCTGACTACCTTCATATTCTGTTTTTATTTTTTCTTCAAAAAGAGTGCATAAATAAGCTTAAATGCTTCCTGATTATTGCTCCATTAAGAATTATTTGGTCCAAAATCTGCTGAGATCACCAAAGGACGGTTGAAGTTTCGTATCAAGTTCTCCAAATGCATGTGATTATGAATTGACTGAAAATACACTATAAGCAGAGGAATTCAATTTGAATATCGTTCTTCTCTATCTCCCCCTTCCTGTAACACATTTTCTGCCTTTGGTGAAAATCTCAGCCATGGCTTTTTGCTGCACTAAAGTACCAGAACTTGTTGACTTATCTTAACATGCAAATCTTCTCAAAGTTTGTCCCAATATACAAACAGAGGAAAATCACCTGCTTCTCAGACAGCCTGTGTTTCAGGTACATCACAGTTTATTACAGAGAGTACTCTAATCAATTTTTTCCATGTCACACAACCTTTTTCTTGAAAGAAGATCACCAGATAGAACACACATTTAGGCCTCCTCTTAAGAAAATTCACTATGTGTTACATTTTATGGAATATCTGAGACTATAAAGTAAAGTAGCATAGTTTCAATATCTGTGGGGTGGCATGGGGAGGAGATACACTCCTAAAAGCACTTGCATATTCACATGCAGTGGTTAAAGAAAAAAAAGATATAAGAAAGGAAGATCAGTTGCTCAGGAAAGAGCTTTTAGTTCGTTAAAAATATGCTCTTATAAATACTTACAAATATTTTTATTCTGTGTGTTTAAGATTTTAGATATTTTTTACATTAATATGATTTTTTAAAAACTTCACAGCATAGATTGTCTAGACTTCTAATTATGAAATCACGGAATCACAGAAGAACAGAGGTTGGAAGGGGGCTTGGGAGGCCATGTAACCCCAACACCTGCTCATAGCAGGTCCAGCTAGATCTGGTTGCTCATGCCCATGTTAGGTTGAGCCTTCAACATCAAGGATGGAGAGTCCTCAACCACTCTGGGCACATTGTTCCAGTAGTTGATGACCGTCATTAAAAAAAGAAATATTTATATTTGATTGCAATTTATCTTGTTGAAACTTGTGTCTGTTGCCTCTTGTGCCATAGCACACCTACAAAAAGAGTCTGGCTCCATCTTCTCTAGACTTCCCATATAGGTGGCCGAAGATCCCCTCTGCCTTCTCTTCTTAAGACTGAACAGACCAAGTTCCCAGTGTTTGTATCAAAAAACTCAACTCCCTGAATATTTTGACTTTAGAATTCTTCAGGGTTATGAGGACAAAATATGATAAAGTGTTATTTCAGGATGGCATAACTGGGATTTCTTAAATGATGTTACAGAAACAGATAAACATGATTGTGTGAGGAGACTTGGGAAAAAAATCTTAGATTATGCTTTTCTGATTAATTACAGAACTGGGAAAAAATAGCAGTTTAAAAAAGATTTAAGATACTTGCTTGCACAAGCATTACTCAGAGCCAGCTTTATTTTTTAAGGATGCAATTTTTCTGTCAGTCTATAATGTGGTACTGTGACTGGGTAATATATCTTCAGGCTTTACAGACTCCTGGCATGACATACTCTTTGAGACAGTAGATCTTAATAGATCCTTCTGCATTAATCCTGACTAATGATCAGATGAATAGTTAATTAAAAATGCTCCACACAGGCTTTGACACAGTAGACCATTGCAGCTTCACTGTGGTTCTTGCTTTCTAATAGATGAACAGAACTTAACTTGCATTTTTTCCATCAGATCATAATGGCTCAGAAAGCTCCATTACAGTTTACCAGATCACTGATCTATGAACTAAACAGTATTTAAATATTTCTTGATTTGATTTGCTATGGTATATGATCTCCTGTGCCTTCACTGAATCCATACAGTTAAAGAGCCATTATGTCATTTCTTTAGTCACTGATCTAGCAGATCATTAAGAAGTTTTTCATTCTGTAAGCATTAGGCTTTAAGGGCTTGATTTTTTTGTAGTGTTCTGACTGCTGGTGCTCTGCACAAGGGGAAGCCCTCTGACATGGATGGTTCTTCAAGTGCAATATCTGCAGCACGAAACCACAGGCAGCAGCCCATATCAAGTTAAAATGAGGTCTTTTCTGTGTAAGTAGAATTCTGTTTTTATCTCCTGAATTATACATTCACCAGCTTCTGATGACAGTGCACATTTTAAAAGTGCTGGCAGGTGTAAAAGGATGTAAAATGTAGTTTTGAACCATACCAGAAAAGAACGTAGCCCTGCACTCCTTATTGAACTCCCACTAAGGTTCACTTGTGGGTAAATCTTCCGCTAATGACCCATGGAAAACAAGGAAAGAACTCTAAATGGCAAGGGTAGCATGACTGGTCTCAAACATCTACAGAATTCATGTTCAATCAGATCAAGATCTCAGTAACTGCGAGATTATTTTTTTGTAACTTAGTGTTAAAGACATTTAGTCCTTTAAATAAAGATATTTAGTAGCAAAGGAATGGTCAAGTCTTCACAGGGGAACAGAACTGACTTTCTTGTTGTTTAGAGAAATCCACTGTGGTTTGGGAATGAATAGTGCTCTGATCAGCAATGGTTCCATCTTGCTTCATTTAGCCAAAAGTACATTGTCCTTTCTCCAGCTATCCAATTTTAGGCTATTTCTTTAAAAGACAGTGTATTTTACAAAAGGATGATGTTCTCTAACTTTTCAAATTTCTGTGTTTAAATGCTGCACACAAACAATACGTTTAAGCAACTATTATTGGTTTTGCACTATCAGTACTGCATTACATCAAATTATTCAAGCCAGTATTCTTGGAACAAAGGTCAAGCCAGTCAGGTTATATCAGATTATTTGCCATGGAAATGCAAGGTGCCATTTGCCACTTGCCAAAATGAATGGTCAATTTCAGTGTTCATGTTTTTAATAAGATTTCAGCAAAACATTTTACCTTCAAAATTTTGTATGGCTAGAAACAAATACCAGGTACTCAAAGGAAACTGCAAGAAATCACATGGAGGACAGCTGAGGGGAAGCATACCCATGCTAGAAAACTCTATATAAAACATTGCTTAGATCATGTACGTGCCTTAAGTGCCAAAATTTACTCCCCTTTTGGTTTAAAAATATGTTCTGTCTAATACAATGGTATTTTGCGGAATACCTTTCTATAGTTTGGATGCTTCTCAGTGGAATCAAATGCATTAGTTACATTAAGTGAGAGTTTCTTGAGAGATATTTGCTCGATTGCAAAAAATAACATTGTAGACAGAAGTACCAAACCAGTAGAAATGAGGAAGAAATGAGTCATGGTAATTAACTTTCTTCAGGACTCTCACGTGTCAGAACCTAAATGTTACTCCTTGGTAGATTTAGCTGAGGTGTAATATTCTACCTACACTTAATATTAACAAATGCTGTATTAGTAAAGCAGAACATTTAGAAATATGATAAAGTTAATGCTTGAGAGAGCTGAACAACTGCTGGGATTGCTTGTTGCACTACTTTGATGTCCAAGTTTAAGGCTACCTACACAGTTATATTCTGCTTTATTTTGCAACTCATTAAAGAAGAGTGTCCTACCAGCAAGAGGTATTGTCTTCCTTCCAGTAATAAAAAAACGCTACACTGGAAAACTGCAAGGACACTGGCCAAAGAGCAATAAAGAGAGATCAGGAGAACTTCTGAAACATTAGTGATGTCCTTCTGCCAAAGCTTGTAAAATGTGCTAAAACTTTGAGTATTCATGAACATGGCAGCTTGAGATTTACCTTATCTCATCAACTCCCTGGACTAAGTTTTCACGTACCCAATATTTTTCCCAGACGGGATCTCGGTAGGATTATGAGAGATAAAAGGGAAAGTCATATTTTCCTTAGCCAAGAGATAATTAAAGAGAGTCATCAAGGCCAGACCTCTGACTGGGCTGTGAAATCTACTGCCAGATGTTGCAGATACATCTGTCTAAGTACTAACAGGATCCTTCTCATCACAATAGTTAAGCATTTCACAGATATTAATGGGTTTTCTCTCTGGGAAATAAATATTTTTTGTACTAATATAGTACCACACAAAGCTGGACAAATAACAGTAACAAAGCAGGTATTTTTTGAGTTTTGCCTTTTGGTTTCTAACTTTCTCAGTCTTATTTTTTTGTGCATAGGGGGAAAAAACACCTTAAACTATCCAAAGCTTGAAAATCTATAGACATGTGGCTGCTTCCACATGGAAGACTCTTTCCTCCATAGTTCTGTAGCTATTGAACAATAGACCATTGACAAATGGTTAACCATTTATTGATCATTTGCTTCAGTGTATTTTTAGTTCTACAAGTCTTAGATAGTGTAGTGGTAGTAACTGTGGCCTAAAGATTGAAAAACTGAAAGACAAATACCAGGGATCTTATATACACATGTATATATATGGGTTTTTTACAAGTATAAAACTTTTTTTTACAATAATTAAATAAGCAATAAAATTAAAGGTGTATGTAAATATATATTTTATATAATTCAAAATGTATGTGTAAGTATTTCTGATTACACACATAGGTACCTTATTTTTCATCTATTTCATAGTGCTTTGGAGTTGTCTTCCTTTTTTTTTAATACTTTGGTCTGGCCATCCTGAACTTCCTGCACTACAATGATCATGATGTGTGAGAGCAAAACTTCTGCTTCTTAAATTAGTTCAGCTTTTATATACTGCTGTGGGTTATCATCTTCACTGTGTACAGGGAAAGGAAAGATGGGGAAGCAGCATCAAATCTTATAGCTCGTGTTAGAAAATGGCACTGTCTTGTCTGCAAAGGTCTAAGCAGGCTTTCCTTAGACCTCACAGACTAGTGTAGAAAATCTCATATGCACATACAAGAGCAAAAATGGGACAGTTCCATTAGGTTTGGCATTAAATAACAACCAAGACACCACCTGTAACAGACCACTAAATATAAACGTCCAGGTGCTGCAACAAAATGCAAAAACATTTATTTAAATGTATCCAACATTGCTTTTCAGTAAATCAGTACACCATAATTAGAGGTTTTCACTAAGATTGTACTGAGGGAATGTGTTAGTAAGTGGGCTGCGAGGTTTATTCCTGCTGACAGTGAAAGATGTCCAGGTCACATTAGTTGTTATTGTGAATAAAAAGATACACACACGCTTTCTGTCAGCCTCCAGTGTCCAAAAAGGAGGCACATTTTCATGCAATAGTCCTGGGACGACAGATTAAAATGGACTTGGGCAGACTCCATGTCAGCCATGCCAGTCTTCCTCCAGCTACTGAGGGAACCCAAATGACCGTATAGACAGGGCACAAGTTGTCTTAAAGGCTAAAGAGGAGGGGTAGGGACCTTCCCTATGCCAGTGAAATCTGAATTATAAACCCTCTGAGGGGGAGTCAGGGCACTTGTCTGTCTGCAGTGGGGGCTGTGCTGAGCCAGTACCGGGGTGTCCCACATGTGTGCTCCGGTCACCCGTGTGATGGACGTGCCGACTTGAGGCATCTCTCCGCTGACAGCCCTGGCAGTTGTCAATCTCTGCCAGTTCTCACGCTCCACACTTTATGCAGGGAAGGTCAGTTTACAGTATCTGAAGACCTAGGCTAGAGTGTATTAATACATTATGCTGTTTCCTAAGTATTGCTTGCCAAATTCTGTGATGGCATCACATATATCACATACAGGCACCTGCTACTGACTGAGCCGGCATTTCTGCTGCTAGCTGAAGGTGGAAGCTCACATGCTAATTAATGATCTAACCCTCGCTACACAAATACTTTTGTTTTAATAAAATTACTACAGTTGCATAGAGTGTTAGGATAAATTTTTTGGAGAGATTCTAGATAGATTAAAGTTTCTTTTTAATAATTTGTTAGTTGAACACTGTATATAACTGTACACATAATTATTCTATTCTTGATGAGCTCTGTATTTTACCACTTTATTCCTATTAGTAAAATAATCCATTTACTTTCTTGATTCTGTCCCGCGGGTTTGGTTAGACCTTGTTGGAACTCAAGAGACCATAGAAATAGGGTGTTGTTGGTTGGTTTTTTTTTACATTTGAGCACAAGTTTCACCTTACATTATATTTTTAGCTTTTAAGTGCATTTTTTTAATTCACTTTAGAAGATGAATTAAGTTCTGCCCAGGAAATATATTTACAGTTGCTAAGTATTTCCCCAACAAGGGAAAAAAAACCCAACTGGTTTTGGTCCATTTAGCTGTCAGTAAATTTTGATGCTGTCACCAGAATAATATTGATGTACTTATGATATTGATATATTTGAAAAGTATATGTTCTTTGGACCTTGTGGCTTTTTAAATATGCTTCCCAAGATTAGTTAAGTGTTTCCTATGATGATATATAATACAATTGATGTTATAAAGTACTTTACCAGGTCCTCTGGGGACCTACAATGACTTTTAGCACCAGTGTTTTCTAACTATGCACTGTCTCTGTGCTGTTTACTCTTTTTAAAATCAGAAGAGGGAAAACAGCCCAGGAAGAGCTGCGTATGCTGGGAATTACATTACATCCATGTTCATTGTACTCTTGAAGGCAAAGGTAGGATTTTGTTTGGTACATGCAGAATTAGTTGCCAATTATTTATTTAAAACTTGGAATGCGTACCAGAGAGATTGAAGGCCTTGGCTAGTAACATATTCCCCAGCAAAGAAAACACATAAAATAAGTATGTTTGGAATTATATTCAGTGCCTTGAATAGAAATTGAATATGCCCTAGTTTAGTCCTGATCTTTGATTCCCAGAGCTGTCCAATTCCAAGAGGAACAGAAGATTGCCCACATATCAGGCTAATAGCTATCCTTTAGGTATTCAAGTTATTTACTGATGAAAGAATTCATAAATTCCTCATTAATGACAATATTTTAGGACCTACATTTTTAATGTTAGATCTGATCTTCCACTGGGATCCAATGGCTTTGACCTATTAGAAGCCAAATCATCTCCATCAGTTTGGTGGAGCAATGCACTTGGATTGCTGGTAAGTATCTATTTATCCAGACAAGAATGCCCCAAACTGAGCAATATAGATTAGCTTCAAAAAAAATACATGCAGTACTTACCTTGTTAACTTCTTAATGTCATCCTCATTTTTGTGCCGACATAACTCAGACAAATCAGAGGACTTCAATAGTATTTTCTTAATTCAAAAAACTTCAAAATAGGATTAAAAAAAAACATTATATTAGCTAAATTAGCCTTTGTCAGGGACACGTTACTTACAGATTACTCTTCTGCACAGTCAGTAATGGGACATTTACTGTGTTCCTTGGGAAACTTTCTAACAACTTAGTGAATTTTACCATTAATATACTTGTTCAGTTTGCCCAGGTTAATTTTTTCTCTGCACAATTTCACTGTTACACTTAGTTGTATCTTCCTGCATTTGACTAAAAATTATTTTTTTTCTATCCTTTATATATACTTCTAAGAAATCCTTTGGAAATCCTTTTAAAAACAGTTTTAAAATCCTTTTAAAGTAACAGATGAGCCTTAAGCACTTAAGTCTTTTGCATACCTTAGCTGGGTGTTTTCATAAAATTTTCTGTGTTAGACAGATCTGGTACTCACTCAATATGTTCTGTTCTCCTTTTCAAATTGTTTCTTGTTTGCAGCTAGAAGATGCATTAATTTCAGTTCAGAGCAGTCATCAATAAAAAGTCATTATTCTTATGAAGTTCCTTTTACCTGTGTATCTCGGTGTTTATGACAAATATTATACAATCAATTCCTTCTGTGCCTGACTGGCAAAGATGTGTAATACTTCACTTGTAAAGCTGTGAAACAAAGCACCTCTTAGAACTACAACCTTCTACTCTGACTTGAAATTGTTCAGTTTGAACAATCAGGTCACATGGTTTTCAAGCTGGGTATTGAAAAAGGCAGGTCAAAGAAAAAAAAATTCCAATTTGGTTCCATTCATCTGTTGTACTCCCACACACAAAATCAAGTAGGCATAATGCTTACACTTTTAAAAGTGTTTATAACCCATTGACTTCAATAGGACATAAACACATTCATGAAGTAAAAGTACATTTCAGATCAGAACCTTCGCTACTAAATGCCTGACTGCATAGACCCCTAGTATATTCACTGGGTACATACTATACCAATTCACTCATTACTGCCACATGAATAAAGTTATAATATTGCTTCTTAGCAGAAATGTGAGTATAACTTCTTTTCTGGTCTTAGATAGGAATTGAAAGGAACCAAACCCAAAGTCTCATTAGAATTGTTTCTTTTCATTCATGACATAAGTGACCCAGAAGTGTGAAAGCAAGCATTCAGAACGCAGTGGTCAGGCTTTCAGGGATGACTATATCAGTCCTCGGTGAATGACAAGCGTAAGCCTCACCACTTCTAGGTGACAAACAAGAGAAATTAGAGTGATCCTCCATCTCTTACTTTAAGCAAGCATCCCTCACCATTGTAATTGATGCCCCTTGGTTATTATCTACCCCTTATTTTAAGAGCTATCCCTTAATTCATTCAGCTGTATTAGGGGTACAACAAAGGCTGAATGAATTAATCAAAACTTTGCAGATGTTGCTTATTTTCACTGCAGTAATTCAGTCTGCAAAAAAGCTAGGGTCTTTTGACAATATAAATCAAACCATAAAAATGACAACAATTGTCTTTCTGAGCTGTCCTGAAGAATTAAACAAAAAACGATACAAATACAAAGCCCTGCTCTGAGCTCACAGTTCCTTCAATTTCTTCCCTGTATCAATGGAGGTCTGTCCATAGTGGAGCAGGCTAGAAAGCGTCTGGTCATCTGTTAGGTCACAGGCTTGTATGTCATATGGTTTTGGATTGTGGGCCATCACTGAAGAGCCTTAGCTGCAGTGTGATGATGAGCTGTCCTGAGAAGCTGAGGCATTTGGGGGAGAGTCCAGGCTTTACAAGTGAGCTCAGGTAACAGCAGTTATGCGGCACCTCTGAATCCAGAAGACACTAACAGATGTACTTGCAGAAACTACAGATATGCTATCAGCTGCTACATAAATGGAAGAAGACAGTTTTGAGACACATTTCCAGAATAGCAGCCAGCATCCTACACAGTAAACTATTTGGTTCTAAAGATTATTTTGTTCTGTGGATTTATCACAGGCTGAATACTGGCTGTATGGGTATTTAGTGTCCACTGGCCTCCTCCATATAGGTACAGAGCAGACAGTGAGCACGGTCTCAGGTAGCATTTAAACATTATTTATGTGTTTTTAATTGACTGAATTACAGCCCAGTACATGGTTTATGGCCATGACAGCAACCCTGAGGGAACAGTTCTTCAACAAATCAAGATACAACCTGCTAGCTGTCTCATAAAGATAGGGACACCCGCTCCTTTATTCATTCTGTGCCTCTGAAGACATTATTAGAAAAACATTATTCCTCCCTTTTGTAGATGTGCACAGCAGAAGTCAAACAAGACCCGAGCTAGCTTTGTCATTCCTAAACCAACAGAAACACACAAACAAGCAAAACCACTTACCAGGCTGGTATCACAAAACCTTCAATTTGGCAGGACAAGGCAAATAACAGGAACCAAAGATGCCATCTTCAGAAAACATACCAAAAATGTTGTCTTTTAAGCATGCCTTTATACTCTCCAGTTCATTCACTTCACCTCTCCATTTTCCTAAACCATACATGAACATGTGCCCCCAATCTTACTGGTTTGTTTCACTTCTGTATTAATATAATTACAATGATTGATTATTATTTTAGTAACTTAACCTTGCAGGTGTCTTAACACTATGTCCAGTACCAAAACAACACTGTGACTTGGCCTTCTTATGCTCCAGTATAACAGAAAACCTTTTTATAGTCTGTTCCCTAATTAACAGAAAGTAAAATTGCCCTTTGTGGGTAAAAACCTACATGTACTGTCTTTCCCACAATTCATTCACTTCTGCCATGTAAAAAACTTCTAATGAACCAGGCCTCTCAAGGGCCTGGTTAACTTCTACTTGCAAAACTGTATTGCTGAAAACCATAATATGGTCAACAACTCCCTAAAAAGAAGAGGTTTTGCACTTTCTGGAATGAGAGAAGAAACGGTTTTGGGAATGAGAGAAGAAATGGTTTTGCATGGATCAGTAAAGATAGCAATAATTGCCATAAGGCTTACTGTAATTTATGCAGAAGTTTCTCAATTGCTCATAGTGGACTGTCAGATGTAAGACAGCATGCAAATGGAGCAGATCATAAAAATATATTTATTTCTAATTTCTAGCCTAGTTCCTAAGAACAAAACTCTTGAAACCTTCCTTTATTGCTAAGAAATGTAGGCATTGAGAAAACAACATGATTGCTAGAAAAGTAACAGAAGTGCATATTCTATTATTCATACTTTTTTACAGAGCTGCAACAAGGTCAATAATACAGTTTTCCAAGATTTATACACAGCTATATCTTGGTGTACAAAAGGTTCATAAATTGCTGTCTTCTTTCAGTTTAGACAATTAAAATTTTGGTCGAAAAAGTGTATCTTTTTCTGGGGCCACTGGTGCCTTAAGCCATGGAAATACAGAAGTTTCTTGTACTGGTTGGTTACCATGCAGTTAAAGGTAAACAAGCCATTGTCTGTTTAATTAATTTCAAGACAGTAACAAAAATACACTAGGAATATTTGGAAAAGTAAAAATCACACTGAAATGATGTACTTTAAACTTTGCCAGTTATGGTAGCTATTATCCTACATTTTTTGCAAAGAAAATTAAATACTTGCTGAGAGGTGATTGTCTAGCTCCTTTACTGTCCGCCTTAGTAGAGTACAGTATAAATTATATCGAATACAGCATTTAAAACACTGTTCCATTTTCTGTCACCTTCCCAACGGCATCCAGTTTTCCAAGACACAGTTCACTTAGGTAATTTTGAACACATAGAGGTACTGAAACACATCCTTCCAAGATGGCTACCTGCTACCTGGCATTTGAAAGGATCTCAAAATGTTTTTTAACTACTCATATTTATCTATATGCATTAGATGTGGGACTCATCTCATCTAATTTTAATGGTGCTAAATCATACAATGTCTAAGCTAGTTGTCTAATGCAATCATCTCAGGGGAAAGAGAAGTGCTTTCAGGGAACTGTTCATCTCTCATGCTTAGATAGTGCCTACCATGGTTTTGAAGTGGAAAGGAAAATATGGAGTAAAGATTATATTGGTGTGGTGTTCTAACATCTCCTGATACTGATCTGTGACAGTTTTACAGCATCTCTGCACTTTTTCCTCAGCCATGTTGTGGTCTTCTCAGAATCCTGCTTCACTCACAGCAAGAGCCTGTTTTCTTTGCCCTTGCAGCACAGGTTGCATTCACAGGTCTGTAAACTCAGTACCTTGCTTAAGGACTCATGCTCTTGATATGTAAAAATAGAAAGGCAGATACCTGATGCAAGTGGTCTGAACTATTCTGGATGGACTGACTGCAGGGGTTCTGGACATCTCTCATGAACGCCTTGCCGAGGTATGTAAACGTGGTGAGAAAAGTCAGGTGCTCCTGTTCAGTTCCCCAGGTTTTTATAATGGTCTGCTAGCAAGGGTGAATGTGAAGACACTGACTGTGAAAAAAAAAAAAAAAAAAAAAAGAAAGAAAACCATGCTGCACACCTGCCAGTGACCCGTCTACCGTCTTTTCTTAAAATGCATTAAGGCATGACAGTAGACATCCCTCTTTCTTTTTCTTTTAGGAAAATACATTGCTACTTCACCTGTTTCTCATCTTATTTTACTTATCTTTAAGAATTATGTCTTGGAGGGATTTTCTGTGCTATTCAGATCTTGACTGCTGAAGATCAGTGGCTTTAACATTTGCCTGTCAATGGCAGATGTTTTTGTAATCCCATGTTCCATACTCAGAGTGCTGGACGTTACAGCCTTGACATTTGGCCTAAGATTGAGGATTTGCTATTAGTATTTCCCCAGGAAACTGACACTTGACAGACAGGCTACATAATCCATGCTTGGATATGTTTCTTAGTGAATTGATCTCCATTTCAAATTGACGTGGGCAAAGACACAAGTGTAGTAGATCGCCATCTATTCCCTACCCACAGTGTATTTTAATAAAATGCAACATGCATCGCAGCATAAGCTATGAAGCATATAAATCTGCAACATGCAGTTTGAAACTTGCTTACAAAATACCATGAATGCCTTCCACATTTCCCTAGTGTTTATTTACTTATGCAGGAAGCCTAGAAAAATATTTTGATGTATTGCATGCCGTAATTTTTAACATTACTCAAAATGTTTCAAAAGATTTTTAGTGAAAGTTAACCCACATCAATCATGACCTTGACATGAAAAATTACTGCCAACCTTTAAATAAAAAAAGGAGCAAGAGCTCTAATACTCCTTACTGATGCTGTATTGTTGAAAACATTCAAAGTGTTATGCATGTACTCTGTCTACAGTGGAACTATATAAAAGGAAGCCAACCATTTATTACCATGGCAAACATAATTAAAGATCTTTTATCTTTTCAACTTACAGGATCCCAGAATGTGCACTTTATATAGTGAGAATTATATTTAGTAACTATTGTATTAGTAACTATAGTAACTCTTTCTACTTTAGATTAACATAGATGCCAATGAATTCCCTGGGAGCTTTTCAAAGCTAGTAAAAACACGCATTCAAGCTACGACTACGTACCATATGTTGCTCCTTCCCCACTGTATTTCCAACTGAAGTTGTACCTGTTATCCAAACAAAAGTTGAAACTAGACTAAGCACGTTGACCTGCTTTTCTAGTATTATCATTGTGAAGAAACAAGGAACTACATGCCAAGACCTGGTTGTCCCACAGGATCTGAATACAGAAAACTTTCTATTTGGTAAGCACAAACAGCATTGCCTCCGGCTCGGTGCCAAAAACTCATTAACAGGCCTCACAAAGATGGCATATATCCTGTAATTTCTCTGAAAAAAAGTTAACTTGATCAGAAGTCACAGAGTTACATGGTCATATCAAATTCCCTATGTCTATGGAGAGTTTTGGTCAGTCTGATGTCCTTGGCTGCAGAATTAAATATGATTTAAGTGAGGAAATGCTTCTTTTCTCTGTTATGGAAAATTTCAGCCTTGAAATATTTTAGCTACATTCCTCTAGACTGGATACTTTATAAAACCTTGTTATTACAAATCCAGCTTATTTCAAAGCCTTGATCCGCAAAGCCTCTTTATATACAGATTTCTGATAGTTTTTGCAACACATCTAAATCATATCATCTAATTTATTTGAAGTTCTGACTGTGCTTCTCAGTCTCTTACAGCATTTCAACAAGTTGTGCAAACCATGAAATTTTATGAAAATATTGCATCTACCTGAGGATGTGAAAACTGCTCTTCTCCATCCAACTTGTTATTCTACTCTCACAGTGGTCAGATTCACCTATAAACATCCTATCACACTTTTAAATCATGCAGTTCAGTATATCATAGGGAAATAGAGGAAGGCAATTTCCTTCTGCTCACAGTGGTAGTTTTACATGCTTAACTTGAACTCTTACTGTCAAATGAACTAGAAGGATTTTAACTGTGCTAGTAAAAGACCTAGAAATGTCTAGGATTCTTGAAATAGCTACCCCAGGACAGAAATAAATTCTACTTGTAATTTAAGAAAATTAGTTTCCAGAAAATATGAATAACGATTGCAAATAAGAAAATAAAAGCAGATGCAATTAATCAAGTTCTTTTTTGTGATCTCTTCTTACTGCCTGAAACATAAATGTAAATTTAGTATTTGTCAGCTGTAGTTAATGAGAAGCTGAAGACTGAGTTTGTAGCTATGAAACTTCAATACAACCAGTAAATGAAAAATCTCTAAAGGAAAAAACCTTATGAAGAAGAAGATGAGATCTGTGTGTACACTTGTTTCTCCTTGTCTTATTTCTCACCAGCAGCTGCTGGTTCAACTCAGTAACAGCTCCTTCCCAGCATCTTAAAGAACTGGGCAACCTTGCAGCTCTCTTTCTTGAAGGAAATAAAGGTGCCTGATAGCACAGACACAAACAGCTCTCAATTGCTCATAGAGTTGATCTCCTTTGCTTTAAAGCAAAGCATCTCATGAGTTTAAGTTTTCCCATTTGTCTGCTTTTGTGGAAGATGCTTGTGCTGGTTTTGGCTGGGCTAGAGTTAATTTTCTTCCCAGTGGCCAGTTCGGGGCCATGTTCTGGATCTGTGCTGGAGCCAGCGCTGGTGGCTCAGGGAGGTGCCGGTGGCTGCTGAGCAGCGCTGACCCAGAGCCGAGGCCGTGTCTGCCCCTCACCCCCCAGCAGCGAGCAGGCTGGGGGGCACCAGCAGCTGGGAGGGGGCACGGCCGGGACAGCTGACCCCGGCTGGCCAAAGGGACATTCCGTACCGTATGGCGCCATGCTCAGCGGGTAGAGCTGGGGAAGGAGGAGGAAGGGGGCACGTTGGGTGTGATGGCATTTGCCTTCCCCAGTCACGGTCACCCGTGCTGGAGCCCTGCCCTCCTGGGGGTGGCTGTGCCTGTCCACCGGTGGGAAGAGGGGAATGAATCCCCCTGGTTTGCTTTGGTTGTGTGTGGGGCTTTTGCTTTACATATTAAACTGTCTTTGTCTCAACCCACAAGTTTTCTCATTTTTACTCTTCTGAGCCTCACCCCCATCCCACTGGGGGCAGTGGGTGAGCGGTTGTGCGGGGCTTAGTTGCCAGCCGGGGCTAAACCACGACAATACTGAAGGCATCTCCTCTTCTGCCTATTTTCAGTAATTGCCTCATAATAGCAAGGAGCACTTCAGGAGAATCTATTGGCCATGTTAGATTATGTCTGACCACTAGACTGATGCTCTGAAGACTTTAACTCATGGGATCCTGTGCCATAATTTTTCTTCCACTTCATTTACAATATTCCTATTTTTAGCATCAACGTGAGACAGACCCAATTATACCTGAAGTTCAGAAGCATATAATAGGTGTCTGAATTTGACTCTTGAGTTATTCTAATCATCTTTTTCACAGTTTAACATCATTTACACAATGCTATTTGGTTTTAAACACCCTGGGCTCAAAGTCATGTGCTTAAAATTATGGTTTTTCAAAAAACCCCATAAATTACTAGGAAATGTATTATAATTAAGGACCTGTGATATACTACTTTTAGCAAATATAGAGTAACACATTAGATCATATTTTTAGTGGCTGTATTTTCCATTAATATTTTTTTTTCTGAATGCTGGGAACAATAATTCAGAGTGAACATGCACTCTATAGTTGTGGAAATTCGAAAAAGCTGCTGTAAATTTGAGTTTTCCGTTCCTGCTGTATTTAAGTTAATTTTGATCTGTGTTTTGTTGCATCTCCATTGGCTCCTGTCTTCCAACAGCAATTCCCAGCCTCCTTGCAGCTGTGCTCCACTTGACTGTGTCCATTATGTTCCAACTGCAAATACATGGGGACCTGGAACACTGTTTTTTCTCTGACATGTCTTTCCATGTGAACAATTAGCAATGAGATTGAATTTTACAGCATTATTTGACAAACCCTAAGCATCTGCCTGAAATCCACTCTCCTCAGAACAGGTCTATCAACCTTTGTCTGGGATTCCCCAAAGGATCTTCAGATGCACGGTGAAGTAAGCCTGATGCCATTATAAAGTAACTCTGATGTTTTGCAGACTGGTTGGATTTATTTTATTGCATATGCATAAAACAGCTGTGCAGTGCAAATACAGTTAGTGTCTCAGAAGCCTCTCTGCAAATTTGCAGACACCTGGTAACCCTGTAAGTTAGAATGCTACTATGCATACACAGCAGAGCTAGCCAGGCTACTAGATGTCAACAAATCCCACAAGTTCACTGCAGATGTGCTGATCAGTAAGGAGTTACAGGCATTCAACAGCCAGATTCATCTTACTATGTCTGTTCAGTAGCAAACAAATTCACAATGATGTGATAGCATCATGAGTAAAAATTATTCTGTAAAAATGAAAAATATCTTCTCATCCTTTGCAGACGGGTTTTCATCTGGAAGAGGATATGTCCCAGTCATGTGGTAACTCTGGTTAAATGAATGAAAATAAATAAATAATAACAAAAAACACCCCATCAAAGTGCAGATACATTCAATCACCTTTAGTTAGGCAGGGTAATGGGGAGCTGGGACAACCTGGAGGTGGGGGAATGGTCCCACCAATTCACGTTTAATGTAAGACTTACAGACAGCACATTTTACAAGAATTTTCATCCTAAAAATATTTTTAGCCCAGAGCATTTTGGACCCCTTCAGATAGGTGTAACTTTGAAGCACTTAACCGAGCCATATAGAATGTTATCTAAAACATCCTTCGAGACACTAAAATGTCACTGCTTGTTTGAAGTACAGATGTGGAAGAGAAAACATCACTATTATTATCCTTCCGGAACCTCATGGTAAATTTTGACTTGCATATGTGTATATATGTACTGTACACGTGTATCCCATTAATGTCAGTAGCACATCAGAGTTGCAACCTGCTGTATATCTGAGAGGAAACTTTTGTTACTAGAGAAGAAAAGATAAAGAGTTGTTTCTGATAAGCTTTGCTCATTGTTCCCAGAGCTGCATAATTAGTTTTAAATGTTCTAGTTACAATCTTGGTGTGGATTTGTGTGTTTAACTCCTGGTGATCAAAGCAGGACATGAAGAGCAGAACTAAGCTTTTGCTCTATGTGGGAAGCAATATATGAAACTGCCCACTGAAATCACTGAGAGTATTTTCTCTTTGCTGGGTCAGGGTTTTCTCCCGTGTCTGGCTAAGCACTCAATAGATTCATTTTCAGAGACTCTTCCCTATTCCTGGGTAGGTAAAGTATTTTCAAGAAAAAAGCAAAGAGAGTACTAACCCAAATAAATGCATAATTTTGATATCCTACTTTGTCGTGGCATAAAAGGAGAAAGAAAGGGTTTATGTTCCTACTGTAGTTTCAATTCCGAATCTAATGTAAATACAAAATTAATTGTAAATCCATTGGTCTTTTCTGTTGCAAATTTTACAACATTTTTAATATTGATTCAGCTATATGCTGGAAAGTGTCTTTCATTAAAAAATCCATAAACAGTTGAGGAAGGGGTTGACGTGATGTCTTAGTGTTTGCTAAAATTTAAATCCCTTTTGTATACAGCCAGGTGAAATCCAAAGTGGGCAAAGTGACGTAAACCACGTCCTTCTCTGATCTCCAAGATTTTATGACATGCGCGCTTTTACACTTCTAACTCCGTGGTTACATTTCAATTGAGTTCTCCCTCACTGTGTTGCTGTCTTAAGTATTTTTCACTTTTCTAATGTCAATAGCTCTTCTGTCGAGAGGACTCAACAGGAAGTGGATGCAGGGAGTATGAGCTCTGATGAGATCCTTTAATCCACCCCTAATCCCACTCAATTAAAACTCCATTGACGACAGAAAAATCATTAAGTGTTGAAGAACAGGAAAATGAGCGAAAACAACCTTGCATGAGAAATTAGATGCACAGCTTTTAACAGGGGTGTCCTGCTCCTTCCCCAGCACACCTCTTTTCTGTGCCATCCCTAGCAAGCCAAGCTCTTAACGCTTACAGCTGAGCAGGTAAAAATGTATAATCTAGTTGGCAGTTTAAGTGATGCAGCTCTCACTGTTCACGGAGAGTTATGCACAGAATACCTAACATCACACGTCCCGCTGCTGGGGGAGTTGAAGGGATTCAATGACTGCTCTCTTCTTCTGTAAACTATAAACACATAACGCTAGTAAACTGCATCCCCATTATACCTATGCACTGCTGCTTACCTGTATGTTTCTGTAATTAATTTTCAGAGAGGCAGTTTGCAAAGATAGGAGAAAAACTGTAAGTAAAATCAAGGAAAAAAATCATCATTCTGTTTATACATAAGTTTTAATTGCATTCTTCTTGTTTTCTAATGTGAAACACAGAGGGTAGTTATTGTTCGATATCTTTACATTTAGCATGTCTATTTTCCGCTTTAAGTCTTTTCTAATGAAGCGGGGGGGGGGGGGGGGGGGGGGGGGGGGAATGAAGCCACAAAAGCAATATTTGATGTTACCTCTCCCCTTTGCATGTCCTTCTCCTCTGATACCTTCAAGTGTTTTTTAGGTCGTAGAGAAATAAGCATAGTAGAGCATGTACAAAGAGCTAAGGAGCAGCAGGTCTGAATGGTATTTTCCACTGGGCAATGTGGGAACCATATGCTATAAATGTTGAGTACAGCTTACATGGCTTGGAGTAGCATTAAATCCATTTACACTGCATGAGCCCCCTCTTCCCAGAGTGCACACATGGGTCATGGAGCCAAAAGCAGTACAGCAGCCAGCTGGACTTTGTTGATGGTTCTGGTGATGGCCAGAGGAAAGCCTTTGGAAAAAGTCTTTTTGCATGTCTGTGCTGAGAATCTACAGCACTGCAGTCTTGATTTCTCATGAAACCCCAGCCTTCATTTTCTTCCTTTCTTGGCCTGAAATAGCCCTGTTAGGAATCTCAGGCAATCTCACAGGCATAAGACCCAAATAATTGTAGACTTCTTGGGCTCATTTTGTTCCCCTTGTGTGATTTTACACTGGAAGGAAGTATGTAGACTTTCATCTTTCTTCTTCACTAACTTAAAAAAGGAATGGCCTGGTACTTTTCCAGGCAATCTGTGTGCACCTATAAACCGAAATGCAGCTCATAAACATTAACCATGTTGAAACAATACACTTGCTGTTTGCAATCACATTATAAACAACTTAGATGTAAGACACAATTTGTAGACATCTGTAATGTCACTGCATAGGGAAACCCAACCTCCACACCTAAAAGACAGAGTAATTATCACCACATATATATTTTGACTTGCGTATAAGCTTTTGACCAATATGTATATCATCCATATGATGTTGCTTTTAATAAGTACTTCTTCATCAAATAGTGCTGGTATTTAACCTCTGACCACCTTTACACTCCTTTCATGCCTCTTCTCCCTGTTTCTCTGGTACATTGTCACTGCTGTCTACTTCAAACTGCAGATTGCCAGAACTTCGCTACGTGCTTAAGTGCCTTGTTCAACGCCTTGTATTCTAATTCCTATTTAGTGCCCCTAGGCATTGCAGCACAACTGAAAACTCATGGGTCCTGACCCTTCAGATACTTTCTAGTACAAGTAATACCCACTAAACCTGGTAAGCATGTCCAAGAGCAGGCTGATGATTTGTGCAACTGGCAAACAGAGGCTCAAGAGATTCTTTAGAGGTTTCACTTGATAAACTGGAGGATGTTGCCATGCTTGTATTCCCTGACATTCATTTTGATATAACAAAAAGCTTTTCAAAGATAGGCATTTTCCAGGAATTAAAGTACCTTGCAACTTGCTTGTAGATCTCCTTTGGACAGCTTGGAGTCATCCCGTTTGCTCATCAGCCACCAGAGCCACGGTCAGCTGCCAGTAATCAGCTTCAGCTGCAAAATTACAGGATCTGCACATCTTCCACAACTCCTCCGAGTTCTATTCTTAGAAATACACTATGATCTACACTCAGTGGGTCTGGTGCCAGAGATAATTTTAGAGGGGGACTTGGCTGGTGTCTTCTGTCTCCTTTTTTGCTATATTTTGATACAGGTAACGTAAGGTCAGAGTCAAGACCTTGCGGAACAATTTCTCTATCGTATTACACTGCAGACCTGTTGTTTTTAGCACTTAGTGCTGTTGCAGAGCAGTCCACTAGCAGACACTCTCTGTCAGTTTATTTTGTGTATTGAGAAATAAAAAACAAGACAGCTCTGCTGGGTGTTTGCAGGAGAAAAGGCTACATAGTTTTACTAGCCTTATGAATAATATTCTAGAGTCTAACTGATTTAGTCAGACAGAATTTAGTTGCACAGTCCTCCTCAGGAGTCAGAGAACACACATGGGGAACAGGACGCTCAAATGGGTGCCTGAGGTGTTGGTTCCCTTATCAGCTGTATTACAGACAGCCTGATTCCCCTCCTCTGTTTTCCCGTTTAGATAGGGGTGAAGCTCCTGATCAGCTGTATGAAGATACTGAGGTCTATGGGTAGTCAAACTACTATGATCAGATAAATTGTGGTCAGACTTTAGCCTCTGAAAGAGCCATTTGCCTGTTGGCATGAGGTTATTACGGTTGACCTGTAAAATACCCACATAATCCAACTTTTCAATAAATACAAATTTCAATACTGTTCTAGAGCAAGCCTAGATCTTCAAAAAGAGATGTGTTCATCCATCTGATATCTACTGTTCTTGGACACTGGGATCCATGCACCGATTACAATGCTCTCATCCTGCATTCCTCTAGGAACATGAATTACAAATGTGAAGCCACATATGCTATTTTGCAACCATGGATAGATAAGGACTTTAAACATCTAAGCAACACCAAGGAAAACAGTACAAGCTGTAGGCTCCTCAATGGCTTTGCCATTAGTCATGTGTATGAAGCAAAGTGTTTGATATACTGCCCTGGGGGGCAGTCCAGGAGTGTCTGCAGTGTGGGAAAGCCACAGTCTGCCCCTGCCCAGCATCTACCAGGGACACCACCACTGCTGCCCAGAGCCATGCCTCAGCAAAAGGAAAACAAGCTTCTGCAGGTTTTCTGTCCTCTCTTCCTTTCTCCATTAGCCTGCACAGAGAAAGCACTGGCTCTCAGGCAGCTTTTCCCACCAGCTATTGCACTCAAGGAAAAAGTGATTTCAAAGTACTTGACTGAGCATGCAGTATGAGTCTCTATCTAGCCCTATGTAATACAGGGTAACAGGCTGGTATCTTCCTCCCAACTGATGTTTTTTAAAGCACAGTTTTGCCAGAGTCAGCATTTCTGGTGTCAGGCATTTGTGTCCAGTCCAAGCCGGAAAAGCACCTACAAAATTGCTTGACTGTGGGAAACGTGGGTCGAGGGAAAAGAGGTGTGTACTTGTGAGACAGGTAGTAAAGTAAATCAGTAGGCTGTACAAAAGCCAGAACAAACAGAAAAATCAAATACTAATCAGAAAACTGAAATTCAGGTCTCGTCTGGTGTCTTCATGGAAGAAAGCAGAACCTATTCCACAGACAGTTGATCAGGCACATTTGACCCTGTATTTGCTGAATGCGGGAAGACATAGTACAGCACTAGTAGCTGATGCGCAGGATGATGGCAGACTACCAAAGTCACAGGTATTTTCTCCCTGTCACTGTAGATGTAAGACTGGAAGTGATCTGGACAAAATCTTTGAGATGCTACCATTCACTCAGTGAATTTAAAATGGTTTGAATCATTCCTAAGATACACTCACTTTGTGAGAATAGAAGTACTGGGTGACTTTTGCCTGTGTTTTGTTCTCATTTCTTGCAGTTAACACCACAAGCCTCACAGGCACTGTACCCACCAAGCAGTAAGGAAGTGAGACCACAGCCTTGACCTAGCACTGACATCATGAGTGATATATAGTCCTATATACCTACCTCAGTTTCAAAACTTTGTTTAATTCAGGTGAAATACGGGAAGGTAACACTGCTGTACCTGTATTTGCTAATTTCCACTAGTTTGAAGAATTTGTCTTGTGAAATTTAACTTGAAGAGAGAGCAGAAGCCTTGGAGAAAGGTTCAACTCAAAGTAGTGGGAAAGATCTTGTTTCTTCAAGAATACTTAATGAAAAATAAATTCCATTGAAAACATAAATGTTCCTAAGAACTTCTAAAATGGAAAAAAAAATTAATGTCTGCAATTCAAGAGGTCACTGCCAAATGTCACTAGTTCATGTAGAAACATCCAGAGCAGAGGTTTTTTAGAGACTGCTAGACAATTTTCATGCAGATTCCCAGCTGAAAGTTTTATAGAAAAGTCACTGAAAATACTTATTTTGCATTCTTGTATAGTGTCATTATTTTGAAAATATTCGTTTTGTTTGGACTTGAAATATCAGGGTTTGGTGATATAAAACCAAAATACATCAATGGGCTTTGGATATTCTATTTGTATACTAATTTGGAAAACCCACCTTCTTTTTTATTTCTTTTTTCTTCTGAAACTCACATTCTTCTGGGAAAACTAATGCAAGTCAAAAAAATTTTGCCAAAAAAAAAAGATTTTTTTTTAAAGTAAACTCTTAGAAAATACATTTCTTAATTTTTTTTTCCTGGAAAAGTAACTGTATTTACTATCAATAGGATTTCAATGCTGTCCAGCTAGTAGGGAAAGAAATTACAAGCATCTTGCCAATATGTAGTCAGATACAAAGAATAAGGAAAGATTAAAAAAAATTTAAAAAATAAAGAAACATATATATATATAAACAAATTTTTGAACAGAGAATAGCTGCATTATTTGTTCTTATGGATTGTTGTATCTTGCTTCTTTATGAGTTGTTGAATGACAACTTAATTTGTACGTGGGAGAGCAAAGAGTATAATGTGATGATTTATCTCCAAATGAAGATAGAGCAGTAGCATACACAAAATGAATCAGCCTCCTTCACAGACTGATATTTAAAAGTCTTCCAGTAAAAAGTAGTTTAGTATTTTTAAAAAAATAGTTGTAGCCAGCTGAAATTAATTTCTCTTGTCCTTTTAATATCCTTTTTACATGGGAAGCTAATGTACCACTTGCCACTTGATAGGGCAGTATATGGGTGTGTTTAAGTTTGAGCGAAGGGGGTATTTTAATATGCAAGTCTAATGGTGCTGTTGGATTTTTAAGAATCAGAATGATCTATATTGCTTCCTAGAGTCTGTATATTGTGTTATTCAGAGATATGTTGTGTCTTGTTAAATTTTTTCAATAATATAGAACAAGAACACAATAGCTTCAGTAAATCAAACTAAAATGAGTGATTAAGTACCTGATTTAATACTGCACATTAATTTTAGTTTAGATAGTCCTTGCTTTGTTGTATAATACAATTGCATTCAAGACTACATCATTTGCATGCTACAGCAAGGTGCATTATAAAAATAATCTTAAATTATCAAGACCTGAAAGAGAACAATTGTTAGGATACAGTGTCCATATATCAAAGACAAGCCTTTAGTGAGGCTGCTCCTTGATTCTTATTTAAGAGCATGTACTTCATTGCCTTAGCAATCCTTCCTTTTTTCCTAAAATCCAATCACAGTGGCATCCCTTCAGGTTTCTAAAGGCTTAGCCACTACTGCTCCTTCTGCAAGCTCTCAGTAACCTCTTACTTAGCAAATTTTAAATTTTCCTGCATCTATCTCAAAACTACAGGTGTAGTGTATCACATCCTTCCAAAGGATTCAGAGCTAAAAGGAGAATTTCATTCTAAATTACTGCTTTAATGTACTGTAGATCTACCCATCTCTCTGCAGGGTCTTGCTATCTCCATTCAAGCGATTCTTCCACCTCTCCAGGCTTTTATCTTGGCTGCTAGTTGTTCATTGCTCCATCTGAAATCTGCAGCTGGCTTTGGAAGCAAGGCAAACAGTTCAGAGGTAAACACACAGTGTATTAGTTATATTGGGTGTAATTAAAACAAAAATGGACAATTAAGAAAGCTGATGTCTTTCTGAGAGCCTTGTGGCCATCTCACCACGTGGAGCCCGTCCCATGTGTATGATTCTGCCTCCCTGTGATCCTGCCGCTGCTGCATATGGCTAATATGAACAGGGCGTGACAGCAAACACAGCAGCCATCAAGAAGAGTTTCAGCACTGTTGAAAGGAACCTGATCTGTGCTTTTTCTAAGCCATCTAAGTATTTTTTTACTGTAGATCTTTTAAGCTGCATCTTGGCTTTTCCCCATGCTGAAAAAGCCGGTATGTCAAAGCCCCTTGCTGTTGAGAAGGGCTCCTGAAGCCTGAGGGTCCCTCCAGTGCCTCAAGGGATAGCCATTCAGCTTGGGAAGAACTGCTACCCTCCACTTGCCACCTCAGGATGATCCTTGAGATCTTCCTCAAGATGCAATAGAAAGGCAAATGCATTGGGTTGTTAAGCTGAGAAGAGGAAGGGCCTTACTGGTCCAACCTGAGAGCATGGAAAGGTAAGTTAGCACACATGTGCCTGTCTCCATGTGCAGGAAAAAGGTATCAATGAGTGCCGGGAATGGCTATGGTGACCAGCTCAGTGCAAGACAGTGCATAATGGTACAAGCTGGAAATAATGGACAAACGTGTGGGAGGGGGTAAACACTAAGGAAAGTACTGCAAAGAAAGATACAGGGGTGACTACAGAGGTATATAGTTTGATGTTTATTAAGCTATGTAAATCTTAACTAGTCAGTAACAAATTATTTTTTTAATTATATGCTATTATAATATGCTTAAATCATTAGAGTAGTACTTAGTGTACTAACAGATCAGGAGCAAATTCATGTTCATTGTAACTCTTACTCCTCTGCATATGACCACCCTATTCTCTGTTCTCTTGTTAAATACATATTCCAAAAGAATCACAGAAAGGAGAACAAATCTGCATTCACAGAAATACATGTCTTGTCACACTAGGGGAGAGCATTGCTTCATGCTCTTTGGTGATCTGTTTCTTATAAACACAAGGATGTTAACACAAAAACAGCAATGACCTTGTTCAACTGTTGATTGTATTCTATTAAAGACAACAATCTGTACTGACCCCCACAGATCAACAGCTTCAGGTCTGAAGCATCAGGCTTCATTACCCCTGTAACTCCTTGGTAGTAAGGCTGCAGAATTGTTCCTGTCTGTGTGGACACCTAATCCCTTTTTAATCCTCCCAAAGGGCTTGCTTCAGCCATTTCCATGGCAGTGATTCCACCAGCGGTTGGTGACACACTGCACAAAAGTGCTTCCTCTTCTGCCTGAGTTTGCTGACAGTGGTGCTCACTTGGGGCTTGCCAGTTTACAAATCAGAGAAGGAAGGTCTCCAATTTGTGGAGATCTCCAGGTCCTAGTGTGTTGAATTGGAGTTATGGGGTGTTGAGCCTACCTGTAAATCAGCCTCTAAGTGGAACGTCCATTCTTTGATAAAATATTAAAAGCCTGTAATTAGTGCATAAATTGTAGGAAGTGTTACAGTTCCTCCAGTCAAACAACATAAACTCTCAGAATTCATCCATAACTATGCATAGCTAGACATACTTAGATGTTTCTTGCACTTTCTATTTATGTATCTCTGTTTCTGTAATGACAATTATTAAAGAAATATCATCTAGCAGTGGATACTATTGAGTCTATTTCATGGAAGCAGCTACATCCCTGTAAAGAAGCAGCCAATTCGGCTAAGAGAAAACTCTCTCATTAGCTTGTTTTCAGTTCTTCTTGCTTGAGAAACTTCCTTTGTTCTCATCAATGTGACTTTGAAATGAAACTAAATGGAAAGAAGCTGGCTGACACTGAAATTTCTCTTACACACTACTCCAAGTCTTCATAGTAGAATTTTTAAAGACTGCATTCTTAGGAGTCAACGGTGTAGTTGAATGGTTTCATACAGATGCCAGGTGTCCAAAATACCATAAATTTTAAGATCACACCTTAAAAACATTTAAGCCCCCAAACCCATTAAAATTATGTAGTGGGTTTTACTTTGAAGTAACCTTTTCATGAAACTTAACCCACATGACTTTTGCCAAGTTGAACTTTATTTTCCCACTTTCTAGCCTCTCAAGATTCTATTATATAGTCATCTGCACTGGTATTCATCTTGTCTCCTAATTTAATAAAACCTGTGAACTCAATCAGCAGGCTACTTTTCTGCTCCCACACCTCTAATAAAAATGTTGAATTAGTCTATATCCAACAAAGATCCTTGTATCACACTCCTTGTACCTCCTACACTCTTACCTTTCATAATGTCTCAGAAAAAGGCTGCATGCTTCTCTTTACTAGGTATGGAAAACTGAACTGGAGACACCTATGAGCGAATACCTTAACTAGCCTACATTACGAAGGGAAGGAACAAAAGAGCTAGAATTGGTTTCCCTCTTTTTTCTGGCTGTTATAAATAAGCCTCTTCTTATTTATGTGTATTTTTCAGTCCTTATTTTCCTATACCTTGTTTCCAGCAAACTCACTGGAGATCATTCAGAGCCTGTGTTTCTCTCATGTTTATATATTAATCATTTTATATGACAGTGGGAAATATCTGAGCAACAATAAGAGCAGATTGTAAAACAACTATATTAAAGATAAAGGACCAAATTCTAATCCAGTTATATTAATGAGCTGTGCACTCCCATCCAGCAGGACTCCCTTTCAGCTTGGTATACTGCCTAGAGACTTTAGCAAGAGAATAAATGGTGTGAAGTTTCCTCTTGGTTCATGTAAGCCTCTACAAGTATAAGCGCAAGACACCTCGCAATAGACAATAATGCCAGAGAGAACTGGCAGCACCTCAAAAGTCTCATTTGAAGACCACTTGCTGAAGGCAGGGAACAGGTTCCATCTCCTATGGCAAAACTCCTGGGAACCGAATGGCCCAGGCTAAAGCTGCCCTCTTTCTCCAACAGATTCTCTAAGGAAAACTGAAGGTAGCATGACCTGCCTCTCCAAGGACATACTAGTTCCTCCAGGGAGCCAGGGATCTGTCTGGTGGAAGAAAGTCATACCCCAGCAGGGGGGGTTTGCATGCTCTCTCCTAAACTGTAAGTTAAAATCCATCAGTCATTTTAAATGTGTCATACACAGAGCTCTAGCCTACAGCAATTGAATAAACAGCGTGATACTGGTTTTGTATTATTTTTCTTTCATCTACTAAATAGCATTGGAGTGCATAAGAGAGACTACAGTAATAGGCTCTGGATAATAACTTAAACTGAAAGAGTTAGTCTTTAACCATATTGCAGTGTTTGTCCTTACAATACTGCAGCACCATGGCATTTTACAGCAAAACATGAGGGAAAAAGTGATAATGAACAAATATGGTTGCATCATGTTGGGAAACAATAAGCTAAACGCCAATCTTCAAGCATTTCTAAGTGATATCCGTGTGTTTATACTATTAGTTCAACCAACATTACTCTGCTTTGTACTAAAATAACAACAAGAACAGAACCGTTTGTTCAGCCTGACTGCTGGAAAAGGAAAATGACGTGTGTAGAACTGCAGGAAATTATGTTGACTGATAACAAATATAATTATTTCTGAATTATTATGATTGTGTCACAATCATTCCAGGAATGCAAAAGATTTATTTTTTTCCCCACTCCTCCCTTCCCCCCTGCAGCACAACTCCTTATCTTCCCTCTTTGTTCTTACCTTCTGCAGCAGTTGCAACACTGGCACTGTGCCCCAGCACATGAAAGCTATAGTATTGTGGATTAGCAGAGTTTTTCGCTGGAATAAGATGGATGCAGAAACGCTCTGTTTAACAAAGGCCCCACTTAATCTTTGCCCAGTCTTCTTTCCCCTGCTCTTTGAAGCTCCGGTGGGGTGTACTGTGTCGTGGGGCAGCATAAAGGGTAGTTACCTTCTAAGAGGGGTTACAGGCTGCGGAAGCAGTTCAGTTTTAAGAAACAATACACATCAAACAGAAAAATATGTCAGATGTCACTGTAAAAAGGCTAGTGATTTGTGGTTGAGGTGTTGGTAGGAAGAAAAAGTTCATGAAGTAGATTCTAACAGGAACAGAACAATAATTGGAGAAGGCCTCAAAACTGGCGAGATATTGGAGAAGATTATAGAGCAAGTGAAGAGAAAGGAGATTATTTGTGAAAATTAGACCTAGATGAGGAGAAAAGTACTGCAATAAAATACTAAATTAGAATTGATTTACAACAGTCTGTTAAATAATATTGGAAATTGGAAAAGTTTACCTGAAATGGGGGAATAGTTCAGCTGCTGAATTCCGGGTTTGCATGAATTAAACCATGGGAAATCATTTGGATAAGAAGATAATATCACCCAAGACTGTTCCAGCTGTGTCAGTGGGGAAAAAAGGTGGCAGCTTCAGTTGTGAAAACCCACAGGCAACAATACAGAAAGCCTCCAGCCCACTGTATTCAAACAAGCTCTTAGCAGCACCTAGACTAGCTACCAGAGCCTGGGAAATACCCAAAGGGGAAGAAATATCCAAAAAGCATTGCTAAACTTTTGATACATTCATCTGCAGTGGCTAAGTGGCAACAGATAGGACAGTTTACAGAGAATAATTACAGAGTATGTCAAAGCAGGGCACCGACTTCTGTACGGAAAAGATCATTAGTCAGTAGCAGGGGCCAATGTCCCATGACATGACAGTTCTAGTAGTCCCCAGCCACCCTTTTGTTGGGCTATGAGCCATAGGAGCTGGAGGATGGGAGGCAGATTTGTTTATTCTATTGCTGTGCTGCAGAAGGCTGGCAGTAAGCTGCTGGCACTGCAGGCTGGTCACTCAGAGCCGTGAAAAGTCTTTCTGAAAAATGCAGTCATGACTGTCTGCCTCACACAATGTAACCAGTCACATCTCATCAGAGATGTCTGATGTCCTAATGATGTCTGCAGCTCTTATTGACTGTGCACGAGTGAAAAGACTGTCTCAGACAAGGAGACTTTGTCCCAAGCACTAGCTCTGGACTAAGCCTGCTTAAACAGGGTTTAAACAAACTCAAGTTAACTGTAGCAGAAGGTTGCTGTTTTGAGGAAGCCTGTGTTTATCCCAGGTGCTTTGGTGTCACATCTATGTCTTTGCTTTGACTGCCAGGTTCTGGAAACCCTGGATCGTAGCAGCAGCTCCTAATCGGGCTTTTCAACTTGGTGAATCTCTGGTTGAGCTAATCCTGCAAAAGGAGGGTTTCAGGCAAAGCACGAGACAAAAGTGCAGGCACCGGCTCTTTGAGACCCTGTCCTTTGTGGAAAAATTATAGATTTCTAGATTTGCCTGGAATGTAAACTTGCTTTGTAATAGCTAGCCCAGAAGGCTATGTCCTACAAAACTCCCGTGTCTTACCCTTCAGACTGCCATGTGGAAGGGAAGAAACCACGGTCTGAATATCCGTGTCACACAGCACACGGGGACTAGTGGAGTAACACAGACATCTGCATAGCTTTATTCTATGAATCCATGAGGCCTCTGACCAGGCTTCACATCCATTCCTCTATTTATAATGCTTCACTCTAAATGTCCTGGGTACCTCCTGCATTTGCTATCTTTATAAAGATACATAGCAGATCTACTTCTTCCTCCCCTCCCTTGATAACAGTGAAGCCTGCAGTATCATCCCCAAATTGCCCTGCTGCTTTGACCCCTTAGGGTACATTTTAGAACGTACGTATCTTGCAGTACATGAGATGAACACGGCATTGACAGTATGCAGAAGTTATTAGAAGTTAAAGAATATGAAACATTCTGAAACAAGTATAGCCTTTTGCTCCAGAAAGTGATGGATTTTAGCTGCAACCTGCCAGAGAAGAAATTATCACAAGGTCTTATATAGGGAAACTGCCTGTAAGCAACATTAAAGGAGATGGGTCGGTAACTCCTCAAATAACAGTGTCTTAAAATAATGAAATGGAAAAGAAGAAATTTGAGACGTCCAAAATCTGGAAGCTTATCTATGTAGATAAACTACTGTTACTAGCTACCTGTTAAGCCAGCTAATGTTTAATTTCAGTAACCTTGAGTGAAGGCCTGTGTAAGAAGTACAATCAGACAATAGACCCAAAGGAAGAGATAAGAAAAAATATAAAAAGATTAACAAGGAGAAAGGCTAGTAGGGGATTTTGTCTGCTAAAAACCACATAATGTTCTTAATGGCGAGAATCAGACATAAAGGATACTGGAACACACTAAAGACAAGAGAGCTGAGCTTTACAAACTGTACTATGCAAAAGAACTCATTAATAAATATTTAATTATAAATATATATACACATACATGCATTTTGCAGAGATATGAAAAGCTTTATACCTTGAATCACATTCTAATCATACTTCCCCTTTCTGAAATCTGCATGCTTTGATGTTGGCAATGCGATTACACTATTTGTGTTCTATTTATCTATACTGCATAAAACCATGTTAGATATATATTATGTTACAGTCAAGGCTTTGATATCCAGCAATACTTCCCCTTTTAAATTATTACCATTCCTTTTTACTCATCAGGAGCCTCAACATAGCTACCTGCCTCTAAGAGACCAGATTTATGCAAAACGTCTTTATGCTTTATATTGATGTCCCAGGCAATTCAAAAGGGCTAAAGTGGGGCATCTGCCTGTGCGCACCTGGCAATAGTTTGCTGAAAAGAGCAAAAAACATGAAGAAACCTTGTTCTAGACCCCATCAGAAGATCCAAGTACAGGATTGGGAAGAGACTGGTCCAGGCTTCCTTTCCCAGCTGTGAAACACACTGAGCAGGCAGCCGGGGCTGCATTGCTGTCTAGTAATGAAAGCCCTGGGCTACTGCAGCATATTTTGATGGATCAGCCATCTCTAAACCAGATCACGAGCTCAGTCCATTTCTGGACTCTTTTCAGGAAGCCTAGAGTCAGTATTTCCTACCACCTAGATATTTCTAAATATTTCTAAGGATTCCACTGGTTACTGGAAAACACTAGGTATTTTACAGTATACTGTATTATTTAGGTTTACTGGAATTTACAGCATCTGAATATGACCCTATCTGATCAATCCTCGAAATGCAGAAAGAGTACAGAAGGAAAGAAATAAAAAAGTGGGCATTTTTTTTGTCCAGATTCCATCAGCCATTGCTCAGGTGGTGACATCAGGGAGCAAAAGGATCATAAGGGCCCCTCTGCTATATTTCCTTTTGTGCACATGGACTTTTCTGCTACGTGCAACAGCCACAAAGGGTGAAGGGTACTTCTGATCTTAGTACATATATCTGTGTTCATGTAATTCTACATGTTTGTATGTATTATACACATTTTATATCATGTATGTAGTAAACATGTAATGTATACCGCATAATAATCCTATTACTGACATGTATGTGTATATTAAGATAGATATATAAAATATATATCTATCAAGAATGGTAGTAGTATTACTAGAGTGCATAGGAGTCAATTTTTTCAGTTTTAGACTAAAGAAATATGCAGAGAAAAGACAACTGTGAAGTGCCCGAAAGGAACACACAGCATGAGGGACACTCAGGCCATAGCATCATAAGCATAACCATAGCACTTAAGCTTGTTGGGGGTTTTTTTGCCAGGTGAATTTTAACCTGGATTGATTCCTTCACCTGGTTCAAAACCTAGCATAAGTACCTGTGCTGACAGCAGAGGGGAGAGAAGGCATGGGGTAGGAATGAGCAGTCTAGGAAGGAATGTATACTAGCTTTGCTGGTTCAAACAGCATGTGAAATTCTGGCCTCAGCAGCAGCAAGCATCTGGGAGTGCCGTGCAGACAGGTTATAAGAAACCACTTCTGTTATTATATTGCTGCATACAACCAGAGCCATATGTGCATATCAGGGCATTATAAATAATGCATTCTTTCAATCTTGTTACCAAAACAAACAGGCCATTGTTAAAACACCCTGCCAGAAACTCTCTTGTTTCCACTGAAAATATTCCTTGGACTTTCAAGTTGCAACTGTCAGCCTCATAAAGCAAAAGGCAAAGGTCTCAGACAACTTGTTAAGAACAAGATGTTAGTGGAAAATTCAGGGTAAAACATATTTTAAAGACTCACCTGTTCAAATCATACTTTTCTTCTATTTCAGTGTGGTTTACTATTAGCCCACTGGCTAATAATAACTTCCTGCATGCTTATTGGAAGATGGATGTGTTTTATTTGCCTGTTTAAGTCCCAGAAATCTGCCCTATTTCAACCACATATGAAGACAAAATATATTGGTTGGTGAGGTATGAACAGGTTGCAGCGAGGGCACAGTCTGCTGGGATGAGACATTTATTCTTCCCATAAGAGGATATATCCAGTACCTTCCAAGTTTCCACAGGTGCTTCTGCTGTAATGAAGACAGATATTTCAATTTATCCTAGTTTTAAGGAGGGGAAAATAGAAGTATTATGGTTAAAGACCCTTTCTGGCATTTGTGTATTAGTTTTGGACAAAGCCCTTAAGTCTTTGCTTAGGGCTAAATCATCATAAATGGATATGCCCATGGATGGGGATGGGGGGGAAGGATAAGTTTATTTAAATAGAACACTGGCCACAGAGGACACAGAGAGGAAGGGCAGGGATGAACATAAAACTCATGATCCCTCCTTCCCTTGAAGCACAATGTGTTGTGAAGCTTTGGAGGTGGCCACCCAAATTACCGCTGACAGTATGAGCTCCTCTGTACAGAGGAACTGTGGGGGTGGTAGAGGAGTCTCCCCCTTTCTCATCACCACCTCTGCAGGTGTACAAGGTTTCCTCCTCTGGTGTGCATAGCTAGCAGCAATTTGAACATTGTCCTATGTTATTCACAGGGCCAGAGCCCCCAGATCAAATTCCTCAGATAGGTCATAGATGCTTTGTTACCGTTTATTTATACTATAGCATAAGTAATGGTGTCTCTTTGCCTGAGGTGTTTATTTGGTCCCTATCATTGCTGTGTCCAAGTTCCTCCCAGTCTTAAAATGTGTTTATTCTCACAACAGCACTGTGAGGGCAGTGCTATCACCCCATCTTGGAGGTAGGAAGCCGGGACACAGGACGGTTAAGGCCTGGGCAAAGGTATGCAAACATCTGACTTCCACTGATTCCAGTAGCATTTAGACATCTAAACAGAACAGGGTGACCAGGCCTGAAGTCAGCCCACCACCCCTTAGTAACGGATGGAGCAGGGGACTCAAGCCAGCTCCCACCACCCAGCAGATGCCTGTCTTTTCCATGAGAAATGTATCCAGTGAAACAGGGGACTCACACTGCATAACAAAACCACTACCTGCCCTGAGGGGTAAATATTGTGGTCCCTTATTGCTGTGTAGATGAGTTTCAGAGATAAAAGTGGAAGAACACTAAAGTAATGTGAAAAAAGAAGTAACTGTGGGGTTAAGAGTTAATCACTTCTTCCCACAGCCTCAGAAATGTCTTTCTAAAGTTACGCCTTCTAGAGGCAACTTTTCCCCTGGTGGGTATCCTGGTAGGAGAGTCACATATGAGTGATGGAGTTTTCCTGCTGTGCTGTGGCTTTTCCTGCTCAGGATAGTCTGTGGTTCTGAATTTTTCTTGCCTAATGATTACAGAATTTGGTCTTTTAATTGGTTTCTGTATATTAATTGGATCTGAAAAGCTAAGGTATTTATCTTTGTAAAGCAGTTCTGAATGCTGAATAACCAACTATTTTTCATAAGGCATTTTACTATACTGCCTGAAAGGGAACGCAGATTTATACAATAAATACAACTGCTCCAAAAGAGAGGAGATTTATCTTAGCAACTGGCAAAGTCTCTCTAGGATTCATCCCCAGTGCCAGCCTATCAGTCAGTGTATCTTTCTTCTAAGGCTTAAATGCAATAAAGCATACTCTTTTATAAATTATAAAAGTTTTATTTTGTCAGAGACATGAGGAATTCCTTCAAGTGAGAGGTTTTATCCCTTAATGGATCATGTTAATGGCAGTAATATTAATAATTTACCTTATATCCTAATCAGAATTGTACCCAAATTATTAGGCGTGTCCTTGACCATAAATGAGCAAGGGCAAGGGCAAGGGCAATTTAGGGTGACAAGGCTAGCACAATCTCTAGACCCGTATAAATAAATAAATAAAAATCTTACCAAGAAACAGCAGAATCTTAACAATTGCCGAGCCAGCAGGACGGCTGAAATCGTCTTGAGTTCACCCTTTATGGCCCAGGAAAAATACATTGTTAAGCAATTTTGTTGTTCCTACCAGCAGACCTTGAAGTGGGAATTAACGAGTGGTGGTATTCTCTCACACCCAATCCCCTGTACATTTGCATTCATTTGCATATGAATGCCCGGCTAATTGTTTTGAAGTAACAATTAAGAGAACAATAGAGGAAAGAAAAGGGACTCCAGGCAGCAACTGACACCTGGGAGTCTGTATTAAGAAAAGCTTTTACATATTTGAATTAAAAACAGACAAAGGAACAGAAACAGGCAGGCATAAAATTCATTACCGAAAAAAAAGTAGCGCACTACATCCATGCATGCTGTCACGCTCCAGAATATGTTTCACACTCATCCAGCCAAGAGATGTACAATATACTGGATGGTAGAGGCGGTATTTCCTTCTTGTGTGCATTTTAGGAAAAGGTTGCTTTCTCACATTCCCCATGTGCCTAAACTGAAGAGTTTGAGTTCAGAAGGAACGGAGCATTTTGCCAATTCGGCATCAAAGTGGATTAGCCTTTCCTGAGAAGTTCAGGTATGCACAGATGCAGCAGTGCCTTTAAACCATTTGCCTGCGGTTAGAACTGGATCCATTGGAATATGATAATAGAAGTTTAATTTCTGTTATAACACTATTGGTGCCATCTGAAATTATTACTCAGGCTGCATTTCCAGTAGGGATCCAATCACCCGATTGTTCCTGCAACGTGTTTTGTTAGGCTCACTCCTCCCTCCTGGTAATGACGATGTAGCTCTTTTTATCTGGAGCAATTTTTGTTGCTAACTGCATGACCAGCAAACACTTGGGCTCTGCTGTCCCCTCCTGCAAAGAGAAGCATACTTTGGGAAGTGGGATAGAAATGGAAGAGGCACAGTTTTGCTCAGTAATAACCCCAACTACTGAGAGGTGTATTGACTGCCACTGATTTTTAAAAGCACTTTTGTAACCAATAGGATCATCTGTGCCCTCCTGTAGAGAAAAATGCCAGCACACAGCAGAAGGGAAGGAAGCTTGAAGCTGTGAGGAAGGCCACATGGGTCAAAGAAATGGGGGTGATGGGGTTGGACACTGGGGAATGGAACAAAACTGTGGATGAAGAAGCTACAAGCTGTGGGTTTGCTAGGGGAGGCAGACACAAGTTCCTGAAAAAAGTTGGGAGCTCAGCCTAGGGGCTGCTTTCACAGGATGGTATTTTCTAACCTAAAACTCTTTCAAAAAGGTTTTTTTTTGATGGAGCAAAGAGGAGGCAAATTGTATACTGTATACACTTCAGGAAATTAAAAAAAAAAGGAAAAAAAAAAAGATAGGTTCACTAGGAAAACCCAGGCTTGTGACCACCTATTCCTGATCCAGGTGGGACCATAATCTGCTAAGGATGCCTGGGAGATATTCTTAGTGCAAAGATGAAAACTGTAATATGACCATAAATTACATTTCTTGAGATGTAAAATTACTAGCCCTGGGATAGTTATGAACAAGGTTATATGCTGCAGATAATAGTATCTTGGTACTCTGACGCTCATGGGTGGCAAAATGTTCCAGAATGCACCATGCCTTTTTAAGTGAAAGGTCTTATTATTCAGAGTAATCAAAACTTACTCTCTTGCAATTAAATAGTTTATTTTAAATGGAAGAAACGTACAATTACAGAAGCAGGCTATCTATCTTTTTTATTGTCCTTCCTTGAATATCTGTAATTTCTGCTTTATTTTGATAAAAATGATTGTGAGGTACATACATTACAAACTGTATATGTCACACCACAGCTAAGGCATGTGAATGTAGAGCATTATATTTGAAGATGATCCTAATCATGAGATGAAATATTCATAACATATTCTTCAGTATTGTCATGTTCGAGTTGTCTGAATTGCTGGAAAAATAAATGTCGTATCTATATAGGACTGCAATGGCTTTTCTCCTACCTGATCACAAAGATAAGTAAGATAGACCCATAGAAAGACTGATAGAACTTTCAGTATAAAGGAGTTGAAAATATGCAATAATTCATCTCTACATTATTTGTCAAAATGCTGTGCAGTAAGGCAATTCTTTCTTTTCCTGTTGTTTTACTTTTCCTGTTTTTCCATTCTTTTCATGTACTTCTAATACATTAAACAGAATGTTATGGATTGAAAAATAAAGGTCTCTGTTATGGATGAATTATTTTTTTCCATCAAGTTGTCTGAAGGTTAGACAGTCAACACCTACAAATTACACAGATGTGTCATATTCCTAAATGAATTGTATTATGCTGGCACACCTATGAATACTAAAAGAGATCTGCCACAAATCTCAGGATAAAATGCACCCCTTTAATTTGTCTGGGGGTATAGTGAAATACAAGAACATTCTTCCACTCTAAAAAGCAACAATTGTGGGTGTTGTTATTTACCAATTAGTTGCATTTGGTCTCCATTATTTATTTCTTTGTTGAATTAGCAGCTCTCTTTCCAAATATGCGAATAAAGGACTCACTACATATTGGTGACATTATTACACTGCTTTCTTATTAAAAGCCATCCACATGTGTGCTGTGGAGTGAGGGAGGAATGTGCTAGCAAGAACAAGGATGACTCTACTGCCCAGTTTGAAGGCAACTGTTACCTCAAAACGTAATGCTACCTGTATGCTTTTAAAAGTCCCCTTTCAACCATAATCCCATATCAATTTCAGTGAACAATGTGGTGGGAAGGAGAAAACTACTTGCCATTTTATAGCAGCAACAAATGTTAACACATTGTGCAAGGGAACCAACTCTGGAACTCTTGATTGAGGAGCTAAGGCATCTGGCAAGGCGCTGATCGGCCAAGACTGCAATGGGGACAAAGGGAAGCAATTAGCTTAATAGCTTCAACAGTCATTTTCCTACAAGCCTGGTGAGAGCCATGGTGGAAGAGGTTTGCACCAACTTCAAGGACATTGGCTGTTGGGACTGATTTAGCGGAGGAAAGACAGAAAGACAGGGGAATGCTGACATGTGTGAACTAGCAAGTGCAGGATTCAGCCACTTCTTTTGACATTATGGGAAGATAAGATGAATAGGTTGAAAAAAAGATTTTAAGGGCACTTCCTGGGACAGGTGAGTAGTGGAACATTTGGAAGCGGCACAGTTAAAGGGTGTTTAGGAATTGAGAAAGCAGCGAAAGACTGGTGCTTAGGTAGGGCAGGAAGAACGTAAATACAGATAAAACTGTTATTCAGTGTCTAGCACAGCTGGGCCCAAACCTTTAGGCACTACTATAATACAAACAATAAGTAGTAATAACAGCTTACCATAGAAATCATCATACCATAAAATGTTAGTTTTAAACACATCATGCCATTATGACTGGGATTTCTTCTAATCCATAGTTATTTCAGAACAGTATACATTTATTTGATCATTTTATGCATTACGATTGTTAATTTAGTATTCAGCATACTAGAAAGTGCCCTATTATTTCATATTTATCAGTGAAAACTAACCTAAGGTGTCACAAGTTGTAATTTTGTGGTGGACCTAGTGAAAAGTAGATTCTATTTTCAACATTAAGCTGCAATAGCAGTTCAGTAGTAAAATAATTAGAATGTATACATGAAAACTGAAATAAAATGATACCCAGTGGGCCAGTGCTAATGCATATGGTAGTATAGCAGGAATACATAAAGAAAGATTATACACTAGGTAGTCCAAAGAGATTCTAGTCAATCTACCATGAACAAGAATCATAACTGCCATAAACCACAGCAAAATGTGCACCTAGTCAGGGGTCACTTTGTAGCACAAAGAGGACAAAGATAATGAAGTGTGGTCAAATCATAGAACCCACCCTGCAGGGCTTCGATTAGGGCATTTGCTAATTCTTTAATCTTTAATTGTGCATGTGTAAGGTATATGCTCTGCCAAGACAATTCAAAGTTGCATTTTCTTCTGAGTGAATGTGTGAATCAATATTAGTGATTGAGTAAGACAAGCTCATCTGTTCACTCTGTCTTGAAACATGACTTATGTGGTGAGACTACATCTAGTGGGAGGGCAACTGAAATACTTATAGCCAAATGAGTGAGAGCTTGCCAAACAGGTTTTCTGATCTGTAACAAAAGCATCTGGACAAGTGTTAGTGCTAAAATTGTCATTTAGTTTGGGATCAAAGAGGTCTGCATTTACCATGGCTTCTGCTGTTTTGTTTGCCTCAACTGAGTTGTTAAGTGAAAATCAGCTGCGTCCATATGCCTTCTTGTTGTGGAGCCACAGAAGCAACAGTTTCATGTTCTAGGAGAAACATTTCTAAACACCTGCGGGTTGCTGCTTGCACATTTCAAGGAGAAAGGAGGCTATAACGCAAGACTTTTAAGATAGTGGGTTTGTGCCCAAAGTTTGTGAAGCTGGTATTTCCTGCTCTTACTCAAACCAATTTCTGTTCAACACTGTTTATGCCAGCATTTCATATCCTACAGAGAAATATGCAACCATGCAGAGCAAAGGCTCAGCCAGCCTCTGAACTGATCTTGCAACCGTTTCAGGTTCTTACATTTTGAAGAACTGTTACTTTCTCTCAGCTGATGGATGCTGCTTGCATTTTGCTTTGCTAAATCCAAGCTGTGCCCTGGTTTACATAGAGAGAGTGTAGAGCATTCCCCAAAAACCAAAGAGAAAGGAGAGTCAAACTCAGAATCTGAGAGTATATAGGCAAGAGAAGAATTACAAAACTTCATTAGGTACAGTAGACTAAATGTTAACACAGCATATGGAACTCAGTCACTTTACATTTATTGACATTTATTTGTCCATTCCATTTACATCTTTAAGGTCACCCACTTGAACCATGGCACATGGAAGAATCTGTCCTCTGAAGGCACACTTTCTACTATTGATGCTGGTGTAGTTTATTTTTTTGCTTAGAAAAGAAGACATGACTGATGATCGTGAATTAAATGTAACCCAGTGAGTTGTCAGTGACAGATATGCATTACGTGCACTAGTACTAGTCCAGATGTCATTGCCACACTCTAGTATTCTCCCTTTAGCGGCTTACAGCCCATAATTAAGGTTTAACTTTTTTTTTTAACACTTTCAGATCCCAAAGATCCACATAATAAAGTGAGTTATTTGTATAATAAAGTTAGGTATTTGAGAAGAAAGGGGGTGCAGTGACACATGCTCATAAGTATGCAATGATTTTGAAAAAAAAAAAGTTTCTTAATAAACAGAACCAGTCATTTCGATAAGTATAGCAAAAAAAGGAAAAGAATGCCACCTCCTAAGACATGTTAGACTGTCATTTGTTTTCTTTTCAAAGTGTTTATGTGGTGAAAATCTAAGAGCAATCTATAGCCACAAGCATGACATTCTGCTGCATTCACTTCAGATTTTTTCACCTTATTTTAATTCAGTTTCTTGATTCTATAGTATTAACCCCTATGTTTCCCAAATTGCACACAGCATTTTAACAACATGACTCCCACTGACTTTAATGAATCTTGATGCTGAAGATTATGTAGTTGACTGATGACTGTAGTCTACATGTACAGTATGCAGTCACAGATCATTACACTGCCTTGTCTCTCTTGCGAGCTGTAAGCAGTAGCTATAGTCTCTAGGCAGCCAACCTAATTTGCAATGGGTTTAACAAAAAATATCATGAAACTGGAAGGAAGCATTATGCTTCCCCACCCCATGCTGAAAGGAGAAGGCTTGATTTGGTATTATCTGATAAGAGCAAAACTGCCTTCGCTCAAGAAAAATGACAGTTCTTGTTTGCTTTTTAATTGAGGAAGAGCTGAACTTTTTGCCAACCTGGCTCCCGAGGTCACCAGCAAATTCCTCTTTCTGTGATTGCACATTGACATTTGTCAGGTTAAAAGTTTTTAATTGCAGTCTAATCCTACTATAGAAGGGTAATGTCTTAAGAGAAAATGTATCGGAGTTCTATGGGTCCTGAGACTTTCCTGTCAAAAATGGATAGGAAACTGGTGTCAAATGCTTTGTCTGCCTGCCTCCACTGTCACCTTGGAGAAGAATGGAGAAGCAACGGGTACACCTGGAAAGCAACCCCACGTTCTCAGGCACACAAAAAAAGCCTGGCATGTGTGACTCTCCTGGGACTCTGGGAGAGTGCTGTATAAAAATGATGATTCTTCCCTTTTTCTTTCCTTCATGTGGCCTAATTTTTTCTGCCATGGTCTTGAAAAGAAAGTCTGGCTGGCAACACTACTGCTCTGTTGTCGTCTTTGTTCTCCAAGGAAACAGCTTCTGACAGGAGAGGCAAAGTTGCAAGTAATGAATGAGGGCTGCAGTCATTTGGGACTGGTGCACTAAATGCACAGGATGAAGCCAGAACAAGTGTCCTGCTTGATCTTGACACTTTTGCCTTGTCATGGCTTAGTTACTTCAGTAAAAGCACCTGCAGATTTGTTTGTCTCACAATCACTAGCCCTTGTTCTCATGGGGGACTCCAACTTACCAGATGTCTGCTAGAAATAAAATACAGCAGAGAGGAAACAGTCTAGGAGGTTCCTGGAGTGTGTGGAAGACAACTCCCTGACACAACTGGTCAGTGAGCCAGCTAAGGAAGGTGTCTGCTGGACTTGTTTTTGAACAGAGAATGACTTGTGGGTGATGTGATGGTTGGAAGCCATCTTGGGCCTGTCATGAAATGTCAGTTTTTGATTCTCAGAGAATAAGGAGGAGGGCCAGCAAAACTGCCACCTTGGACTACTGGAGGGGAGGCTTTAGCCTGTTTAATAGAGTCCCTTGGGAGTCAGTCCTGAAGGGCAAAGGAGGCCAGCAAGGCTGGGCATTCTTCAAGAAGGAAATCCTAAAAGGTGCAGGAACAGGCCGTCCCTATGTGCTGAAAGATGAGCCAGCGGGGAAGATGACCGGCCTGGCTGAACAGAGAGCTTTGGCTGGAACTCAGGAAAAAAAAGAGAGTTTATGACCTTTGGAAGATGGGGCAGGCAACGCACAAGGACTACAAGGATGCCATGAGGTTATGCAGAGAGAAAATTAGAAGAGCCAAAGCCCAACTAGAACTTAATCAGGCCACTGCCTTAGAAGACAATACATTTTTGTGTCTATAAATACTTTAGCAAAAACAGGAGTGTTAAGGAGAATCTCCATCCTTTATTGGATGGAGGGGGGGGGGGATGGGACATATAGTGACAAAGGATGAGGAAAGGGCTCAAGTTCTTAATGCTTTCTTGCCTCAGTCTTTAATAGTATGACCAGTTGTTCTTCAGGTGCCCAGGCTGCTGAGCTGGAATACAGAGATGGGGAGCAGAATGAAGCCCCCATAATCCAAGAGGAAATGGTCAGTGACCTGCTAGACCACTTAGACACACACAAGTCTGTGGGGCCAGACGGCATCCACCCAAGGGGACTGAGGGGGATGGTGGAAGCACTCTCTGAGTCACTTTCAATCCTTTATCAGCAGTCCTGGCTAACCAGGGAAGTACCAGCTGACTGAAAGTTAGCAAATGTGATGCCCATCTACAAGAAGGGCAGGAAGGAGGATCTGGGGAACTACAGGCCTGTCAGCCTGACCTTGGTGCTGGGAAAGGTTGTGGAGCAAATCATCCTGAGTGCCATCACACAGCACATACAGGACAACCAGGTGATCAGGCCCAGCCAGACTGGGTTTATAAAACGCAGGTCCTGCCTGCCTGCCCTGATCTCCCTCTATGACAAGGCGATCCACTGTAGAGGAATGAAGCTGGGCTAATTAACATTGATAATACACAACTGGGGGCTGGCTTCAGGGGCAGCATATTGGCTGATGTAGACAAGGTGCAGCTGTGGCTGCTTCTGTTAAGAGGTTGGGCAGCCAATGAAGAGGGAGCAGCCAAGGAAGAGAGGAGGAAGAAGCAGAGAAAAGAGAGAGCATGTGCCTGGGGTGAGGAGAGACAAGGAAGCGGCAGCAGAGGGACTGGCATGAAGGGTATGTTGGTATGAGATGGTAAAAAGACTTTGCTGCAGCTGGCTAGTTTGGAGAGTGCTGTGACAGTCCACCTAGTGGATGAGGCAAAGGCTGTAGATGTTGTCTACCTAGACTTTAGTAAAGCCTTTGACACCATTTCCCACAGCGTTCTCCTGGAGAAACTGGTGGCTCATGGCTTGGATGGGTGTACTCTTCGCTGAGTAAAAAACTGTCTGGATGGACAAGCCCAAAGACTTGTGAACAGAGTTAAACCCAGTTGGCAGCCAGTCATAAGTGGTGTTCCCCAGGGCTCAGTATTGGCACAACTCTTGTTTAATGTCTTTACCTGGGCAAGGAAATCTAGTTCGCCCTCAATAAGCTTGCAGATGACGCCAAGCTGGCTGGGAGTGTTGATCTGCTTGAGGGTAGGAAGGCTCTGCAGAGGGATTTGGACAGACTGGATCAATGGGTTGAGGCCAGTTTGTATGCGATTCAACTCAACAAGGTGAAGTGCCAGCGCCTGCGCTTGAGTCACAATAACTCCATGCAGTGCTGCAGGCTTGGGGAAGAGTGGCTAGAAAGCTGCCTGACAAAAAGGACCTGGAAGTGTTGGCCAACAGCTGGCTGAACATGAGCCAATAGTGTGCTCAGTTGGCCAAGAAGGCCAACAGCATCCTGGCTTGTATCTCAAATCATGTGGCCAGCAGGACAAGGGCAGTGATTGCCCCCCTGTACTTGGCACTGGTGGGGCTGCACTTCAAATACTGTGTTCAATTTTGGGCCTCTCACAAGAAAGACATTGAGGTCGTGGAGCGTGTCCAAAGAAGAGCAACAAAGCTGGTGAAGGGTCTAGGGCACGAGTCTTAAGAGGACCAGCTGAGGGAACTGGGGTTGTTTAGCCTGGAAAAAAAGGACACTCAGGGGAGACCTTATTGCATTCTACAACTACTTGAAAGATGGTTGTGGCAAGATGGGTTCCGGTCTCCTTTCCCAAGTAACAAGTGATAGGACAAGAGGAAAAGGCCTCAAGTTGTGCCAGGGGAAGTTTAGATTGGATATTGGGCAAAAATTCTTCACTGAAAACGTTTTCAAGGATTTGAACAGCCTGCACAGGGAAGTGGTTGAGTTGTGTTGATGTGACGCTTAGATGATGCTAAGATTTCCTTAGATGGGACATGGTTTAGTGGTGGACTTGGCAGTGCTAGGTTAACAGCTGGACTTGATGATCTTAATGGTCTTTTCCAACCTAAAGAGTTCTGTGATTCCATGGTGCTGTTAGAGAATCACATTTTTGTATTTGTCCTTCTTTTTGTCCAACTCTTCTCAAATAATCAATCTTTCTTGAGATTATAATTGAAGTCTTTTCCTTCCAATTCATTCTAGTCTCACATTAGCTTCACAAACAGGAATGAAACTAGAGGAGTCATGAGCACGTTTTTCTTGAGCAGCAGTATTAACAATTAATTTAATTTTTAAATAAGTATTGTAAGGAAGTTAGCAAATCAGTGATATTATTGTTTCTAACAAATGATATGTGAGAAATGTATGTTTCTGTTGTACAAAACAGAAAGGTCTTTAATTGGGACATTGCAAGTAGGGTTTAACTTTGGTTTCAGCCAATAGAATACTACCAAAATAATCCAAAATACACAACATGAATGGATGTGCTATTACTGGACATTATACAGAAATTTGCAGAAAAAGACTAATTAATAAAATTCTTATCTATTTGTAATGTAAAAGGGCAGGTAGGTAGTAGATATGTATATGGTCATATCCTCAACGCACGTAAAATGCTAATTCTTCTAGTTTGTATAAAAATAATGAGTAATGATTATAATAAGCTGCTAATGAGAATGTGATTAAACTTTGTTCCTGTAAATAGTATTATGTAGTTAATTGGATGCTATTTAATCATTAACATCTAGACACATTCACCAAAAAAAGGTAAACATCTGCAGGCAGGTATAGGTATGGTGTATGTATGTCTAACCTGATCACATTTCAGAGCATTCTTCAGTCATCAGAGTGTGTCAGACAGCACTGTGATAGGTAAGTGCAATTACACACAGACATTACACATACTTTAAAAATTGGGCATGATGCACAGAGTAAAGGAACTGAAGCGCACACAGGAAGTCTGTGATGGAGCACTGAACTCAAATCATCTATCCTGGGCTTCTGTCTGGAGCTCTAGTATTCTGAAGAACCTTTCAGTCTGGGAAATACCTAGAAATACTTATGAAATTGCAGTATTTATAAATCTATAAATTGAGTTTAGATCTTGCACAATGTAATTTTTTTCAGCTATTCTAAAAATTGTCTTGTTTATAATGATTGAAAAAAAATAAGAAGAAAATTCTTACCAATGAGGGTAAGTAGCTGTTAACATTGATCATGGGCTTATAAGAAATGGATTAGAAAATGAGTGAGACTATTTTATCCAATACCCTGTACAACATAGAACTTCCCTAGATTGCTTTTAGGGAAAAAAACAGTAATACTAAAAAAAGACCAAGACAACAACCTTGACTCCAAGACTATCTGTAAAACCTTTCTGTTAAATTGGTTTAAGTGTATGCTTGGGTCAACTTACCAGCCTCCTAGAGCTGCTTTTGTGGACATCACCCCTTCTTCATCTTTTGTCTCTGGAGTCTCAGGGATATGCTCCAGTCATTTGGCTGCCTTCAGCATTGCCTTTCTGTAGTGTTCTGTTACACCTAGGCAGAAGCCTACCTTGTGCTCAACCTTTCAGATCTGATGTATCGCTTCCCTCTGTCTGTCAGGACTCTGTTACAGTCAGCTTTGCAAAACGCCACCTCCTCCTCAGGTACCATGTTGTAGCTCCAGCTGTTGCAAGAGTACCTTAGCACCTCAATTGCTTGTAATTTTATTTATTCTTTCAAGTACCCACTTCAGGTTCTTTTACAAGTCCCATGATGCATCGCTGTGGTCTGTTTTAAGAGTTCAGCAGTATCTGAAGGGCATAGGCAGAATGTGAACTCTTACTGAAAATTATACAAATTCTTCTTCACGTCTGCTGGCCTGGGCATTTTCTTACAGTTTCACAGTCCTCAGAGCCCTGAAAAAAAAAGTCAGAAAATATGTGGTAAAAGACAATCTCAGTTCTTCTCACCTTAGTTTGACTGTTTGTACTTAAATATTCTCTTATTACTATTTGCTAAGAAGTTGCTTTAGTTTAACTCCATGGACCCAGATTGCCTCAGCAACCCCTTCTTCTACGACAATCATATCATAAGCTATACTTTTTACGTCTAAAAGTCCATTTTCAGCCCATGTCAGGCCTAGCTTGATGCCCATATGCCCAAAACACCTGCCAATAGCTATGGCAAAGATTGCCAAGAAGCTAGATGGCTCACCAGCTTAGCATGCCAGAACCTGTTCCTGACGTCACAAGCAGTTTAACCATGAATAAATCACAGCAGCATGTCTCCAGTAAGTGGCAATGGATACTGACTTCTTCTAAGTGCTCTGCTCAGTGGTTTTGGCTTAGAGCAGATCCTTGGTTTACCTGAAGACTTTCTAACTATTTTTTGGCTGCTAATTCACTCTGTGCTAGTTTCAATGAGCATAATAATACCTCGTTTGCAGCCTTGTCAGTTCTTCCTTCAGCAACCTCATCACAGCTGATAGTACTTTGCATTTCAGTAGTTCCCCCAGCTGCAAATAGGGATGCATTTCTACTTTGACTTTGCCCTCAGAGTGCGTGTCCTTAGGTTTAAATTCTTCTCAGACCCCAAGACAAATGCTCTGGTTTTCTCTGGATGTTGTAAATCGGTCATGTGATGAGCTCTGTGCCTTGCTCTGTCTTGTTTCTCAGCAGCCACCGGTATCCCTTTGTGTCCCCAGCTATATGCTCCAAATAATAACGTTGCCTGTTTCAGGAATTTTCATATTGATGGCCTGCATGTGTCCAGTGGCCTTAGGAAGCTTTTGCTAAATATCATCAGTCCTTTGTCACATTTCTGAAGTCTGACATTAGCACTTACATGTGATGCTGGAGCTGTGCTGCAGTTGGCTCCACAATTCAGCTGGCTTATTGAACAGCAATAGGCTGGTGATTATTTAGTAACCCAACCAATATGACAGCTTTCAGTTGGCAGCCTTCTTCTGCAGTGTATTCATATATTTGAATCAGCACATACCTTTGAATTTGCCAAAGTCACTTTGCAGACAGCCTTCTCTGTATTGGAAATCATTGTTCTCTGTCACTGTGTGTGCTGCCATTTTCATTTTCTCTGGTAATGGTGAGATTAGGACATGACCTTTTTTCCCCACTTCTCTTAAATGACTGCTCAAAAGGCTGAGCATTCTTATTTGTCTATTTTGAGTTGCTTTACAGACAATTTATGCTGCTTGTAGATCCTTGCACACTATATCCTTTCTCTTTTTTTTTTCTTTTGAGGTTATATGAACCTCTCTGTTTGTTCTGTGCTATCAGCTGTCACTGTTCCATGCTCTTCAGAGAAAGTCCTCTAGGATTCAGACCTTACCCTCCCACCACTGTCACCCAAAGACTCAACCAGCAGCAGGAGGATCTGTTTTTCCTTCAGAGACATGAGTAGCTCTCATCTGCAGAACCAGAGTTCCCAACTCTGCTATATAAATGTTTCTCTTCCTTGAGGTTTCTCAGATTCAGGTGAAAAAAGAACTTCTACAGTATCACTCCATACACATGCCAAAATTTACCACTGATTATTTTTTAATGTATTTTTCCAGCCAGACAGTGCTATTCCAACATGCTGACCTCTGTGTAGAGGCTCAATTCTCATTTCCAACATTTTCATTCTTGTGCAAGGGCTTTTGTAGAAGGCAGTGATTTTATGGGAGGACATTTCTAGTACTACTTTCATGCTGCCTCTTTGGTTTGCCTTTTAGCTGATGTTTATGCTTATGTTTGCCTGCAAACCAGACGGTTTCTTGCTGTGAGACTCAGTGGCCTGACTGTTGCCAACATGTCTCACATACTGCCTGCTGAGTTGAAACATGAGAGGCCTCCATGTTTTAAAGCTTTCCTGCCTCACCATGATAAGTCATGTCCACAGTGATGCTGCAAACACAATCAGTGCTTCAGGCCAGGCTTCCCTGTGATACCCCCACAATTGCTTGCACCAACTGCTTTAAATCTTTCCTCCCATCACACTTAGCCCAAGCAAGATGCTGACAAGTGAATTTGTCTGTAATGCTACTCCATATATAGTTATCTTAATCAGGAGCTGGGTGACACAAAGCTATTTGGCCGAAAAGATCCAGTAGTATCACAATGCAAGTACCAGAATGGAGAGAGTAGAAATCTGGTTTATGTCTCTAGCTTCTATAAAATAAAATTAAAAGACTTATTTTAGTCATACTCGCAAGGAGGTCACAGTGTGTGCGTATTTGTGTCTATCAGTTTGTATCTCTCTGCTAATAGCTTCTGACCTCATTAGTTGGTTTCAGCCAAATTTGACTGAAGGGTACCTTTACCCTTCATTCTCTAAAATAATTAAATCTGCATTTTATTAATAATTAATTAATATAATTAGGTGATAATTAATGAAATAATAAACCTGTAAGTTTTATGAAATTATATAACCACACAAATTAAAAACCCCATGCAAGTGTTCCCCACATGAGAAAGAAAAATTGCCATGTGAGCAAGCTTATCCTTAACATGCCTTAGACACAGACACATCTATGTAAAAGATACAGTTTATAAATACTCCCAGGAGTATTGTTTAAATATTGTCCTCTTCATTTCAGTGCACTTTCCAGGTTTGTCTACATGAGGGAGTTGTGGACTACTTGGACAAGTTAACATATTAGTGATCATACACAGCTGTTAACGATGTAGAAGAGACAAGTGCCACAATCAGAGCATGTAAAAGCTAATTGCCGATACAGCTGAAGGACTGCTGTATTATATCTGCAGTCTTCAGACCACCTTAGAGCATCTGAAAAAGGATTCATGTTGTCTGGTTGCCTAATAGAAAGTTGATGCAGTGACAAGGGATATCTTTTTCAGTGCTCTTATACTCCTGTTCCCACTGACTGTAACTAACTGACACAAAATCAAAGGGGTTTTGTTTATGCCAAAGAGTTTTTGTCTATTCAGGCTGTTAAACCATGCTTAATGTCAGTGTAACTTCACTCATCTTCTAGCACAATGCCATTATCTAGAAAAGGCTGCTTTCCTACTAGTATTTACAGTGGATAATAATCCTCAGTAACTCACCTCATATAAAACCAGACTGTGAATGGAACATATTTAATAAAAAAAAACAACCTTGTCCTTGCACCTCAAAGAGTATTTGGTGATGAGATTCCCACTGTCTTATTCTTCAAAATAGACTTGGTCACAGCAGCTACAAATGTAGACTATATTATTTCGTGCCTGCATAGCTGCTGAATCTGCTTTGATTTTCCATTCCTTGCCTCAGAATAAAGTACTAGAATTTAACCTTCATCGTATGATTGTCTGTACTTCTCATAGTAATTAGGTGACCTTCCAGAACAGTGAACAAAACTTTCAGGCTGAGAGATTAGTTCTGAGAGGTGTGAACTGTTCTGTTCACCCAATCCATGTTAAGTCTGAAGCCTTGCAGACAGTTTACACTTCAGTCTCATTAACTCTTTCACTGCTGGTCACTTTAAATGAAAACACTTGCTAATACAATTAAACCCCAAACCTAGCTTCTATCAAATGACTGAGTACCCCAGACCCACCAGCTCTCTCTTACCTACAGCATCTATAATGCAATAGTTCGCTACCAGGACAGGAATCTGCAGCATGCTGAAGCGGAAGACCAAAAATGTGGGGAAAACGGATAATAAATTACATTTCATAGTAAAATAAATAAAACAGGGGCCTCTGGCCTGGTGTTATTATTCATGCTCATACTCGGTTCAGGAAATACCTTTCTTAAATGTAAAGGAAGCTGTTGCAGGATTTTTAGGCTGACTCCACAGGAATGGAAGAGAAGCCAGGTATACTGCAGCACACAAGTCTGGCTGGAAAAAGCATATGTTGAGCCCTTATCTTAGCCAAGCAGATTAGCACCAAGATAGAGCCAAATTACTTTTACACTTAATTCATATTTACAGCTATTCAGAAAAGCAAGAAGGTGACTGTTCCCCTTATTTCTGGGTACATTTAACTCTTGGAAATACTCAGCACTTACAGCAGTAGTCCCTCTGTTACTTTTTATGCCTTATGTACAAGGGCTTGTCTCCGCTTCTAAGTTTTGCCAGGGTAAAGTCAAAAAGGAATGCAAAACATCTGAAATAGCTCCTCATGTATCCCCTCTTACTCAGTAACACTTTTGACTGCAGATTAAACAACCTCCAAAGTTGTTTCTCAGCAGCGCTGCGGTGTCCGCCTGTCACCCATCTGAAGCCTGAGCCACCCAAGTGCCGAGCCCCCCAGGAACAAATGCCTGGGACCCAGCCTGAAGTGTTTGGAGGTGCCCACCCCTCCGCCACGCCAGCCAGGAACTGGGGTGTGTATGGGAGGGGGTTGCAGAGAGACAACTTGATACTAACCATGCAAACATTCCTTCCAGGTTGAAGAGTATGGTGCTTATGGCTGTGATAAGGTCAGGTTTAGCCAGTTCTCAGGCGGAAAGAACTGGACAGAATGAGCTTGCTGAAATCTAAACACTGCCTTATGAAATTTCTGCTGGCACTGCTGAAGCTAGTCAGCGTTATATAGTTCCTGGATCACCAGGGACTTTACGATCTGTCTTAGTCTATTTGTGTGCTAACAATAACTCTAGCTGCTAGTTGCATGAGTTCTGCTCTTCGCAGGAAACAGTAAACTGTGCCTGAAAATCAGTAGGTAGAATACAGTGTAAGGGAAGGGAAGAAAAGAGGGCCACACACAAAAATGACAAAAGGAGGTAGAAGATTAATAAAACTTAACTGGTTTCCAAATACAAAGAAATAAAACTACTAAAATAAAACTGAAATGAGTTTCTTAAAAAACATTCTTATTTCAGATCTGTTGCAAGGTTATATTTGCTGACAAGTCTGTAGCTTGTTATTTTGTTATTTTCACACTTTCAGGTTTCCATCACTTTACATCAATCTGGTGAAAGCTTATTAAACTCTTATTTGAATTTTTGTATCTCTTTCTGCCTAAACCTTTACAGTGACTCACATAAAAGTAAAGTAATTTTTAAAATCCATATATAAAAGCTAGAGTAGTAGCCCAAGTTTTAGCAATGCATTTTGAGTTTATCAAGCCTTGCTAAGTGAATGATTGGGAAATAAAATGTTATTTCTCTCCTGAATATTTAGATTAAGTGAGTGTATTTCATGGCTTCTGTGGAAGAAACAGGACTTCACTGACACTCCAGCCTGAGAAGTCTCCTTTGCACTAGGGTTTTTCTGAAGATAAATTATTTTAATTAACTATTCCTATATAACTCAGCCGCTTGTCAAACTTTGTTCTTCTCAAGTCTTCTTCATCAAATCTCAGTGGAACAGATATTTCATCATCCTGTATATCCATATTAGTTGTGTTGTGCTCAGAGTGAGTAAATGCATTAGTTGGTTTGGTGAAATATCAGTCTATCCACACTTTATTATCGGAATGAGATACATCAGTTCAGCACAGGTAACTTGTATTCATGTACACATTTTGTAATGAGGAAGTGTTTGAAGAAATTTGGCTTGTTTTCAGTAATGGGGTTGGCTTGGGCAAAGGTGTCTCGGTTTTTTGTCCAGTTTTTCTTCAACCACTGCATGATTTAGTACTTCATCTGCTGAATGTGCCAAAATACTTGGGTGTTTTTGAAATTAAGATTCCATGGAACTGTTTCTCCGTCAAAGAATAATTTCTTTGTTTCTTCAACTTCCTTCACTAAAATCTTAGCAACATCAGCAGTGACTCACTCAGACTTTGCCATTTGTCTAGCAGCATTGTAATGATGTTGCAATATGGGATAAATCATATTCTTTGGCATATTCTACCAACTCATGAAAAGTCATCCAAGTTCCGTTATCTAAGTCCAATCAGTTGGGATGGTAAATTGGGGGAGATGCCAATTACTTGAGGTGGTCACTGTAGTGATTTCCAGCAGCTTGTCTGATTTCCAAGAACCTAAATTTTTCAGTATTAACAAGATTCACGGTTCATGTTGAAAAGGCCTATCCCTGCTTTTCTTCACAGTCCTTCAGGAAATCTGTAGATTTACATTCACTTTTTTTTTCTTTTCTTTTTGTCATTTGGGCTGCTATTCTAACAGGTTTCAAAATTATTATTTGTATTTGTCATGTTTGGCCACTACATCAAACAGACTTTGCTTGTTCCATAATAGCTTCATAGCATTCCAGCTCTGGACAGTCTAAAAATGTGACATGGCTACCTTTATGTGTGACATTATCTGGTGTCTTCAACAAGTTAGAGTTCTTCAGAGGCAAATGGACCGTCCTTCCAAAAGGACATACATGACCATCTGGTTTTGTGAATTTCTTACAAGTTGTCTAATATTTCATCACAGGTTCTTTTTAGCTCCTGCTCTTAAACTGGCATAGAGGTAGCCTGGTTGATGCTGGCTGACACTTCTAAATTGCTACAAGGTCAAGATTCTCATGTTCTCTGTCCTGTAAGGCTGTTCTAGATAGAAAACCTACTGACTAGATATTGATCATTTTCTCGTAGTATTCATCTAAAATATAACACTAAAGCTTCAACAGCAAGCACCAGAGATGTCCAAAAGCTGTTAGCAGAATTGTGTAGAATTCTGTGCAGTGGGCATTTTCCACACAAAGAGTTTCCTAGCTTTGAAAAACAGATTAAAAATTTCCCCATTTAAGAGCAATTGGATGTAATTCTTCTTCACATTAAATACATTTGCACGGGTCTGCTATTTGGTGTAACTGTCACAAGTTTAGAAGATGACAATTTTTACCAGAATGCTTTGATTTTTTGAAATATCCTATGTACAATTAAATTACCAGATTAGATTGCTTCTCAGCGTTTTTAAAACAGATTTTCAAAAAAGTGGAAATAAAGATCTTAAATGAAATGGTTATATTTTCCAGAAATGTTCAATATTAAACCTGGTTAAAAAAACACCAACAGACTGACACATGGGTTTTATTGGTAAACTGTGCTTTTGGCTAAACATATTTTTCTGTGGTAGTGTCACTACACTACAATATAATGCTGTATTGCTAAAAATTAATACCATTCCTACAGTAATGAAGGAATTTAAGTGCTGCTTAAATCACAGCTATTTCTGTCTCATGTAGAATCACATAGAACCACAGAATGGTTGAGGTGGGAAGGCATCAAGTGCAACTCCCTGCTCTGACCAGAATCAGGTGGAACAGGCTTACAAGGGCTGTGCCCACTTGAATTTTGAGTATCTCCAGGAACACAGACTCCATGACATCTCTGGACAACTTCTTCCAGTGTTTGACCAAGCTTACAGTAAAAAGATTTTTTTTTTTTTTCTTCTGTTTCTCTGGACCCATCAGGACCCATGGATGTGTGTATGTACCATTTAAATGTTCTCTAAACTGATCCTCCTCCGCTAAAGGTAAGTTTTCCTTGCTCCATACGTTCTCTCTGGTCTCAAGGACCTGGGATTGCTGGAGGCCAGTCTTGGCAGTAAAGACAGAGGGAAGGAAGGCACTGAATATCTCAGCCTTCTTCCTGTCCCCTGTCCCCAGGTCCCCTGCCCCAACCAGCACACATTCCCTCATGCTCCTTTTGCAGCTGATAGACCTGTGGAAACCATTCTTGTAGCCCTTCACATCCCTTGCCAGATCCTACTCTGAATGGGCTTTTGTTTTCCTAACCTCATCCCTGCACACATGAACAGTGTGTCTATACACCTCTCCAGTCAACTCCCTAAAGGCAGCTGCAGTACATGGGCTACATATCTGTCCTGTGAGACTTAACCAGCTGTTTTAAGTCTAGTTTTCCTGATACACTTGACCCTTGAGACTCCTATGACGTCACTTCCAAATACAGAGGAGGAATATCATTTTTTCTTTTCAAAAGGATGGAAAAGTATCTCTAAATTATCTGAGGGAGCGGGCCACCAAAACAGTTAAGACATTCTGTGGAGGACAATGTGTCTTCCAGTAAGATTCAGGGAATTTCACAGTTTCTACTAAAACTAGTGAGAGCCTGGAGAGGAGTATTTTCTTGGAAAATGTGATCAGCTCATTTGTCGATGAAAACTGAGGGCTCTTGAAAAACTGAATTTATTGTGAATGTGATGCCCTGAAATTAAGAATCGTAACTACCAACTTCAAGAGACTGGCAGCAAAGTGTGTTCCTTTCACAGTGTAAAGTATAGCACTTGGACAAGCTGCACTTCTACGGAATGTAAAAAGAGCCTCTTACAGCACCTTACCTCTGAGGTCACTTGTTCTTTTCATCTAAAGATGCCACCCTACAAGCTTGGGAAACCCTGTGTCACAAAATATCTGTGGGTTGGCCAGAGACTTTAAATCATGGTTTGCAATTTGGGATGTTAGCCAATATGAATGAGACCATTCCCTTTATATAAACAATTTGGTATTTTTTCCTGTCCATTATGCCGATGCTAAATATAACATACTAATGGGTTCTGTAGGCTTGCAGTGGATTTCCTCTTGAGGTTCAATATTTTCAGTATTAATTTATTTTTTATGTGTTCCCACTCCTATTCCTAGCAGCACAGCATGTGTCATCACTCTCATAAAGGAAGGAAGGAAGGAAAAAAAGGAAAAAGAAAAAGAACAAGGAAAAGAACAAAAACAAGAACGAGAACAAGAAAAAGAAAAAAAAAAACAAGAACAAGAGAAAGGAAAAAAGAAAGAAAAGGAAAAGGGGAAAAGGAAAAGAGAAAAAGATTGAAAACCACAATTTATCTTCTATTTGAAAAAAACATCTGCAGAATAAAATGAGCCTCTTGATGCCGGAATTGTCATCAGTGATGACTTTGACAAAATGAGCAATACATAATTTGCGAGCTCCCTTGCGAAGCTGAAACAGATTGTCAAATAAAACACTGGAGGAGATGCATATGTGGTGAGTAGACCGGTTTTGAATATGAACACATGCAGGTGGTCATTTAGTAGTGGTTCTAAGAGGCAGGACATCCCTAATTTGGAGGGTCATTTGCATTTGGAAATGCTCACTGATAAATAGTGATGTATTCCCTATAGTAATGCAGGACTGGTACTGCCAAAACTACAGCTATTTCTGTTCCAGGGTAACTTGAACAAACCAGACAGCCCAAGGCAAAGCAGAGAGTGGTTTACACTCCAACAAACCTGCCGTTAGTGGTGGGTTTGCAGAATACAGATTAGTGAGATTTGAAAAAGTGCTTTCTAAAAACTAGAAAACCAGAACTTCTCTCTCTGGTAAGAAATGATGGATTTCTTGTAAGGCAGGCACCGCAGTTGTATTGACTTAAATGCTGTGTAAAATAGGCAACCTTCAAAAATGTTTTATCACAACCTCCAATTTTGAGTACAGCCACTACTCTGAATTTTCAAATTACTCACTCCACTGTCAGTCACTTGACAGAAGCTGCAACATGCAAATATATATGTTCCTGTATCTTTCTTATTTCTCTTCTTGACTATGTGTCTGTGTATACTGCTAGATCAGGAAAGACACTATTTAAAGAATACATAAAATCTTTAAAGAAATTTTGCCTTATGTTTAAATTTACGCTACTTTGAAGAAGGGTGGTATATGATCATTTTGACTTACATTCTATTCCATTCATAGTACTTGCCTGTGCCAGCCAAATTAATTAAAATATTTCATTAAGGAATTATTAATCTACACATCAAGAAAGATTTCTTTGAGATGCTATTCCTGCAAAAACCTTTTCTTTCTATGTTTGAAGCTCCCCACTAGATGTTCTGATTGCCTTCAACACCAGTGAGGTTAAATGACATTGTGAGGGTTTTGGGACCGAGGACATTCTTCCAGTTTGGACAGAGGATGATATCAGAAGGCCTTACTTCTGACTAGGATCTTCAGATACTAGTGTGCTATAAATAACTAATGATGATGTCAGCTTGGGGGCACTTAGCAATGTGTAAAACCATGTTGCTCCTTCAGCAATAGTTCTGTAATCTCAGCCTTTTAGCGTATTACTTCTAAAAGAACATAACTTCCTCTGGAAGCTTCATTTCCATTTAACCAGCCTTGTCCTTTTTTCGGATATACTCCCCTTGACATGTGTAAAGGAAATGTGATCCAATACCCCAATGAAATCTTGTTCAGAATCGTTAATTACCTTTGATCAGACTCCTTCCTCCATACCTTGGTTATTAGTGTAGACTGGAAAAAATAACAGCCAAATCTGTTATCCCAGCAATTATTGAGAAACGAAAGTGACAATTTGCTTACTTGCCTGAAAGATCAAACAGTAAAACCCTAATTTCAGTCACTTGACACTGGATTATATATATTGAACCTGGCAAGCACACTTTATGCAATGTCCAAGCAAAAATGACCTCGGGCTTCCATGGACTAAAGCAGAGCATCCTCAGAATAACTCTGCCTACTGACTGCCTGGCTTTTAGGGGATGCTTTCTTTTTTCCTTTTTTTTTTTCTTAAAGTCCATGATAACTATACACATATATAATATACATACACACACACAATCAATTTTTTGTAAAAGGTGAAATAATGAATATATCATACATCATACAAGTACAGTGTAGTGTGTCTTGACACTGACTGTTTAATAGCTCATCCTTAGAGACAGTGGAAAACTACAGTAATTGAAGAAGGAAGTATATTCGACTCTTGAGTATGACTTTTTATGAACACTATATAGTTCATAGTACACCAGGGATCTTTTAAATGCAGAACATTGGTGTACAGTACGTTTACCTCTTTGACAAATGATTATTTTACCACATACTCAGATAGGCAGCTTTTACTACTGCAAATGAACAAATACAAAAATCTGCAGAAAATTCTCATTCCCCTTTTTCATGTGTCCCCCTTTCTTGGATCTATTCTTCATGTTGTCTTTCAAGTAAAAAAAAACCAAAACAACAAAACCCCAAAACAAAAGCTTCAGGTCTAGTGTGAGTTGGTTTAGTTTGCTAAGATCAGCATCATCAGATTTTCTTTGGCGTTACAGTAAGGTGGTTGTTTTATGGACACCTGCCTTGCCTTTACTCTGCTATGCACTCTGAAACTCAAGCATGCACCACTCACAGTGAATTCACTAAAGAGTTAACTAACCTGATCCTACAACTCCTGCTTATGGGAGAGATTCTTAGTTCATTGAATCTACATAAATATCAAACCATTTTTTACTAAAAAGGGCTGTGCACAGCTCTATACAGCTAGGTGAATGCTAAAAAATACAAATACAGTGCCTCAGTAAGAAACAGAAACCCGAATACATTAAAGAGGTCCTCTGCAGAAAAATGGATCATCAGTACTGCTTAAGCTTTGCACAATGCAGTTTCTTTTAAAGCCAAGTGATTCACAAGGCTATACATACGCAACTAAAAAAGTTCTCTGACGATTATCTCATATGGAAATCATAGTATACTCCATTAATTACCTTCTCTGAGGAAAAGAAAGGTGAAATTTGTTATAGAATCAGACCACAAGACAGAAAATCCCAGGCATCCATTATATAATTTACTCCTGACATAGCACATTAAAATCTGAGAAAGGAAGACCATTTTACTGTGAAGTCAGCAAAATGCCACAGAACTGAAAACCTGCTGCCTGCATGCCACTAACTGTATTTACAATGAATAACTACTCTAATGATCACATTGGCATTAATGCTAGAAGAATTTTACAGTGGCTTGTGCCTTCACTTCAGCCTCATATAGGCATTTCTGTTGCTCCAGCAGACGTTTTAAGCTTTGACATCTTGGTGAAATATTAAACCTCCTATTTACACCGTCAAGCCTTTTCAGTCTGTGACCTGGTATGCCAAAGGCACACCTGTTGAATGAACATGCCCTCCTGCTAGCCTTTCCAGAATCTGTTTGCCAACTAGAGAGCAGACATACCAGGCAAGAGTATCCAGGAGATGGCTGGTGGTGAATCTGTGGCTTCAGGCACAGCTCTGAGCTGGCAGAGCTGCCTAGCCTGGGCTGTCCCACCAGTGACCTGGGGAGCAGCATGACTCCCTGCTTGTAGGAGAGAGTAATTTCTAAACCCCAGCAGTGGCCACGCTACTTCACCCAGCAAACAGAAGGATGAAACCAAAGTCCTGCCCTTTCCCCTCTTTCAGGTGAGAAGGCAAGGTGAATCTGGCTTGCCTCTAAATGCATGGCAGGGAAATGTCAAATTCTATATTTGCCATTGATTTCAATGAGAAATTAGTCAGTTATTTGTTTCTAGTCCCTGGTGTCAAAGTCCTAATGCTCAAAGAGGGGATCACAAGAGATGACGACTTGCACTGCCTTCTTACACAGTCTAAATCAAGGTGTAGCCCTGTGTCAGAAAGGGGAACACCATTTGGCTCACTGTGCGCTATTAATTCATTTCTGCAGTGGCATCTGGTGAGCAGCAGTGGAATGGATTTAATGATTCTTGCCATCTTTATAAACTGCCCAAGAACATGCTGCGTGCTTTGGTCACCCGTTGAGTTTTGGTCTCAGAGCCTTTGCTGTCCTAAGCCTGTGTTTTTCCCACTCATGGTTGGCTGCACAACATGGAGCAGCTCAGACAGACGTATTCAGCTGGGTATTTACTTAATTTACTTTCTCATACAACCTCTGATTTTAGTAAAATTATGAATAAATTAGAAAGCTACCACATGGCTTGCCCACCAGGACAGCTCAGGTTCTCCTATTTCAAATCCAATCATCTGTTTCTGTGCTAAAGTTCACACTGAGGCATCAGTATCTGATAACCGGTCAGCTCAAAGTTCAAAGATCAAAATGCGACTGTGTGTGGGTCTGTTTTGAGAACAAATGCGGTATAGTAATGGGGACAGTATATCCTAAAACAACAAAGAGAATATTTGTTTTCAGCGTGCTGAGTGGGGTTTTATCCAAATCCATTAAAAAGCACGGCTAACAGCACTGCTGTGGCTATGAACACCCTTATGCGATTGTACTTCATTACGTGTTAGCCCTAAGAGGCCTCAGTAGGCTAAACAAGTACAGCTATACTGAGGGATGAAAGGATCAGAGATCAATTTATAGGAAAAACAAACTCTCCCTATACCTCCTCCTTCTCAGAAGCAGGTGATTAGCTGCTGCATAAGGCAGTTCAGCTGGGAAGCCAGCTAACATCAGCATTGTGGTATACACCCCGCTTAGTACATCTCACAGATCATAATCTCAGCAACCAAAATTCATGATTTCACAGCAGCAGGTAAGGCTTTCCTTGCTTTTGACTAGTAGACTGGTGTTAAAAAAAATGCTTCTGATTACGAAGTTATTTGTTCTTTACCACAGAGAGGCATGATTTGCATCAGCAAAACTCTCCTTAGCTCAAGAATCTACCAATAACTTCCCAAAGTCCACACTGGCCTTTATCACAGACTCACAGAATGGTCAGGGTTGGAAGGGACCTCTGGAGATCATCTGGTCCAACCCTCTGCTAAAACAGGTTCAACAGGATTGTGTCCAGGTGACATCTGAATGTCTCCAGAGAAGGAGACTCCACAACCTTTCTGGGCATCCTGTTCCAGTGCTCAGTAACCCTCAAAGTAAAGAAGTTTTTCCTCGGAGTCAGATGGAACTGCTTGCATTGCAGTTTGTTCCCATTGCCCCTTGTCCTGTCGCTGGGCACTGCTGAAAAGACTCTGACCCCCTCCTTTTAGCACTCACACTTAAGATATTTGTAGACTTAGATAAGTTCCCCTCTGAGTCTTCCCCAGGCTAAACAGGCCCAGCTCTCTCAGCCTTCCCTCATAAGGGAGATGCTCCAGTCCCCTCATCATCTTTGTAGCCCTCTGCTGGGCCCTCACCAGCAGTTCCCTGTCTCTTTTGAACGGGGGAGCCCAGCACTGGGCACAGCACTCCAGATGTGGCCTCATCAGGGCAGAGTAGAGGGGGAGGATCACCTCCCTCGACCTGCTGGCCATGCTTCTCCTAATGCACCCCAGGATACCGCTGGCCTTCTTGGCCACAAGAGAACACTGATGGCTCATGGGCAACTTGGTGTCCACCAGAACTCCCAAGTCCTTCTCTGCAAAAGCTGCCTCCCAGCAGGTCAGCCCCAGCCTGTACTGGTGCGTGGGGATACTCCTCCCTGGGTGAAGGACCTTACACTTGCCTTTGTGGAACTCCATTAGGATCCTCTCCACCCAACTCTCCAGCCTGCCCAGGTCTTGCTGAACGGCAGCGCAGCCTCCTGGTGTGTCAGCCACTCCTCTCAGTTTTGTGTCACCAGCAAACTCGCTGAGGGTACGCTCTGTCCCTTCATCCAGGACACTGATGGATAAGTTGAACAGGACGGGACCCAGTACTGACCCTGAGGAACACTGCTCGAGCTACAGGCCTCCAGCTGGACTCTACACCGTTGACCACAACCCTCTGAGCTCTGCCATTCAGCCAGTTCTCAATCCACCTCACTGTCCACCCATCTAACCCACGCTGCCTGAGCTTACCTGTGAGGGTGCTGTGGGAGGCTGTGTCAAAAGCCTTGCTGAGGTCAAGGTAGACAACATCCACTGCTCTCCCCTTGTCTATGATGAGCCAATCATTCCATCATAGAAGGCTAATAGGTTGGTTTCGCCTTGGTGAATCCATGTTGAATACTCCTGATAACGTCCTTTACTTCCACATATTTTGAGATGGCATTCAGGATGAGCTGTTCCATCACCTTTCCAGGGATGGAGGTGAGACTGACCAGTCTGTACTTTCCTGGGTTCTCCTTCTTGCCCTTGTAACAGACTGGAGTGACATCGGCTTTCCTCCAGTCCTCAGGAACCTCTCCTGTTCTCCATGACCTTTCAAAGATGATGGAGACTGGCTTGGCAATAGTATCTGCCAGCTCCCTCAGCACTCAGGGGCACATCCCATGGAGGCCCATGGATTTGTGGGTGTCACATTTGCTTAAGATCTCTAACCCAATTCTCCTCAACCAGGGGAAAGTCTTCCTTTCCCCAGACTTTCTCTCTTCCCTCCAGGGTCTGGGATTCCTGAGGGTTTGCCTGGGCAGTAAAGACTGAAGCAAAGGAGGCATTCAGTAACTCCACCTTCTCCGTGTCCCTCATCACCAGGGCACCCACCTCATTCAGCAGCAAGCCCACATTTTCCCCAGTCATTCCCACTGCTGGACTTGAAGAATGCCTTCTTGCTGTCCTTGACATCCCTTGCCAGACTTAATTCCAAACAGACCTTATGAGCCTTTCTCATCATCTCCGTGCATGTTCTGATAACATCCCTATATTGCTCTCAAATGGCCTGTCCATTTTACCACACTCTGTAAACTTCCTTCTTCTGTTTGAGTTTTGCCAGAGGCTCCATGGTCAACCATGCAGATCTCCTGCCCCCTGTGCTTGGTTTCTTACCCATAGGGATGTACCTATACAGCTTTCTTCTGCTTACCTTTAGTAGGAAGAAAACTCCATAAGTTCAGAATAATACAGGAGCTGGATGGCTCAGAAGTGACCTTCTTGTTCCCATACAAAGAAACACACCTTAAACTTTTATCATGAGTTTGGAGCTTCCTGCTTTTTAAAGAGTTCAGTATCTCAATGTGTTTTTCAACAGACACTGTTTCTTTGCGGAGTTTTTCCTTGGTGTGTATCTAAGTAAGTTGGTCTTTTCTGCTTCTACAAGATATAATTTCTTTTTTGGGATTACAGAGTCATTGTTGGCAAAAAAGAAAAGGAAAGAGTCAGAAAAGAGAGAGATGCCAAATGCTAGTAAGCATCTAACTGCAGCACTCTCTGCCAACAATAAAGGTATATTTTACTTCAGAGTTCTAGGAGAAAGTTATTTTTGAAATATCCTTTTACAGCATGGCCTGCAGTGAAAGCCTTCTGAATTTATCACCCAAAATTTTTTTTACAGAGCTGTTTCTACCTGAAATTCTTAAAAACAGCTCAGTAACAAGCTATCAAGGTTGTTCATGTTAACAGCATACATAAAAATTCTTGAATGGATACTTGAAAGAGATGTATCCAATTTAGCATTGTGTTCAGTGTTTAAAAGGCAAGGTCCATGTTAGGAACCAGAGCTTTCCTTGTGTCCTTTCCCCTCATCTGCTACCTTCAGGAGAATACGCCATGAAAGTGTAAGAAAAGCATACCTTATGCTCAGAATAAATTATTTCTTCCCTTGGTAATAATCCAGGCTGGTCAGAAGAATATGTCCTATTGTCCTTTGATTTCTGGAACTTGCCCAAGAAAATAACCACATATAGTGGCTCCAAATGCATTACATACGATTCAGGGAAGTCTTATCAAAACCAATTGAAGATATTCACATAAGGCTTAAAATCTTGGTGCTAGTCCCATTCATTCAAAACCTTATAACAGAGTTGTCATTGCTTCGTACTGGAAATTAAGTGAGCTTTAGGGCATCTCCCTTACTCAGTGAATGTGGACAAATTCACAATAGCTGAAAGGCTGAAAAATCAGTGTTACCGTGTATTCCATCAGCACGACACATAATGGTGATTGACCTACTTCAGTTCTCTTGTGAATATGAATGAAGCATTCTAAAATCCTTAAAATCCTGCCAAACATATCTGTGACAGGGCACATCCCTTTCATTCTGTGCCAGGATAGCAACCTTGATCCTCAGGTCTCATAAAATAGCCTCCAAGACTTTTTATATGCAAGTTTTCTGCATCCCCATGAGTCAATATAATCTTTTCTCAACCATCACGTTTTATCAATATTAATAATTTTTATTTAAAAATATTTAAATAATGTCTGGAAATAACAGTAATGATTTTTGAGCAGCTACAAGAAATGGAGGAATATGAGACAGGCTGCAGTATTTACCTCTAAGAAAATATCTTATAATAAATGAGTGTTAATACTCTAAAACATGGTTATTCTGAAACAAAATTGATATGAAAATGTGTTAAAATCAGCAGCTCTCCTACTTCTATATCTCAGAGTTGCCTTTTGAAATCATTCCTCATGGGAAGCTATTATGCTGCAGAAACCTTCCTGAAAGCTGCTCCCACACAAGAGCAAGAGCTAAAGATGTTGTGTAATACAACAGTGCAATTACAACAGCAAAAAACAAACAGACTCCAGCACTCTCCCATGTATTGCACCCCTGGTGCTCTCTGTTCTGTGCCATGGTCAGTTACTTTTTGATGGTATTTCTTGACTCCTTCCTGTTTTCAAGACAAATACGCTTGCAAAACCAACAAATAACCCTACATGGGATAACCCCACAGCAAGGGTTCACCACAGCTATAGCCAACATGTCATTCATGCGAGCTGCCCAGCAGAGTGCCTTGGTTCTGCCTGTCAATGTCCAACTTTATCCTGGAAGCAAAGAAATCTTTCTGAAACCACCATCTTCGCCAGTTTTGTTAGAAAGCCTCTGCATGTAGCTTGTGAGACAGTGGGGAAGGGGTCTTGATGTGGGGGACTTTTCCCATCAGAATTCCTGCACTGAAGTACATTAAAAGCTTTTTTTAGCCAATGACTTCTGCCAAGATTCGTTTTGGTTTGTTGTCTGCTGAAAATACAAAAAGTAGAAATATATATTTTTAGTCAAAAAGGGAACTAATTGGCTGCTTTAATGCAAAATCAAACACCTTTTATAATTGCTTTATGTACACATAAAAGTTCCCTGCTAGCTGTGCCAGTGAAGCCTGTGTTTTATCTGCATCATCTGCTTCTTTTGAGATCAGAGGATTTCTGACTCAAACCACATACCCTCTGTCTCAGTATCTCTCTGTACGTATATTACTATTTCCTCTTTCATATAATCTTACAATCTTCTAGAGATGTTATAATTGTACCTTAAGCATCTACATTATCTGAGTGGAAAAACCTCGTAAAAAGATGGGGGAGGGTGGAAATGTTTTGTTTCAAAACCGTGTTTGCACAAAGCTCAGTTAATTTATATCTCTGAAGGCTTCCTCTCTCTAACCTTCATATATGGGCATCTTGGTCTATTTATCCCTTCTGAAATAACACAGCGGGCTTCCATTATTGTAGCTTGTAAGCACTTAAGACTCCTTATTTATTCCTAGGAGGAGAGAGAGCCTTATTATGTATAATGCATTATTATGATTAACATCTGGAAGGTGAATGCTGTATGTTCTGCCAGTCTCATTCTTTATAATCCTAGTTGTAAACGTGCTAGATGTACACCTTTATATTTCCTTTCTTGGGAGTGCCAGCTTATCCTTCTTGCAACTGAAGAACTAAGCATTGTTTGACCCAAGCATCTGTGAAGAGCTGTTTGGATAAAAGATCCACAACTCACATAGAGAAAGCAAATATTCCTTCAGTGCAGTTGTACTAGCAACCAACTATTTTCTAATTAGCCATTTTCTGTTTATAATAAGGAAAACAACAATTTGGCTCCACCTCCTGGTTTCTAGGCTACCAAAAGAGGTTAAAATTTGGCATTCTGTAGCGGCTGGTCACAAGGTGGCAGTGATCACAAGATGGCAGCAACTAAACTGATTTACAGGGTGGCCAGAGATGACTGGAGTTGATCTTAGCACATGGTATTAGGAGGAAAAGGAGTTTTACAGTGCACAGAATTAAATTTTATTAGCTGGACAAGTCCTAGGATCTATGTCACGTCAAAACGGGAGTGAGCAAGCCAGGTGGAGTATCAAGGCATTGCCCAAGCCTGCAGGGATGCAATTAAGAAGGCCAAAGCTCAGCTGAAGTCGAAACTAGTAAGTGATCTGAAACGCAAGAGGAAAAAGGCTTCTAGAGCATACTATTAGAAAAAGTAAAGCCAAAGAAAATATGAACACGCTGTGGGGCTGAGTCCCTAGGGACAGCAAAAAGGATGAGATAGTGTTTTGCCTGCTTCAGCTTTAACTGATAAAGCCTGCACATACATCTCCTGGCTTTTTAAGTCTTGTGAGAGACCGCAGGAATGAGGCATTACATGAAATAGAGAAAGGTAGGCTTAGCAACCACTTTAGCAAACTGGATGTTTATGGGATGGGATGCTGCAGGTGCCAATGATGCTGTGGGAGCTGGCCAATGTCATTGCAAGCTCGCTCTCTACCATCTTCAAGAGGCTGTGGCACTCAGAGGAGGTTCCTGGTGTCTGGAATAAGGCAAACACCACGTGTCTCTCACAAGGGCGAGAAGGAGGAACTGAGAAACAACAGAGTAGTCACCTTAATCTTGGTTTCCAGGAAAGTAGTTGGAGCAAAATCTCTTGGAAGCTATGTCCAAACACACAGAGGACCAGAAGGTGAGTGGGAACAGCCCACGTGGATTTACCGAGGGCAGCTCATGCCTGACCAACCCCAAAAGGACTAAATGCCCTGTATGTGGTATTGCACAGATGTGGTTGGAGGGCTGGAGCAGTTGAAACCATTTCAGGTAAAGGACAGTGCGCCAGGGTACAGTGTCTACAAAGCATGAAGTGCCTTAGACTTCCTTGCCTTGTAGTCGACTAGGACTGTAAAGGCAGTGACTCTGATGGGAATCTATGGCTGCCAGTCTGGCAAACCCCATAAAATGTGGATTAGAAAATGGTTTAAAATGGAGCTGGTACTTGGTTATGCTTAGTTTAGCTGCTTCTATTTTGTTTCAAAAAGAATTGTAAAGTAGTTCTGAAGCTTTGGTAAATTTATTCCAGTTTTTGGGATGTGATGTATCCAGGCAAAGAAGCAACATCTAAGCACTTCACATATCCCTCTACACTTGTAAGATTTTCAGTTGTTATCCCCGTACATTTTCAAACGTGTGCAATAGGTTTCATATCCACACCTGAATTAACTGCAATGAAGTTGAAGTGGGTAACCCCAGCCTTGCCATTTGGTGGTTATCCCCAACGAAAAGAAGGAATTTTACACTTTTAATCAAAACAAAAGGGAATGGCTGAGCTGGTTGTTCCTTTCCCTGCAAAGACTTCTTTTGGAGATCTTTTCAGCCTGAATGACTTCCACTGATTAATATGCCTTAGCAGATACCTCTGGTTCCTCATTCATAGCCTATTGGTATACCTGTGCCCCTCCAGGCCTACTGTTGTGATTAAATGTTCTGTGTGGATGTACAGCTGCAAAGTTGCTGGAAAGCCTGAAAACACATGGTTGTTTTCCACTATTTCCACTGTTTTCTTTAATTAAAGTTAAGTACTTTAGCATTTTCAGATTTTCATTCAAGTGGACACTATGTAACTTTTCATTTCTTATCAAAAGTCACTTTCCAAATCTATTATTGCAAATTTGTAGGCTTTGGTTAAACTAAAATGCAGTTAGGAAAAAGTTCCGTTCAGACAGATCTTAAACAATTCCCAACTTATGAAGGGAATTAACTCTATTAACAATATGCAATCTAACACTTTTCTGGCTCTCCAAATGATGGAACAAGGCTGTTATTTTTAGTATTTTCATGTGGCTGTGCCCAAAATATTCCTGTAGAAATTAGGGAACGATTTGCAATAATATCAATACTGTAAATGCAATAATACATTATAATCTTCCATTTCTAGATCAGCATCCCACAGCAAATTACAATCGATAGAAGGCTAAACTTAGCACTGTTATGTCTGCCAAGTGATGGCCAGACACAGGGGCAGACCTATCCAAATTAGGGACTCTCCAATCTAGTGGTACAACTCTGTGTGTGTTCATCCTTCGCATTCCTGCAGGAGCAGCTCAAAACAGAGCTGTCAGCTGACTCAGCCCTGTTCTTGCTTGATGCCAAGGAGAGTTTTGACACTGATTTCAGAGGGGACATACTTGAAATTTAACATATAAAAAAAAAAAAAAAATCAAGGTTGGATTTTCTGAGAAACAGCACCGTATTCTGTTCTCAACCAGAGCCAAGAACTTGCTATATATTAGAGGTCTCAAGCCACAAAACAACACATAAACGACTTGAAGTCATTACGTATGTAACCTCAAATTCCTAAGGAGATGAAAAATAGGTGGGATTGGCCACTCTCTGAAGGAATTTCTGTACCAGGACCCAATATGACTAATTTTGCTAGTGCCTAGATCTCAGAGAGGTATTTTTCAGGTGGCTTACAAAAACTACTGCCAGTTCACGACCCAAATTAATAAAACCCATGGAAATTTGCTCTTTCCTAATGGTTATGCCCTAAAGGCCCTGTCTGTACACTTAACTAGTGTAAATCACTATCATCTTCGAAGCCAATAAGGTCTAGAATGATTTATACTAGCTAAGAGTTTGTGTTATGATCAGTAGTACCTAAAAGGCATTCATTCTAAAAATGCCAAAGATTTAATATTTTGCGTGACAGAAGTGTCTTTTCTGTTCTTGCACAAGAAACTTTAGAATAGGGAGAGAGCAATGGAAACCTCCATTACACTATCTATCCCTTACATGAAATTTCAGTGTCATCTTCTATCAGAGGTGTCACTGCTACTCCGCTGAAGAAGTTCAGGATCCATTCACCTTCAAAAACAGCCTGTACCCAGCAGGATGCTTACACTACACAAAATGAAAGTGTGTTTAACTAATTGCTTTGCTATACACAAGAATCCAATACAAGGATTATAAAAAGGGGTCTTTTGTATACTGAGCAGGGCTAGGGAAGGTAAGAAACATGACAGCAGCATTCATAAATGTCTAAAGGCACTGAAGACCTTCATCAGTGAACTTAGTTAACAAATAACATAGTAAATAATTCCTGTAGATGTAAAGAATGCAGCTCTCTTTCCAAGTCAGGCTCATAAACCATGGAACTGCTGAGTTATATTTCTGCACTATTTAAAGGACAATGGCATGGGGCCTTCCAGTCTGCAGAAGAAAAACAAGAATAGATGTGAGTGTGGAAAAGAAAAGGAGCAAAGCAGCTCTTCTGCATGTTGAACCATGTCCCAGGCCTACTGAAACTACCAGAGGACTACCAAGCACCTGAGCTTCTGTGGAAAGGGCGGAGAGGAAGGCTCTATCCTCACTGTTCCCAGTATTAAAATTTTAAAATCTTGGAAGAAAAAGGAGTTGGGACCTATTTTTCTCTATCCTGACCTCACAGGCACATTTATATGCTATGAGAGGATAAAATGCCTATATTCAGTTAGTAGTACTTCATACCAATTTTTTACAACTAGAAGTAATTTTACAAAGTTCAATGCCATGGCAGCAAACCGCTAGAGTAGGACCACGATTTCTTTGTTGGAAAGTGCTGGTTGCTTCCCCACCAACAGATTCAGCACCTTGCAGTGTTCGGGTCCAGTGTTAACATGAATAGTGAATGAAAATATTGACTCAGCTCCAACAAGTTTCCAGTTGCATTGGAGAAGGATCTCTTATAGCTGCCAGAAGAAATCCCAGGAGAGCCAGGAAGCAGTTTTGATAAATTAGTGAAGTCAGTTTTCAGCATTTCTGTTTTAACTTGAAAAAGGTTCGCTGCCATATGCATTTGTACTTTGGCAGTGCTTGCTGACAGAACAGAGGCTGTCTTGGCACATCACTTGTAGGAGCAAAATAGATTTGGCTGTCATTTCCATAATAAGCATAATTCATATTGCAGCGTCTAAAAACATATGGAAAGGGAGGATGTCAATATGAGACGAATATGCCGTAAAAGAGCTTGTAGGAACCTCCCAATCAAATAGATACAGGGCCAGATGAAGTTATAATATAAACAACTCCTCCTCCTCCCATTGTAATGGCATTTGTTTTGTGTTCATTTAATGAATAGGTTAACCGAACACGCTACTTTGAACATGTAGGGCCCAGTTCGTCTGTTCACACAAGCCTCATACCTGTGCAATGCAATTAACCTCAGTAATTCATACCAAAGGCAGTTCTATAAAACATTAATAGAGGAGGCTTCTGTGCAGATAAGGCATGACTTTTGTTTACTCCTAGTGTGTGCATGTGGTATTTTGCCTGGAACTGTTAGCGATTTCAGCTGAGCTGTCCAGTAGCTATCGTTAGGAAATCAAGAAGCCCAAGTTTGTGCAACCTGCTTCTGACTGCTGGTAGGCAGCTGATTCTTCATATTGCATAAATCAAGATTGCTCTGCACCCAGATTGTCTGGAGGAAGAACAAAGTGAGCAAAGCATGAAAGAGTTCTTAACTGCCTACAAAGTACTGTTTAGATAAATTTTTAATATAAGTAAGTATATGGTCCTTTTATATATTTTATGGGAGCTTTACAGATCTAAATCTCGTTTATATTAGTGTAAACAACTTATGTTAATTGCTACATGGATATAAATAATTGCACTGATACAAAGAGCCTAAACCCATGATCTCATGGCTGGTAGCAGCATGGAGCCAGGCTCATACAAGTTTAGCGACACAGAACTTCTTGCAAAATGCACTTGCACCTAGTTGAGAGCCTGTAAGTATAAACAGATCAGAGTACAAATGAGAATCATATATAATTTACAATTTCTTCATTGTCTTTTAACTGTTTCTACTCTTTAATCTAACTGATTTTGCAGTGTGCAAGGATTTATAATATAAATAAATGGGCACAGATGACATTTCATAGCACTGATGTCTGGAATACTAACATTATGTATTTCAATAAAACAGAATAGCTGGTCTTCAAAAAGCACTGGTAGATAAATAAAATGTGATCCCCGTATCCCAATCTCAAAATGTTAGAAATGTTACTCAGCTTTTACATGCAGGCTAGAAATCAAACAAGTTGGACTTGTGCTATAACTGTGCTATAAATTCTTTCATTTTTAAGTTTATACATGGAGCATGCTAAGTACAAGGAATAGCTGGAAGGAAAGCAAAAATATCACATTTCAAAAGTCAGTGAATTAGGAAACTTGGGCCCACTTTCAGAAGTGAATTAAACTTTTGGACACAGACCACCTACCTACCTGCTGTACTAGCTAATTATATCTTTCATGGTCTTCATGCTACATTTAAAGGTGTTTCCATTGCTAAAGGTACAGAGGGGTACTTAGAACAATTTTTAAAACGCCTTGTTATTAAAAGCCCTTGACATCTTCAACATTTAAATCCCTTTAAAGGTCTTGGACACATTGCCCAAGTCACTTCAGAAGCTGTAACAAGCTCCCAAACTATGTAGGGCTTTTTCTATAACAGGTGTTCTAACCTTTATTTTTCAGCTGTAACCTCTAGGCTCCCTGTAAACCATAAAGGAATAAACGTTACACTGGGCTTCTCAGTGCCAACAGGCTGTCCAAGCCATAGCTTATATCAAGGAGAATATAAAAGTTAAGGTGTAGCTGCAAGAGTAGTTTGGTGTCTAATTCTGGGATGAGAGGAAGTGATAATCTCTGATCCCAACCCTCAGATCTAGGCCCTTTCTTTGAATTAGGTATATAATTCCTCTCTGCAAATGTAGAGTAACCATTTCACAACTCCACCACTAGTGCAAAGAGGCAACCTCGTAGTTTCCTCCCTTTCTTTCTCTCACTCAATTAGCACGTTGCAGGTGAATGAAAGTGCAATTACAACAGTTACAAACAGAAATGAAGAATGTCAGGATAGTCTAGCCAGGCAGAGATGAATGACATGAAGGTTTTTTTCAGACAGCCTTACATCAGAAAAAGCAATTTTGTCAAACTCAAATTTTCAGTCTAAACTGGAACTAAAATATTGTTTGAATTATCAATGTTTCTATGCAGTGGAAACTGTGAGTTTTGATCAAGTCTATTAAGACCTTGTTTTTAAGATCTGTCCTCTACAAGAGCCATTATATCTTCCAAAAGCATTGTGTAGAATTTGAATAAGAACCACTCATTGATTAAAAAAGCCACATTCTTCCTGCAACACCTTAATGATATTTGAAGGTTTCCACGCAAGCTCTCAAACAGCCTGGTCTTCATTAATATGTAAGAACTTTTGATCTCAGAGATATATTATTTTAGGTCAGAGGAAAAAAGAACTCTATCAAACAGAAAAATACGTGAATTATTACTGTAATAAAGACATACAGAACTTATCTTTAAAAAGTGGGTTCTGTAAACCTTTCTTAAAAGCAGAAGGAATGAACTAGAGAAACAAAAGTAAAGTTTTGAGGATAATATTTGCTGTGTTAGACAAAATTAGTTTTAACTTTGCATAACTCTCTAATGCATAAGTTTTAGATTTGATTTTACAACATTCAGCAAAGGGACTACTTATCATCATCTTGACATAGAATAACAGTGGCAAGAAGAAATAATAGAAACTATGTAAAACCTGCTGCAAGTGGATACATGCTTCATAAATGCCACAGATATGAAAAACAGAAGTGCTTGGAGAACTTTCACAGAGCCCTGAATCAAAAGGCACTGCAATGAGAATTGATGCTCTGTTTACAGTTCTGGTTTTGTTTATCTACGTAGTAAAACGATGTGAACCACGGTCCTTGGCATACATACTCCTCACAGAGTACTAATATGAGCTAATGATACTACCAGTAGGAAGCTAGAAATTCACTCTGATCAAAATCTTAGCTTCACAAAAGATGTAACTCTCATGCTCGAGTGTGAATCAAAATAAATTTCCAATTTTAGCCATTTTAAAATCTTAGTCTCCTTTGATGAATATAAAATAAATCAATATGACAGGAAATGTAATTCTAACAGGCCTGACCAAATAGCACAATGATGGGTGTGAGAAAAAGCAAACTTTATATTCAATATATCTGATGGATCATGATCTCAGCTACAAGATATCGTTAGGCTATGGTTAGTGACTATCAGAACTTTTAAGAACTTAAGAACTTTTTAAAAGTCTACAAAATTCAGTTAGCCACTACTGACCCAGCTCCCGGTGATCAGCAGGGGACTAACCACCAGATGTAAGGCCAGCTCTGCTTCAACTGGCTGCACCTCAAATCCATACAAGTTTGCAGGCAGATATCATATGATATCTGCCAGCACCTGTGCCAAAATTCCCTCTTCCAAACACCAGGCCATTCTGCTCTTTTCCTCCTCTCTTTTTTAGTGCAAGAAGGAGGGACAAACCCAAAAGGGGAGATGAGCTATGTGCAGACCGGTTCCTGTTAGACCTCTGCATTGCAAATTAATTGTTTTGGTGCAGCCATACACTCTTATATAGAGAACAGTAGGGCACCCTGAGGTCAGTCTCCAAATTGAGGTCAATTGCTCTCCTGTGGGGCAACCTGAGGTCAATCTCACAAGTGCCTTTAAAACATCCACACTGACTTGCTCTTTGTAAAAGCAATATTCTTTTTTGTTGCCAGCAGTGGATGTCTACCTCCTGGCCACCCACTTTATTTTCTGAAAAAATCAGTTCTTTCATATTTCTTGGAACGAGTAATATTGTTTCACTGTCGTGCCCAACACTAATGCTGAGAAAATAAGTTAGATTAAACACAAGTCAATTACAGAAGAGTAAGTTTTAATATTGCCAGTCACAGCAGCCTTCTGGGGTTTTTCCTTAGTAAATTAAAAGGCTTTCCTTTTCATCTAGAACCATCTTATCACTCACTTCACTATCAGAAAAACACTCTAAAGATAATAATGAGAGATTCTTTTAAAGGAAAATATATCTAGTTTAATGTCATCTCAATTTTAAGAGGGAGGATTGTTCTATTTTGTTAGTTATTTGGGTTCATGGTTTTTGTTGCATACAGTGGTGATAACAGCAAAATTTATATAAGGTGAGTTGCCTGAGAATTGTGATTTCACTTGCTATGCTCATCTAAGACTGTCTCAAAATAAAGCCTGTCTTCTTTACAACTGTGCCTCTTACATGGCTTGTGTTTTGTGTGATGTTTTTTTGGAAACTGGCAATCCACTCCTGCTGTCTCCTAACCCCTTACTCCCAGACTCTGTGCTTTCTTCAGGACTCAGCAATGTTACTCATTTTTGTTATGTCACCCATTTGTTCTGCAGGTAATTTACTACCATCCTTTAAGAATCAGGATACCATTTCAGGTTTAACTTCTAACATTTAAGGCACTTAAACTGCCAGATCCAATTTACTTAGAGCTACTGATTGATGTCTACTTTCTCTCTTGACTTGAAACTCAGCTCTGGATTGCTTCTTGTCTGTGCCCACAACGTCCTGCGTGCAGTGTGGATGTGAGCATTTCCCAAATGCAGTAGTATCCTTAAATGGATCCCCAGCTTTTACTGTATTTGTTTCAAATGGAGAAACTGAAAATGTTCTCAGCAGCCTCATCATGTCTAAATGTGTGGATTTCCTTTCTCAGTTTCAGTTCATTTTCAAAATATAACAAGGCATTGATTTTGCAAGCCTGTTTTGTGGCAGTCCCAAGACAGTGTAATCAGACGTTCTATCGTGTAATCAGAGGGGAGGATATGACCTAATTCAGCTTCTTTGCATTATGCATTATGATACCTGACCACATACCTGAGACCGCTGCCTTCTTCACAGCAAGATAAGGCATCGGAGCAGTCACGCAGCTCCAGAGGAGGGTCCTGCCAGCCTGGTACTCTGCCTCTGGCAGTGCTGCAGACGGAGGCACCCCAGACAGGGTGCCATGCAGAGAGAGCACAGTCAGCTCTCCCCCAGCAGTCTCTCAGTGCTTATAATTCTCAGCTGGGGGGAATCCTGCACCTGTTGTAGTTTTTCTGTTTTGTCACCCACAAGACATCCCCCACCCAAGTGCTTCCCCTGTCTCCTCTTGAAGCTTCTTAAGCATGCAGCATCCTTCAGTGGGGAGCTTTATTAGTCTATTGCCTATGACTGAAAACAAGTCATGGCCCCTTGATTTCTGTACTGGAAGAGGCAGTGAGTAGTCAGTTCCCAGCTCCACCTTTCCTACAGCATTCATGACTTCCAAGACATTTCTTCCCCTACACTCAAGTCCTCTCTTTTCCAGTTGGAAGAAACCCATTTCATTTCACCTTTCCTGGTACAGACGCTGCCACGTGACTCTGATCACTCCCTATTCCCCTCTTTAGATCTTTCTCTGTCCTACCATACACTTCTGGAACAACGGGACAAGAAGGGTACACAGTATTCAGGGTATAGTTGGACCATAGCTACAGAGCTGTAATGCTGTTTTCCTGTTTTGCTTTCCATTCCTTTCCTAATTTCCCCCTAAAATTCAGTTTGTTTTTCTGACAGTTGCTGAGCACTGAGCTGATGTTTTTCTGGAGCTCTCTGTCAGAAGACCCAAGGTCTCACTCATGACTTGTCACTCTTGACACTCTCGGCAGATCAGAGGAAATTATGTAGTATGTAAATGTAGGATTATTATTTCCCATCTGCACCACTTTATCTATATTGAATTTTACCTGCCATTTTACTTCCCAGTCTCTTAATCCCATTCTGCATTGTTTTATAGCCAGCCTAGGGACGGACTCCTTCCGCTCAGCCAGTTTTGTCACCTTGCTGTTTGCTGTGCTTTCCAGGTCACTTACATACATGCTGTATAGCACAGGTCCTAGAAGAGCCCTTTCATTTTGAAAACCATTTAGTCCTACCTTCTGTTTATGTTTCTAAGCCTATTATTTATCCAAGTTAGGACCTTCTCTCTTATGCCGTGGCAGCTTCATTTCCTTAAAATCCTACAGTGAGGGACCTTGCCAAAAGTCTTTTGGAAATCCAGGTGGATTATAGCAACAGGTTCATCCTTAATTACTTCCTCGTTGTCCCCTCAAAAGACTTCCATTTTGTTTGAAGGCCAGAACTAGACTTTAAAGAAAGTATGTTTTATCTTTTCCAGTAATCATATTTATCCAGATTTCCACTAATTCTATCTTTTACAACGGCTTCTATTAACTTACCAAGTGCAGACATCAGGCACACAGACTTGGAAATCTTCCCTAGAAACCACTTTAAAAAAAAAAAATTGCTGCATTCACCACTCTTCCCTCCTTAGGAATGAATGAAACCTTAAGAGAAAGGTTACATGCCACCATCAATAATTCAACTATTTCATCCTTTAATTCTCTTAAGACTCTTGGGTGAATATCTTACGGTCTCAGTGATTTCTTAGTGTTTATTCTATCTCTTTATTCGTTTACTTCTTTCAGAGTTTCTTCTGTTTCAGACAATCTCTTGCTGAGTCCTCTCAAAGGGTTTGGGGCTCCCCCCAGCCTTCCTACAGTGAGCATCAGAGCAAAACATTTACCATCTCCGCCACAGCCTTGCCCTCGCTGAGCTCTCCTTAAATAACCCCATCACCAGCTGACCTGCAGAGCTGGCAGTGTTTCCTTCTGCTCTTCTGGGAGAAGGATTTAGACCTGCCTTGCTGTATAGTGAAGCACGTTGCCTAAAGGACCTATGCCTCTTTGCTATAAAAAGTGGTTGCTTGGGCAACGATTTCAGAAAGAGAAAGATGGTCTCAAGTTAAGACAATGGAACAATGGTGTGGAAAGCTGGATTTATGTTACTGCCACATGTACTGGGGTAGTGATTTATTTAAGTCTTCTGTTTGCATTATTTGTTCACTCCTGATTTTCTGAGTGACTGATTTGATACCTCTGGTATACGAGTAGTGCACTGCAATTTTGAATATATAAAGTAGCACACCAAAAATTCAGACCTCATCACCTCAAACTGACATATTAGATGGCTGGAGGTTGTTGTTTTCAGCTCTCCATGTCTCAGTTCAGCATCTGCAAAATGGAATAATACTACTCCTCACCTTAGAGGGGATTTATGCATGTAAATTCATTAAAGTTTGTAAAATGTTCAGGTACTACAGCAACAGGCATCGTAGAAAAACCTGGAAGGGACAGAGTAATTATCTTCCTACCAGGGTTTGTATACTGTGCAGTAAATAAGGCAAGGGGGACATATTGAGCAATGGGAAGAGAACTAAAATTGAATATTTGCTTTTGAGCTAAGCTCCTTCTGTCCTGTGCACAGACTGAAGCACAAATAGTTTAGAATAAAATTCAAATGTGACCATGTAATTAGACAATGTCATAATGCTCACACCCATTGGGGCTCATTTAAGCCCATACAAGGCAATTCTTAAGGATTGGCAAAGATACGAGCAATTAAAAATAGGTTTTTACATTAGATAAAAGGTCAGGAAACTGTAATGAAAGGCAGTCTGATTCTCTTCTGCTACTCCACTGAACTGCAATTTGAAGGGGTAATAAATATTGCATACTATTTTCAAAAGTACTTTAGAGATTTGAGAGCCTAAACTCTATGAGTGTCACTGCAACCTAAGCTGCTATTACTCCAGCTAGAGGAAATTCTGCTAGTTCCAGAAGTGGAAGCATTAGGATAATATGTCTGCATGGCACTCCATGCAGAAAGAAAACACCACGAGGGGAAATACTTACGAAACTAGCCTTTACCAATGTATCTGGGTTAGTATTGTTGCATACTGTGCCATCTGAACATATACAGCTAAGATATTGAGACAAATCTGATTGATATGATTGAGTTTAACAGAATTTGGTGCTTATTTGTGGCCAGCTAATTTTACTCAAACTGATTAGCATCCTACTCCAAAAGCTTTCCTGCTAAAACCTGTGGGGCTGCTAACAGTAAATGCACTGAATTTAAGGGGTTCAGAATCTCTCTGTTACAGAGAGAGGGAGCAAGCATATGGAGGAATTACAGGGAATTATATTCTTTAATTGTTCTGATTTAATTGAGCCAAGCAAATTCTTTTTCTAAGACTGAGTAACTGTGGGAACCTTAATTTCCATACAGAAAAGTAAGAATTCTTTAAGTTAAAGTCTTACAGGAAATGTCTATTTATAGGTATGATGTTGTGGTTGACAGTAAAGCTTCCAGCAATTACCACAAGGCCTAACTTTCACCCGTAATAAACAACTTAATCTACCTTGAAACGATGAAGGACTCAGCTGACCCCACCAGGATTTCATTCTGCTGTCCAAGGCAGGCAGGTATTTTAAGACTGTAGCACCCAGCAACTTCTACCAGCAATCTGAGCAACAGACAACATTTGTATTTTTTTAAAAATTCGCTATAAATAATAGTTTTCTGTTTTTCAGAATTACCCCTATGATCAACTTACTTTTGCTATTGTGTTGCAACATATTTAATGTTTAAGACTTTAAAAACCTACAGCAAATACAAAATAACTGATCATCATAATAACCATCGTTACAGTGATGGAATCCACACATTTTTTTTTTCTACAGGGTTACATTTGTTCTACTAGTATGCACATATAGTTGTTTTTTATGGTGGAATCCGATTTGGGCATTCATTATTGACACACACAATCATTTTAAGTGCAGTTAAGTACACCATCTGGCTTTTCTTTCTGTCTATGCCTGTGTAGCCATACACAGTTATCTGCTATTCCAGGAGTGTCTGGCGTCTATTATAGCTGCACCAGTTGCACTACAATCAGCTGAGTAGGCATTTCCCTTATGAACCCTGATTTTCAATGTTTAACAACTAATTCGAAATTGCATCAAGCTCAAACATGGCATGCACATTTGCAGACCAGATGTGGTTTTGTTTATCCTTTTATTTTTAAATGCCAAAAAATGGCAGCGTTTAAAGAGTCCATGCAAATAATATAACATTTATGATCAGCAAAGCAGAACTGCTCTCAGTTTGGGGATATGGTCACAAGATGTTTGAAAGTGGGTCTTACTTAGTCTTTTGGTCATCATTTGTATCTCCCCTTAGCTAACCACTACTAGTACACAGCATGTACTGCAAGCCACATTTAATGATGGGGCTTAAGCACATCTATGACAAACCACTGGCATTCGGCATAGAGGGAAATTGTGCTGATTTACCCTGCAGCTAGACAGGCTAGACTCTATTAATCCCAGTGTAGAAGTAAAAATAGTCTTTATATTTCTCACTAAATCTGAGAAACCCAAGGAGTGAGATAGAGGAGCCCTCCAGAGACAAATTCTGAGAGTTCAAATTCATAAGAGGACATAAAAAGGAAAGAAGGAGAAGAGAAAGGAATGAATTAAAACCATTTTCATTTAAGTTTTTCATTTAAATGCATTTTGTCAGTTTTTCTGACCGTCTGAGCTTTATGTTGGGAAGATCCAGTCCAACAACATCTTATCTCTAAGTTAGGGGCTCTAGACCAAAGGTCTATTGAAGAACCCAGAATTATCAGGCATATCCCTACTTCATCTGCAAGTTCTCCAGGCATTTATTTTCCCAGACATGCTTGTAAGTGCCTGTCCTGGGGCAATGAATACTTACCTCCCACCAAAAGCTCCACCGCAATCTGAAGCACCAGCTACACACCAGGTCTCCTTAGAAAGTCCTATTTGCAAAGCAGCCTGCTGGTTAGAGCATTCAGCCAGGTACCTGCATGCAGCAGCTGTGAGGGATGCAGTCCACACTGCCTCCGGTAAGCGCATGACGGCTCTTTCAGCTGAACCTTGAAGTTCTCAAAGAGTTTGAAGAGACTGCTTTGTGCGTTCCCCACTAATTAGAGATGTATGTGTGAAAACCGTTTCATACTGTGGAAGGTATTGAGCCCGGGTGTCTCACTTCCTCAGCGAGTGCTCTGATGTCTAGTACAATTTGATGAAACTACCTGTCCCTGCTGGAATGTTACAAGAGAAGAGAAAGCTGGGATCAGTTCTTTGAAGAAATTGTTACAGAACACTGCTGTCAGGAGAGGATTCCAGTTTTATGATCCCCAGTGGCAGAAGGTACTTGCCCATCACTTGGAGTGAAGCAGTGGGTACCAGAGGAGGGAAGGGGTCACACTCTCAGGTGTCACCTCCTACTTGCTGCAGCTTAACATGTTTAAGAACGAAAAGGAATTTAGATCCTTATGAGGGGACTTCATTTCTACTCACAAGTCAGGCACTTAAAAATTAGACTGTTAGTATCTATAGATATTTACATTATAGAAAATAAACAAATAAAACTTTACTAATTCAAGCAACCTAGTATTTTCTTCTGTAACAAAGGGTTTTGTGTTACCACACTGCACTTTAGATATTTGGTGTTTTAAAGCAGTAGAAACAAATATAGCATGGCTCCAATATTAAACCAGTGCTAATTTTTGGCTATTGAAAAGGCTGACTTTAAATATAACATATACCTCTGCCTTGTTATTTTTCTCCACTCCTTCAAAGCTCCTTGGCCCCCAGAAGCTCTTCTAAGCAACTATGGTTTGCCCTTTTTCCAGTTTCCTGCTATTTTCACCTTTGCCTTCTTCCATTCCCTGGCTCCAGTGTGTTCTGCTCCATCTTCAGCCAAGGGCTGCAGGCCCAAGTGTTGACCCAGTTCCCATGAAGCAGGTCCAATGCTGGGTGATTTGTGCGTGACCAGTGTTTAGACTGGTAAGCAATACTATAAGTCTCAGATCTGAGGCAGTACATTAATGTAAGATGGGAAATGTTCTAAGAACAATTTTCTTGAAAATTTATCTTCAGCAGGGGAAAAAAAAAAAGGTGATTAATCTGAAACACGTAAGTAGTTCTAATGAAGTCAGTAGGGCTACTCATTGACATGAAAAAAAATACATAAACAAGTCTTCATAGGACAAGAATATTTATATGAAGAAAATTACTTCCTCACCTCATTCCACAGGCACTCAGGACCTGTACTGGCTCCTGTGATGGCTTCTTCTCACATCAGCTGTTCAGCCGACCACTTACTCTCCAGCTGGTCTGCTTAGATTATCCTATAAACTCTGGTGCTCTCCCTCCACGCATGTTCAAGGTGCCAGGAAGGTCCTTTTTCATTTCCACATTGGTCAGATATTTCTACTATAAAACATGTTCTGAGAGATTATTAATAGTCCTTGACATTGATCTGAAACCAGATGAAAAACTAGCAACCTAATATATTCATGTTAACTGAGATCAGAAGTAAGAAAGGGGAACGTGAGTTTATACTCCAGTGATCCACTCTCTGTCTTCTGTGCTTTATGCATCTGGATTATTTTAGCTTTATTTATGGATTAATCTTTTTCAATATAATCAGCGTTAGCTCCTCAAGGACACAGCCATTATGTGAAGTTTAAACATGTATAAATCCTTTATTTTCCTTTTAGTGTCATTTTACATTGTTTATTGAAAAAGAATACATCGCATTATGTTTTACAGAACACGTGCAATATATAATATATTTCACATCAGTATGTTATTGTAGAAGACATAACGTGTATTAAAATATATGGTGTGTATTATTATAGTGGCTAAAGCCAGTTCAGTTTGGGTGTGAGGCCTGCACATCAGAATGGGAGCTACCAACAGCCTCCGTGGTAACCCCACCTCCATAGTATATGTCTGACTGCTGCAGCCAACAAATGTTATTGTTATTGAGATGATGACTATTTTCATTTTTTTAGCAATTCTATGGGTGCCCAAAGATGTATAGGTTAGGAGTGACGATCTATTTTGCACCAAAAAGGTGTAAGAGCATGATGAATTGGAGCAGCTGCTACAGTTGGCTTTGGAACACCTGAATTAAGATCCTGCACAGATGTCCTCAGTGGCTTGGCAAACCAGTGGATCTCTTCTCTGCTTCACTGGCCCAAGGAAAGTGTGAAACTCATCCTTGGGTTTTCCACCAAAGCAAAGACCTTTTCTAGCTCCTGCTTCCTTCAGCCTTCTTCCCATTGAGCCCTGTTTTCCGCACATCCTCAGAGGCTAGAATTTATTTCAAAGACGAAGGGGTTGTAGGTCATCAAGGGGTAGCAAGCACCCCAGCACAAACTCCCTCCTGAAGTGCTTTCTGGTGCCTGCATAATTTACCTGAATGCTCCTTTAGGTAAGGAAATGCCAAGAGTTTCTCTTGCAGAAAAAGTGGAAAAGATGGGTGAGAGAGAATCATGAGCATCCAGAAAGCAGCAATTCTCTTTAAGTCCATGAGATTGTTCATCTTCCACTCACAGGAGACTTCACTATTATATAATATAGTATAATGTGGGGTGCTTAGGGAAAGACTGGTAGATGTACAGGAATAAAGCCTCCTCCTGATGTTATTAAGCAGAGTTAAAACAGAGGAGTTAGGGAAAACAAAGAGTGTGGGAATCAGGAAAAATTAAGAAACTGAGCAAACTAAAAAAGCTGAGACATGGAAGACCTGCAAAAGACCTGGTATCAGAAAAGATGGATGGATAAACGGTCTATGCTGTTGCCTGGCTTAAATCTTTCCCCCACACCATGGTGGTTGTTATAAACCCCCGTCCTTGGAGCCTAACTGCATAGTTTAGTGTATAAGGAACATTGATGCCTATTACCATGAATTCTATTCCTTCAGCCTCTGCCTGACTTCTGGCTGTTGCACAACTATGCCTTGCACTCTGTCAAGTAGCCAGAGACCCTCTTAATACAGAGAAAAAACGGTGGTACAAACCACACAAGCATTCAAAATTGATCAGCATTTTTAGAACTGGTAGGGCATTTCCTGCAGTGAAAAATAACATCTATATCTATATCCCGATCATATAAGTGAGTAGTTTCTGCCATTTTTGACTGACTTTGCAGGGAGAATTTAATTCTGAGCTCTCTATACATAAATATTTTCATTGGCAAATGAATTAATTTTGAAGTTGTTGCATACTCTATTTAGAAACATTTTTTATTTGGAAAAGCAGTATAAGAATTGAACAAAAGTGTCAAATCTATGTCTGAAAAAGATACACCTGGGCTTTTAGTCACAATCTGGTAAGTGAGCCAAGAGACATCCCAATTCCTTCTCCAACTATCAACCATTTCCTTAGCTAATTTTCAAAAGTCTTTGCAATATACAAAATTGTATGAAAAAAAGTTCACATTTCTGGGCTGCAGCAACATCTTCTCCTTGAAAATTGCATTACTTATTCATGTCTATCTTTTTACAATAAATAAGAAAAAAAGTATATAGCCATAACAATACACTTCAGAGAATGAAATTATTTCTCCCTGACATGGAAACACTGTTTTCTTTTGAATTAATTTGAGCAAAAATACAGCAACAAGACTACTTAGCGGGATAAAAAATCCCATACTTATGTCTATATTCTTTTGAAAACCCTTTATTTTTCATTTCTATGAACAGTTTAAGACTATTTTAGACACATAGGTTAATGATTTAGGTAAATAAAATGTTACTACGATGTCCTCACCTAGAAATCTCTCTTTATCACCTTCTGTAATGCCCCACTTTCTGACCATTTCTTCATAGAATTAGACTTCAAAATGGTTACTATTCAAATATAGAAAGAGCATAAATGACCTCAGGGAAAACACAGTTCTTGCTGTGGCAAAGACCACAATGCTATTTACTCCCTAAATTAATATGAATCATTTGGACCCATTCAGTTGTACCACCTCTACTTCATAATTACTGGAACAGGACAACAGACTAGAACTGAAGAGGAGTCAAACTGATAATGGAAAAGAACAACTCTGGGAGAGGTAACACACAGAGGCCAATGAGTTGCTAATGCTCCATGCTATCCTGTGTAAAAAGTTTCCTCAAACACTGTGCTTTAAGGAGTGATAATGATTGCTGGAGGTTACTGGATGTTGTATCACTGTCTCCAGATTTCAGCCCCGCCTCCCGCCCCCCCCCCCCCCCCCCCCCGAAAAGAATGCTAGATGTGAAAGTGCAAAATAGACTTAAAAAAATAAACCCAAATCCCTGTGTCTTTAAAAATAAATAGGAAAGCTTTCAGTAACTCATCATTGTTACAAACGCATGTATAAAATGAATAGGACCAAGAGCCAGCTAACCCAGCTCCCAAACCTGTGTTACCTGAATTTGGACATCATATATAATTTCCCCCAAAAAGGTCGGTTTAATCCTCCATTTAATTTCATTCAAGTGAGAACATGTACATTTTCTGTGATCAACTTGGATTTCATCATGTTGGTTTCACACACGTGTATGGGTTTTCAGCTGAGCTCACATGGACGCAGTAACAGATAAGCTTATCACTGAGAACAACAAAAAGAAAACTCATATTGAGTATTACAGGATAGCCAAAGGAAGCAGTTGTCAGGTTTATTAATATAACGCTTTGTATCAGAAATTTGGTTCAAAGGGTGTTGTGCATCCAGTCCAGCCAATGTGGGAGCAGAACCGTACACTCTACCCTCTGTGCCAATTAGAAAAAGCTCATTTATCAAATGAATTGCTCTTCCATGCTATACATGAGGACTGAGATGGAGGCAATGAAATATTCACAGAAATGCAGACAACTTGTGAAAACTCCTTTTTTTTTTTTTTTTTTAAATCCTGCAGTCCCGTTTTGAAAAGGAGCAAGAAATGTAAACCATGCTATTGTGTGACTCCTGTGCAAATTAGCTCTATGCGGGTCCAAAATAGAACAGATTTATGCTAACAACAGGCTGAGGGAGATTACTTGCAAACAACAAAGGCAGCCTGGCCAGCAGTTTAGGCCTTCTCTTGTTAAGAAAATTTTCCCATCTGTAACTAAATCAATTAGTTATACCAGTGCAAACCCCTGATAGAGACATGCTGCACCAGCATGAATTGGGGCTTAAAGCCATTTAGGTTAATTCAATAAATCCTTGTCAGCATTGCTTTGAAGCAAAGGATATCATAGAAGCAAAAGTTTATTTGGGGTAAGGAGACTGACTGACATGTAGGTAGGTATCAAGCTGTCATTCTTCTGGCTACAAGCATGTGCAGCTGAGAGAATGTACGTGGCAGGTCTGATTTGGATCTTGTCTCGAGGCTGTGTAATGAAGAATGACGCTCTTTCCCTTGCAGTCCTTTCTGCTCAATAACTGATCTTAAAGTAATTTTCAAATGCTTTAATCTTGAGGTCTAACAAGACAATTATATGTGCTGACCTTAAACACACCACACCTCCTGGAATAACACCAGACTGTCATCTCCATCTCGTTCCAGCCCTCCCCTTTTCCCATGGCAGTGTGGCGGCCAAGTCTACCGCTTTCTCCCTCGTTAGCAGAAGCACAGCGGCGCCTGAGGGAAGGCACGATGCAATCCCCAGAACTGTTACAGGAGGTGGGCTCTTCCACCCTACTAGCTTGCTTGCTCAGAGAAGTGCCCTGGGGAGGTCATCAGTGATGCTACAGGAAGAGAGAGCAGCTACAACAGAGGCACGCTGCCACCTTCCCTTCATTAGCGCTGACACTGGTCACCAGCTGGGGCTGGGAGGTAGGCAGCAGGGCGTCAGAACCAGTGCAAGAGGTCTCATTTTCTCCTTGTAAGCTCTTTTGTGCTGCCTTGCCAGATGTAGAAGAGAGTTTGTTTAAATTGGCTGCTTTTTCAGATTCTCTAAATACCTGCTGTTCTAGGGGGAAAAAAATAAATTAATAGAATATAGAAAATTACCGTGTCATAATTTACTGATGTCACCTGTAATCAGCCATATATTAAACTTTTCAGTTGGTTCTCACAGAATCAGTTCTTGCTCCCTGGGCCTCATAAAACACTGTCTGCAGAAAAATAGGTGTATTTGAAAGCAAAAACCAGTTCTGAACTTTTAAAGCACAAAAGTTCTGTCAGGTACTTTGTTACAGATCAGTCCTCTGCATATTGCCTACATCAAATGCTTTCTACTACCCCGGAATATAGGACTGGAAGCCACCTGAGACACAATTCATGCCCCTGCTATCACGGGCTCTCTATATAATAATTTTTCATATTAAATCAATCTCCAGGCTGAAAATAATAGATTTTTTGTGCTACCAGGCAGTTCTGGACCAGAGCTCCCTCATTTATTGACCTGGCGGTTAGGAACTCAATTCTGATTCACAGGACAAAACATACCTGTGTTAAATAAATTCTACTTTGGATCTATTTGTTGTCACAGTAACATTTTCCAAAAGTTTAAATAGTCTTTATTTCCATTTTAACTGTCCTTTCTCCTCCGCCCCCATACATTTATGGCAATTGAGGCTTTCTGGGACTCTGTTTTGCTCAACAAAACTAGCCAGGAAGATTTTGTGTCTTCTGGTAAGACAAGAGCTCTGTGCTCCAAAATTTTCCTCATAGTCTTCCCATGTGCCTCTACCACTTTACATTAATCTTTCTTGTGCATGTTTGACCAGGGCTGAGCGCAGGCCTCTCTGTCACATGGCCTCCAAATATGTACTGGCCATTTTGCAATTACTTCACCTGAAATAGCTTCCAACTTTTTTTTTTTTTTTTTTTTTTTCCCATCGTCTACTTTACAGAGTGATCCTGTTGCACTGGCACCAGTGAGAAGGCAGTAATCTGTGGCACAGGAACAGGAATGCGTGCCTTGTGGATGTGGGGAGAAAGGCACAGAAAGTTGCTTTACTGCCAAACAAAATGCAGAAGAGATTTAATTTTCCTGTTCACCTATAAGCAGACAGCAACCCCAGGTCTTTTTATTCTCTTCAGGTGTTTCCAGAATTTAGGTTACTAGTTCTTGGCAGAAATTCTTGTTGGGCTGTGACAGCATGACCTTGAACTTTGTAAGATTAAATTTCAGCCATTTCTTTTTACTTCTGTCCTCACTGATCCAGCTGTTCCTGCATGGTATTTTGATCCTCCTCTACAAAAGCAATGCCACCCAGCTTTGCGGCACTAGCACAATTTATCAGTTCACTCCCATTTTTGATCCTCAGGTTAGAAGTAAAAATACTAAACAAATATGGAACCTTTTCTCAGCCACTGGAACACTCCAGCAGTAGCCTCACTCCTGTCTGCTGTTACCTTTTCAACGCTCATCAGGGTCATGTTCCCTTTAGTCAACTGCTTGCCTCCCTTAACACAAGTCATCTCCATCCTGTAGTTTGACTGATTATTAGTCAGTGGGAATGTACAAAAAAATGAGATGGTTAGCTACCAGTAGTTAGATTGATGTTAATAGTATACAATTATTGAACAGCTTTTAAAGTTTAAAATAATAAAAATGAGGAAATTAAAAAAAATAGTTATATCTTATAAGGACAATAAATGCAGCTTCAGCCAAGGGAGAGTATGCCAGCTTCATTTGATACTACTCTTCAGCGGAGAAATGTTTTTTTCTTTTTTTTGTCGCCCCACCCCACCCCCCCCCCCCCCACTCCTCCCCACCCAAAAATAAGACCAAAAAATTAATGTCATCTGCCTGGACTTCAGTAAAGGACTTCATACTGTGTCACACAGCTAGTAAAGACTTGTTAGCATTTGCAGTTTAGGCAGGGTAAGGGAGGAGGGAGTTAGCATAACTTCATACCAGTTAAAAATAACTGTTGAGACTGAGAGTGACTGCTTGGTTGAGTGATGCCATTTACCGGAGCTTTAAATTACTGCGGAATCGTTTAAGCATTAGTTAACTGGCTGCCATGAATCCCATGATGGATCTTGTAAGTCAGAGTTAAGTAATGGTTTACCATAGCTTGGTTAATGGTTATACAAGCTGTTCATATCTGATTAGGTTTTTTTCCTTTCCATTACTGTAATTGTGTGATAATTAACTTCATACCTTTATTTCTGTCTCTTTTTTTAAATGTAAGTATTTTGTGATTTTAGGATTAACAGTTTTTTCCTGGGAAAAACTCTTCTATTCCACCATGTCAATGAATTAGCTGTTTCTGCAGAGTTTATATTCTCAATTTTTCAACCCCAAACAATGAGTAAAACTTTTCCAATGGCAGAAAGTACAATGAAAGAATAGAGAGATGGTGCTTGATTGATTGGAATTGCCAAGCAGCAATGAACATTTAATACAATATAGTACTAAATGTTAACTTAAAGGACAATAATTCCTTGAAAGAAAATCATATTTACTGAGACATCAAGCATTAAAAAAGATTGTGTGATACAACTGGGAATATTAATAAACACAAAATAAACAAACACAGAAGTGTAAAATGTAGGGCATTAAATACGCTACTGATTCCATTTAGTCTGGTGGTATCATGAACCACCAGACCTTCAGTCACATCAAGTGTACTTCACTCTGCACTTTGAATCAGTCTTCTTAGGAAGGGACAGAACGCGATACCCTCACTTTGCAATATGGACTCAGAGACAGAATGGCGGGCTCTGGGTGGAATGAACCAGCAGAAATCACAAACTACTACAGAGCAACGTTTTCCTGCATGAACCCATGCATAAACCCTGAGTTTGTCCCTTGGAAAAAAAAAGGAACAAAAAAGGGAAGAAAATGTTGCATTTATATTGCTGAACATACATCTTCATGGGCTGACACTGAGATATATTTCAGAATTAATATCTAAAAATGGGTTCTTATGACATAACCAAAGAAACAGAGTCAGAAATAGGAAAGCTTTCACGTTTTAAAGTTGTTTCCTAATTTTATGTGAACTGTAATTCTGGGAAATTGTCATCCAGAAAGCTAGGTACAGTTCTAGACACCCACAGCCAAGAAAATGAAGTCATATAGCAACAAGTGCAGAAAAGCGTCATTGTCATCATCAGGGGAATAGGGTAAGACTGAGAGGGTTCATCCTCATCAGCCTACCAAAGTGAGGTCTTTATATGTTTGTGGTAAAGCAATGGCATATAGTAAAAAATCACATGGAATTATTAATCAAAAATGTAAATGAATTTTCAAACGTATGCATTCACAAATGGCTGCACCAATCCATCAAGAAAAGAGTTAAATATTTCAAGCAGTCTCTTATTCCATGAAGAGCAGTTTCACCTGCCATTAGTAGAAGTCAAATTTACTACCATGGGAAAGTATAAAGAGCAAGCCTGTGAACAGAGGCCGATATTCATATTCATTTGGGGATTTTTAGTGCAAAATTCAGATAAAAAATATGAATAAATGCAAATTTCATCTGGTGTGCATTTATCCAGGGGTGAAATTTCATGCGTAAGCCCCCTCCTTTTCTGCCCACTGAAAAAAAAAAAAAAAGACGGTGAAGCTTTAGTTTGGCAGGTCTAATGTGCTCCTCCAGCTCAAGGATCTGAGCAGCTGTTTGAGTTTTTTTAACAAGCTGCCTACAAGTGATCATAGCATGTGATGCTAAGCTGTGTGGGTCCAGGAGCCGCACCAGCTGTATCATCCAGGTTGCATGGCGTGGTGATAATCCCACCACCCCAGCACTCCCCTGAGAGGCAGTTCCAACAAGCCACTTTCACAAGCAGGCTATGAACTTGAACAATGATGCCGAGCAAGAAAATATTTCAAATACTCATTACAGAAAGATAACCAAACCTCAATTCTGGCCCAGTATGTAGAGGAAACGGCAGTAGCTACACTTTTGCTGTATTGCAGATGACACAGTGCAGCTCATTGAAATAGGGTGAGGCAATCTCACAATTCACTACCAACAGAAAGGGAAGAGCCTCCCTAAACACCCCCACCCACTCCTTCTGTCTCAATGCTCCCGGCTGCCTGTGCCCACCATTTACCACCAGAGCTTGTCTGAACTGACCCAGTTCACTGGCTCAAGAAAAAACGTCAGCAGAAATGTAGTTATCAGCCTGTTTAGTTAGTGGATAAATCAGCCCACAGAAAAGGCCAAATCCCATCCGAACTAGTGCAAGGAAGACGGCAGGATGAACGCAGATGGGTACAGCAGAGGGAAAAGGAAACAAAGAGAGGACAGAAGGGAGCTTTTTTGTAGCACCAGGCAGTTAGGCTCACATCCGTAGGCATCACTGTAAGCTAAAACCATACTAATGATTTATCTTAAACTATTAGTTTCAGCATTGAAAGCAATTCCTGGTTCTATAAAAACCTACCATGGTATTAGGTGGATTTCAAGCAATTCTTTTGGTCACTGGTTGAACTTTCAGGATTACTTTAAAAGAATCTGTGAGGTCTGCAAATGTCAGAAGCTCAGGACTTCAAAACTCGGCAGATCTGAAAGCTGGACAGCTGCAGTACAGTTCATTGCCATACATTACCAAGGGAGAAGCAAATTCTATTTTTAGTTCACCTTGTGCAAGAAGTGAAGTCATTACAAAGATGAAAGAATTGATCTTTACTAAAAATAGTATGCAAATGAGGCCATACTTTCTACAGGCTTATCTTTTCCCTTCACATTCATAGGCATGGTCAGTAGCAACCACTTTTCCTGAAAATAGACATGGCATAGACACAACTGTCATTTACATTCTCTGATGAGCAAAAAGAAAAAAAAAAAAAAAAAAAAAAAAAAAGAAGAAAACCCCAAACCCAAAGTGGTATACGATGTAAAATAGAAAATGCATACAAAACTATTTAAATGGAAGATAAAATACATCTGTGGCTACCAGTAGTCTCTTACTTCACTGACCAAGGTCAAACTAAACATTCAGAAGAGAAAAGATTCCTTCAGCCACGACGAGGAGTTCCCTGGTCTCCAGTGTTTTGTATCAAAATACGCAAGTTAAATGCCTACATGGTCTCTTATGTTCTTTCTTGTCCCCTTCTACCTGAGGATGAGTAGCCAACAACATGGAGTTTTGCAACTTTTGCATTTTTAGCTTTTGATTGTCCATCTTTTAAAAGCGTTTGAGAAAATAAAGCATATTTTTAGAGGAAGTTAGTGTCAGGATGGAGAATAATTGTATTTAGCTTCATCTTGATTATACAAATTAGAATGGTCTTGTTGCAAACATCTACTAATAAAACAGGGTTTGGCATAGAAATATTGACACACACTTGTCTATAGTTCTGCTAGCAGCACCATTATAATAAAAGACTAGGATACAATGCAAAAATGAAAACGAACATTCAGCATAGAGAAATTCTGTTGTGTTGGTTGGCTGCTGAATAGCTGCTTCAGAGATTGACAGAACAAGATGGGGTTTTTAAATGGGACAAAGACTTAATTCAATAGAGAAGCAATACAATAAAAAAAAATGGAATTCTATTCATTTACATACAAGCTATTAAGTGGGTGAAAAATGATTCTTTTTTCCTTTAATTTACAGCTTGACAGAGAAATTTTGATTTTGCAGCATTTAGGCAAGTTGCTACCATAATGTAGTTTTGCTCTGAGATTCAGAATTTTGCCCACTTCATTTAGAGAGAAAAAAAACCTGACTGAAATGGTGATCTATTTTGTGCCCTAGCTTTATGTATCCTCCACCACCATTCTTTCCGAACTCAGTTGAGTCAAGAAATGAGTCATGGCTGTGTCACGTGGCTCAGCTAGGTCTGAGGACATCTCATTCCCAGAAAGAAGCACAAACTGCCCTTGACAATCATGAGGCAAAGGGAGAAAAATACAGAGGAAACCCTTCATCCCACCAGTGTTTCACTGAGAAGACCTCCTGAGAAATCAATATACACATACGTACAATGAAGAACTTCAGTATTCTCCAGAGTTTTCTATTTCTTGTGGGACTTTCTTTTGCATTTGCATTCAGGTATCTTGAGACATTTCTTCTGATAGTTTGACCATTCCCATTCTCTATATTCTGACTTAAGTTATTTATAGCAGATTCTATGTACTTACGAAATCGTATTTTGCTTCTGATGTCAATAGCAGAGGAGTCGGGTCTTCAGTGAAGAGAACCACTCTAAATTCACTTCCTTGAATTGTCACCAGTGCTGATACATATAATGCTGAGCTAGATTAGAAGAAGGGATTGAAATAAGTAGGGGGAAGAAATATACAGAAAATTATGTATTTCTAGGACTAGGAAGCAGGCAATTTTCATTTTCAATGAGAGTGCCACGAAAGAAATGGATGTTGTCACTGGAATAAATGTAGCGCACAGTCCCTCGCAAGGTTTCAGGTCTTTGTGAGACAGATCTGCATGATCAAATAGAGGACTTCAGTGATTTTCCAGGTATAAATTTATGCCCTTCACACTTACATTCAAGCTTACAACATTATCAAAAGAGATAAAGCAGCAGCAAAGGAAACAGGATTAACCATGAAAGTCATTAGATTTTAAATTGCTGAAGTAAATAAACTTCCTGCACAGTGACCCAGAATATCTAACTTTTCTTTAGGAACCATTAACACAGAAAACTTATCCGTCATTTTAATACTTTATTCCATCAGGTCCAGATGCCTACAGCTCTGAAGCTCTGATTTAGAGACTCGTGTGTCTCCGTGTATATATATATATATTTTTAAACAGATTTGTATTTTTTATATATATAAATCTGCAAGGGTGTCACTGTGTCATTGCATTCAGTCTGGAGGAGAAGACCAGCAGCCTATTCCAGGGGAAAAAGGAGGAACAGTAGGTTGCCCCTGAGCCTGACAAACCAACAGTCACTGCCCAGCGTGATGGTGGATGAATATGCACCCTTGCCATTGTGCACTGCTCACAGACGGTCTTAACCCAATCACTAACCCCTCGTTGGGTGACATGATGCACAAGGAGCCACACACACACACATCACATAGCCTGATACATCCAAGCTCATGTTTTGTGTTACCAAATAGGCAGTCTCATCTCCTGGAATTCAACTTTGGAGGTATGAGAAGGCGTAGTGAGGAAGTCCAGCATTTTTCTGCATGTCCAGCTGGCACCTGCAGGCGCTCTCTAGTTTCTGATTCCAGGTGAGTCAGTCTTTTTCTGAATGAGCATTCCCTGAGCTCAGGAGCATAACAGTCATTCTCTCACAGCCACTCCTATATTAGTAAAATGTTATTACATTTCCATTTTTATTTCTATCCCCTGTGGACTTTCAGTTCCCTGCAAGCATATGAAAACATTAAGAATAATAAAACTTAGTTCTTATATATCATTTCCCATGTTTAAGCATAGAAACTAATGATGCTCTAAGTCCCTACAACAGAGCTTTTTAGAGAGTAGTAAGGCAAGAACACCTTATTGGAGAACCAAGAAGGTGTGAAATGACATTTAGTTAAGAGACTGTATTGTAGATTAAAGAGACATAAAATTCTGGTTTTCAGCTAAGAGCAGAACCTAAATGACAACCCCATGTTTTGGGGAAGAAAACAGCACTAATTTGATATAGATAAGTGTAACTATAAAATCAATCTACTAGGTACTAATAGCAACAGTGCAGTTAAGCCAGTAGTTGGAATAATGCAGAAGTCACAAAAGACCTAATGTTTATATTGTGAACTTAGTTAAGAAATTAGCTCAAATAGTTTTTACGAAGCTCATCCAGTCACTTCATTGGATTCCACCAGGCTGCTGTGGTATACCTACAAGCTGGGTCTTTGAACTTGTAAGCTTTCCTTTGTTCCTGGGTTGCCTCCAGCCATCATTTCTGGGGTCTAACTCGTTCAATACTCAATACATTATGTGTTTCTTGCTTTACCTGTAGATAGGAATCATAGAATAGAATCATAGATTCTATGATCATAGATGATTCTATGATTATGTTTCTTGCTTTAAAATATCCTTTCCTATACCCTCATTCTTGAGAGCAATTGCTTTAAAACATCTTTTCTTCATTCTTGAGAGCAATTTCACTGTTAGTCTAACATCTTCAAGCTAGTTGAAGCAAATAGCGCTCACTACATGATCTTTGTTTATTTCACACAGACCAAGAGATGTACAGTTTTATGTAAAACAAACATCTCCATCTCCACCCTTTGCCTTGGCATCCCAAAGGTCTTACTGACCTTTTCAGTTCCAGGTCCCTCCTGCTGGACTGCATTACACAGCTCAGAGTGAGTCCCTGAAATGCTGCACTTTCTTTATTTCACTTTCTCCAGTCCTGTTAGCTTGGCAGACCTTAATTTCAGTGCAAAATCTCTTCCTGTGTGACTCCCTGCTTGTCAAGCCTTTCTTTATACATTCCTTGGGTTTTTTGTTTGTTTCAAGGGGTTTCTGGTCCTTAAAACTCTACTTTTTCATACACAGACAACTAGCTAGAGAATACTTGTTTCCTTGTAATGAATTCATTGCACAATTTTGGTTGGAGAAAAGCTAACTGGTTTTAGTACAAGTTTTAATGCTCTTGTTCAGACCCCATATTCTGCCTCCTTGAGCCCAAGGAGTAGGTAGACAAAAGTATCTTAAACAAGGGTGTAAAAATATAGCAAGACCACAGACCTGCGAAAAATTCATAAATGGTGCATAGACAAATTCCAAAATGAAAGTAACATTATTAACCAGCACGGTCATTCAGAAACCTTAGCTGTTCTGTGGTCCTAGGCATTCAATTGTTTTCTTTCACTGGATTTTTTTTCATTGACAAAATGATGATTAATGACAGCCTGGCCAATAGTGTATTTACACTCCAGAAGATGAAGTGCTACAACATTTAGCAAAAGAGAACAAAACAAAAACACTGACATATGGGTTGTTAAAATGGTATTTTATTCAACAATTCTAAAACTTTAACAAGAAGTACATCCTCTGATTCTAATGGATAGTCAGATGGTTGAAACAATTAAACTGGCTTTCCTGTTTAAAAATGAAAGAGCATGGTGCAGCAGAAATCATTAGGATTTAAAGTAAGTAGAACCTTCTCTGTTCCAGAATTCAAAGGACAAAGAAGGTGTTTTTCAAGCTGCTAGAATAGCATGGGTTGTTAATACCTATAAAGACAGCCATCAGCCTTCCCATTACCTTCTGAGCTAAAACACGTGTTTCCCATCTAGTTTGAGACAAAAGTTTCGTGAGTTTCTATTTTTCTGGGAACTTAAGATAACTCTTCTAGAACTGAATTTAATTTTGACATCCTATTCATCTTCCTGCTTATTTCCCATCACTGACCCTGATCTTATTTAAAAACCTCTGAGAATGTCAGCAACCTCAGGGTTTGGGGTTTTCTGACAAATTACTCTGGAATGCGTTTAATGCCTTAAAATTGTCATTGATTGAAACTAGCAATTCTAAATGAGCAATTGAAAACCAATTTTCCTCTGTTTTTTATTTCTATTTCTCCCCAGCCACATGTTTGTCACTCCTGGGCTGATTTCAAGACAGACAGGCCAACGGTTGTTAGAAACACATCTTCCTTTAGCCTAGTGCCTGATTCAGCCTCTCTCAGGTTATAAAATCAGTGGAGGACACTTCTATGCCACAATGGGCCAATTGGGACAACTGAAAAGACTGGGCATAATTCTGGATTATTCCTTTCTATGAGTTTGTCAAGTCACTTTCTGAACACATACAAAACTTGGCATCTACCACGCTGGCCTCCTATGACAATGAAATCCACAGTTTAACTGTTCACAGCATACTGAAATACCTCCTCTTTTGGGTCTGAGACATCCTAAACAGTTAGATTCTATGTCCTTTACTTCTTGTATTATAGTAGTCAGTAAATAATAATTTTCTATCTGCCTCCTCTTTCCATTTATGTTTTCTTCATGTCCATCACATCTGTCCGTCAGGTTATGTCTTTTCCAGGCTGAAGTGTTCTTGTCCATTTTAGTCATTTTTCATGTGGAAGCTGGTTCTCTCATCATCCTTCTTCTTTCCAGCCTTTTTAATGCTATATGCTTTTCCAGACTGAAGTGAGAGAACTGTATATAATATTGAAGTTGTGGTCACAATAGTTTAAACAACAATATAATGATGTTTACTGCTGCTATCTTCTTCTTAGTGCTTCCTGCCATTCACCAGGAATGGCATTCTTGACCAGTACAGAGCATTGAGCTGACATTATGAATATAATGTCTAGATCTTTTTTCCAAACACGTGTCAAATTGTATTTATAAATTTAATATCTGTCATTTTACTGCTCAGTAGCTTGGCTTTGTAGAATTCCTTGGCAAGAGTCTGCTGTTGTTTTGGTCTTCCTTAAAGCGAGTAGCTTAGCATCCCCAGCAAATTCAAGACAATTTCCAGACTTTTTTTACATGTGCTGTGATTCATAGTGCCTAGAAATTTTCTCATTTTGCCACAGATTCACTTGTGAACTCCCCTTGTTCCTTATTTCTCTGTTTCTCAGTCTATGGAAAGTCATATAAAAGGTGCGTGCATGTAAGACTGGTCTTAGGAAAGTCAAAGCTCACCAGGAGTTGATGCTTACAAAGGATATTGAGGGCAACAAGAAGAGTTCCTACTGCTGCATTTGTCATTAAAATAATAAAAGGCTAAATAAAAATATGAATTTTCCATTTTTAAAATATTCACTTTCTGTTCAAGCTAGGTTTTTGAATATACATACCTCATAGCCACTATTACACTAGCATATTGATAGCAAAATTTTGAACCAGCTCTTCTGGTAGTAAAGAGCTGCTTTTCTCCTCTGGGAGTCCTGGCTGTCTCTCTATTAAACAATCATTCATTACGTCAAAAAACTTAACCTTGGCATCATATTGTGTCTGTGACATCTTAATTTACATCCTAATTTACAACTGAAGTATCCTATCATAATAGCCTCTTTGATCATGCTGTTTGTCACAATGAGGTATTATAACCAACCTGAACAGGTGGCTGTTGTCAACAGGTAGTGCTGTCATTTCTCCATGTAGGTACAGAATTATGGGCTGTACAGAGTCCATACTATCTGTCGAGACTCTTAAATTATTCATAAAATTTAACGCTCTGAATGCTGTCACATGTTGCACCAAATACTTCCCCTCCATGAAATGCTTTATCTTTCCTGCAAATTTTGCTATTACATAGCCTAGAGAACAAGTCTTATAATAAGGAGGTGCTGAGGGAACTGGGGTTGTTTAGCCTGGAAAAAAGGACACTCAGGGGAGACCTTATTTCTCTCTACAACTACCTGTAAGGAGGTTGTAGGCAGCTGGGGGTAGGTCTCTCCTCCCAGATAACTAGGCACAGGACAAGAGGAAATGGCTTCAAGTTGCACCAGGGGAGGCTTAGACTGGGTATTAGGAAATATTTCTTCACTGAAAGGGTGGCCAAGCATTGGGACAGGCTGCTCAAGGAAGGTGGTTGAGTCACCAACCCTGGAGGTATTGAAAAGATGTGGTGCTTAGGCACATGGTTCAGTGATGGACCTGGCAGTGTTAGGTTTGTGGTTGGACCTGACAATCTTAAAAGGTCTTTTCCAACCTAAATGACTTTACAATTCTAACTGATCATCATTCTTCCACCAGGTTCACGATGTACCAAATCCTTGTTTAAAGCCAGATACTCCTGTTTTTATAGACTTCTAGAATCTGTAAAGCGGTACCAGTCCTTATTCTAATTGCCACTTTTCCTGGTTTGTTTAAATAGGAGCTAATTTGATCACCCTGTCATTATTAGCTGTTTTAAGTTTTGTCAGCTTCTGATACGTTCTGTCTTTGAGGATGCAGCATCTATATGATTTCAGCTGAAAGGACATATCATCCAGAAACCTATGAACTTCTACAGATTTTAGCATTCTTTTAGTCTTTATTTTAAGAACATCCCTGTCTTCTTTCTAATTTTAAATGCCATTTCTCTGTTTCCTTTTTTTTTAAAAATGAAGTCATTACTATGCCCAAAATCCCAGTTATTTAGTGGATATATGCAGAATGACAACATTGCTTACCTAAGGTGAGCCCCTGTGCTAACATGGTTCCCAATTAGAACATAGACCACGACTAACTTAGAAACAGAGCTGCAAAGGAGTAGCCACGTAGTCTCTGCCTTCCCTCATTCAAGTAAGTAATCATATACTGCCAAAAGAAGGCTGAAAAGAAACATTCAAAATGGTGGAGACACAAATAAAAAAAATAGCAAACAGGCAATATTTACTTGTAAGCTTCAAACAAAATCCTTGTACCTTTTATGCAGTCAAAAGCTTCAAATAGACTTTTCTACTTAGATAGCTCATGGGTTTTTTGGCAGGGCAAGAGTGCTTAATCTGAAGTGCTGGGAGACATGTGAGCTGTACTATTACAGCTTTAAGGTTCTTTCGCCTCATGGAAACCCGACCAAAAAAAGAAATGCGTCTAAATCACTCCTGAACTTCAATAAAGGTTTGCTTCTATTTTGCTTCTTACAATGTGCAAGAAATGCTTTTGTCTGGACTGTTTTATCTATCCCAGATATCCACCTTTGAACAGAATATCTCAGATCTGCATGAATTCCTACATTCTCTTCATAATTTGTATAGACTTTTCTCATGGTATTAGGTAGCAAAAGCAAAAGAGAGAATGCAAAAGCATCAGAGAGAAGATCTTATTAGGAGCTAAACTTTAATCCTTTGTAAATAGTTAACTGCAGAGCTCTGTGTATTATTTTGACAGATACATGCGCTATGCCTCAAAGCCACCGTTACTTGAAAAATAGCAACATAAATCCATCTATCTGCATACTTCCCATATTATTTACAGCTTAATACAATACCCAGATGCATTCTGTGAAGTAGGTCCATGCTGTAGCTAAGGTTTATTATTACAGACATACTACACAGACATAGCCTAGCTATCTTTCATCTAGGGAAGACTCAGCAGAAAAATGTGTGTGCAGGGTTTCAAGAAAACAGAGAACCTGAAGATGTATTTTGGCAATAAGATGGCATTGATGCAGCTAGACCGCTAGACAGACTCTGCAGTTAAAGGTACACTGGATAGGTCATATCTTAGTGCCAGTGCAGATAAACACTAAGAAATGAAAAAAAAAATAAAATTAGGAGAAAGCAAGATTAACTAGTGTGGTGCCTCTTAACCTTTTTTTTTTTTTTCTTTTTTTTTTTTTCCTGTTATACATGCATTGATTCTCAGAAACACCTAAGGACTGTCTTGCAGTCCACTAATGATGTCTGTCACCAAGCAATTACAAGAATTACTTGTATGGACCACCGACATCATATGGACCCGTGGCTAAATAGCAGTGCAGTAATGGTTTATCTGCTGAATCAGATATTAGTCCAAGGTCTGAAGCTTCATCTTTGGCCAGTGCTTTCTGTTCTTCATGTTTATATGTCCTTCAAAGCTGTTAAAGGCAGGTTTTCCGCCCTTTTTATTTCCTCTTACTTTTTCCTCTTGCAGTGAAAGGGCTGGCCCTTTCAGCATGGGCAGCAGATTTCTGTGTCCTTAAAGTGACTCATTGCATCAGAAACTTCCTCAGTAATGCCACAAGATGCAAAAAAGCAATCGTTCTCAAAGGCAAACACAACATATCAATAAATGGAGGAAAGGAGAGGCTGTAAAGGGACATCGCCTGAAGTACATTAAAGGATGTGCACAGATACATGGTATCAATAAGTGATAAAGGGGAGAAAGAGGGCCTGCTTCAGCTATTGTGTACCAGCCGATCCAATGAGCCAGGGTTTAGACCTTTCCTTTGTACATTTAATAAATGAACAGATCAGTCCTTTTTTTGTGTAGTTGTTTTTGTGTAGGCAAACCCTAGCAATGTTGCAGCTAAAAAATTTGCATCACATGAAGACAGCTGAGGGCAAGCCAGAACAAAGCTGGAAGTACTGGGAAGTTCGAAGGAAATAATAAAATGGAATATTTCTTTTTTATATTCACTTGGGGCCAAATGGAATGATATTTTACGCCCATAAATTCTTTGATAAGTCAATGTCTTAATAAAACTAAATCATCTGATGCTTGTATTTCCTCCCAAGCTTGGTATATACTATACTGTCACTTGAAATCTTAACATCAAGGACTTTAAAGGTGGATTGACTACCAAGGCAGGGATCTTTCTAAAGATTAGCTACCTTTCCTCCAAACCTTCCCTTTCCCAAAATAACCTAGAGCACTGACAAAAGCAGAACTCTGCTTTGTGCAAGAAAATTTTGTGAATCAGTTCTAATGCAAGTCCTACACCATTTGGAAGTAGCTATGTAGCCAGCGCTATATAGCCAGCCGCAAGACTAAAATCCTTGGGTGGGAAAGCGTGCTTGTCACCAGGAAAATTCCTCAAAGGTCAGCTAAAATGCTATTATGTGAAGTGCACTTATGACAGAAGCTAGCTGCTCTGATTTGGCAAGATATTTCCAAATATGAATATTTATCCCTAAAGGTTCTATTCTAAGCCTATAAGGTCTCTTAGGTCATAAGCCACAGCTTTCCTTTTGGCAGAAGCGAGGAGAAAGGAGAAAAGAAATGCCTGAAATACATTATAGGAACTTAAAAAAAAAATGTATTTAGGAGCAAACATTAATAATTATCACTATGAGGCTTGGGAGAAAACATTTTTAAATGCCACTAAGCACACCACTGCAGGATGTAATTCCGTTCTGTCTTACACCATTCAACTCTTGCATCAACAGAATGAAGTTACTCTTACACCAGAGTGAGAGTGCAACTACCCCTTTGTTCTCTAAAAAATCCTCCCTATAGGGACAGTTTCTTTTCTGATACCTCCATAATAAAGCAAATTGGTATGTCCATTTGCGTACGTATCATGGGTGATCTGTTTATCAAGAAATGAAAGAACATTTCCTTCCAACTTCTGTTTTCCTTGTGATTGATATTAATTAGGTTTTCTGCAAGGCACTGCTTATCTTGAACTGAACCCAAAGCAGATGAATATGTTGCTGTGCAGTAAGATTTTCTTTTCTTGAAATGAAGAATGGGATGAAGATGCTTATCTGAGATCAAACAGGCTTCAGGTAGAGTTTACATCAGCAGCACTTTGAAACTCATTGTTAGAGTATAGTTGGTATCAATAAGGAATGAGAATGGTACCTTGTATTTTAACAGCATTTATTAACTTATTTCCAGCAACTAAAAAGAGAGAGCTGCCGTGTACCTTCAGTCACAGTCTTTTCTTCCTGAGATGAAAGAGGCAAGTATAGTTCATAATGAAAATTAATGGAATCCCTGAGAATAGCTAAAAAAAACCCACCCCACTTTCAAAAATAAAAGCTTGTGAATTTCCTCTGAGGTCTAATGTTAGTACACAGAGTTGAACAAAAGTTTTCAGTGCAAAGGCTGATAGCTTTCTCTGCTACCTGCTATGCCTCCCATCTGTATGTCACCATGAAGTGCTACGTGGGGATGCCCCGACCAGCTGGAGCTCAGGAGGTAAGCCCGATTGCACCAGCTCAGGTACTGAAAGCAGTGCAGTCATGCCTGTGCATCCCGCTGCCAAGCAACCATGACCTGTTTCTCAAACTGGAGCACCACACTAACAGTCTTCCAGTACTTGATAGAGGCTGTTTATACCTAATAATATAGGAGAGACTTATTCTGACCCTTACGTTTCAGGAAGGTTCTAGGTACGGATGCTAAATCTCTCTTTTCCATGGGACTAGCCAATATCCTCTGCTGGTGTATTGTGAAATAGATCCAGTGACTTAATTTAATTCTCTCTTTACACCACACTGATGTAGGCTCTTTCTTCCCTTCAGCTCCCCTATAATCCCCTGCTTAGTGGTTCTGCAGCTCTCTTCACCCCTCGCTGAGCTCGCTCTGCTGCTCATGCAACCCACCCAGCTATCGCCCTCTCCTCCCTGCGCTACGGCGCAAGCCTTGATATTCTTAAATCACCTCTCTGCTAAAGCTGCACCACTCATACCACTGGCAAAACAGTTTACTCTGTTTCATACAAGTGCAGCTTATCCCAGTAGTGACACATTTAAATCCCAGGACAACTAAACCCTTCGATACTGTGGTCATGTATGACATGTAACTGAATAGATGTATTACCCAGCAGGCGTTTCTCCTGCTCCAGGATTCAGAGAGGAAAGCTTTTGCCAGCTTCCAGCATCATTGCTTTTCTTCTTCATCATCTTTTTTCCTCTTCTCTTTTTAACAGCGTCCATTTGTTCCCTGTACCAGTATTTTCACCATCACTCTGCCAGTTATGGTAGTTACTAGCTTCTTAATAAAAGAGAATAGCTGCAAATTAGGGCTGCCATCTGGCTTTTATTATAAGAGAATGAGGTTTTTCCCATCCCTTATTTTTCTTATACTAAAGAAATGCTGAAATAAAGAAACAATATGGTTGAAGGTTTTTTGTCACATAGTCCCAAAAAGGGCCACCCCACTTTACCACTGAAAGCAGTGATTACTAAATCATTAATCCATGCTAATTTCCATGCTAAATCAGTCTTCAACTTCTCCTAAGCAGAGACAGCCAATTGTGCCTAATTGTGTGTGGTAGTTCAACGATATGGACTGCTGTTCATTGGGGATTGAGCTGCTCATTTTAGTTAGGACCACAAATTGAACTCAAAGCAAGGTCCCAAAGAATAAAGCATAGTGTTTTATACATTAAGTCATTCCTCCTTTCTTACTTGGCCCGTGAAATGAATCAGGGAAAGATTATTTTCTGGGTAAATTGGTAGTAAAACCCTGATGCAGACAGTTCCACGATTTGATTGCAGCCTGACTTCCACTTATTGAATATCACATCAAGCAGTGGTTCAAGGGTTTCATATGACAGCTTTAAAATCTGCAAAGTTTTCAAAGGTACTTACTACATTGTGATCAGGTCACAGATCTAAATGTCAGTATTGTATGGCTGATTTGCACATTTCAAAACGATTTAGTAATTTTTTCATTTTATCTGCATGCATGAAGTGATTTGGAATACAGAAACAATTTGGAATCATATTTAGTTTGTAACAGTTCAATTAACTTAAGTGCTGAAACATGCTTCTTTCTTAGTAACTAGTTTAATTGGTTACTATTGCAAGAACAGGTTTTGAAAGAATGCCTAAAAAGCCAGAGGCAAACTAAAGCCCACTCTAGAGAATCCATGCTCCCGCATAGGCATGTGTGAAAAAGAAATAGCAAACAGTCTTTGGGGTCACAGCATAGTGTATGATTGCCAGTGGGAAAAGGACATGTAGCCTGAGCAAGAAATGGGCTGCGCAGCAACTGCTTTTCTCTGACACAGTTACCAGTATAGCCTCCAGTTCCCTCTGGCTAATTCTATTGCTGTTCAATAAACAAGAATGGCAAAGCACAACAAGGTTAGAAAATCTTAATGGTTTGTTATATGATGTGTATATATATATATATTTAAACCTTGGTTTGAGCGGTAAGTACAAAGATAAGGTAAAATAATACAGAAGTGTAATTTACAGGATGTTAACATGTGCCAATGGTAAGAAGTGTTCGTCTAATTAATTTAAGGAAACACCTGCTTTTCTTTTGAAAGTCTGACTTTTATTTTGCTAGAGCCAGAAATCTATTTTTTTAAAGGACTTGCACTTTGAAGCTTTTTTGCTTAGGTTTAAAAATAAAAAGGACATGTCCCTTCAGAGATAGTAAATCATCATGTACATTAATTCTGTTCTGTCACAGATGAATAAGGAAAAAAATATGCATGGAATTTTGCACCTCTATATGACTGCAAAGGAATGCCTGGGATTTTGGTGAGATTTTAAAATTTTATTTAGCTTTCTCTCATAAATCTGCATCATAGCCCAGTGCAATGAAAAAGCTAAGGCTTATACTGGATTCTGGGCTGAAGAGAGGACTTGAGACTGCATTTATGTATTTTTAACTCTTTCAGCCATGAGCTTTTTTTCTGCAGTAATCCAGCTGCAGTCTGCTCAGAGCACTGACTCCTGTGCCCACATTGCCGAATGCACAAGCAAGGAGCGATGTCATCCCTCTCTAAGATACTGGAAAGGAAATTTTGGGAGAAAGCGTAATGCTTTCACCGGGTCTCTGCTTATTGAAACTAGAATTTCTTTGCTTCTTTAAGAATGGGCAAGCAACTGAGTGCAATTTATTCAGCACATAGAGGACTTATACATACATTTATGAAATAAATGAGCTCATGTTGTTCATAACAGGTAATGATAAACACACCTACTGCTAGGGACTGAGGCGTGGTACACCCCAAGAGCAGATGCCATTACATCCGATTTCATCCATCCAAATTTTAGGGCTCTAAATCAGCCTCTGTGTTTCCTCCATAGTTAATGAAGAGAAATCAGCACCTCAAGTGGCAACCATTCCCTCCTAACCCCTGTACAAGCTACGTGGGCTATGAGGGTCAGGAAACGGCACAAGTTCACTGACTGGGAGCAAATCCAGGTACCCAACAAGACTAATTCTTGTACAGCTAAGGCCAGGTGAAACACAGCCAGTTGTACAGGCTATACACTCTAGAAGTTTGCTGCCATTCGTTCCTTCAAATGAGCAAGCATATTTTGATAAAAAATGAACTAATATTGTTACCATAACCGAAAGTTCTGCATACCTGAGGCTTGCAGATAGCATGTTAATAGCCAAAAATGACATAATGTTGTAAAGATGTAATATTTAATAATAAATGATACAAGCTATGCTCAGATTTCTAGAAAATAAGCTTGGAAAATCAGGATTACATCATATATATTGTTAATTCACTGCCAAGGCCAATACATTTGTTACATGGGAATTAAATTTGCTTAATTCAGTTTCTTGAATTAAGCAACTTTATTGTGAATAGGTATTAGCTGTAGGTTGCATTTTGATGAACTTAACTGAAATAGCAGTAACAATTTTGAATATTGCTTTAAACATTATTTCACTTTTCATTCATTTAAGAAAAATGTATCATTGACATAACAGGCGATTTTCAGTTTGCCTCCTCTAGCTTTCCAGTTTTCCCACACCAGGGACTCAAAAACAACGGAGGAAAAAAGGGTCTCTTTTAAAGTTTTAAGTTTACAATTTTTCCACTGGGAAGAAGCGTACTCAGGAAATCAGTGGATTGAGTGCCTCAAGGTGTCTTTTTTGACCATGAGGCCGAGAGAAGCAGTGCCTGTGGTAAGCAGGGCTGCGGAGGAGCAGAGCCCTACGCAGTGGTGGGGGCTTCTCCTGGGGAGACCTTTGTGTAACTGTCAACATTGATATACCCAAATCCACAGGCTAACAGTGGAGATTTTAACCCATTGGTGGTATCGGTTCAGTTCCTGGCTTAAGGCACAAAACAAAGCCAGGACTCTGACCCAGGAGCTGTGACCCAAGCTGGACCAGACTGTCAAATCTGCCTGTTCTTCAGGAGAAATAACGCCACCTGCTCCATCAGGGGCTGTGTTACAAGACAGGTCAAAAGACAAGAATTAGATGAGAGCAGCAAAGTGCCTGTAGGCAGATCTGGGCCTATACCAGGATGAATAAGAAGCTCTTGTGACCCCAAAGGTGGAGATGGTTGTCATATGGGAAAAGCAGAACCAAGGAGCCACTAAGGGAGAAACAAGCAGAGGCAGCACTGCAGGGGTTTCAGCCTGTGGTCCAGGAACCCCTCAGGTTACTTTCAAGGGATCCCTGAGGGACGATTAGGGAAGGCAAGTACTGCGTTTAATGACAGAGGTGTCCACACCTCCACTGGAAAATGCTTAGGGACTGAAGGCTGGCAAAAACTGAAAAAGCTGGTTTCAGTGAATTGTGTTTCCAGCAGCCTGCTTTTGCCCATAACTGAACCCAAGTTTTGGTTGTGCTCCTCGGCCTAATATTTGGCCTTTGTTTGCTTATGTAAATCAGGATGTTTAGTGCAAATTAGCATTATTGAAAAACAATTGCCATCCAAATTAACATTCTGCCTTTCATTTTACACCAAACCTGCTGGGCTTTTTTAGATAAACCCTGAATCAACTTAGCTGTAGTGTTTATGACTAAATGGATTCATTTTTTGGCAAAGTACCCCTGTTTCTCCAATAGCATAATGCCAGTAGCAATTCATATCTATCACACCATCCTCGAGGGTCAGCTGGGGTTGTTCCTGTGAAAGATATTATGCAGCTCCTTCCAGAATTTGTTCTCCCTGTTCAAGCTGGGAATATTTTCAGTGTACAGATATACACACAGTTTATATATACATATGCATATATATATATAACGCTAGTACATACCACTAGACACCAGTAGTTTTATTTTTAATTACTGCGTTAATTGCCTCCATTTGTATATCTGCATTGTATCTACATATTGTCGGAAGGGAGCACCACATAATAAGGAGAAGAACAAAGAGAGGGAAAGTAAAACAATGTATGGCTGCAAAAGGATGCCAAAAATTAATCCACAAGAGGTTTTTAATTTCAGATATTCAGCTGAATGGGCTGGCTGGAGGCTCTGCTCTGCCTTGTTATGATTGTTACAAAGTTCAACAAGGTGGCAGGAGAAGCCCTTTCTTACATATGCCCCAGGGAAATAGGTAAAAAAAATATAGATATAAATTATGTATTTTCAAAGTAATATGACAAAAAAGGTGATACTGTAACTCTACAGACTTCTGATGAACATTTTATCCTCAAAGAGCACTTAATTAACAAAGGAACATCTCTAGCAAAGTAACCCAAAGCCTGGAGAAACAATATGAGCATTTGCAAAGACTTTGTAGTATCACCAGAGAGGTCTAAACATGAAAACTGTAAAGCACGAACATCTTTGGAACAAACTTGTCTTTGGGATCTCAGATAAAGTACTTTCCCAGACCTTGGGTTTGCAGTGATTTCATCAAGGATGTGATTTCATCAAAAGCTAAAGGAAGGCGAGTGCAAAGCTGAAGTGATAAAAACACAAAGAAGAGATAGTAAAGCCATTGAAGGGTGCAGCAGGGGTGTCTTCAAATCTTTAAATACCTTTTCCCTTAATAATAGACATTCAGTAGAACTAAGCAATTATTTCCCTTTACAGAGCTGAGTAGAAAGATTTCTTAAACGGGAGTAGAGAGGTCTGTTTAAATAAATAGGATAGTGCCACATGTTGTAAATACAAAGTCAGATATAATAAAAAGAAATGACATTTGCTACTTACCCCTGAAGAGCAATGGCAGTAACACTCAAAAATACAGTGGGGTTTTTGAATGCTGAGCCTGTATACAACACAGTACAAACTCAGACTTCAGAGTAACTGTTGGTATAGGTGTCCTGGGCACTCCTGCAGAAGCCAACATGCCCCCATCATTTTCTGCAAAGCTGTAGCAATTTAAGGTGATCTGGGAAGGCTGTGCTGAGAAGCCACCTGGTGTTGTTCCATCTAACATTAGCTATTTCAGCCTACAGATGCTATTGAAATGTACTAAAGTATGCTGTAATAAAAAATAAATAAATAATTGCATTCTTCAATACAGGAGCTGGAACAAATCCTCACAGTGCCATCACTGTGAGCTGAATGTGGTGAAGGAGACTGTTTCCTGGTTTATGACCAGGGATTGAAAATGACATTTAAAATACTGCAGCCAGCTTTGAATTTACTCATAGAACGAACATATGGAAACAGAGGAAAAAAAAATCAAGCCCCTGTTCAGTTGCCAGATAAGGCCCTTATAAATGAAGAAACAGGTTTGTAGGAGTTTATTAGCTAAAAGTATCTATTACCAGTTCACATATATTGGACTGGCTGATAACACAACCCAGGTTTAAGGAAATGACAACTTCCTTCAAGCTGAAGTGGTCCCTGATCATAGGTGCATGGTGCCAAGCCTGGGACTCTTTGGATCCCCAGGCTGGTTTCTACTCCCAGGAAGGAGCCAAAGTGGCATGGGAGCCCGTTGTACCCTACAGTCTTGGGGACACAGGGTACCTGCAGAGCAATTTCGTTAGACGCTAGTTCAGAGAAAGCAAAAAACAGGTACTGCTGCTTTTCATCTTTTAACTGTTTGCTGACTTATTAGGTTAAACTCAGAGGGTCTGAGTCTGCTCGTTACCAACAGCTTATAAAGCACACAAATCTGTTTCGGCATAACAGCTTAAGGAACTATTTTTTCTTTTTTAGGCAGCCCTGAATTCATTTACTATGACTGCAAAGATATAGAAAACAGGTTTGAGGCGAACGATTAGAAATGCTCAAATTACCATGAGCTAAGCAGGTGCTGCCTATCTCCTGACCAGTTTACAAACAGCGCTGTGAAAACCAGTGAGCTGTCACGACCACAGAACAGAAGGCATTCATTCCCTTTGACTCCATGCATGGTGGTGACCCAGGCAGGAAGGCTCGTTGTAGTAATGTCAGCCAGGGTGCAAGTGGAATCAGAGCTTTCTGCTGGCCGCAGGAACTCTTCCACAACATAAGGATGTAGATATAGCATACAGTCTTGTTTGGAGAGAAAACTGTTACTGGAGTTTATGTTTTATTGCAACAGATGAGTTAGTGAGAAATCCCACATGAGGAGTCTACATGAATATACATGTTTTATGTATTGGGCTATTGATATGTGTATATCCATATACACATGCATATAAACATGCTTATCTGGTATATATGCAGGTGTGTGCATTTGTTGGCGGAAGGATAGCAGGTAACCTGCCAGCAGGTTACTGAAGACTAAACATACCTTACAAAGTAAAATGTTAAACAAGTCTTACAGCCCTGGTAAAATCAAAGATCCATATGACTTCTAGTTTGACCAGAGGAATAGTTTCCTTGGCATTACCCAAACCTGTGCGAGCAAAATGGAGCAGTGAAAATACCGCGCAATGTTTCTCTCTGCACACAAGAAACAAATACTTCCAAGGGCTAGATACCGCCCTTGGCAGTATAAAGTAATAAAGGCAGACATAACCAGGAGAAAGAGAAAACATTTCCTATTCATCCAAGAAAAGCTACTCTAACAGGACTTGACAATCCATTTTCCCATATTCAGAGGTACTTGGATGGACATTAGTTCTGTAGCAAAGGACATAAACTCTGGAGCTGACCATACCCTCACCTTACTATGTTTTTGTTATCATCGAAAGCTATGACTGATTCTTCTAGAGATTTACCACCAACCAGCATAACAGCAAATGGATTTACATGCTCTCTATTACTCTGCATTTTTCATAGATCTTCAGATTATTGCCCTGTCCAGTTAAACCTGATTTTCTTTTTCTCTATCTTTAGCATTTTGGAGTGCTGAACATCTTCATTTCATGTCTTGTAGCACCATCCCATGCACAATGTGGCACAGAAAAAACCAACCCTAAATCTAAATAAGAATAACGAAATCCCATAATTAACATGTCTATTAGAGAGTGAAGATAGCATCTGTGTGTTATATGCAATAAACACAAACAAGTCAGAATAATCTCCAGTCTCATATTAAGATGCGAATCATCTATTTATTGCTTTGAGTATAAATGTTCCGTTGCTATTTGCACAATGATTAAGAGTAGTTTTCAGAAAATAAATCTGTTTCTTAATAGTGCAAAGAATGAGAAGGATGGAGAATAAATGGGAGTTTAAGGGGATGCTAAAGTTCTCCCATGAGCTTAGATGAGATTTATGTGCAATGTGAATAAAAAATGCATATGACAGCACAGGATTCACTTTGTTGTTGGTTCCTATTCCATTTGTCTAGCCTAACTGTATTCTTTGCCTCCCAGACATATAGTAGGTCTGGCGTTGTTGAGCAAGTGAGGGAATAAACTGCCAGTCAGCAGCTATTCGTGGCAGCTTAACCTCATCCGATCTCATCAGACCCAACGTTGTAGAGCAAGGCCAGTGCCACGAGATCTGGAGTAAAAGCATAAATAGCTACCTGCAAAGCTTCTTCTGCTAGGAAGGGGCATCCTAGGAGGCTCGCTATGGAGCAGTCATATTATTGCTATGCCTTTTCCGTTGTTAAATGAATACGTAGGTTTTTCAGCTACGTATCAGCTTTCATACAATGTCAGCAGCTTAGTAACAGCACAAGCAAGAGCTGGTGGGATTGTGATATATGTCTGATAAGCAGCTTCAGAGCTATGAGGCCTCATGCTCGACGCTTCATGTTCATTCCCTGTCCACTCTCATTAAGGTTTCCACAAAAATCTCACTACGGTTGTCCAGCTGTAAATACGCAAAGGTCTGAATCTGAAACTTACTAGTTTCACCATGCTGTGAATGTCTGGATAGCTAGGAAATAGTATCAGGAGCCATCCAAGCAGAGGATTCCCCTGGGTCTTTTTCCCCCTCATTTCCTGAGGGGATGAGACTCAGGCACTTCTGCCTGCTGCCCGTGTTGTTTCCACCCCACGTTCCCGTTACCTGCACGCTCCTCCTGCCTGCGTTGTTTCCTCCTGGCTCCCATTCCCCAGTAACTTCTGACCATGTTGGTCCATTTCGGCGAAATCTGGTAGCACGGTGGAAGCCGTCAGCATGCTGCCATCTAGCATACCGCGTGTTTTTTCATGGAACCAGGGGGAGAGGTGGAGGCAGAGACAGTCCCCATGGCCGCTGCTGCGGAGGGAAAGGCTGCAGACCCGCCGCGGGGAGATCATTACCAACCAGCCAGTCTGCACGGGACAGTGCTGCAGTAAATCAGCCCGTGCATGATCTACTGCTCAAGGAACTATTTGCGGAAGAAAAATTGTATTTGTTAGCTGCAGAATTATGCCAGCTGTTGAGCTGGCGTACGGCAGCTGTTACATGCAGGGCTATGGCCACCCTCCCACCCGGGGGCCGGTGCACCCCACCAGGCCCCTGGCACCCCACAAAGCGTCTCACGGCTGCCTTGCGCTCACTGAAAAGGCGCATAGCTCTCTGTCATGGTTTGCATAGCTGTCATGTATGGGAGGGCGAAGCGGTGGCTGCAGCTGTGACATTGCTAGTGGGGCAAAGCTGAAGGGTCTGGGAAATGTCAGTAGAAATATCAGCTGCATTGGTTGTCGCACAGTGCCATTTGCTGCTTTTACCCCCAACAACCTTCTCTAGCTCCATGTAAGTACATAATTGCATTAGAGACTGCTAATGACCTAGCCATAGAAGGCAGCTTATTCGTTGCCACGTACATGGAGCAGAAACTCGTACCATGTAAGTCCACCTCATTTATAGGAAAACAAGAAGTTTCATAGGGTGTCTTCTACCACAGTCATGCTGATATGCAAACCATACCACAACATTTTGTCCTGCTGGAGACAACATTTGTCAAAACGAGCAGTTTGAAAGACGCCAAGAAGTTCCTGAATGCTGAGACACACAGCAGCAGTGCAGGAGTATCTGAAGTGTGGTTCTCAAACCACACACATCCTCACCTATTCAAATGCAGCCCCTGTGTCCAAACCATCCTGACAGATTAGGAAAATGCTTTTGTGGGGCTGCTGGGTGATCCAGGTCACTGCACAAGGAAAGAGGACGGCATGGGCTGCTGCCGCTAGCTCTGCCGTGATGTTGTAGGACAGAGATGCATATTCAGGCCTCCCCATCCTCTCCAGAGCATGAGAATGCACATCGTCTACCACGCTCCACAACACATCTCAAGCAACTCAAACTTCTGCAGCTTGGTTGACAAGCTTGACCAACAGGGCCATAGTAGCACACAAGCAACTTCAAAGCAGTGCACAGATCCTGCCTGGACCATCAAATCCCTCCTGCTGAGACCAGGCAGGACTAGATGTCACTGCTCTGCCATTGGTGCTGCCAGCAGTGGTCCCAGCAGCTCTGGGACAGCCTTGGCCAAGAACTTGTTTTCCAGAGAGCAGGAGCCAAGAACAACTAGATCTTTTTTCCCTTACGGTTCAGAAAGGCTGTGGCTCCAGGTTTTACAACCGTACCACACACCTTTCTTCCTTTGACCACACAACAAAGTATAATCCATTGCAAAACGTGGATTCCCTGCTCACCCTTCCCAGCCAGAAAGTGTAGAGCACCGGCAGGCAGGTTCAGCCCATACTACAAGTGAACCCCTCACCTCGCAGCGAGGAACTGCATCCCAGATTCTCACCAAGAGTTTGGACAGGCAACAGCAAAGCATCCCACTCACACAGCTGTCCCGCGGTGGGAGCCAAATCCTACCCAGGGTTTGTCAGCAGGCTGTCACAGGGCAATTCTGTGAAGCTGTGGCTGGAGGTTCCTGAGGAAGCCGTCACACTGTTTTCACCCAAAATGTCAGCATTGCAGAAGGAGCAATGGCAGCACTGCAGCACTGCAGGGAAGTTTTTTACCCTCTGACAAACAGGATACGTAAATAGATGGGCTTCTATCTGAATTCCATTGTGTGCAGATTTGTACCAAAGAATTGTGATGTGCATCATTATGTCTCATTATGTGATTGCAAGTAACCTTTTGTGTAGCAGACACAATCCACGTAACACGCTGTGTGACCAGTTTACAAAACCAGGCTCCTTCAGAAGGGCGAGTAATTAATCATTATTCAGCAACAGCACTCACCACTCCACTACTTGCTGGCAGGAGTGTATAACCGAGGGCATGCCTAGCTATGACAATACATTATTCATGCAACAGAAAACAGTTAGCTGTGGTATTGTTCCAATAAATAGTTAAAAAGAAAGCACTCTCTTAGTTTTCAAGTGTGTGGCTAATTATTTTTTTTAAATAAATTTACTGCCAACACGTTGCATGAGTAAGCACAGGCCCAAGTTGCAAGCGCAGTAGGAAAGAATTAGTCTAAGGTACCAATGTGCGTTTCTCATAATGCCAAAGTCAATAATCCGAGGACAACGAGAAGATCTCTCGAATGCCTTGTCCTGAAGGTATAGCACAGTAACTTTATGGCTGTGATAATTTTATTACTTTATCAAGCACTAATTTAATAGAGGATGGAATGCACATTGTCAAAAATAAATTGTAGCAAGTATTTCATTTGATTAAGAGTCCTAATAGTAATTTACATAGTGGGGTCTTTAGGACATGGTTTTCTGCACACTTAGCTTTGGCTTTCATTTACACTACATCTCGCTGACTATCATGATGCAAATATGGCAAATGAGATTATTTACATTCGATCACTGTCCACTATTTACACAAGCCAGGGTTAATGCAAAAGGCTGAAGAGGGCTGGAGTTTTGTCACCGATTCTGGAGAGGCTGGAATTGTACCTGTTTTCTGTTCAGCTGCCTTTATCACAGAGCAGCTCAGTTCCTCTCTACTAGCAAATACCATAAGAAAATAGTCAGTATGCAAGCACAAACCCTTCGATCATTTTGTACTTCACCATGCATGCATTCCAAACCGGTACCTTTCATCTCAGATCTCACCGCGTACCACACCTGTGTGTGTAACTTTTCCAAATGAGGCCATTAGTGAATTTTATTTTTAATTGTTTTCCTTGATACTGGAGGTTTCCCCCTCCCCCCCTTCATTCCATTTGAATGGAAGTCAGGTCCAGTCACATCGTTACGGTTATAGATTTTTTTTATAAAAGAGAATCAGAAATGCCTTTGTAAAACTATGATTTCAGAACAGTGTTGAAAGGAAGCTGCAGTAATTCAGAGGAACCTCAAAAGCTAAACGTGTTTTGAGGAATGTTTTCAGCTGCAGAATAAATATTTGTAACTTCACCAAAATTTGTCACTGAAAAAAAGCAACCTCTCATTTTGCTTTGGATTCATAGCCTCCTAAGATTTTTGGGTTAAGGTCATTTCACTAAAAAAGCATGAGTTGAGGAATGAACACCGATCAAGTGCAACATTTACGGTTTATGTACGTATTCCATCCAGCTGCAGTTACCCTAATTGCATTGCACAGACACCAGCCATTCAGCAGAGCACATCGTGCAGCAAGAGATGAGTTGGCTTTCTCTTTTTTTCAGCAGAGTGGTGCAAGGAGAGCACAGCAATGGGAAGCGCAGAGGATATATTCACTTCCTTTCGTGGAGGATTTCATTTTCTTCTTTGCAGAGAAGACTAGTCTCCTTTGCCCCGAAGTATTAACAAATATACCAGCTTCCAATGAAGACAGGCTGCCCTATGTCTATCAATAGAATCTATATAGAATCTTTTCCCTTAGGGATTAATTCAACTTTTGATTCAATCTTTCTGAGCTTTAAATTATGATGTTACAAACCTCCAAGGAACTACTGTACTATTTGTGACCTTCTTTATTACTTTCTGCTGTTTGATAAAGTAGAGAAAATTGATTTATAGTTTAGTTTGCTTGTGAACATGGAATATCAATGGTGAGAGCGTGATTCACGGAAAATCGGAGAAAGTTGGCATTGCTTAAAGTTCAGTATAGCAGTTTATTAACTAATGGTGAAGGACAATAGAATAACTGCACATTAATCTTGAATGAGATTCTGGAAGCGTAACATGAAATAATATTGATGAGCTAAGGCATCTTGCAAGAACTGGAATTAAAATTTTTCAAAACATTTTCTGCAAGGAAGAATTTTGTCCATTGCTTCCACTTCTCTTCTCTAAACCTCCCCCTCTTCCCCTTATGACCTGACCTGACGGGTGTTTTTGTGTTTTCTGTAAGCCTTAAAGGTTAAAGGTGGCAGGCAAGGCCAAAGTTTTCCAAATGAGCCTAAAATTAGGCTTTGGTGTCTGTATTTGGATTCTTAGGCCCCAATCCAGGAGTCTATTTTTATTCAAAGCAGCCGAGCACTTGACTTCAATGGATCTAAAACCACTTGCGCTTAAGTGCCTTGCTGAATCAGGACAGACTTAAGCACAAATGTAAATGCTGTGCTGAATTGGGGCTCTAAATATGTGGCTTGATTTTAAAAGTGCTGAGAGCCAGCAGGTCTAATTGAAGTCAATGGGAGCTACGAGATGCTCAGCATTTCTGAAAATCAGGCCACTCATTGAGGCGCCTGAATCTGATTTCAGGTGCTCGGCTGGCAGCGTTCACCGTGGGGAAAATGGTAGCCCAGGAGAACAGGCAGTGGAAGGGATGATTTCTTAATAAATGAGATCCTTATTTCATGCAATACACCTTAATAACATAAAATAAGGGGATGGGGGTCAAAAAGCAGTACTTTCCTAGACATCAAATGAGAGTGTTTTTTTGCAAGCATCAAAGTGCAATGCAAAAAATATGAAATGAATAAACCAAATTAAAAAGCGTAGTAACTGGAGAAATACCGGGCAAAACTCATGCCTTGTGGAAAAGCAGCAACTGATGAAGTACACCAGGGATGGATTTGGCTACCACCTTTTGAGCATTAATTTGATCAGGAGCCGTGAATTAACAACGTAAATCCCGAGTAGCGGACTTTGCTTTACCACCACTGCAAGTGTCAAGCACAACAGTTTGGATAGTGGCTGGCAGAAATGCAAAAGCTAAACATTTTTGCAAGTAAAAAAAATATCATTATAGACTATAAAATAAACAGCAATGTTAAGAACACAGATGAGATGGAGGCTAGTCATCTTGAGAAAGGCCATTTTTTCAAGTGAATTCAGTAGCTCTCTGCTCAAAGATGACAACCAGGCTGCCCTATGGTGCTCCTCGCATCACGCCTCGGGTACCTGAGGCACACATCAAGACGAGAAGACTCTCAAGTCAAACAGCATTGTGCTGTTAACCCCCGGAGAAGGTTGTTGACACATCAGGATAGGTGTAGAGCTGTATGCTGGCTACCTGTGAACAAACCCTGGGCAACCCAAAGAAAAGCAATTCCTTCCCTCATGTGAAGGAGAGGGCTATGCACACCCTTTGCCAGCCCTTTGCCTACCTGTCGCCTGCCCAGTGGCAACGCCGGTGTGGAAGCCCACCATGCTTCACCCTGTACTGTCCAGGAAGGATTCAGAAAACCCATGCTGGTCCAGCTTCCTACCTGTCTGATCTTCCTTGCCTGTCTGCCGAGACAGAGAGGCTGGTGAAGGACTCTCATGATGGTGCTTTGTCCTAGTACAGGTATTTATCATCTTAGGATGGAAGACACCAGCCATATTGGGGATTTGCCAGTCCCTAGCACGCGCACAATTTGGATCCAAGCATGGCCACGTATGAAAGCACTTATATTCCCCACCCCCTCCTAATTCAAGCCAGCAACTCTTAAAACTCCACTGAGCATTTTTCAAAAGTTTTCCTACAAGGTTTATGTTGGCCCTTCACCAGCCTTGGGTACTCATGGCAGAAAGGCAGACAGTACCATTCTACCATTAAATATATTAAAACTAGTGGTTCTGCCCCCTGCCCAAAGTGCAGTAACGCATGCGTGCTCTGGACTACTATCTGAAATCGATTACAACCATTAGAAAGAGTAATAGAAAACCCAGTACACAACCAGTGGCGGGCGGGGGGAAACCTGTCACTTGTGATAAAAAAGAGAAACAGAAATGGATTTGAAACATTCGTTTCCCTTTATTTGCTCAGTGAGGCTGATGTGTACTGCACATTAAAAAAAAAAATAAATCACAGGAATTTTCATACAATGAATTAAACCACAAAAGTACATGTAGAATTGGCAGGTGGAAAACAGCCCAGCTTGGGCTTAACTAATATCTACCTTTCCCTGTTCAGCATAGTCCAACCAATAGCTTTACATGTTCACCTACTGTACAAATCTTACAGTAGCTCCATCAGGTCAGTGGTTCACATTATTGAAAATGTCTGTCACATAGGTACAAATTTAGAATCATCACATTATATTACATGGCTATTCTAGGTCATTTATAGATCAGATCTTATGCTACAGTGATTGAAGTTCTCATTACAGCCATCAAAAAGGACACATAATCATTACCTACTGTAAGCTTACATCTAAAGGGATGAAAAGGTGTGGTTGTTTTTTGGGTTTGTTTTGGGGTTTTTTTGTTGGGTTTTTGTTGGTTTTTTTTTTTTTCAACTGACCCAAGTATTATACCCCAGAGGCACAAACTTTCCTCTCAGTGCTGCTCATGGTGATAGCAGCCCAACTGCTTTTCAGAGTAGTTTAGCACAGGTATTTTTCTTCAATTTTAGGCTCCCTCCATTAGAATTTGGATTTGGATTTTACATCCTATAGGAATTACTTCGTTACAGCTCTAGGAAAGACCATAGTTTCTAAGTACCAGTTCTGTTACCTGTATTGCGGATGTGGTACTTACCACAGCATGAAAGCAACAGTACAATCTTCATCTAAAAGACACACAGAGCTATGCTGCAATTTGCCTCCGGTGACAATGTGGTACATGTGCTAATTTGAAATGTTCTTGGGGGAGAAAAGAAGGAAAGGAAACATCGAGTTTATATTTTGATGGGTTACCTACTACAGTGTCTACAAAGGATACAAATAGCTTTATTCAGCAACCTTAGTTCTATTAATTTCATATGTAATTTGTAAATCCACAAAGGAAAGCCACCTTCAAGATGAGAATGTTTGTCAGGCCAGTGAAAAAAAAAAATTACTGATGTCATTATGCCTGCTTAGTGAAAAATAAATAATTCCCCCCACCCACCCCCCAAGCCCCACACCAATTTATTCATGTCAGCAATCTAGGGCAAAAGAGAATGTATTTAAAATTTAATTACAGAAATTTAAAGGCAAAATAGGCAATGCATCTGGTCCTTGAACACATAATATGATATACTAAATATTGATTTCTTAAAAATAATTTATTGCTTTTAATATTTTTCTTTACAACAGAAGATACTCAAAATCCAGAAAGGAAAATTGTAAACTTTTAGTTTGGCATTCACACAAAGTTAAAATACCTGCATTTTTAACCTACAGAGCAACAACAAGAATTATGCAGATTAAAGAATGTTACAGTTGTAACACAGAACCTCCGAAAAAGTTCTTTTTCTTTTTTTTTTTCCTTTTTTTTTTTTTTTTTTATTATTGCTATCTATCTACTGAGAAATAAGAAGCCAAAAAATCAAGCAAGCATCTGACAGGACAGACAGTGGAATCTCTCAGAACACAATATGCTGGTGATAAAATGAATGCAGCCATCAAAATCAACTGCACTGGCATGGGGGTAGAATCAGTTTTCTAAGATTGGGAGCGGGAAAGGAGATTAAATAGTTAGGTGTGCCATACCTTTAAAAGGAGTCATGAATGCCAAACAGTAATAGAATACCAAATCTATACATTCACAAGCAAATTCCAAACTTTGCTGATTCAGTCTAGAGACTCTGAGTTCAGATGAAATTCTGATGCTCAGAATAGCAGTAGTTTACTCTTGTGGTTTTTTCTTTCCTGAAGTTTCTATTTAATTTAGCAGAAGCAATGTCATCAGCAACAATGTCATGGGCACATCTGAGGCCATGCTAGTGCATAGTAAAAAAAAGAAAAGAACCGAAACAACCCAATGCTTCTGCAAAAGCTGAATTTCCAAACGAAGCACTTACTCCAAACTGACAACCGTCATGCATCCTAGGTATAAAATTTCCACTGGCCTTTTTATTATTTTAGTCATCTCATAATTTATAATAAATAGGATAATTGTAACTGATAAATATGTCTCTTTAGTAAACAAAGGAATGAAGGATTGGTATTTATACAGGATGCATAACTGTAAAAAATATAGATAAATACCATCATTAAACTCTGCCAATGAAAAGATTACTGGCTTCAAGAACAGTGTTTAGACACAGAATTACTGTAAAAATCATACTGTACTTAGTACCTCAGCATATTTTTATCAAATTAAAATCACAAAAATTAAAACAAAACAGCATTTTAAAAAGATTTTTGACCTCTAGTTCCAAAACTACTGTTGATACATAAAATAAAAACATTTCTTAATGATTACCCATTTGAGAGACTTTACATAAAATTATGGTATCTCCTAGAAAAATTTAGATGAGAAAATTTCATTCCCCTAACAAATTCAGTGTATAAAACTGCAAAAGAAAATCAAGCAATGAGAAAAATGTGGAAAAATACTGCAGAAGTGGTTAATACCTTTTGGGCTAGGATAATTCTTGACAAAATTCTTATATAAGCTCATCAAAGTAGGGATGAATGTGTGTAAAGCATTTTTGCACTCACACACGCACACACATATACACATGCACACCCTCACCCACACGCTTTTCTCTCTTTTTTTTTACAATCAAATATATATAAGCGTAACTTCAGCTTTCTACATATGTTAGTGTACAATAGTTGTTTCACCTCATATAATTACATTTGAGTATTCTTGATTAAGAAAAATTCAGCAGTTTTTGAAAAGAAGGCTGCATTTACAGTGCATAGCTGTAACAAAAAAGAACATCGTCATACAGTATGTACATAAATAAAAATACTCCATTTAACATTTTTAAATACTCAACTACTTTAGAGAATGTAGCAAATGAACTATCTGTGCACACACCCAGATAGTTATATCCAACTCTCATTAATAATGTAACACCACGTCCGCTCATTAGAATAGATCGCTGAACAAGCTGCACATTTGACCATTAACAAGGCTTTGAAAAATATTCTGTGGAAGATCAACGTTGTAGACATTTACATGGGTGTCAGAATTAAAAGATGAAACTTCAAAATGTTAGGGAAGCTTGAACCTTTCATTTTCTCTTCTGCAAGGACCAAAAAAAAAAAAAAAAAACCCCACAAAAAAATCCCAAAGAAAAGAAAAATCTTAAAACAAAGCTAAAACAGATTGTAGGCTTCTGGGACCTGTGGTTGCTTCTGGATTGTCATATTATGACTGTGCTGCAAGAAGAAGCTTTGTTTAAACAAAAAAATAATAATGCAGTGTCTGTTTCCCAGACATCAGCAGCCATAGTTCTCAAGTTTGGTTTTGGTTTTTTTTTTGTTTTGTTCTTTTTTTGTTAAAATGCAGTATGTACAGATTTTGCAGTTCATCGTTGTAGGTGTATCTCTGTGGAACTGCTGCCATGTCTCGTGATTTGCATTGAACTCACAAGGAATGCCCGGCTCCCCCGCCACCGATCACCCGCGAAAGCAAAGCTGACACCCATGGATACGCGTGTGCTTACTGGACAGCCATCCTGCCCCTCCACTTGTCGAGCAGCTGTGTTCATGTAAACCATGGTTTTGAACAGAGAGTGTAAAGTAGGAGAAGTCCCTAAGTATGACTTTTTAATTGTCCATTATTGAAGGACACGATGTCCGTGAGGTATTCGCCATCCCTCCATTTTCCTCGGGTGTGATGCATGTTACCTGCGCAGGCTCCGCTGTGCCTCTTTAAGTAAACTATCAAAATCCATGGAGTCATACTTGCTTTTAGTGGAAGCAGGATCAAAATCATCTGAGTTTGAATCTGAAACCCAAAGGATGCTTATTTAAATAAGAGGCAAGAAACACTAGTCAGTACTTACATTATTTTCTCTACAACAGTACGAACAAAGAACTAAAGACACAATCCACTTACAATTACAACTTTATGGGATGATAAAAGCCCAGAAACGGTCATCAGAGAAGCTTTAGGTATAGGTAAGAATTTTCTGGTAAGAAGCAGGACTCAACAAAAGCAGTACACATCATCAGCAGTGGGGGAGAACCATAAAGTGCATATACATACAGCCCCGGTAAACTCAAAAGAGTTCCTCCAAGGACTTGGGCACTGACATATTGCTATGTATAGGTTTCAAAGTAGTCCAGATAACCTTGACAGATGCTTTACACAAAACTCCACCATTGTTTTGCAACATGCAATATCCAAGACTTACTGCTCCTGAGAAAGGTAACAGGGGGACGGTTCTGCAGAAAGCCAGGGCAGCCTGCAGGCAGCTCGCAGGGGACACTGCTACGTCTGCCTGCCCTGCCCTGGGGTCTTGTATGAGTCACTACACCTCCTGGAATCGCTTTTAGCTTCCACTCTGATTTTGAGGGGGCTTGCTTGTTTAGAGCGTGAGCAATTCCGGGCAGGGCCTCTGCACTGCCGTACAGGCAGTCTCAGGTGGGCTCCTCAGCTTTTTGCAGCATATCTGACAAGTCATAGCAGCAACAACGGTCCAGCGTCTGTGACATGCGATACCTGCTCTGGCTTTGCTAGTTGCCCAGACACGGCCGTCAGTCTGTTCCTAGTGCAGAGGAGGGATTGCTCATCTGTGGCCATACAGCTCCAGTACGGCAATTATTGACATGGCTGCAAGCACTGAATTTCCTTTTGGAGTCATCCCTGCTTAACGCTGACTCTCCCTGGCTCCTGTGTCACAACTCCTTTATGAGAGTGCCCTTTTCTTGCCATTTCTTGTGTTGAATTAATCAGAACTCCCCATCTACCAGTATAAGACACACTGTGCATTAAATGTTCATTACAAGTTCTGTTAAGACAATATCTTCTCACAGAGGAGAGGTGTTAAACTTCTGACTACTATTTTCAAGTGTTTTCTTTCTTCTGTACTCAACCCAAGGCTGATTAATTCTCTCTGTCCTTGTACTAGCTCATGAATTTTAAAGTTCATCCTGCCATTTCCTTATGTAGCTCTATCAGATACTTTGCAAAATACAGGGAATGCAGTCTGAAGTACAGAAGCTCAAGCTGTCAGCAGGACAAAGTGAAAATAGTCTGTTCACAGATACTCTGGGAATCCCACTCAGTATAGAGAGACCTGCCAGGGAATACTCCCAGTGATGAATAATGTTCAAGAGGGTTCCCTTCAGACAACTTATTTTAAACCCAGATCTTCTGAGATACAGAGATGACCTTGGCTTCTACTGCTGAAGATAAGTCAAATCAAGTCAAGACTTCAATCTGTTTTTACTGTTTTTATCCGCCTACATTTCTTCAAATGCCTTGCTACCTTTTATATTTTCAACATCAACCCTGTATCTCTTCAGCAGTCAATTGCCTTTTCTTAGCTTTACATTATCTGTTTAGCCACTGAAGTGAATTATAGCATATTCATTGTGAACAATGCGTATCATCTTTATCATTTATTCTGAAAAGACATCAATTGGTTAGAAAAAATATATCTGTATTCACTTCCTGCATTGTACAAAGCCGAGGGCAGCACATACAAGATTTCATTAGCACTGTGTTACGGGGTTATGAGAGATTTTAATGACTGTGGTCATTTATTCATAAAAAACCACAATATCTGATTAATATAGATTCAACAGCAAAACGTCCCTTGCTATGTTATTCAGAAAAGAGTATCTCCCATACCTTTAGTCTATTTATACAGGTATTAAGAAAGGTTTAACATTTAATGAATACTTTACATTTTAAAAGGTAATTAAATAAGAGGTGAGTTTATAATATATTATAATATTACAGAGGATGTTTTGGTAGTCTGAATGGTCTCTTTATGCACATACTTAACATCAGTGTTCCTGCTGTAAGACTTCAAAAACCTCCAAACATCCTTTCATGAGGAAGCACCACACTGACCCAGAGCACAGGACAGAACCCCACATTTTTGCCTAGACAGGACTAGGACAGACCCAGATGTGTTATTGAAGCCAGTATCACATGCACGCTTGAGACTGGAGTTACCAGAGCATACTGGGGTCTGGAAACTGGTATGTATAGTGCTCCACATCAGTGGGACAGCAAACACCAAGACATTTGCTAAGTTCACAGGCTGGAGCCTCTTACATCATGACTGGAAGTCCCTGCAAGGGCACACCTTCATACATAGATGCTTATGCGCAATTTGCGAACCACCAGTTGGAGATCTGTGGCCGTTTGCTATACTAAAGGTCAGATCTGGTCACAAGCCCTTCCGGCTTTCAAACATGAGAAACTATTAATTGTGTTTAAGGAGTGTCTCTAGCAAGTTCACACATCTGCAGCACAACTCATAGGAAATAAGAAACATAATGAATTTTTTGGGGTATCTACTTTGTTCACCACTCATATAAATAGATCAGGTTATTAGAACCAAACAGTCATAGCATAGCAATGAATGGTAAAGTGTGCAGGAGGTTTCTGTGGTGCTATCATTTCAATATGGAAATGTATTATTGACTAGAAGGCACTTATTTTTTCTAATGATGTAAATGGGCTTTAAAAGAATTTTCAGAGTCTGAAATGCCTGAAAGAAGCCAGTTCAGGTTAGAGCTCAGATCAGTAGACTTTTAAACTTCTTTCAAGCGAAAAACACTTCCTTTAACCCCTCCAGTCATTTAAATAATATAAACAGCAAACAAAAAAGAAGCAAACCCTCAATTCTCCTAAGTTACAAGGTTCCAGTTATGTACTTTAATTCGCATAAAGCAAAATACCTACCTAGGTCTGCATAGTTAGACTTGCAAAATTGCTTGCGTCCACAGAAGTACAGTTCAAAGTCAGGTTCATTTGACCTGCGTAAAGTGTATCCATTTTCAAGAGCAGCAAAGGCATCACAAGTATAGCGGTAGGTGATGAAACCATAGTTGTCTCTGCAATTGAAAAATACAGTTGTGGACAAGAGCCGAGAAGAGTTAACGCACATTAGTGTAACCCCTTCCTGAAAGCAAAAACTTGCAGGAGATCCAGCAGTGGAAATGCCAGAAGTACCGCATCCATTTATCAGCATGATTGTCCTGTCATGCAGCTAAATACTTATTTCTGGGACAGGAAATCTCAACTAGCGAGATTAATAAGTAAGGATGAAAGAAAATAAATAAGGTTTTGAATTCAGCATGTCATCTGTCACAGCACTTACACTGGTAACGCACATACCAGTGATCTTGCTGCCATATTTTTTTACATATGGCAGCTCCCAAACAAGAAGTAGTCTCAAAAGTTCTTACCCATCATCCCGCAAATTTACTGTGCACTCCTCAATTTCACCAAAAACTTCAAACCGGTCCCTCAGTTCTGTTCGGGTTGTGTCAGGTCTTATTTTACCCAAATAAATCACACGACGTTCTTCCTGTTTAGAAACAGCAACAGGGAAGGCATATTTTTAAGAAATGTGTAACACAGATGAACCTATACATATATGCATGCAAATACACACACGAGGATGTGCAGAGGATGCATAATTACAGGAAGAGTCTCTCGTGGAAGACCTACTGCATCTTGCTAGTAAGTGAAATAGTTCTCTCCGGAAATCATCTGAAGTATTTATATGATGCTACATTTGTCAGGTGGTGTGCTCCTGGAAAGTTTCCCTGCTTGCTGTCACTGTTGTGCTGTACGCTGTGGCAGACAGCTCCCTTTGTATCCTACTGCACCTTCTTCCCTTTCACGCTGTCTGCCACTTCCCCTTCAAGACTGTAAACTTCCCAGCCAGGAGCTCCCTTTCTCTTGGCATCTATACAATACTGGGCAAAACCCATCTTAGTTGTGGAGTAGTATAAAGTAACACAGTAATTCCATAAATGTTAACATAGGCATAACAAAATGTATTACAAACATAGCATTATAAACTCAGATAACTCAGGAGCTGATTCATCCTGCAATCAGCTGCTGACCATAATCCATACCTTAAAATAGAAGGAAAACTGTTAGGGGTCCAGAAGATGACTTTTATTAAAATAAATATTTCTGGGGGGAAGCAGGACAATAAAATAAATCCTGTGGTCACTATTACCTTTTGGTTTCCTCGGGGGGAAAAAAAAAAAAAGTGACTGAAGTCCCTTGATTTTACAGGCTAGCATGTCATTTGCATGCTCCTTTGACACTTGAGCAAAGCATCAAAGATAGTTTTAAAACGATCAAGTCATGGTCATAATCCTTCCTTCCTGAGTGGAAACACTCAGCAGAATGACAGACGGACTAGGAAACCCTGGGAGAGTCACTTTATGAATTTTTGGCTGAACGCTTTATCAAGGGTAGAGCCATTTAGTGAGCTACAAGCAAAGCAAAAGGAGATCTTCAAAACACTGACCTTAAGGTAATCAGGGCAAAAGAAGCACCAGGTGCACATGGCTTGGGTGCTCAGCCTTCTTGTCTCAGATTGCCTCTAGCCTGAAGAACCCTGGCACTACCGGCCGTCCTGCTCATTCCTTACACACCCGCACACTTGTCCCATAAATCAAACTAGCACCGCCACATTCTCAGCTGGGGTAAATCTGTCAGTCAGTGGAGCAATGTCAGTTTAAACCATCAGCTTTGGCACCTGAGACTTGCACAGGATTTAGGTCCCAAATGCCAAAGGAGCTATACTGACTGCTGAGAATTCATGACTATGGTAACCTGAAGGTGCCTAAAGGCTAATGGCACCTCAACTGCGCGATGCAGAAGGCTCTAGAGACCTAAATATAGACTTGCATTCCTGCTCAGAAACACCCTAGCCTGAAGAGACAGGTAGCTTATAGTGTTACGATTCAGATACAGCACAAAATGCATCTTTTCCGTAAGTCCCCACAGAGGCATAAGGCAACAGTCATTCATGGACAACAGGACTGAGATCAGGCCAAAACACATGCAGAAACAGAAATGATGCCAATGCCTCTTCTCTACTTGTTTGAGCATTCATTTGAGGCAAAGGGACCATCAGAACACCTACTTATGGGGTCCAAAATCTTAGCTCCCTGATCCCAGGAGAGCACTCTGCTCCCTGGAACTGTTTAATGCAAAATAAAAATTCAGCAAAACCCTGAAATTATATATATCTGCCTCCCAACAGAAACGCCTTCTCAATAGCATGCTCAGTCAACTATTTTCATTGACCCTTCCTGGCCTCATAAATCTCAGGGGCTCAGACCCAGTTAATCTAAGCTCCTGAGAAATGAAAGTGAGTTTAAAGCTTCTGAAAACAGAGATCCAGTAATCAAACACTCCTACCCAAAAGCCCTGCCCACTGAGGTATGGCATAAGAAGTGACCATTGGAATCACCTGAGTCCCTTATAGCTCCCTGGTCAGCCCAGCTGAGTCCCTGATTGCTCTACCAAGGTCTGTATGTGCTCTCCTTAAACAATGGGATCAGGTATCTCATTTAGACACTTGAAACTACTGCCTCTTTTGATTATATAGAGAACCAAGGTGACTGCCTTGGTAGTCCTCTATAACCCTGCTGGGACAGACACTTTAATTTTTAAATGTTATGCCTTCCAAAGCATGTGGTCCAAAAGCTGCTCTTGCTCTCTGCCATAGCAGCGCAGTTTGGAGAAGTCAGCATGGCTAAAAGAAGGACAATTGTGCTCATGGGGGGCCATAAATTTAGTGAAGAGGGGTACTTTACAGACAGCTGCTGCTTTTTATCTCTGTCTCTACTGTGTCCCAGTGTAAAGCTCTGACCCTCTTGACAGAGGAGTTTGGGTAGGGCTTCTGCAAACCAGGGACTGCAGAGTGCAAGCAACAGAAATCTGCATTTCTTCCATTTTCCCCATTCTAATTCTGCTTACTGTCAGTATGGTTGGGTGCCATAAACTTCAAAACCAGGAAAATCTGCATATGCAAAGTAATTACTTTTTCTGACTGCTTTACCAAATCAAGGATTTAACCGCACTGAAACACTTATAAGAAACAATTCCATTGATACTTGCTATTGAACCTAAATGACTGACCAGATGGAGCAGAACATAACATAGCAGACTGTCTAATACACTTTAGCTGAGATAATACATCTCGACTGAAAAAACATAATGTTTCACTCGCTGACATGGAGATTGTTATATTACAGTGTGATGGAAATAACTATTGCATGCTCTTCCGTAAGCCTGTGTGCATGCCTTCACAATTTTTCCTTCTTCTATCCCTCTAATAACCTTTATATCTCTAATATGCCTTTAAGATAAATGTAATAAAACAAAAATGAACAATAAAAAAAAAGGCTGTTAAACTATCATTAAGGGAATAAGTTAAACCTGCAAAATTAAGGGAATTCAAATTTAAAGCTGAAATGCACCATATGTCCTCCAGTGTGCACGCATGAGGAGATGTGTTCAAATATTGCTTTCAAGCAGTGCCATGATGGTATAAGATACTGGAGAGCACAGGTTTCATACAGCATTGCCTTCGTCCTGGTTAGCTTTGGTTTATTTAAAGCAACTATGAAGAATGTATTTGTATTCACAGGGACGCCTGCTTTTTATTCCCATTAATAATAAGAGCTATACAAGCCTAACAAGATTACAACATACCTCTAAATGTTAAAGACCTTTATTTTATAATAAGTTACATGCATAAGTCCATATGTGCATATTAAGTATGCTTTTTACTGCACTTGTTAGAGGAGATGATATATGACTTGCAAACCTACAGAATGGCAGAGAAAAGCTTTTGTTTTCAATTTAATGTGGGCAGAGGGAACCTGAAGGAAATTCCTGAAGATACTGTTCATACTTCCCTCCCAAAAGTACAGAAGATTTATTTTACATCATAAGCTTTAAGTGTAGTTTATTGCTTTGCCAGGTAAAAAAAATGAAGAAAGAAGAGTCCAGCCAGCTCCCTCAGGCCCAACATGTCTGTCTTCTTTCAGTTTATCTAAAGCTCCTTCTTCATAATCTTGCTTTTTCTTCCTTGTAGCAAAAACATTTGAATAAGCAGATGTGGCAGAAAATCTCAGACTGTAAAACAATATTTCAAGTTTCAAACGAAAATACTAAAGCATTAGAATGCCAAAACTTGAGATAACAAAACCAGGATATGCCTTACACATCTAAGGGTAAATAAAGGTATCGCTCATCCTGCAAAACAAAACATTCACTGATGCTAAGGATCTTTTTGTCTTGAACCCCCCCCGCACTTTGTTTTCCCATCCTGTATTTCACAAGGAACTAAAGCACAGATGAACAGCTTTATTAGTTTTCATATGTTTTTTTGTACTAGGCTTCTTCACCCAACACTTGTTTCTTTGCCTGCCCGTGGTGCTGCTAAGCAGGGTCTGTGGGAACTGAAGGCGGCCACTCCAGAGGTGACACCGCATAGTGCTGCTGCCCTCGTTACACCTACCACTTTCTGTCTGAACATCTGTGGTGCATACCTAGTTCTCTAAAAGCCAGGTAACATTTCATGTGAAGCTGAGAGAAGAAATCCGGGGTACTTTAAAGGTGGGGTCTGCCATGGACTTGTCAAAGGTTCTTCTGCTTCCACCAGCACAGGCAGATGGTTGGGTGCAAGCCCTGTGCCTGTGTTGCCTTCCATGGCAAGTGACTTCTTTCCTCTTCCAGTAGAAAGCCATGAAGGCTTTTATCCTTAGAGCTGGAGGCGACATACCATTGTGAAAGTGCAATGGGAATGGCTAGACAGAGTTTCAAAAATAGAAATGCTATGGATGGAAAAAGCCATTACAGCTTAATATTCTGACGTAATAAGAAAATTTTTCTTCAGATTCTGTATTCAAGAAGAGTAAGTAAGTATGACCTGTCAGCAAGTATGCATGGCAAAACTGAAAAAAAAAAAAAAAAAAAGAACGAACATCACACAAAATTGTCAAATGCTGCTGTGCAGCCATCTGAAGAACAGTTCAGCCACACTCCATGGTGACCGCTAGAAAAATGGTGGACCAGTAAACCTCAAGATTTAGGTAATCCATTTGATCCATTTTCAGCAACTCATACAGCAAAGTTAGAGTGTCTGGGATCAAGGCCATCACGATGAACAACGGCAAAACAATCCAGACTAAATATACAACGTGCACTGGACCCTTCATTAGTGGAAATGCACTCCATTATAGGCTGACTCTGGTTTTAGACTTTAGAGAAGCCAGGCACTCACTTATGAAACCACCTTTCTCCTGCCTTCCTGTTGTAGAACAATTTATTTTCTCTGAAACCATGCATTTCTTTCCGCTGCAGTGGCCTCACAGCACATTTATCTTCTTACGTCTGTAAGCTCTATGGGACAGGAACTCTTGATACTTGTCTCATGGAGGCTGTCAGCACTTAAAAATGAAAAGTAGTAATATTAATAGTAATGTTATACTCGGGTACAAAAGCTTGTTATACCTGCTGGCAGCAGCCAGTGCACACAGTAAGTGAGCTGCAGAGAGGATGTGACAGTCAGCCAGCATCATGGCCAGAGCGGCAGAGTAGCAAGAGATCCAGAACACAGACAGTTTAACCTCCCAGCCCTGGCGCACCGTGTCAATGGTGAACCATGCACTGGTGACTCCAGAGTTGAAATGTGCGAACTGTATTTCTGACACCATGCCTTGGAAAGTATTTGCCACGTGGTCTAATGAGCTGCTGGAATAAAAGCCCACATAACTGAAATTTTCTGGGGTGTATCAGAAGGAAAAAGGGGTTCTCAGTCTTCCTGGCAATTCATTGGGATCTATGTTGGTTGGAGGTAGGACCCCAGCTTCTACAAAGCCCTCATCAGATCCTGTTCTGCAGTTGCTTCTCCAGTTTCATGATGAATTGTTACTACTATGATCTGGTTGGCATTATAAAGTTAAGTAAGTCTCAGTGGCAGACCATCCCTACATTCAGTGAGGACCCATTCTAAAGCAAAATGGGGAGCCAGTGAAATAAATCAAGTCAAGATCAAACTAAACTATGCTAACATTTGCTCAGTTAGCAAAGGCATCATGATCAAGAGTATAAATAAATGAATGAAGACAAGTAACTCTCCAACTGAAAAGTATCTTGTGGGCTCAGCCCATATTTTTCAAGCGTGACTGCTCAAAATTAAGACCCCAATCCACAAAAAAAGGCACTGAATCTCCAGTAACTGGAAAGGGGAAGAGAAGAAAAGGATGAGAAGAATATCACAGTACCTTTTCAAGTCAAGCCACCTTGATAAAGCTGTAAGTCTGGATAGGAATTCAGGAATCGATACAGGGAAATGCTAGGCCAGGCTTCTAGCTGCTCTGAAGCTACTGCAGAGAAGGTGCACACTGTGTGCAAGACTGAAGGGCCAGCCATTTAAACACGCCTCTGCTACGTAGCGTGAGCACAGGCTTCTAAAACAAGCCTCCTCAGCATTCTGCCAGTATGTCTTCACATCTGCCAAAATACAAGCTGCCTGCACAATGAGAGAGCGTTGCTTCACATATGGTTTTGACAGATTAAAATACGTGCGATTTTTTTCTCATTTCTTTTTCCTAGGTTTCCCACTTTTGTTGTCACATGGAGACTAGTTCTAGATATTGAACCTATAATACTTGATGGCTTTTAGCTTAGTCATAACTCCCGTTCCCTTTCCAATATGCATCCTTTCTACAACTACCTCCTGAGATCGTAACACGGTGCTTCTAATGAGGAAAAGCCACCTGCGCTGTGTAACACCTGAGCCATTAGTAACTGCCCAGTCTTTGGGGTATTCTTTTTAACAGTATCTGGAGGTACGTGGCCATGAATCAGTTCTGGCAGCATGAGAATGGTCTAGAAAGAAACTAAAAAACTCCCCAATGCAGAGAGCAAAGAAATCTAAATTTATGGGACTGTAGAAAGAGTTCAAGGAAAGAGAGGAGATTCTTGTGGCTGAACAATAAATGAGCTGAGTCCATCAAGAAAGGAGTAACACAGAAGAGACCCGCAAGCCAAAAGGGGTAAGAAAAGGAGCAGAAAATGCTAGAAATAATACACGTTTTATCACTGACCTCATGCGATCAGGGCTTCCCCTTCTCTGCTGTCCCCTAACCCCTAACCCCTAATTATTTGCACAGGGAATACACTGGCATGATTCAATACAAATCTTTAAAGTGCTGATAAACTTTGGATACAGGAGTTAATAGGATTTCATCTACATTTCCTGCAGCTCTTACATAGGTGACCGGATTTTAAGTTTTTGCTATGTTCTGTTTATCGTTATTTATTTTTTAGTTCTGGTTTATGTATGTTTATTAATAAATGATTTCATTAATGAAGTTAATTAGCATGACAATGCTCACTTTAGAAAGAAAATAAATTCAACCTTGGCTTTGAAACGCCTAACATTTTTTATGTAGGAAGTTATAATGCAGCATATCTGGAGTGTTTTCAGTTTCTTTTATTTCCTTTCTCTTTTTCTCTTGATTAGCTACTTGCCAAATATTTGTTTGTTTTAAACTAAATCCAATTTTCTACCTCCTCAGCAGGACTCATGTTTATTTATACTGGTAAGGTACAGTAATTGAGAAGTAGAAAGATACACCCATGACAGAGGTCTACTTGAATCCCTAATTTGTGTTAGATCTGAGAGAGAACAGTCAGTGTAAGTTATGATTGCTGGAAGGTAGTGTTCATCTCTAAGCATATGGAAGCCAGATATTTTAAAACAAACTGCAACAATTGACTTAAATATAGCCCTGTCTGAAGCCAAGCAGAATCATTCCGTTGCCTTCACTGAATTTCAGATCAGCACAGCAGAGCATGTTATAGCTCTAAATCTCATGCTTTTACAAAATACACCTATCACCCACACTTTGTAGATCGGGTACCTGAAGCAGAGAAAAGTTAAATGATTTGACAAAGCTTACTACGAATAACAGCAGCAGAGACAAAAATCAGAAAATAAAGGTGTCTATTCCCTCCCGGAACTTTTCATTGCTGTAGACTACACCAGTCTACTCCCAGTTCTATAGGTGTAAGTATTAGGAGAAATGCTGCCAAGTCTGAGACAAATCACCTTTTACTACAAAGTCCACTAAAGGCAGTGGAAAAAAGATCTATTCATTTTGGTGAGGCCTGGACAGAGCACTAAAGTAAAATCTGGAAACAAAGATGAAACGTCCCAGTCTGCACCAGTTCATGCAAGAGCCAGAGCACAGCCAGAACAGCAGTGAAGGTAAATTGAAATACACAGAAAACCAAGCGGGAAGTGTTAAGGTGAGCCACCAAATGGGCTTAGCAACTACAAGAGAAGTCCAGATTTATAGCAGCTCCCAACTTATCAAAACTATCGCACAGTTGTCAACAGTGAGCTAAAAAGGTGCAAAAGCTGCCTGTCTGTTGAATAGCCATTCCTCTGTCACACTGCTACAACAGCCAAGTGAGTTGCTCATCCCCACATGGGTATTTCCTTCACCTCAGGTGTTTCACACAGAACATTGATGAACAAAATAATTAAATAATACATATTCATTACAAAAGGGCCAGCGTTAAGTCACATTTTTATATTGCATCATGTCTTCAGACTATTTATTTTGCTAAAAATAACTTAAAAATTAACCAGGTCATAGGCAGAGAAAAAAAAATTAAACTCATGCTTTTGGATCCCAGTTTTGAATTCTGTTATCTGCACCCTCTGTATAGACAGTTACAGCTACTATGAAAGTCCCGTGATGGGTATGTAAGCTGACTCCTTACATTGCTTATGCAAAAAAACCAGGAATATAGAAAAGGGACACTGATTATTGGCACTCTGGTAGGTGATATACAGTATAAAATGCAGGTTCACTGACAGATCTGTGTAGGAAATAGACTGGTTCACTTTTAATTGTCTGAGATGAAACCTTCTTCTAGTAAGCCCTTTGTATCTTTTCACTATGAAAAACTTGAAGAGTTGCAATTTATAGAAACTGAAAAAATTAGAATTGTAACATAAAACCACAAATTGTTATGAAAACATATATTTGCCTAAAATTCTAAATACTAAGAAACACATGTAAGCAGTCTTTTGTTTTTAATTTTATAAAAGAAAATAAAAGTCTGAGATCTAGCTGTAGAAATCTATGAAAAGAAACAGAAATCTTTCAAAATGAAAGTTATCTTCACAGTGCTTACAATTGCTTTCTGCCTCTGTCTCTCCCTTTGTTTGGCCCTTTCAGATTCCCGTTTTTCATACTCTTTGCGGTATTCTTCCCTCTTCAGCCTTTCATGCTGATATTCCTCATAGCTGTCATATCTAGGAAACATAACTTAGTCATTAAATCAAGCACCTGCATTTGTGAATGTAAAATTAGTAATACAATTTCTAGAATGCTTCATTATCTCTTGAGAACCAGCTGCAAAGCAAATCAAATGCAGGCGAAACACGCTACCTGGGTCTGCGACTGTACGGTGATCTGGATCGTGATCTTGCACCTAAGGGAGAACTTCTGTATGCTCGGTGTCTACAGTGGCTGGACTCGTAATAGCAACAAGATCTGCAGGAAGAAACACATTCACCTCTGTCATTCAGTTTGAATCTACTTACACCATTTTTTACCTCTTCCCCGAACTTACAATTTCTTCTAAGCTACCAGTGAGATTTTCCAGTGACAGTTTGCGATCTCCTAGTCAACTAAGGGACCTCAAGTGATTTTCCCCCATGCCCTTTTGTAACGTTCCTTATTGAAGCTAACACAGAGCAGAGAGTCAGCCACTGTCAACCTCATCTGATAGGGACCGCAGCTAGATTGGCACCAGGCAGCTCGCAGATAATGGGAAAGGTTAGTTGTGTACATCTCTCACCAATTGCTCTGCTGCAGGCTGACCTGACTGGACTCAGAAAGTGTAAGCTTGGCAAATTTAAAGGATAACGGCAACAAGTGTTTCTGTTGCAACCCCGTAACCTTCAGAGTTAATCAGCTCAGGGGCAATGGAATGAGTTGTACTGGATGAAGTTATTTCTCGGGGTTTTCTATCTTTCCTTTAAGCTGCTTCATGTTTTTGCTGTTTTCCGTCTTACTAACCATGACGATGACACATGAATTTGCTGTACCATACCTTGAAGAGGATCTACTACAGGGCGACCTTGATCTCGATCGGGAATATGGAGAACGGGAACAAGACCTGCGTTGAGGAAAGGACCTTGATCTAGAGCGTGTCCTTTGGGATCTTTGAGAAAATAAGGATTTGGGTGGAGACACTGAATCTCTGCATGGAGAGTTAAAAGAAGAGCAAGAAGGCGATACATCAAATAATGAATAGGCTTGTGTCCCATCCCAAGGGTAGCATAGTTTATCACTTTCATCTTCACTGTCATCAAAGAGACCATCCATTGCTAGTCCTGAATTTATAAACATAGGTAGTTTGGAGAATTGTTCGTTACTGTAATCACTGTCCCTTAGTTCTCTGGTCTTATCTGCTTCTTCATCAAAAACAGCTTGGCTGGGGTGACCAAAATGCTTATTCAGTTCAGCCCGAATTTCCTGGTCTTGGAGCTGTTTTCTGTTATTACCATGGGATCCCTGCTTACTTGTCTGTAAAGTCTCTTTCTTGAAATACTGGTCTTGTTCTAAAGAAGAACAAATCTGACACTGCCACCCAGGTGAAGAATCCTTAAATTCTAGTTGTCTGGAGTCCTGAAGTTCCTGGGATATTTTAATGTGTATTTCCGATTTTGAATTCACAGATTGACAGTAGTCATGGTCACCAAACAGCCGCAAACTGGGCCGTTTTGTCTTTCTTTCCTCATGTCCACTGGACAGTACTGTAGTCTTGCTAAGCTGTGCATACAGCTCAGACTGTTCTGGACCCTTCTTGATTGGGTTATTTCCTTGAGAACTGTAAGACTCACTATAGCGGGGCTTTTTTGAAAGTGGTACAACAGTCTTGCATGATGACTTTGGCTTAGGTGAAGTCCTAAAAGGATTATCCTGGTTGGCTTTATGAGGAGGGGTCGTAGGTGGAGTTAGGCCTAAAGGGAAAAAAAAAGGAGGAACAGAGTATTTTTAAGCACACACACAACATTTATAAAAAGCAGCTCATGTGCTTCTTTGAAAGAAATACAAAGCAAGACCCGTTCTATGTCACTTCAATTTAACACTACTAATATCAGGAATAAGAGTATTTAGGGTGCAAGACACCGAAGGTCTGGTAACAACAGCAACAATACTAACGCACTGCCATTAATCTTCAGCATCGTTTCTGCCCCTCCCCTTCCTCCATGACATCTGCCTCTCTCTCTGTAGATTTTGACAGAAAAGATCAAGAGATAAAAAACAAAAGACTTTTTTGTTAAAAATCAAAAAGACTTTGATATAAAAATCAAAAGTCTGGCACCGTCAAAAACACGAGAAAATTAGCAGACAAAAACCTGAATAAAAGCAAGCCCAAGAAAAATAAATGAGTGCCACCAAAGGAACCTCGGTAGGATGCAGAACTTCAATGCAAGGAAGTACAGCAACCCTACAACTCGACTGCAATGACTTTTTGTCTCCACAGTTCATTAACTTAGTAAACCATTGCTAATGTATGTATTATACATTCTTGTAAGCATAACTAATACATTTTGCCTGAAATGTGTTTCTGCAACTGAAACTCAAGTGAACAATAGGGCAACTGCAACTGTAATGAACCACTGCATTTGGTACTAAGTATTAGCGAGAGTCACGACGCAGGGAGTCAAAACGAAACAGACAGTATTCTAAGATTAACACAAACTACCAGAATTGTTCACTTAACTGCAATAGATTGTATCACTATGGTGAGACAAAATTGCTGGATGGACTACAGCCCATTCCAGCATGGGGAACTGAAGCAGCATCTTCCAATTATTTTTATAAGGTTAGAATATAACTCTTAATACTTTCTGTAGAAATCATAGAATTTCTTTAGACTTTACAAAAGGATAACCCAGGACATCCAGGCACAGTAACAGCAAACATCAGCCACTGTTCAGGAAATAATTACTCTTCAGGAAGGTACTTAGTATGCTACGTTTGAAAAATTTGTTTCCATTCAATTGACCCCAGTGTAATTTATAAGTATATATGCTTAAAAATTAATAAATTAGATGGAGATTAGGGAGCTCTCCTAGATAATCCAGACCTTCCTTAAGCACTCCAGAGCCTGATGCTGCCCCAGATTTCTTCTAGTCCAAGCAATGAGCTTTCCATTACTTCCATAGCAAGAATGAAAAGAGAGGGCAGACACACTTACAGGAAATGTGTATTTCAAACATGACTACAGAGTTTTGTTTTGTATTTTTAACCATGCAACAGAGCTCAGCAGATCAATGCAAATGGAACATGTTTTATAGTGTTTTGCTGTAAAGAACAAAAAGTGTCCATCAATGCATAGTGCTCCCTAAGGAGCATAAATGGAGACTGGGAGTCCCATTGCATTAGCTGCAATGAATTTGTTCCAGAAAAAAAGAAGATAGGAGTACCAAGGCATGAATACTTGACATGAGAGAGAAGCTTGATTTTGTCTGAACGATTGGAAAAAATGGTTATGAGCTACAGGAGGCTATGTGAAAACTTTACCTAATGCCACAAAAGTCAGGGAAACTGAGGCAAAGATAATGATATCTACTCTAGTTACCTCAAATCTGAAAATAATAGTGAAAATGTTTTGCGCAAAGTCATCACTGTTAAACTATTTCTTTTAATTTGTGTCTGCAATTCTTTTCTTCCTTCCCAAAAATTCACTTGAGTCAGCAGTATGTGTTTCACACCTTATCTACCTCCTCCCCAACAAGTATTTTTGAATAGCAAATGAACTTTTGGCAAAATTAAGAGAACAGCCCTCTTCAAATTCTGCGGTAATAATTTCCAGGCTAAAACTTCAGGCTCAGATTCAGCAGAGATGTCAGTAAGCAAAGACTGTTTTCTAGATAAAAAAATTTGTAACTGTCACTTTTACTCTAGAAATTACACAGCCCATGAGAAGCTTTGGTGGTAGTTAGTGATTTTTTGGATGTAGTTGTTACGAAAGAATGTACCAGAAATACAACCACACCACAATAAAAATGCATATTTAAGAATTTCAGGCAAAAAAAACCCCAGAGATAATCCAGTATTCAAAATAAAATACTGTTTCCATTTCCACTTTTTTAAAGCTAGCCCCAGCAGGAAGCAAGCTAAACACTGAGCACAATGATTCCCAGAAGCCTGAGAAGGAGTCCAACAATCTTTAGAGGAGGGGAAAAAAAACCCCTACCAAAAAAACCCCCGTGTAAAAGTACAGACTGAGCTAAATTTACTGGCACTTCTTCTGCTGGCAGAACTGTGCTGGGGACAGCCTAAGAAAGGGCTTCCTCGTGGCATTTTGGCTTTTTTCCTGGTTTTCAGCAGAAGCAGGAAGTGCACAGGCAAGTAGAAACAGATAAAAGTTGGAAAACGTTCATTTAACTTTTGAACAAACCTCCACCGGGGGATGGAGGAGGGAGCAAAGTTTTGAATTCATGTCACCACTGCGGAGTCCACCTTCAGCATGTCCCATGACCAATCTCCAAACCATGAACTTTGAGAAAACCAGTTGGCTGCACACATGCTCATCTTCACACTAATCCCTGGTAATCTTCACTGAGGGCCATGATCCCACATCAACGGCGTTACAGTAATCTATAACCATTGGATTATTTCATACGTGCTGGTTTCTCCACCAATGTGTACATTTTAACGTTGACAGTACAAGGTATATTCTGTGCTCTCTCTTGAACTTAGCAGGTTTTGACAGATTTATGGAAGGACAGATGGCCATTACGGGCTGAAGGCTGACAAGAGGCAGTTCAGAGCATTGTTAACACACTTGCACAAACTCTCAGCAGTGCAGCGCTGTGCAGAATGTAATTCAGACTATAGCTTTTTTATTGCTGCCTATTTTCTTTTGTCAAAAGAGCCTGCTGTGCACAGCAACAAATGGCTGCCATTACCCAGAATGTAATGGGTGTCAGACAAATCACGTAACACAAACAATCAAGAGTATGTAGGTCATATTTCAACAGAGCACAACCTTAGCAATATTTATGATTACTGCATTGAAATGTGCTCTATAATAAACAAGTACCTCTACATCACTCACACTTATGTACTTCTGCACAGCAAATCTGTTAGAAGTGGTACATACTCTGCAATCATTCCCCTTAAACAGTCTTTTTTCTTTTTAAAGTAAAAGCCAAGTATTTTTTCATGACATGCTATAAAACCATTTTCTTTGTAGGGACTTTTCTTTAATTGAATGGCTTCGGTAAATGGTACGTTTGCACTTTGCCTTGCTCTGTCTATATACTAAGAACTCACTCAGTGATCTTCGGTTTCAAAATAGCGTACATCAATTTGCCAGCACTGCTGCCGAAGCAGCACCACACTCCCCATGTCTGTGCAACAAGAGGTGTTTGCATGTGTGCCGTGTCTGCCACCTTGGCTGAGCGACTTCTTTCAAGAGAGAGTGAAACTACTTTTGATACATTCCAGAACTCCACTGAAAAAAAACCAAACCCTTAGTAACTCATTTAGCTCAGCTAGATTGATAAGCAGAAATTAGGGGAGTGCCTTTGCATAAAATGTGACATCTTGACTTTTTAGGACTGATTTGCAATGCTGTTTTACATAGACACAGATCTTTCTAAAACTCTACCGTTACCGTTTGCATTTAAATGTTTGATGACATTTGCTGTGCTTTGAGGGGGCTGAGAATTAGTGCCTTTTGGGGAACGCAGCTCTGGAACATTTCTACATGTACACTGGGCTTTTGAGAGGCATTGAAAATGAATTCTTTTATACCTTTTAAGTTTAGAAATGGATTGTCAAGGGAAACATTATTTAAGGCCACTTAAAACACTGAACACAAGATCAGAGCTCAATTCAGTAAAAGAATCAGAAGAGCTTTTGTGTGGCACAAGATTGCAGAAGCCAGGAAAACATAATAAAATTAAATAGCCATCATATAATAAACAACTACAGGCTTGTTGAGTATTCAGTTTAATCCTGTTGTCAGTGCTGCAGAGAATAAACACAGACGCCTGAAAATATCAAATAATTTACTAGATTGTATTCCCTCTGGACAACTCTGCATCTCACATCTCATTTTATCAGAAATCATTCTGAGGTCAAACAAGTTCTTACATCACAGATTTTAAGTATTAGTTCCGACAACTAAGAGGTAACCCAGATCTAGAGGTGGGCAAATAGCAGGGTATAAGTATCCTCAAGGATGCTCATGAATTCCAAATCATTATTCAAGCTGATCGTGTTCATACAGCCTTTTCTGTCATCTTTTTGGAGAAATCAAATTTTGAACCCAAGAAAGACTGGTGAGGAGTTTTACACTTAGGCAAATTACAGGGATCTATGTGCAAATGAGAGACTTTCTACCAAGTTAGTTGTAGATAAGAGGGTGGAAATAACCTTCCAGTTATTGACTGAGCCTTAAGCGTGTAAACTCACTTCATGCGCTTACATGATGGCTTTGGCTATTTAGGAGTGAAGGTTTAAAAAGACGCCGAGAGAACAGAGCATGCTGAATTTCAAACATTTAGGAGCCATGCCATCTTATTTCTGGCATGTAGAAGTTCAGCAGAAAGTCTAAGACAATCACTGAAGAGCCCTCAATCACCAAGAGAAACAGCCACCTACAGAGGGTGAGTTATCTTCCTAGTGCCTGTGCCTGCAGGTGCCCCCTCAGCCTGACTGGTAACAAAGAGGAAAGAGGTCTTTCAGTGACACAGAAGCATCCCATGTTCCTGGAAGACATTAGAGTCATCCAAGCCCATGGCCTCTTAGCAAGGTGCTGGTAATGCAGCTAGCTGTGGAAGCAAAGGCAGAAGGACCTCTTGCTAGCCTTTTGCACAGAATGAGACTCTCCTTACACAGAAATTTCATCCACTACGTTATCATCACCCAGGACTCCCTCCATATCATGATGTTCTGGTCCATTTTTCGTAGAATAGCACTAGAAATCAGCTGCAGGAGTTGGGATTTTAGATAGCAATGGACTTATCCCTCTATCACAGGGCACTTACTTAAAGTGCATGGCAAAGAGTTGTGTGGCTTGGAAACACTTCCAAATAAATATTTGTTCCTTGTAATTTGACAAATCAATGTTTTGACAGTTTTAGGGAGGACAAAGTTACGTTCACAACTACTAACAAATCCATTGTAAAGCAAGATACAGCATCAGCAAGTGAATGGTTTCAGTTTGACTTTAGATACATGAATCCAAAATGTGAGTGTGACGAAGATTGATGGCTCATGTGGGAAATGCTTTTATTTATTTATTTATTTTCCTGCTCTATAGTTAATTCATCAGTGAGGGAACCAATGTTGTTTTCAGCAGAGAGATCAAGGGAGCTGCTATTTATATTAAAATACTTTGTGCTTCGATAGTGCGAGCAGCACTGCTAATGGTCTTTTCAATTCAGCAGTGAGATCAAGGCAACTCCTATTTAAATTATAATAAATAGTGCTTGTACAGTGCAAGCTGCCCTATATAAGGACAATGAGCAATGTGGTTATCTGGATATAATTTGGAGTTGCCAGGGTCTCACTAAAGAACTCCAAGGTATTATTAATCACTATTGCCACTATTTTTTTCCACTTTTTTTTTTTTTTTTTAATTGAAGCAGGTTCCGATTCTGCCATGATTTACTCACATATGCTGTAAGTTCTTCAGTACTCCAGGTTGTTTCTGTTATGTACCTGCCTGCTTCCAGCACAAACAAACTCATGACACAAGACACTACTACAATACAAATGAGTTAAAAAGACATGCACAACCACTCACGTTGTTATAGATTTATATATATATATATATGAAAATAAAAATAAAATCTACGTGTATGTGAAGGCCGAGATTGATACAGCCGCCAAGTGATGAAATACAATCCCCTGAAACCTCCCCACCAGGCACTGTGAAGACCAGAGCAAGTACAACATAAAGTCCAAGATCCACCATCATGTATGCTGCTTGGTAACAGTGCCCCAACTCCCTGGCCACACATGCTTCACCAACTCTTATTCTTCCTGATTATTATCAGTTTATTTTCTAGCTAGAACTAGATTCTACTTACTTTCAGAAAGAAAAATATCATGATTTCATAGTAGAAGGTTCATGTCCACATATTTGTCCAGTTGTGCTGTTTCACAGCTTCTGATGCATTTTTTAATGCACTGGTTCTCCTGGTTATATTGCCTAAGACAACTACAGAGTTGTTTTGTGTCCTCTGTGCACAGCTGATGGAGTGGAATAAATTTGGTAATACCAAGGCCATTCCTGTTGCCATTATGGAGGCAACACTAGAGGACCATCCAGGGGTCAGACTGACTACCCGTTTCTGTCTAGTCAGCTAATGGGAAGAGCAGGCTGCTGACTTTCTGGCTGGGATAAAACACTGTTCCCTTCAGTGATTTCAATGGCTGCTTGTACCACTCTGCTGTGGTCACCTCATCTACCCCTTTCTGTTGGCAGCACTAAGCACTGACTTACCAGTGTGCTTACAAATGGGCACCCTCACACAGATCTGCTCTCCAGTAATGATAAAAGAGGTTTCTCCGTGCTGCAGGCCTGCTGGCACTGAACAGGATTATCCTGCTGCACAGACTGAATTTTGCCGTGTTTGTTCTGGTTTTTCAAGCAGGTGCATTGGAAGGTGCATCCTTTTGTCATGAGAAGAATTATAAAGATTGCAGGTTTTCAGGGTGTGTCAGAGAAAAGGGTGCATGTTTTAATGCTGAACTAATGAAGAAGTTTCTGAAAAAAGTGAAATGATGGTTGTAGGGAGGTGAAAGTTCAAAGTACATACACTTAAGCATGCCCTTGTGTAAAGCTGCCACTGGGTTTAGGGGCAGCAAGCTGATTTATGGTACTGGAAGACATACTTTGCAATGCCCCCCAAAACACTAGAGATCACATAATTTACAATCCGCTGTTACCCCGAGAGAAACACATGCCAAGTACATCTCTTGTTTTTCAGTATTACACAATGGAGAAAGAAAACAGTCTTGGCAATAGCTCAGGTGGAGCTCAACGTGTGCTCTTGTGCTCAGTTCTGGACACTTCAGGAAAACAGAGGCAAAACAGAGTTCAGAGGAAAGCAATAAACCAGATCTGAGTCTGAAGGAATTGACTTTAGCGGAAAGAAGAGCAGACAAATTAAATGAGTGCAATGGGTGATGCATGAACTAAACCAACACTTGATAAAAAAATCTACAAATCTTTAAAAGGTACAACCACCAGGGATCTGAACGGAGGAGGAGGAGGATAAAGGGAGGTTGTGTGAAATGTGCTAACAGAAGAAATAAAGAGAAAGCAAGAATATAAAACGAACACCAATTTTAAAAATTACCTCTAAGCTATGGAATAGTTTTTCAGTGGTAGAGGAGAAAGCTGTTATTTGTGACATATTAATCTAGAATTGACAAAGCACTGAAACATGCAGTCACGTACAGCCCTAGACCGGCCTGGAGACAGACTAGATGACATAACTTTTCCATCTGTAACATCTATTACACTGTGCTGTGGGGTTTGTCTTTGAAAGATGGTGCTCAGCAGTACACAAATCTGTGGGGAAATGGGGAAGTATAACAGACAAATGGTTTCATTCATATTTTCCCAGAAATTATGCTTTCTTGTGTAGGTTTGGAGCCATATTTTCAAACACATTCCTTCTCAGGTAACTGGATAAAAAGTCAATGCTAAACTGCACTGAAGTTAACCTGCTGGAGACCTCTGTGAGACCTTGGTGCACATGTGGTATATTAAAATGAACAAACACACACACAAGCCATGCTTAAAGGAAGAATCAGCACTCCCCATTTCTCACCTGCAGTTCCAGAGAGTTCCACACTTAAGGTTTGTTCAATAGTCTTGTTCTCAAATGGGGAACCCTTGGGATCACTGGAAGACAGGGCACATTTATAAAAACAAGCTGAAATGGAGTTGCTGTAGCCAAAATCTATTGAACCCCCCTCCCTTTTATAAATGTTTGCACTTTTTAGTACTTACTTTGGTGACTCGGGCGTCAATGGAAGTGATAAACTTGTTGGTTTGGCTAAAGGGGAAAAGAAAACAATTACAGAATATTTAAACACTGCATAACATATACTAAAAACATTTTTTATTTTGGTGCTGGAACCCCATGTTAGCCAGTTAGGGCTGAGCTCTGATAGTTCAATAGCCATTTCAGTGTATCTTCAATAGATAAATGAGGAGACTCATCCCGATTCCTTATTACTGGTACCAAAAGGGCACCTAAATTTCAACAATGATTTACATCAATTACTGTACCTCTGAAATACAGTACACAACCCAAATGCCAAGAACCTTTCAGAAAACTGGTACATGTTCAAAATCAATGGAGAACTCTACAGGATTCTCTGTGAAAATGTTATTTCTCTTAGAGTTAATTTAGACTACAGTTCACGTTTTATTTGGAAACAGAAGCAGCAGAGTAACTACAAAGTAACAGAACGTTATGAATATTCAGTTAATTTTACTTCTACAATATACAATTTTATATGTAGCACTGAGAATAGGTTGTTTCTACGAGGCCACAGTCCAACCAGTTATAGTCCAAATTTCTGCAAATTATCCTGCAAACTATGACAAGCCATGGACAAAGTCACAGATGGTAAAAATGGAGTTGAAATTCTCAGCACCACAATCCCAACATACACAAAAAACAAAGCTTTAGCTATAAAACTACAAGTCTTTGTAGCTTTTATTCATGCAAACTTGCTTTTTCCCAAAGCAAGCCAAGAACTAGGATACTGTAATACAACTAAGGTTCTTTTAATTGCCAGTAAAATGTTTAAAAATTAAAAATAATATTACTTGCAAATTTTACTTTTCAGAAGTTAGATTGATGTTTAAACGCAGAGAGCATTGTACCAAGAACAACAGCAGGGGATCTCTTCTGCAGATTAATTACTTAAGACAAAATGTTCCCCTTGAACACTCCTGCACTGCAGATCTTTTGTCCAGAGTGTCACTACTGCGTATTTCGTATTCATTCCAGGCTTGGAGCTCCCATCAACATTAAAGGATTTTATATGCAAATTGATTACTTTTATAAGCTCTAGAGCATTACTGAAGTAATATTACTTTTTTAAAAAAATTAACTCAATTCTCAAGAGCTGCATATTGTTTCGCCTCCTCTCCATATGAAAGCTAGAATTGGAAGCTCAGGTGTTCACCTCGGGTTCACCTTCCTCAGAAGTCACCGTCGGAGTGAGGAGATGCACCTCCAAAGGGTTATTTGTCTGATCCAGCACTGCCGCTGATTTGCGCATAAACCAGGTGCGGTGAGACCGAAGGTAACCTGACATATCTTTGTGTGTATTATACATATATCTAGGTATACTGTTTGCCAGTGGCTACCTAGAGGTAAAACTGGCTTTAAAAGACCCTGGACCTTACAGTAAGGCTCTGGAATAAAATTTTATGCAGAGGCTTCCACTTTTTTTTTTTTTTTTTTTTTTTTTTTTTTTTTTTTTTTTTTTTTTTTTTTTTTTTTTTTTTTTTTTTTTAAGGATAAAAATCTATATGCTCTTAACCAATTCAGGCTTTCTAAGGAAGCTGAATGTGTAAGAGCTATTTAAGCCTCTAAAAAGTCTCATTCTAGCTCTCATTAGTCCCACAGAATAGTCCCACATAAGAATGTATATATAAAAGTCTGAAGCACTGAGGCACGCTGCAAATCTGTCAGACATGGGCACAGAACCAAGGTGCTATCTCACACCCGTACGTATTCATTTTAGGCAGATATCACTGAGCTCTCCCACTGAGAAATTCGCATACCAAAACACCCATCAGTTTTCTTATTGCTAGGCAAGGGCTTGACCAAACAGTATTCCTGCGAAGGATTTTGTCTCACATACAGCTATTGGAAGTGTAAATATTTAGCCAAGACACTATCATTTTCCATGGTGCCTGTTTATTAGAGTTTTAAGGTCTACTGCGGTGTGTTTTTTTCTTGTTAAAAAGGGTTCACATGAAGTTGCTTGTCCCTGTAAATTGAAAACATTCAGGTTCAAAAGAACCAAGTTTCCTCACAGGCAAATTTCAGTGCAAAACCACAGATGATCTTTGGCATGAATGGGTTTATGGACAGTCCCATGGGTTTGCAATATGTTTGCAACAGTAACCCTAAAGGAAAATACCATTTGACTAATCCTTTGTGAGCTTTCCTTAACTTTGAAAGAAAGTATTAGATCCTGATTATTTTTTAAAACAGATGGAGCCAATTTTCTTGTACTTCTTATTAAATGTATGAACAAATGTCTGCAGGTCTGCAAATATCAGTTAAATCTGCAAGGTTGATTCTGCATGAATTGACTGTCCAAGCTGAAAGCATTATATTCCTGTATTTGTATTATATGCAAATCCATTGATATTGAAGTCATATATTGGTGTATGAGGCAAATTTGATGAAAAAACATTTCAGAAGTCTGTAAATTAAACTGCAGGAATTAAAGAAGAGAGTAATTTCTCCCTGCCTGAAATTTCAACTGCAACACCACTGAAGTCACAGTCATCTGCTAAACACTGGTAAGTTAGCTTTATGTCCCTTTGGACTTTCCTAACCTCTCCTTCTGTGCTCTGCTTTTTTGCACAGAATCTACACAATTGCCTCAGCTGACGGCAAAATGCAGCTCTGATCTGAATAGGAAGATTTTATAATCTGTATTTATGTGTGTGCAAATGAACCTAAGTCTGTATAGAACAAGCATGTGCACACAGCATGTATACATGATATACCTTATCATGTATCACCTTAACACCCAACAGTGTTAATAAAGCCCCCTGTAACTTCTGGCAGGTCTACATATCAGTACCATTGCAGTAAGAGACCCAAGTTTTACAAGCGCACATTCAATCTGGATTTTTTTTGTGAAGCAGGCTGCTGAAGCCATCCAGCCGTCCAGAAAGAGTGGCAGTTGACATCCAAGAAGCTCTAGGGGCAGCTGGATTTCTTTCTTACAAGAGACATTGCTCAGAGACTCTGGGACCATAATGGGGAAAACTATACTTAGGATGTCAGAATGTATAGCAGCAAGAAGGGTATTTAGCAGTGGGAAGGGAAGATTATTTTTGTTAAGTTTGCTTATACTTCCTAGTGAAGAGTGAAAAATTAGATCTGATGGGGGCTGAAAATGCAGGGAAGGGGGAGTGGAAAAGAAAAAAACCCCACATATACAGTTTACAGTTGTTGCTTCAAAAATACCAGAACACCACATTTAGGGTCACATCCTGATCTCTGTTGCAGCCAGATAACTTCCATTGACTTAAGCAGAGCCATCCAGGATACGCACTATGTGTGACTGAGATAGGCACCTGGCCTGCTAGGTGCCAGGCCAATGTACATACATAGATGTATTTTAAAGTAACAGGAACTTTGAAAAAAGCTCCCTTTGGGCTCATAAGCTTTTACAGCTTTCCTTTATGTTGGAAAAACAGGCAGGGGAAGAGAGGGACAGAAAGTGGGAGAGGGGGGGCTTTAAGCTCTTGCATTTCTGTCACAGAAGGTACTTGTAATATAGACCAGTTCTTTATGCATTGGGGGATACTAAAAGTCAACAAGAGTGTTTAGTTTTGGCCATAAAGAATCTAAAAAGAGAGAGAAAGATCAGGATGGCAGCTAAACTTTCAACTATTTACAAAACAAAATTACAAACCAGCATCCCAGCTTTAACAGGAATGACACATTTATTGCTTTCTCTGTAGCAGTGAGAGCACTATTTATTGTCTCTTAAGGACTATGTGGCAGGTTAACAATGCCTTCAGTTTTACGCTAGCAAAAAAGAAAGAAGCTCACTAATGAACTGGCCTGCCCAGCTTATTTAAGGGAATAATGATTTCTTAGTGGTACAGTACTCTGTGAATAAGTATCTCCAGCTAGCTTGGTATATTAACATGTGGAATTTGTTAAACATTTTTTTCCCCGAGATTCTTTTTCTGAGGCTTGGGGCAACAGAGACAGGATTAAATTTTTTAAAAAGCTAAATCTAGCCAACTAATTCTAACTTCATTATTCTCCCTACACAGAAAAGATGCTGGATTTACAACAGTAATCCACAGAACAGACGAGGTATCAAGGTATCACAGCTGCAGTGTTTCAGCTTCCCTGTGTTACTGCTGGTACCAAAGCTGTGTTCTGCGGTCGCACACCCACCTTGCAGATGATTTGTCTGAGACTGCAGATGGAGCTTCCTTTTGGAGGTGCATTTCTCTTTGCTGCTGTTCCTGTTCTCTGCTGGTTTGGTCTGAGGAGGGTCATCATTTGTAGTCAGATACTTGAGAAGTTCAGAGCAGGGACGTCTTTGAGGCTTTTGCTGTTGACAAATGCTCTTCGCTTTATTGCTCCATGAATTCTCAGCCTTAAAATCAGGGTGTAATAAAATAAAATAAAATAAAATAAAATAAAACAAAATAAAGCTAAAATTAGTGAGCTGAACCTTATCAGAATGGATACAGGTTTTCTGAAGAGATGAGATTTTCAATGAAGTGTTCAGTCTAAGTGTACTAGATCTATGAGCTGTGAATAATTGTTTGCAGAACAAGGAAAGAAAATTACATTTAAAATTCCTAAATGACATTTATGCAGCTTTTTATTTCATTTCTCCTACATTTCAATGTTCTCACTCAGCAACATGTAACTAACAAGACCCTACAGCGCCTTTACTGTGAACAAAAATATAAGCTGGTTTAAACCTTAATTTGCTGCTGATTGCTTGAGCCCAGTATTCACAACTCTCTTAAGTACCCCTAAACGCTCCGTTTTCAGTTACAGTGAACAGCAAGACAAACATTGTTTAATACTGTCTGCTAACAGAATTATGTCAGAGCCCCCATTCTATCCAATTAATGGCTAATATACATCTTTTGCCAAGAACCCAGTGTCATTTTTCTTAGCTCAGACAGCTGGTAAAATGACAGTCCTGCATCCTGGAGTCACTCATAAACAACACCAGCCCATCAGCAAATTTTATTGGACCCCCTACTACTCTGTGTATCAATAAAGTAAGCGAGAGCAACAGACGGTGGGACTGCAACTGAACTCTGCCAAGAGAAAAAGCACAAATTAAATATTCAGAGCATAAAGGAGCTCAGGTGATTTTCTGAACTCAGTCTATAATCTGTTTTTTTTTAAAAAAAAGTTGCAAGAACGCAGGCAGATTAACACAACACATACAGATCCACTGCTTGCTTGGTTGCTGAAACCATAAAAGATCTTGTTACAATTTTTCTTTTTTTACTTATTACAAAGATGAAGTTTGTACCTTAACAACCACAGGGCTTGTTCTGATCCTGTGATTAGTGTTTGCATGGTTCTGTGTGCTGAGACCACTGCATTCATTGTAATTCAGCTGAGTGTTGGCTGGAGCCAGCAAGAGCTTCTTAAGCTACAAACATACCAGGGGAAGGGAGGTGGAAGGAAAAGAGTAAAGTTATGCATCTTTATGGATTAAAATGACTTATCTACATTTTTGCATAGTTACATAAAGTTAGCTACATCAATTTCAGCAAGAAAAGTACAATGAAACAGAAAGAAGAGGTCGATACTCCCCAGAGCAAACAGATTTCATTTTCTTCTGGCTTGGCAGTGTATTCTGTTCCCTTTACTGCAGTATACTGCAGGACAAGCAGAAATGACAGGGGTCTTGGATTTCTGGATCCATGGGATATGAAATTTGTGACGATCTGTTTGACAGAAGAGGCCTCTGAACTAAACAGAGCTGTTAAAGTTAACAGACTAATGGATACTGTGTCAAGATGCGGGTATCTGGCTCTGCTCCTGTTGAAGCCAGTGATAAGGGGCTTTCAGCAGAAACAGAATCACATCTCAGACTGGTTTTACTGAGAAAAATGCGTAAAAGGTTTCACCCACATCCTCACCCAAGGTTCAGTCTTGTCCTAATTAGCACAAAGATGGTGCTTACTGGTCAATGTTAAAGGCACAAAATTAGCCTCATATCCCACCACACTCAATGGGCCTTTCTTATAATCACCAAAAGTGACAGATATCTAAATATACTTACAAAAAGAGCCCTGAGAAATGAAATATGAATTAAAAACCATTACCCTGACTTATTTGAACGGAACGATAAGCAAAAGTGTCATCCACTAGCACAAGAATCTCAAAAACAATCTCTTCAACACACTTTTTAATAAATCAGCTTATTAGTCATCCTACTGGTTGCGTTTCCCCCCCCCCCCCCCCCCCTCCTTAATTTTCAGTTCTTTACTTAGTTTTCCTTTCTAGTCTAAATGAAAAGTCCAGACCTTACTGTGACTACATCATACCCATGCAGCGGGTAGCCAGAGGCACATCCAATTCCTGTTAAACAGTAGGAAGGGTTCTTACTAGAGACGGCTCTTCTGCCTCCTGAGTTGGAGGGGTGCCGTCGGGCACTGGGGAAGGGCTAGCGGCATTTTCGTTGGTCACATCTCCATCTGTCAGCGCATCAAATGAAGGCAATCCATCCTCATCCACAGGGATGCTGTCCAGTGTTTCAGTGAGAACGGCTAGCAAGTTTGCCTCACTCTCTTCATCTATCTTCTGTGGGAGGGGACAAAGCAAAAAGCGGAACCAGGTAAGAAGAGAAAAGGAACAAAATGATGCCTCTGTATGCGAAAAAGCAGTCCAAACATAGTTACAGCAGCCCTTGAAACAGTAACCTGCAAGAGAATCTCAGATGTAACCAAGTGCAATAAAACAATCCATGATTCTCTGCAGTGAAATCTCTGTGCACTTGCAGCGTATTGCTCTAGTTTACTTTTCTTCCACATTTTTTTTTTTAATCAAGTGTTAACAACGATAAGTAATCACATAGGAATTGTATTACAGGATGTGCCTAAGATGCTGACACCTAATGAGGGTGTCAGACCAGGCTGTCTCTTTCTTTCCCTTTTCAACACTGAACACCACCTAATTGACCTGACAAAACTACAAGACTCAGAGAATAAGACAGCTAATCAGAAGAGCAAAACGAATCACCAGTGAAATCTGGAAAACCTTGCTCACCTACGCAGCCCGCTGTAAGCCAGGAAGGGTTTCCCTCCCATATTTCTGGAAAACCTTGCTCCAAACCCAAATGAACAACTCCTCATTCCTGAGCATTTTCGCGTAAGACTAGCCATCAGGACTCATACTGTAAATGGCAGGCTCTTTGGGTTTCTTTTAAATAAATGTATTAGGTAGATTGCCTTTGAAGTTGTCCTTTCGAGCTATGTCGTTTGAGTGCTCAACACGACTATTGTATACGCATTTATCTAATTCAAACTGCAATTATAAAAAGTAGATTAATTCCTAATCAGATGTGGCTGTAATGTTAATTTATATTAGATATCTTATTTCAGCAACAAGACTTCTTTTTGTCAAATTGAGTAAATTTAAATGCCTTACGATTTTTTAATGAAATATAGTCCCTACTGTATATTAAGGTACAGATTTTTTTGGAGTACTGAGAGTTCTGAGGAATAGAATTATGTAAAAATCATTATATTTATTTTTCAGAAAGATTGGAAATTGATCTTGACAGATCAATTATCTAGGATTCCTAGGCTGATCCTAGTGCTATTAAAGTAAATGAAAAGCCCTTCACTGATTCTAGGGATATCAAATTGGAGTTTTTCCACCAGCTTCACAGTGGCTCATCACGCTGCAGGCTCACACTGTGAAGAGATATCAGCTAAGTTCAAACCTCACAATTTAGAAGGGAACCAGCAAGGAATATACCAGTAAGACAAACAAACAAACAAAAAAGAAGTTTAAAAAGTCAACAACAAAACACTGCCAGTTACACCTCACAAAAAAAAACCCCCACAAAACACCATAAAACCAAGTGAATCTGGGTATCCCCTTAGCATGACTTTTTTCAGTAATAACTTTTACCTACCAGAATTCGAACAGAGATGCTCATAAACCACACAGATAATTGCTCCTGCCAGGCCTCTCTGCCAAATCACACCTCACAGCTTCTTACAGAAAAACTGTCTGCGAGCTAGGAAGCTACAGCAGAGCGTAAACTGTTCTGGTGCTTACAGCATCATCCCCAAGAAACAAACTCTCAGGCAAAGCTAATGCTAAGGAGAAGCATTTACTTAAAAGGCCAAAAGGGGCTTAGCCATTGAGAAAATGAGTCTAAGTTCTGGTACCTGGTGATTTCCACCACACCAAGCAGACACGTGCACAGTGCCATGATAACTCAGCGTGCAGAGGAGAGAAATAAGCAGAGGGGAGCCACATCATGAATAAAACCATGCTCCAAATCCAGCTTTTCACAGCCAGTTATTGAGAGGAAAACAGGAAAATTACAGGTCACTTGTAGAAAAGTACAAAAAAGCATTATTGGGCAAAAAAAAGCACTTTGCAATGTAACAAAGCACTAACTTTTTTTTTCAAATGGCATTTCAAGCCCCTTGTGGGTGTTAGGATAAATAGTGGCGAGAGCTAGCCCTCAGCCCCAGGGTGGTCATGGTGGAGTCTGGCTGCCTGACCCCCAGCCCCATACCAGGAACTCTTCCAGCAGGTCTAGCTGGTGGGGTGCATCACTGAGCCTTGCAGCTTACAAAGCTGACAAGAAAGCTGGAAGTGTTAGTATTTCTAATGGGGAATGCCTTCTTTAATAATAGCATGCCAGAAGAAACCCTGATATTTGCTATTAGTTGCTCAGCTCTTGTGCTTTAAACAGACATTCAAGTGCGCTGACATTCAGGAAGAGAAAGTTGAGTGGACACCGGTCCTCATCACAGCAATTTCAATTAGTTTTGTACAAGTTTCAACATTCAAACACCCCAGAGAAAGCAGAGGATGTGACAAAGAGGACTCTGTTAAACAATTAATGTCACTTTCCATTATTGCTTCAGTCCCAATTTACAGAGCAAATAAATCAAAGTCACCACAGATGAAGCACACTAGCTGGCTAACACATGTCTATTCACAAACGACATGGCAGCAGGAACACATTAGTCAAGAAAATGACATTGCTAGATAACCTTTTAAAGGTTTAACTATGCTATTGCTCATAATTGTCCTAAATTACTGTTTATAAAGAAACACAATTATTAGATACAGCAGAAATGGTGCTGAGGGGAGATGTGGAGGGAGGGATGGTCGGGTACATCAGCGTCGCAGCAATAATCACTGAAGCAGCAGCTTTCTGCTTTGCTATTGCAACCTGAGTCTTGGTGTTGACAGCACTGGGGAGAAGCAATGCCATGGCCAAACGCAGAGTTTCACGGTTTCAGCACTGTCACCGCAGAAGTTCACATTTCAGACTAGCATCCAACCTGCTCATTGCACAGGCTCGGTGAATCAGGAGGAGCTAAGCACCTTCAGTCTCCACCGAGGTCAGAAGGATGCGCCATGTGCTCTCTGCAACTCAATCTACTGTGTCCCTAACTTCCAAGCAGGTCACATTGAAAGGGTTTGCTTCCATCTAAAGGTGTGGAGATCCTAAGTATTTAGACCACCTAAATGAACTACAGTGTGTAAGAAAAAGGGATAGAGGATAGTCTCAAACGTAAAGCCATACAGCAAATACATGCAATTATTAAACACTTACAAAAACAATTCATAATGACTGCATCTTGCTTACTAACAGGTCTTCTTAATGCAGAAGCAGTTACGCATCACTTCCTGGCCACACTGAATGAACTTCTTAACATCCTTGTTTCTTAGTTTAACATAAAGACATCAGGGCCAGAGGGCTTTTTTTGACACCTGTACATTTTCAACCAGCTGAAGGAGGCAAGGAACCCAAGTATGTCACTGAACACATACGCTTCCACAATTCTGACAGCAAAAATTTCTAGCGTATCCAGAATTGCATTAGCTTTGAAAGGGAATAAGATTTGGCATTGGTGTCACTGTGCATGGGAAAACACATCAGGGAAAGCTGACTAGTGCTGTGAACTACCAGAACACCAACCAATCCTCAAAAATGAGTGCTCTAGGATCCTAAAGATCACGATAAGTTTCTAACTACGCTCTTCTCTGCTTTTACAAGTTTTGCTCTAATGCTTTAATATTTCTACAGCACTAAAAATAATTCTCTGTCTGCAAACACTTTATTAGTTGTGTAACAATCTTATTCTAATTGGGTTTCTGCCTTCAGTAAAATATCTCCAGAGATATTCTCTCTTTGGCCAGTGAAAAGCTATATGAAATGAGTTGATAATTTACCCACACAAAGGTATTTAAATCCTCTACCCCTGATAATTCTTTCTCTTTTGCTTGTTCTGCCTATTGATGGAGCCAGGTTCACCTCGTGTTTAGCATTTTATGTCTGTAATACCTGTTACTCGTCAGCAATCCCATTACAGAGGTCAAAGACTGAGCTGTAATGGAGACTCAGGCACCTTGTCTTTCACACACGTTCCTTTAGGGTGCATACATTGAGCAATGTTGTGATTTTACCATGGAATTTGCTCCCTTTAAAAGTCATGCCAAATTTTGAAATCACCATTATTACTGTCACCAATCCCTTCTTGAAAACCTTGCAGATAGCGTGCAGATGTCCTGACTTGGGCATCTCTTGCGGCTCTCCCACAGTCAGCACGGGTATGCTGATTCACTACGGCAAAGTGTCAAGCCCATCATTCAGAAAATGTTTTCCAAATCTTAATAGCATCGCTGATGTCTTCCCTCTGGTTGATTCCCTTCTGCCTTTCATTTGCAATTAATACATGCACAGCTTTTGCTTACTGTATCTCTAGGAGTGAAATCAGCTAATGAATGATGATGCTTTAAACTTTCTTTACTGATAATTTGAACAGTGCAGGGCCCTGTTGTGATTCATACTGAAAGATTCGGGTCTGACTGCAGTATTAATCCACAGCCCCACGGAACTGGTAGCAGTGGCAGCTTGCCACATCTTTGTAAAAAGCCCAGGAAACTTTGGGACAGATCCACAGCTGGTAGAAGCTGTCACCGCTCCAGCAGCCCAGCTTGGTAAGCAATTCAGGGCAGCCAGGTGTACACCTGAACTCACGAGGGATCACCATTTTCACATATTGACTCATTTCTCCTCAGTAGCCTAAGAGCTATTCATAGCACAATTAGCAAGAAAATAAAAGATTTTCCTCTAGCTGAAAATATCTGAGTGATCTAAAAATACTAATACATTATGGCACTACTTTCAAAAGCACAAGAATGACTTGTAAGCACATCTGGGACTTCCAACAGGGTTTAATTCCTTAATGACACATTTTGGAGTAAAAACATTCTTAAGATTCATACCACTAGGAGAAATGAGGGGTACAGATTTGCCCCTTTTTGCACATAGGGATGCAGAAGCACCTGCTCACCAACACCACTCCAGCCCTGAGCACCTCCTGCCAACAGACACACAGTAGGGGCAGATGGCAGCTCAGCCCTGGCCCCACAAACCAAGCTCTGCCACCTCAGGACAAGGAGCCACAGGCTGGGCAGAAGCACGGGGAAGGCAGGAGGAAGGAAGGAACCAGGATACAGGCTGGTCTTCCTGCTCCTGCCAGTGAAAAATGAGAGCTGAGGTCAGGGATGGTGAAAGGGAAGAATTACAGCCCCAATTTTCCCTCTTCTGGAGCAGAAGGAGCCGCCTGCCACGGCACTGGCACAGACAGTGCTGTCATGGTGATTTTTCTGCCTTCTCAATGTGCTGTCCAAGGCAAGTTCCTCCTTCTCCTCAACTTAGTGCTGGTTGTAACTGGCAGTATTTTCTCCCAGGGCCAAAGAGGAATCAGTGGTTCAAGTGGAGAACCACTTGTTCTACTCTACCTGCTCAGAACCCATCCCATTAGGTATTTTGAGAAGCATTTCAGCCTCTATTTTACTGTTCAACTGCTTTGCAAATCCTTAGGCGTCCTGGGCTGTCTTACAGTAAAAATCCACATGATGCATTTGCATTAGAACATTTTTCCAAGGTCTGTTAGTCTGGTCCCCAAGAGACACTCCCATAATTGAAATGCTTAAGTCCAGAGCTATCAATTATCTTTAAAAACAAAATGGAGTCCCACTAGGAGAAAATTACAGCCAGGTTTCTTTATATGTAGTGGAAATATGGGGATTAATTATCACCACCCCTGTGAAAATGCCTTTAGGGTATGGAAAGGAAACTAGAGACCTTATCTTCCTGAAGGAGACAGCTATAGTCATCCTCCTCAAACGTACCTCTAGGCAAAGTCTACTTGAATCTGGAGCTTGCCTTCTGATTTGAGTAGTCCCATTGCCCAACACATGGACTACATATATATCTCATCTGTAGGATCAGCCACGTGTCTGTATTTATGTAAAAGCTTCACTCGCTGGATTTCTGGAGATACTGTGCAGCCCTGAAGCAGTATGCTCTGCCATCCCACTCACCCCCAAAATGATGTTAAATAAATAGTGTAATTATACACAATGCAGGTACTGCAATGCTTAAACTTCCAGAGCTACATCTCTGGAGCTGAACGAACTCCCAGCATCACTCCTAGGGACGTTACAGCACTGCAGAAAAGACCTGCATAAGGTCTGCAGGCTGAAGGAGACAGGAGCACCTGCAGAATCCCTTTCCCCGCTCCCTCCTCCAGGTTATAACAACATGAAAGTAACAATATTTATTACTATTCATATACCCATCATGGTGTATATTTCTAATCTCAAAAAGTTCTCATTTAATCTTGGCAACTGAACTTAGGTTACTTTCTGAAAGACAGACATGCTCACCAGACATTGTAAAACTTCTGTTGAGTTACTGGGATTAAAGCATCACAACACAAAACCACAGCAAGGACCATCTGCAAACAGGTTTATTTAAAAATTTAAAAATCTTTAAGATTGTGCCCTTAACCATGCTAAGCAATGCCGCCAGAGCTCCTGCGAGATGGACTATCTTTTCAGGTAAAAATGTAACCTTTCTGCTCTAAGCTAAACATGTCAGTTTAAAAGAGCCTACTAAATATTCTTCTACCACAAAGTCACTTTTTTTATTGCTTCTAACGAGTTGCTGCAGTTCAGAAGCTTCCATTACAGCCTGGCAATTAAGTTTCTAATAAACTGAAGAGCTATTAATTGACTTACTCATCTCACAAACCAAGGCAACCAGCTAGCAACCTGTAACCCGTTTTACATCTTCTGACCAAAATTCATTCATGTTTTGCAAGCCATTCCAACTTCATTTGTGTAAACTGCATCCTTCCCCTCTATGTTAGTAATCTTTGATTCTGGGGAAAACACAAAACAAAGAAACATCTGAGAGCACACTATCGTGCCATTGACTGTGTTAAGGGGACCAACGATACAATATTGTGCTGGAATCAGTGCACTGGTGGTAGACCCAGTATCAAGAATTTATGATAATTGAAACCACCGAATTTTTGGAAATACAGTCAATTTGACTCAGTATCAAAAGGTCACTCTATTCAATTTATACTTGATGCTGAGCACAATATTGAGAAAACACCTGAAAGCAAATCATCTTATCAGCAGTTTGGGCCTCAACATTTAATGACTACATAGGCTAATTTGCTGATTACTAAATGCATTACCTATGTTTTAGACTGCATTAGCTCACCAGAGGGGCTTTTTAACTTGTACAGGACCTGACGCTGTAAATGCATTACCAGAAGCTGCACATCTGCAACACTGAAGCATGCCACGGCCATACGATCACGCTGTCCTGCCCAGTGCCAGGGGAGACCAAACAGTCTTCACTGGTGGAGGACTGCAGCAGGAGAAGACCTGGCGTGTCTTGTCCAGTCTACGGTGGGCTAAGTTTGGGCAGAGCTCTACATCAAAGCACACAACTCTACCTATGTCTCTGGTGGGGAAAAACATGAGCAAGGAAAGGCCAGAAGTGCAAAGGGGAGGACAAACCTGATGAAGTGCCACAGAAAAAAGAAAGGCTGGAGTTTTCCTTTGCTGTGCAAGATGGGAAGAGAAGCAAAGGGGAAGGTGAAGTTTGCTTGCTGGCAGCACTGATGGGGAGGCACAGGTAAGCAGAGGAGCAAGTGAGCTGCTGCTGGGGAGGGGGCACACAGGACAGGCAGCCCGACCCACAGGAGTAGCTCACTGCCCTGGGTGTGAGGTTAAGCAGGCTGCCTTCCAAACCCAGCAGCCCGCAGCTTCCCCCCACCCCCCTGCCTCCACCCCCCGGAACAGCACACGGTGCCTCTTACCCATCCTCCCTTCTCAGTTTACAGACAATAGTCCATGCATGTGATAAGGGCCTGAGCAACAACCAGACAGAGATTTTTAATTATTATTATGCACCTAAAATATACAGGAGGGTAGAGAGTCACAGCTCCTGACCAAGGGTCTCAACCCAGACAAGCTCTGACAGGGAATGGGTATCGCAGAAAGAGGGGAAGGGCGGGGGGGAAGGCTGCAGAATAACGTAGGGGAGACATTTGGGACTCTCCCTATGGCACAGCGTTCATTGACCACGTCAGCAGTATTTCAGTCCAAATATTCAACCACTGCTTGCTCTGATTTATTTATTTACTTGATTTATGGTACATGCCCACACTAATCTCTCTATACACCAACATAAAAATTTTCAACATTCATATACCTTTGTTAGGCAGCATGGCATGTTCTGAGGAAAAAAAAAAGAGCCACATCTATTTTGCAGTGATTATTTCACACATGTAACTGATGCAAAACCATCTTTCTCCTCTTGATTATGACAGACATCTCCAAGAAATGCACTTGCATGGTAGTATAGACCCCTCCTTTCCTATGAAGCATAATCTTGTTGGTTTTGCTCATTCTCTATTTCAGTGTTGCATTTGCTTTAGTTTTAATTATATTGGATGTGTCAGGATGTCTATCATAATCCCTACTTCTTTCTAGAGATTTATGACTCTACACAAATATAAATTTCAGGGTAAAATTATATACAATAGAGCAGAGAGGAGTCCACATATATTTTTTTAATTTTGTTCAATTATGTGGAGACTGGTTTTTGTGCAAATGGAACACACACACACAAATTCCTTTTTAAACCTCAAAATAAGACACTTCTATCTGGTGCTTTTACTACTAGAAAATTGGAATTTAATTTGACCAGGAAATTAGCATTTGTAAAGTATCAACTTCATTAAATGCTTTTTATGATGTTTTAATTTTTCAGTGTGTTCAGCTTCATCAAACGTACCACCATGCCTGCTGAACAGGTACAACAAAACCCAAGTCATGTCTCACAGGAAGAAAAACACTGGTTTGCCTCAGACCTGCAGCATGAATGGATCAGTACAACATTAATACATCTGGGCTTCCCATCAATTTTTATTGTGATTTAACTGGATGGCTGCCATCTGGTCTAAGCTGGCTAAAAGAGTTTACTCAGACACAACACAAAAACTTGTTTACAAGACTAGATTAATTTACTCTATATGTTTTACCTATGCTGTATACTCCTGTCTTTAAGTGTCAAAGAAATGGCTCCAACATCCTCCTGGTATGTACCAACAGAAGTGTTGAGTGACACACATACCATAAATGGTTTAGCTGGAGAAAAATAGAGAAAGATAGTAGGTATCAACCCTAAAAAACCTGAGGAACTCACCGTGAAGAGGCAACCCCCCCCTCCCCATCTTTAGATAAGTGCACTCTACTCTTAGCAGGTTAAAACAGTTTCAAAAAACCTCAGTGGTGTTCCCATATCTAAGAAGATGCTAAGCTGCGAGAACACCACAGGTACCTGTACTGTGAGCATCCTAGGATGAAAGCCATGAAAGACTACTTTAAAAGGAAGCACCAGGTAAGAATGTGGACATGCCACAGTAAGGAAGGTGCTAAGAGGTATAGGTAGGTATAGCAATGATCACAGGTGCATTTTGCCAGGCTTTTCAGTTCGCTTCTACAGTCCCTTGAAAACAAAAAATAAGCTTGTCCCAGCAGGCAAATAAGCCCTCACCTCAAAAAGCAGCAATTGAATAGTACATCCTGGTAAACCCCTACAACCACTGAGGACACTCTTCAGGATGAGGAATGTGTCCGAATTTTCTGCTGGTTAATCATCTGTATTTGTCTAGATGTGTCATAATACCCTTAACTGTGTATTTCCTTGATTTGTCACTAGGTACTAAGACTTTAATGCTCTTTCAATGCAATATTGTGTATGTGAATAGAATCCTAAACTAGAGATGGTGATTGTAAAACAGAAAACAATAATAAAAAAATAAAGATTACAGAAAACTATTTGTTTCAAAGCCGTCTCTAGAGCACATCTACTGTTGGTTTGTTTCTGTTTCCTGGAACTCACTAGTCTTCTCAGATAATGTTGATAAAACAGGGTTGACAGTAAAATGTAGAACTAATTTACTAGTTTACACTAAGGCTACCCTGTTCACTTACCCTCAAACAGCCTAGCAGAGTTACATAGTGCAGGCATACTGTGGTGCACACTGCAGTTGCCTCTCTTCTATTTATTTCTTAGTCAAAACTAAATATATTGCTCATTCTCTGCTAGTCTTTTAAAAGTGCGTGTTCCTGACCACCAGCTCTCCATCTGTATGATGTAAAAAAATTACATTTCCCTTTGCAAAGCACCGATGTTAACCAGTCCCTTTTTCATTCTAAATGTTGAAAGTCAACTTGGGCTTTTTTTTGCCCTCTTTAAAAATGACCCATAACTGGCAGTCAAGTCCACCTGTACTTACCAATGCACTAAATATCTTTATTAATTAGGCCATGAGTTCCTTTAAGGCAGGAACTGTCTTTTTGTTATGTGTTCACAGAACCCCTTTCCAAAAGGTGTCCTGATTTACAACTGGGTGTTGAGATGCTGCCACAGCACCTGTAATAAATAATTTAGGGTATTTCAACTTAATCCTGCTAGTAACCAAAAGAAAAAGGACCTGGGCCCAGATGTTCAGCTGCTGTAAATCAAGGCCTCTCCACAGGTTTTAATGTAGCTATGCAGATTTACAGTAGCTGAGGACCTGGTCCTCTGCTCTTTGGGTCTGTTGCTGCTGAATCTGAGAGTCTATCTACTGTATCTGTACCAACCTGTCCCAGGCCTAACAGCAGTCCAGCCAGAGGCCAGTAAGGGCTGACTCTTTCTCCTTATCAAGTGAGTTTCACAGCTGAGCACCACATTGCTATGACTAAGAACATGAGTTTAGAAGTGGCTTGGGTTCATCTTGCCTACCTCCCCACTGGAAACGCACTGATGTATTTGTTCATGTCAAGCACTTCTTCAATTTAAAAGTTATCCCCACTGAAGTTAACACAAGGTATAATTTCAGCCTATGCAGGTGCCAGATGCACAGCCAAAACCCCACAGGGTGTACCTAACCCCAGGAATAAGAAGTAAATTGCAGCCGTTTGAATACTGAGCCAGAGGTGGGACCCTGCAGATCACTGGCTTCAACACAGCCCACGTTTTCCTGGCTCAGACGGCCTCCCTTTATACAGAGGTGTTCTGCCCTGCTCTGTGGCACCCAGAATGAGGGGGAAGAGAAGGAGCTGTGTGACTGGAAACAGCCCAAGACAGAAGAGCTGCACTCCTGATCCAGCGGGCTGGGAAGGGAAAACCTGTTTTAAGTGACACACTTGTGGGGCAGAAGGCTGGAGCTACCTTTACCCCAGGCAGCACACGACCTCCCGTCCTGCCTATTTTAGAGGACAGGATACTGCACCCAGCTCTTGCTCAGCTAGCTGAGAGGAGTGGGTGGGACTACTCATGTTTAGGTAGCAATAAAATCCTGTTTTGTAAACCTATGTAAAGATTACACACACACCACCAGACAGAAAGGGAGGGGAAGGAAAGGAGAGAGGAATGGGAAGCGGGGAGAGAGAAGAAAGTAAACACAGTTGCTCTTCATTCTATACATTCAGGGGGGGAACCATACAGTATTTCCAGTAAAAAAAAAAGCTATCCATAAGTACATAACATTGCAAAGTTTTATCCAGCTGAAGCACAAGCCACCAGTGTGCAATGAGCACTGCAGTATTTTACAGCTGCATATGGCCATGCCCCCCGTTTCGCCAGCAAAGGGAGCCCCAAACCCCGAACGCGTAACACTGACCCCAGCCTGACTTCCCTTGGATTAGAGCAGCACCAAGCGTCACGCAGCAAAGTCAATGGAGTTAAACCAGGACAGATTAAGTGTAAGTGAGAAGCAAATCAGGCCTTTTATGTCTGCCCTTTCTTCCCTGAGATAAACCAAGTATGTTCCTTCTCCCTCAGACGCATTGATAGCAATAGCCTAAACTGCCCCGATTGGGTTTCACCAGTGGCAACGCAGAAATATTTCCATTAGGCTGGGTCTATAAAAATCCTCCTTTCACTCCTGCGCTTCTACGATTTCCAAACAGCAAAGCCTGACATTCTGGTCTCTGACAAGCAACACTTAATAGTGGGACATTTGAAGAAAAAAAAAAAAAAAAAATCTATACGAAGAAAGCTCTTAAGACAAGATAGGCTGAGCTTTGCACCACAAATGGTTTGTTTTAGCTATCTCTCTGCCTCCTGTAAGACGGAAATCAGACAGCTTACTGGCTTAGCTTGTTAGGCCAGGTTAAAGGGATGCAACGCTGAAAGGCTCTTACAGAAGCTTACCCTTGGACTAAAAATAGCAGGCACTAGAGAATTATCTTAAATACTACCAAACTTGTTCTGCACTGTGAATGCAGATAACTGTAATATGTTTCCATTTTTGGTAGTTTTAGAGCTTTTTAAAGTTATGCTCGCTTTAGCTGACTATTTAATTAGTTTCTGATTCTATTTGCCACTTTTCCTCTCAGAGATATAGCCTGAGGGGTACTTTGCCTATGAATCCTTTGTATTTAGCAGCGTTGCTATTGTTAACATCTAATGAGCTGTTGGATTTGCCAAACACTCGGTATAGGTACAAACGCTTCTTTGAAATAGAAATGTTTAACACACAGCAAATAGCAAATCAAAAGATACTCTAACGCAGCGTCCTCACTCTCTCATTGCATGTCTCATCAAAAGACAGTAAAAATAAAAATCTGCTTTATTACATTTAATTCTGAAATTCCAAAATGCGTATCCAAGCAAGCCATTTTTAGCTAACCGCCTGGGACTTTAGAAGAAAAACAAATGATTTTTGGTACCATAAGAAGACTTGCACATATAGGCAAGGCTCCATGGTCTGACACGGTCCCCTGCCAGCTGAACTGTGGAGCTATCAGTGCTTTCTTTGGGGTAAAACTGTTAAGACCCTACAGTCTTTAATGAAGCTCCCTCACCTTTGAAACATACAAAATGAGCTTTTTTTTTTTTTTTTCTTTATGAGGCTACAAGTATTTACTTTTAAGTGGTCTTAAGCAGGATACCTGTTCATCTGCTCCTCACTGAAAACCATGAGAAGATATCAAAACAAAGAAACTCCAAAGCAAAGCAAAAATGTTCTCTGTCCTCACATACTTTCCACTTGTGCTACAGTCAGTCAGAAAGACATCACCCCAGAAATCAGTTATGTGGTGTAACATCCCTGCTGCTGTTGTTGCCTCAGCTCTCTGCTCTTCTGCAGACACCACCATCGTGGGCACTTGCTGTATGAGCTCAGATCAGGAATGTCACAGGGTGTAAGCAGCAAGTGCCTCCTCACACTGATTCCTGCCCGCTGCCTTCCATACGATGTCTTAAGTACTACACCAGTTTTGACACCTGGATGATTGCCCTAACAAAAGTAGCAAATGGAAACTGATTCAGGCAGGTATTTTAGCATGCCTTCTAGTATTTTTCCTTCTCTGGTTTTACTGCAACTTTTTTTGTATGTCACGTTTAAAAAATCCACCTTGAGTAAGGCCAACATTAGATACAAATGCTGGGCAAAGTCAAGCTAAAACACAGTCATGCCGCTGAAGGTAAGTTCCTCCTCTTATTGGGCAGGCGTCATATCTGACTGCTCTGGAGCTGGCAGAGCCTGTCCTTTCAGACACAATTTTTATTTGACCCTCTTTCCAGGGTGAGAAACGTTTTCACTCTTAAATAATGGTGGAATTCACAAATTCCCTCAGCGGACATATACCCAGTGCTTTTAAAAGCTCATGCATAGTGGCATAACCTAGCCACATGTCTTGTGACCGCCATTAAAACCCTCCATATGTCTTCATTTGGGAAGCAAGTTTTCTTTTTGAGTCAGGAGTTAAGTTCACAGCCTCTCTGTCAAATAAACAACATGTCTGTTGTCATCTGGCTGCTGAGCAAGCCTTGTCTTTGAAAATATGCACTCTGTGATTTTGGCCATCTATTTCTCAGCCCTTCCTTCCAGTCACGCAGCAAAAATTAATGCTCCATCTTCATTATGATGATTAACATTACTACCCACTTCCTGCAATTTAAATTTCTCCTGGTGAAGGGTTAGTCTAGCACTACCAAGACAACAGCCTTATTGCACTGAATGACTCTAGTCACACCATAAGGGGAAAGTACCTGTAGCAGGTACACACACAGCAAAAAGACAAGACCAAAAAAGGAGGATTATAATCCCTACTTTATAACAGAGCATTTGATGCGCAGAGATTAATCAGCTTCTCCAGGACAGAGAGTGCCCGTGGGCATGGTGGAGTGCAGGGCTCCAACAAACACCAGCCTCCTCTTCCAAGCAGGAGACCACATTTCACCAGTGCCAACAGTGTACACAGTCCTTGTCCCAAAGCACTTGCAGCTGATCTTCCAGTTGACAGAAGAGAACTGAACAATGTTTGTCAAGTGTTCTGGGGTCACAATGTTACTAACGGGAGGTTCACTTTATGCATTCATGGAACTTGGTGATTTTGCCATTTTTTTGTACAGAAGTCATCCCCATCACATTTGCTCACTTAGTACTGGCATTCCAGAATGGAGTCTTCCAGAGAAAAGTTAACACAGAGACAGTAATGAACAGGGACACACAGGCTGGTGCGTCAGATGTACCTCCATACCAGAAAGTCACAGGATACCTGTACGATGTGGCAGATGTTAGGGAGAATGTCAGTGCACTACACCAAAACAGACAAGTTTGGACCAGTGGGAAGGAACACAGTCATGACCAAGTTCAAAGGTGAGCACTGAGGCCATTTGGCTTAACGTGACAGGCTGGGCCACCAGGTATAATATAACAACAACTCAGCAAGCATCTTGGAAAAACAAAGTCCACAACACATATTGTTTGAGTGCGGCCCTCTCTTTGCATAACTTTCAAAAGATAAAAACCAGAAAGCATCCAAAGCTGTGCGGGTAAGTCATTACCTGTACAGATAGTCACACATTGCCCCAAGGAAAGATAAGCAGGAGAAAGTGAACTGAAGCTTCATCTCAAAGATTCCCAGATTAGTATAAAACAAGTAGGAAAACATTTTACTTCAGAATTTGGATGGTACTTGGAAAAAAAATATTCACAAAAGCAACCCCTGCTGGTCTCCATCAGGCTGCCATGCTGGCAGCTTTATCGCTCATAGGCCCCAAGGAGCAGAGCCCATGGGAGGGCAACGCACGGGGCGTCTGCAGTGTCCAACCACCTGCCAAGCAGAAAAAAAAAAGAGAGAAAAAAAGCTGTTGTGTTGCTGCCCCCCATTCCTACTGTATACGTTTTCTGTTCTTTTCTTTGCTAGTGAAAAGACTACACTTCCTAGCTATAGTAATAGCTCAAGATCAGGGATCTGCTGTTAGCGACCTTCTGAGCTGAAGTGACAGCCTGAGATGTGGCACTCGTTTGCAGACTTTCATATGTAAGACTGTGTCATCTACCACAGCCTGCAAAGGTCATTACAAAGTCCGTAGGAAGTCAAGACAGCAGTGATGGAGGAAGAAAGTGTCTTTGGCACAGGCTCAGGGATAAAATACTTTCTCAAAGACATTTGTGGGATATCAGGCAGAGTGAATTGGAATTAGGATGAGGGATCGTGCCATTAAAGCCAGCAACAGATTAAGTCCTGATGATTTTCCTTGTGTATAAGGTGGGAGAAGACAGGCTAGATACTGTGTGTTTATTGAAGCACGAAGGTTAGCGATAAGATATAATCTAACCAAATCATGGAATGATATTTGGAAAGATACTCAAGAGTTACAGTGCCTGAATTAGCAGGTTTGTCTAATACCTATAGGCAAAATTATGCCCTGATGCAAAACAAGTATTGGATTCCAGAGAGGGAGATCATCAGGAGAAGTGGCCCCTGATCCTTCATTAGTTGAGTAGCTCTCAGGACCAGAAATGACACCTGCATGTATCCAAAGGTACAAGTATTCAAGAATTAGGAGGTAGACATCTCCAGGAATTTTGGAGTGTACAAATTTGGCACTAGGAGATGCATTTTCTTTGAAGATAAACAATTCAGATGGATTCAGACATTTAAATAGCAGTCATCAGTATCTTCTAGGCTTTCATTCCAAGTCTATGAGTGTTTTGACTCCTTTGCTATTGAAAACAAGCATGTTATTATGCCACACTATTGCCCTGCCATCTTCCTGCACACACAGCTAACTTGCTAAGGCCTCTCCCACGGAAAGTTTTGGCTAACAAGTTATTAGTTTCAAAGTTAAAAAAGATACCATTTTAGAACCGAATAGAGCACTTGGAATGAAAACTGAAGCCATGCAAAATTTGACCGATTTCTCATCTTAAAGCCTCTCAAGAGAAGCTTGGCTAACTTGTGCATGGCTCTTGCATGAAATACAGAAGTTTGCCATGAAATCTGTTTTTCTTTTTTGAGGTCATCCATGCTCAGCTCTTAGATTTGATTCTCTAGGGGGCAACAGTGATGAGGACTAATGTCAACTATCTCCAAATCCCTGCAACTTTGCTTTTCACAATGATTTAAAAAAAAATAAATACTCTTTTTTTTTTTTTTTTTAATTAGGGAATATACCACTATTGCTAGGGAGGAATTTTAAAGAAGTAACAGTATATGGCAAGTCTTGATCAGAAATGACTAGAGAATATAATGCAGTCTGGACAATACATTTGAGGGACATCTTTATAAGAGCTCTTTTAAAGACTGATTTTGGGGAGGAATTGGGAAAACCTAGCCTCTCTGTTAAAAGGGCAATGAATTCTACTGTAGGATCTCTTCTTTTGCTGACTCAGTGAAGACACATTTGTCATTCAAAGACAAATTAGAAAAGGGCATGGATCGTGCTACATAGATGCTTAGTCTCAGTTATCAGCCAGGTACAGGCAGCTTCCAACGCATCTACCTCCAAGTGCATCTGAAAAAAAAAAGGCAATCTCTTCTGGTGGATGTGGACAGAACATCTTTGTCAAAATTTCAGTTTGAGCAAATACTGCAAAGCGGTTTAGTGCAGGGAGGATTTGTCCCTGCAGAAATTGACACAAATTCCTTTAGGACAGGGGCAGCCACCCCAACCACATAGCTGGGATTGCCAGCAGATAGAATTAGGAAAACTGGAAGATAACACTGTGGCCTAATGTAAACTCTTAAATCTGCTGTAAACATAGCGGTAACGCTGGCACACAACAAAACTGGTATCTGTCACTGCACTCCCAGAAGCAGGTGTAGGGAAGGACAAGAGACATGACTGGGTTTTTGTTCATCCTTTGAATTTGGGTTGGGGAAAAAAGCAAGCTGACAGAAGCTGTGGCAAATAGCTAACATTACAGTGGTGGAGGGCAAGCTGGAGTGATTGCGTAGGACGGAATAATGGGAGATCAAGTGGAAGGGTCCAGTTTGAGGTTCCTGCTATGTGTGTGGTGCAACTTGGAATAACAGGCTCGACAAGGCAGCATTCCTGGTTGTCTCAAGTTAAGACTGACAGAAAAGCCCTGAATCCACAAAAGCCATGCTGGGAAAAGTTTGTGGCATGCTTGCTGGGCCACGGCAGACATACATACACATGTTTCATAAACAAGGATTAGGAAATAGGAACTATCATAAGCTGAAGTTTAGGGATAGGTCTTTTTCCTTCTAAAGGGTCTAAAAATCAAAGTTTCACGAGTCTGATCTTGTGAGAGATCCAGAAAGAGAACGACCACCTCTGTGCAGCACAGGGCTGCCCCTAACAAGCTCTTTTGTGTCCAGATGGGGTCCACAGAGAGACAGTTCAAGTGCATCTGGACTGTGTTCACAAAGCTGCAAGTGCTGAGAGTGGAGTGTATGGTGATGCTGATGGGAGAATTAGGCCTCCATGGCCTATTAGCTCTGACCATACCGGATTTGAACTGACTTGGTGTGGAGACCCTGACATGATTCCTGCTCCCTAATACCGTGGGGAAGTTCCCCAGGCAGCCACAGCAGAGCGCAGATTCCTGGACACCATTTGGGTCTGTACAGGGGACAGCCAAATAATACTTCCCAACTCAGATCTGAAAACATAATACAGAGACATCACCTAACTCCGCAGGAACCTGCTTGGTACATTACCGTCACCTCTAGCCAGAGCTCATAGCCCGGTAGGATCCCAGCTCTTCCAGATTTACTCCAGGTCCCTCCATCACTTTCTCTGTGATCCTGCAGGAAAGGTTTGCTCTCTCTCAGAACAGAGCCTAGCAGAAACATCAATATTGAGTGAAAGCCAATAAACCCACCCCAGCACCCATCAGCACTATGCAGAGGCACACTTACGGCCTTGCAAGAGCTCAGCCTGATCTGGCAGTAAGAGCACTGTATCAGAGCTAACAAGCCCTATCTGACTGGTTAAAAAGGGAGCAGAGCATCTTCCCAGTTACAGTATTCCTTAGCTTCCTAGTCTTCTGGGGGTTGTTTTTTTATGTTGTAAATTTAATTCTTCTGCTTAGGTCTGGAGATAACCAAGTCTTCATGCTGGGATACTACTTAAGGCAGCTTCTCCCCAGGTTTGGTAGTTCTAAATCATGTTGACACAGCTGCAACTTCAAGCTAGCATCTCCTAGCTGTGTGGTAGGTTAGAACTTTATTCCCTGGGCTGGGCAAGCTCAGCAGTCTGTAACCATCTCTAGCTGGCTGGGAGGAAGAGGAGGCTGGTTAGACAGCAGTGTTCCCAGGACTCTGAAGGAAGAATAACTTCTCTTCACTCACAAGCCCCAAGGACCAGCTCTTTTCTTCTTTCACCACCTGTGCTCCTTCCAAGGACTCCAAAGTGCACACCATAACACAGATATGGAGACAAGGAACCAGGCATACCAGCTACTAAAAGGCCACATGGAAGTACTGCAATTAACTCATGGGATGAGATTTTCAGGAGGGTTAGATATCCAGTGACAATATTTATAAAGTAAATGCACAAGGAAGTAATGTGCCGCCAGAACTGTGACAAAAAGATTGCATAGAAAGTTATGCATTATGGATGATTCAGCAATACCGTAGATAGCACAGGCTCCAGCAAAAAAGAGTGAAATCATCCCTATCTTCCCATTTGTTGGCAGAATTTTAACAAGGGGCTCCTGGGAGCTCTTGGGGACCCCTCCATGGCTCAACAGACAAATTAACTCATCAAAGGGAAGGTAGGGATGATTAACTAACAAGAGCCCCCTCCAGCCCATCAACTGACGCATGGTTATTTACCCAGATGGTGTTCACCTACCTGAAACTGGTAATGACATTCTCAGATCAGATTTACAAAAAAACATAGACAATAAGGTGCTGCAAGACTGACATGATAGGAGTCATTGGTCTATGATGCTCTAGACTGTGCCAGAGGCAGCAGAGCCGTTTTGTAATGTTAGCCTCTGTTTTGTAATGTTATCCTCTCTGCCCAAGAGATTTCCTGTTGCAAATGGGAGGCTCGGTCTCCAGAGAGGCATCTGACCTGACCCTTCCTATATGAGAGTGGGATCAACAGCAAAGAAAATGACAAGGGATGGCAACATTCCCATCACATACAAGCAGAAGCAGTTTGACACCTTTTCACTGGAAATGGATGAATGTCTCTGTAGTGTTAAGAACCATGCAATTTTTTCTTATGCCTTAGAAAAAATACCCACAAGTTTTTTTCTGGCTTTTCTCCAGATGCAGCTGAGGTGACAATTGGTAATGTTTTGGCTGGTATCTTCATACTAGTGTGAAGAGTGCTGGTTGGGCTTTTAAGGACAGTAAATACAATCAAGAAAATCCACACTAGTCCCGGAAGGGGGGAAAAAAGTAAAGCAAACACAAAACCAGATAAAGAATTTCAAATGTGCATCACTTTCCCCCAGATAGGTAGAAATAAAAGCCTATTGCTCCCTTTGTGCATGCCTGGAGTGTCAAATGCTGTACAGGGCACATCCAACCAGATGTCAATAAGCATGCACTTAGGTTTTTGTTTATTAAAATAATTGCATATGTATCCCTTTTAACCTGACACCTTTAAGATTTTACTAGTCCAACAACAGCCTATGAAAATGAACAAGCTAAGGACCTGCGGAAGTTAAGACTAGCCCAAGAGGTAGGTTTCCTTATATGAAAATTTGACATGAAAACTGAGGCCAGACTGAGAACACTCTTGACTGCCACCCATCTTCCTCTGAAAACTGGCATTTGGCCATGATGGGCTTCTTGCTATACACAGACACTCCTGGAGATTCCATGGTTGCTTAAGACTCCAGTGTAAGATTTTCCAAATCAGGAACTCATTACCCATTCTAATACAGTGTCATTTTAAGGGGGGAGAAGCAGCAGCAGAGGAACACAGAAATAATTCCTCAACTTCTGTTGTCATTGGCCCTGCCTAAGCAGGTGAGGTTGGACCAAATAGCCTCCTGAGGTCCCTTCCCACTTCAACCATTCTGTGATTCTGTGAAGCCTTCCTCCGCTCCAAGTTCGTTTTTCACCCTTTACCAACCACACTGTTACCTGCACTAGCCGGCTGCCCACACCTCACCAACAAGCCCTCCTCAAGTGTGGACAATAGACCCAAGGTCCTCTTCGCTCACTCTCAAGCTACAGGGCCTGGAAGAGTGGAGCACGTTATAGTTAGATGCAGCTAGTCAACCGAAGCAGATTTAATTAAAAAAAAATATCCTGAATACTACAAGATTTTTAAGACTCTTACCATACCTGCTTTTCACTTCGGGCCACTGACTGCTCTGTGGAAATGTGCAAGCCCGCAGCATTCTCACCAAAGTCAAAATCCCAGTGAGAAGTCTCACTTCCATAATGTTTATTACCTGCACTCTCTGATGCAGCTCCTGAATCATTATGTCACAGTTTGAACAGCAATTTGGGAGAACAATGATTGTTGTCATTTTTTTAACGAAGGTTTAGAAATCCTTTCAGAAACAATTTTGAGTTCCCTCCAGGAGAACTACCATTCCAGAAGAAAACTCCCATTGTTTCTTCTAGCAGCTCACAGGGAAGCGGAATTTTCCTCTGACCAAACCAATCCTCCAGATAACCATTATCACCACCTCCTTGCAAGGAATCTCTTGGGTGAGAAACAAGTTTTCCACCCAATTTCTCTATTTTCACACAAGCGTGTCTCCTGTAGGAGAGATTTGCAGTCTGTCAGACCACTTGATGGACTACCCCTCCAAATCCCTATAAAGATTTAATATTGCTGAGCCCTCAAGGATCAGATGTGGCAGCAGAGAGAAGAGTAGAGATGTAGGAAGTTCTCTCTGCCTGTTTGACACCTCTAACCCTGTAACGTGCTTGCAAGGGCTGATCCTTTTGAACTTTGTGCGATGAGCTAGCTGGCTGTGACCAGTTCAGGCAACTCAAAGCTGTCATAAATCAACAAGTCAACAACACTTGCCCAAGGCTGCCACCACGGCTTCTCACAGAAAATACTCTGTTCTTCTGATTACCGTCTTAGTGATTAGAAGTACCCATTATGGACCAGCACCCCATTGTGTTACTCACAGTAAAGCACAAAAGCACAGATGTGTGTGAGGAAATGGAAGTATTATTCCAGTGCATTACACAGCTCAGGCTTCATGACAACACCAAAATCTCAATAGGTTTTGGTTTTGTGCTTTCATAAACAAAACCCCGTGATTACTGCATGTGGTAAAAAGGAAACTCCAATCATGGGCCTTTAGACTCATCACCACCACAAAGTGCTAATTAATGTCTCAATCATTATGAAGCAACGCTGTTGCTCTGTTGTGTCAGAATGGAAAACTCGGCCAAAGCCACCAGCTACTCATTGCAAAGGGGGCTGATTTCCACCGAGATCTGAAACCAGCCTCCACAGCTGAGCATGCAGGCATACACAGTCAGATCGCTGTGTGTGCCAAGGATGCAGTCTGGCATTTGCAAACACAGGCACCAAGATCCCGTATGCACTTGCACAAAACTATTGAAATAAAAAAGAGACACTGGAGAAAAAAAAGTCCCCAAAAGCTGGTAGGGGACACTTCTCCAGAACGGATGCAAATTTCTGGTGCATCTGAGTATTAAGCATGCTAGTATAGCAAGAGCTACAGTGGATAAGTTTTTACAGATACACATACACACGCTCTTCCTTATGTTTTTTCCTGTTCATGGGAAAAAAACCAAACTATTCAATACCACAACTTTCTCCCTGCAACAAATTTGCTCTGTGCAATTTCCTCCTCCTGACCTATACACGCACAATAGGTTAGCCACACTAAGAAAAAACAATTCCTAAATTAAGCCCTGCTATGATTTTATACTTCTGTAATGGCACGGACCCGAGTTAATGTTAAGTGGGATGGGGCAGCAGGGGAAGAGCATGCCAGGGTTAAGATGGAGCGTTTAGTAGCAATTAGCAATGATGCACAGTGCAAAAATAGCAACAATAAAAAAAAAAAAAAGGTTACACTAGAAATAAAACCATTAAGGGAAATAAATTTAACAGTTTAGCCAATTAGCATTTGTCTAAGAAAGGCAAACTTTCGGTTGCTGTTGTTAAGCAAACGGGAAAGAAAAAACCAGAATAATCTTATCAGAAATATTTACTTCCCACTAGCAGTGACTCTGGGAGTGTTTTTCTAACAAAAGCCAGAGCCACTGTCCCACTTTTTTGTGACCCTCTCTGCAGTTCTAGGGAGAAAATATTTAGTTCAACATTATCGTAAGCTAGAATATGGCTCTATTTATGTGACAAGTTGACAACATACAATTTCATGCTTGTTGAACTGATCTGTGTTATATATTCACTGCGAATATTATGAAGCCTCACCATTATAAATATGAAACAGTATACACTTATTCAAAATAACTCCAGCAGTAGCAATTTATAGCTCAGTTGTTTGTGTGCTTATGAAGTCCAAATGCCACCTTAAGAAGCTGCATCTCACTAAAACAGATGTGGAGTGTGACTGTGACCAAAGTGGATTTAAGATGACCTCTGTGGAAGGAGGCTATTACATTTTTGTCTGTATGGCAGCTGACACCAGTTTGTATTTAGATACGTAGCCAGTGGGAACACAGTGTAACATGGTGTCCTCAAGGGCTGGTTTTAACATGGGCCAAGACATTTTTCTAATGACCTAATTAGCCTACTACTCTTCTAGTGAGTGTTAGTCTTCCCTCTTGCAAAAAGGACAGGCACTCTGCAGAGCACAGCCACAGTATCTCAAGCCATGGCTGCTTCAGGTGAAATATCTCCTTAATGGGACTGTGAAGGGGATCAGTCGCATTTTCTTGATTGTGTGCCTGGGGAATGGTCTTGGTGGCCTCATATATCAAACAATAAACCCTCAAAGCAATTGGGTTTTGCTCATTTGGGACTTCTTTCCTGCCTGAAGGTTTCAACCAACATGCAAGGTTCCCGCATTAAAACAGAGACGTGTTTATACAGTTTGTAGTTTGCCTAGGCAGGAAAGTAAAGGGAGCAGCAGCACACCTTGCTAACACTAGATACAGAGCATTTGCATAAACTCTTACCAATTACATAGCAGCCGCTTTGAGTAAAATAAATTCCACTTACTGCTAGAGCCCTTTTAAATGTCAGCATAGCTAGTCATAGATGATAGTTTACATACATCGTATACCCATAGATGTGATGTTATTGCACCGGTCTCCTATTTAGTAGATGCAGAAACCTGAGTCAGGCCAGAGACACTGGAAAAGGTAATGCATTCAAACACACAAGGAATGTGACATTGCTCCATTAGGAATATAAAAATTCTGCCACTTTCACCCATCCTCTGGTATTTTCTTCCCCTGAAACTTAGGGTCTTTCTCCCCCTCTCACAAGTGCTTTTTATGACACATTACTACCTTTTATTGTTCTTATAAAGTTTCCCATCCCAAATCTGCATCTTTTGCCTTTTATGTTTATTGTTGTATTAAACGCACAATGTTGTCTGTTTCCCTACTAAATCTATCCTGTAACCACATACTGTACATTCATTTCTCTAGGACCTCAGTAACTCTTATCTGTTTGCTTTTATGATCTCTTATGAACTGCTAGGAATAGCAATTTGCAGCGCTGTTTGTAAAGTCATCTCAGCCTGAACTCAGCCTTCCCCCTTTTTGCCATACAGCGATACTCTGCAGTGAAATCCCATTTGCCATAGAAGCATTTCATTACAGGATGCATTTTAGAGGGACAAGTTCCCAAGTACCCTACGTGTGCTTATCATGTAAAACATTCAATGTTTACGAATCTGAATTTCAAAAAACCTACTTATTAGAGCTGGAAACTACATGTTGATACGAGATGGTCCAGTGCTAGCTTCGGATTCACCAATATGCTGCCTGCTCTACGTTACTGCCCAGAGCTATTTAGCTTGTGCTCTCAGAGTCCTCAGACATGCTGCTATGCCATTCACACAATCTCAGTTCTTTTAAGCACTTTGATAAGCTTTATTCTGCCATTATACCATCTAGAACATTAAACACAATGTTTAAGTTGTATGTTAAATCACAATCAGTTCCTATTAACTGTTCCAAGCTCCTCATTTTTATCAACAGTTACTTTATTAAATCCTTAATAATATAGATGGAATAGTTAGTTAATTTGTGTGTTGAGCCATGGATGTTAATTTGTAAACATAATAACATACTGCAATCATTTGCATAATAGCATTTTAATCTTTTTAGTAAAAGCTGTAATTCCCTACAAAGTACGCTGCAGTAGAAACTAAGTGACTATTGGTAATAATAAAAAAGGCCTTAAAATTCTGATCCTATTATAGTGTTGGAACATACCCAAACTGCTACCATAATCTCTGAAATGTTACTGTTCTCTGATTTAGGTGTCTGTGTCAAGAATAAAAATGAAGTATAACTGGTAGCAGTAGACTATTTCCTAAATGTAATTTAGTATTCACTAAGCACCAGCACTTTGCAAATAGCTCTGAGGCTTTCCTTCAAAGTTCAGAGCTCTAGTTATGCATATTGTGTGAGGTACACCATGCAGCTCACCTCCAGCCTCTGTTGTGCTGAATAGATGGCTATGATAAATCATGCTGATTTGGCACTGAAGGGCATCAGCCATCAAGGATTTGACTACTATGTCTTTTTTTCCCTGAGATTATATCTCCTTGAACTGCCTGCCCTGGGCTACTAGTTTTGGAGAAAATTAAAAAGTGGAAAAAATGTTAGGGAAGCCAGTACAGAAACTCTGTATAGGCTCAGCTCTCTGGAAACCCATTAACACCAGTCACAAGACTGGCAAAGAAAACATTGGTGGTTGTTTAAAAGTCAGGCCAAGTCATTTTACGCAAGATCTGGTAATTCATTAATCAATCTGGCTGCAAACCTTGAATGAATAACCTGAAATGCTGAAAGAGACTGGCAGCACCACAGAACATGAGGGATTTTATAATCTGAACCATTACAAATTACCCTGGTGATGTTTAAGGCTCCCCTCTATCCTCACCATCTTCCTGATGCAAACCTTTCCAAATAAATAAGAAATCATTTATCTCCACGAATTTCCCTGCTGCCAGGGGCAAGACAGTATGCATTTCATTGTTCGTCTCTTTCTCTTCCCACATTCTCATTGCTTGTAATACAGCGAGGTTTGGCAGCCTACAATAAAACATAGTAGCCTATTTAGGCTTTCCAAATATGTGGCACATAGCACAGTCTTGAAAAGTAACCTGGGCTATACCTACGCAAAACAATTAAAAATAAAGTCATCAAATATGGTGAGCATCTCTCTGCAATACAGAATTATGAAAATAAATGACATCCACGGAAGGGCAAGAAATGTGGGGTTTCTGAAGCCTTTTTAGGTTCAAAAAAGTTTTTGAAGGTTAAAAAAAGTCAAGTATGAGAATACCAGATGAATCTTTATGATTTTACAAACATTCATTATACTTTAACAGGTTATTGCCTACCTGTGGGCTACATTTTCTCTTAGCATCAGTTGAGCTATTTGTAAGCAGTGCCAACAAACAGCTCTATCCACCATAGGCATCTTCTTTCTTCATAATGCTAGGCACGGGTCATAAATAATTTTAAAAATTACTAACCTTACATGATAAGGTATGGTATATTTGAAGAAGCCTCGGGGGACAACAGTTTTCGTGCACAAAAAGCCTTTTCACTTGTGCCACGTTAAGCTGTATGGCTGTTCATGTTTTCATGTAGCGTTGGCTTTGAGAATGAAAAACAAGTAATTCTGATTTTCAAAAAGCAGCCAAATCGATTTTTTAGATATACAATTTTTTAAAGTCTAGTTCTTCACAAATGCAAATCATGAAAGTGAATGATGTAGTGAGCCATCTAAATAACTGGTCTTGGGTGACTTGTTAACTATTTACTTGCATGAACTTCTGTCAAGACAGTGCCCTGAGGGGCAAGAACTCCTCCGTTTTATCTTTCCAGTACTCAGAACAACAGGCAAAGAAAACTAGGTGAAAAACAGAAGTGATCATGCTGTGAATAGAAAGAAATCAACTAATTCATAATATGCGCACATACACACATTGGTAAGAAGAGCATCCACGATGGGGCAGACAGCACCTGCTTGATTCAGGACTAGTATCGGTAACATTGGCATGGGAGTAAACTAACACAGTGATGAATTAGGTGCATCTACAAAATACTGGTGTGTTTTAATACTAGGGTGAAAGCCAGTATCTCATCACACCTAAGCGGATGAAAGCAGGGATTTATACTCAACAGTTACATACTATCTAGACTAATTGGACCTTTATCTCACTTGGCTCCTGTTGCTACCATCGCTATTAATAATTTCTAGTCCGTGAGACTCCCAGTGCCACTGGAAGTGTCTAAGCTTGTGGGTACTCGGCTCAAATGAGCTTCCAGGAATGTGATTTGCAAAAAGGTTGAAAATTCACTCTCTCAAACCCAAGCTCTTCTTTACAAAAATGCACCAGAGACACCCAGGAACTTTGTAAAGGGCTTTTGAACACTGGCCCTCACCTAGACAATGCCACTACCTCAAACGGGAGTGAGTGTGCTTCATTCAAGGTTAGGTCCGTCAATTAACATCACACAGCTTGTGCAATTAATGCTGCTCTGGTACATCTCGGCATTTGCTTGCCATTCTGGTTCTTTCCCTTCCACCCCAAAACAGACCGTATTTCTATTTCTGTATGACAAGGCCTCATCTGGAAGCTTAAGTTAGATGAAAGATAAAACATATGACTCCCACAATGATAAAATGGGAGGAGGGGGGAGGGAAAAAAAAGTTACTTTCTTTAAAAAGAAAAGCCAATGCAGATCAATATGGAAAAATCTAGAGATTACCAAATAGGAAACTACACAAAACTTCCATTCTCTCAGCTAAAACAAATAGTTCCTCACAGAGTATGTAAGACAGTCTCTGGAGGAAGAAGACAACTTCTTCAGTTCTTGAGCACCCCCAGTCGTCACATTACAGAGCAGCAGAGGCGAAAAACCGTGCAAGGTATCCAGCTGCACAATGGAGAATGGGGACAGGGTTAATGTATGGGAGGAGAGAATAACTGTTTCATTCCCATGTTCCTAAGCCAAGCAACCAAGAAATGTAAATATAACAAACTATGAAGCTAAAAAGAGTCTAATTTTGTACTGCAGTATTGCAAAGTGCTATTAGAGCACAATTTGTCCCTACAGGTAAGTGTGGGCCAAGCTGTGCTGTCAGAGGCAGTGATGCACCCTGCAACTGAAGCTGATGAGCGCGAGGAAATCCAAGCATTTGCAAAGAGGACAAGAGAATCTGTCTGTTAGGAAAGCAGCAGCATATTTCAATTCCCAGTTATTATTTCTGACCTATTAGTTGCTGCCTAGATGCGTTCTCCAAGCTGCATACCACCTATTTCTTCACACTGGGGCTGCTCATCCTCAGATGCACCCAGATATGCCTCTGAGAGGTCACATAATGACCATGTCACCATCTCCCAGTAAGGTTAAATACAAGACTATCTGGTTGTCTTGCTGTTTGCCACATGCTTTGATTTTCAGAATGGGAATTGTCTCATATAGGAAGTGACAATTCCTATACAAGGTGTGTAGGCGAATTGTCACTACCTATCCAAGACAATTTGGTACTCGGCAGCTGTGGCCACCAGTGCAGCCAGGCAGTTATGCGCAGGGCAAGCAATGAGCCTGTGATCAAGTTCCACTGGTTTTACTGGAATGACCTATGTGCTTTGAGTCAGTAGATGCTTAATTATACTACTTATCTGGAACTTACACTTTGAAAGTCTGCATCTTCAAATTATTTTTCCAAAAGGAAAATGTCTTTGCATTTGGCTTTTGATGAGTCGGGAAAAATAAATCTCCTCAGTTATAAAAAAGGTAAAGCCACTCTCTACCACACTAGCTGCAAATGTGTCCCCTGCCCCCCTGCCTCCCTGCTACTTACCATCCAAACCTACACACCAACACGTCCTACTCTGCCCGAGGCAGTACAACTGCAATTCAAGAACAAGATGGAGTTTGGAAACTTTGTAAAACAAGGCACAGAACATTACACAACTCGTGAAAATAGAGGGTCTGAGTACATAGCTTTGCAAGGCTAATTTCATTTTGATTTGAATAAAACTAATTCCAAGTTACTTGGGTGTAAATTATAGAAACTGAATAGAGAGGACTGGTTTCTGCTATCAGTTACACTAGTATAAATCCAGAATAACTTAATCTGCATCAGGGAGATCACTGTGGGTTTAGACCTGTATATAAAAACGTTTATTTTTGTTCAGGACATCTTAGGCAACCAGTTTTACTATACTGATTCAGTTAATCTTTTCCAGCTGTTAAACTCCACCGTGATAATTCGGGGCTTCCCCGAGCCAGCGGGCAGCTGTACTTCCTGGACCTGCAGTACCTGCCCTGTGAGAGGTAGTACCCATAGCTTGCTGTTGCACAAGGTCTTCCTGCCAGCTAACTGTCCAACTTCCCAGTCAGCGGATGATCTATAGCATCTCCAATCATCAAGGAGGGAAGGAGGTTAGGGTTCAGGAGGAGCATGGCGGTCCAGTAACCACAAGGCAGAGAATTGTGAAGCTTTACACAAAAAATGAGACTGGAGATAAAGCGACAGTAACCCTCCTCTCGTACACCCTGATCCTCACGGCAGAATTGTAAAGAAAACATTTAAATCTCTCCTACCACCCTTCAACTTTTACTTTAAGACGGCTCTCCACCAGGAGATCGATGAAACATCCCAAATGATGTGCTGGTTCCTGAGCTACTGACAGCCTTTGCTGCCTTCTCTGCCACATCAACCCTTTTTCTCCCCTATACATCAACTACAAGGACCTCTCAATTTGTGTGCAAGTGCCTTGTAAGGCTCTGAGTGGTAAAAAGCTTTACTAGAAATGCTACAGCTACTCATCAGCTTGCTGCTGTGCTGCACTCCACTTCTTGCCGGGGAATGCAAGCAGAAGACAACAAACACGTTTCGACTTTTGTTTGTCTTTGTAGCTGACAACTGTGCAACTCCTTGCTGTGACGCCACAGGGCAGTGTGCTCTAGGCACTCTTTAGCTGTTTCCTTTCAAAAATCAAAAGGTCCGTTTAATTCCTTTCAAAGCTTTTCCCCCCCGCTCTCCCCAGATCGCAGGCCTGGTTTTGATCATGAGGATGAAGGGCGCCAGTCTGAACCTGTAACACACATCACCACATTTGTTGTCTCTGAACAGGGGAAAAATAGCAAAACTGTTGTCCACCCGGCTACAAAAAATTGGAAAAAAAGCAAGCAAGGGCTTTGCAATGTGCACTTGCATCTCCTTGCCTTACCTCGAATATATTGGCGGGTTCGTTGCTGTACTGATTAGAGATGATCTCTGACTGGTCGCTGTACCACTTCAGTCCCCCCAGAAAGCTGTCTGCGTCCAGGTCGTTCACATCTAGTTCAGAGAGGTCAAGTTCTGGGAGATCTGGGCAAAGCGGCTGGTCTTCGCCAACCAAAGCAGCACACTGCAGGAAACAGCAACACAGAAACAGTTCCATTAATTACAAGGAATCTATTAACTTTAATATCATGTGATAAGAATTAAGCCTCTATTAAGCTATAGCAGAGGGTCACTAGAATTGACTTTGTTTTCTGGAAGAAAACCCCACTAAGTACTAGAACATTGTTAGCTCTATACAGGTATGCAAAGGGGAGGAGGAAACAGGAGGGCATAAGCTGCCTTCTCTATCACATCCCTGTCCAGGGGCAACAAGTTTCGTTCTCCGTATACTCTTTGATAACGATCATGTTCAAAGCTTTATTACATCCAATAGCAGAGGCCAAAGCATGCCCTTATTCTCCTGTTTCAGAGAGAACCAGTGCAGGTAGAAGTTACAGATGAATACCTCTGGGCAAGGTCTGTCACGCATTTCCTGATGCATTCAGGTTACAGAGGCACAGCCTGTTACAGCCTTCAGCCCTGGAGGCTAGCTCAAGCTGGAGATAGTCACACTTTCACTTCTACAGATCCTCACTGTAATCCTTGAGGTCAGTCATGATGGTGGCTACCATATGGGCCTAAAAAAGTACGGGTCAGTGCTGCTGCTGTGCTCTTCCCCGATGCACCTGATGCACAGACCACAGCCACCCAGTTACACGTTAGGGTCCTGGCAACAGAAGTGCATTCTGAAATATCCCTATATTCACCATTTGCATGACAAGCATAGTTAGTTCACACAGCCTTTGACCCTCTTGGTGTAAAGCGCATGCATTGTCCCAGCCAGTTTCCTAAATGTCCCCAGACAGCGGCTGCGGTGAGTGAACCAAATGGGTTTTCCTCTTCTGGCAGCCTCTGATTCAGTAATCCTAATGTAGAGCGTCTGTGAAACATTTTGGCTGAGGCAGTAAACAAAGTCTAGTCTGCATGGATCCTCTGCAGCAGCGCAAAATGTTTTTGTCTCCACGACTTACGAGAAGAGTAGTGATAAATACAAATAAACCTGGAGTAAGTGTCCTTTTATATGCTAGTATGAAGCTAGATAGGATATTGACTGACCTACTAATCAAGAAAAAATTAATAGCACACATCCACTTTAGCGCAGCAATTGAAATGTTAGAGTATCCACCAAAACCATTTCCTAATTATGGAAAACACGTAGTAACAGCTTGGCAAATACCAGAGCCCCATACGTCAATGCTGCTCGATCAAGCAATTCCTCCTGCTCTGTACCACGTACCTTTGTAACTCGTCTTCAAACATCTACGTTGATACGGGTACATTGCAAAACGCACACAAAGCTGCAAAGGCACCAGGCCGTGAATGGTTAACAGCCACTTAAAATCAACTGAGTCTAAGGGCTGCCACCCTATCTAACACTGTGTTAAGGATGGCCAACAGCAGGTCCTCCTCAACTCCTGTCAGTTGACTGGGTGGCCTGAAAGATTTCCCAACTTCTATTTGGACTGAAGTCAACCCAGAAAATGCCACTTTCTGAAGACAGGTGTCTGTAGTGCGCTAACACAGTGCCCACAGATGTGAATTGCTCAGTACCGGCTGTGTCACTCTCCCAAGGACCGCCTTTCACAATACTGCGAGCGAGGGCTGCTGAAGGTGCATTTCATTGAGGTTTTTGTCCCTGGGAATCTCGGCGCGTCTGCAGTGTGCAGGCTGGATGCAGCAGCACAGCCATGAGCAAAGATTTCGTCTGTTGGCACAAAGACTCGGTGCAGCTGGTGTGAGCTATAATTTACCAGGCAACTTCTACATCTACCAGGACACCAAGAGATAATCATGGAATAGGCCAAGGGGCAAGGGAGCTGAGAGGCTGCAAAATGAGGCTCTGAAATAGCAGTTGCTTTTCTTCCTATTATTTAAGGGGCTGCAGAACTTTAAGAAGTCAAAACCCCACTTAAGTAATTTTCACTGCGCACAATTTTTTACCATTATTTTGAGCACAGGGGACAAAAAAAAAAAAAAAAGAAAAAAAGAAGAAAAACCAAACAGGAAAAAAATTAGAGAGTTCCCTCTTTTTTAGTGCGAGAGACAACGTTCCGGCAGCAATCTTATAATGCAGAGATGACCTTTTTTGATGCTTGGCCGAAATCTCTGATCTTATTAAAGGATAATCTAGTTTTTGACTGAAAAGGTAGATTCTCAGCATCACTCTCAGTTTGTGTTGTGGAGGTCAGTAGCTTATAACTGATGCCATAGACTTCTGAAGTATCCTGCTGATCTGTTACTGCTTTCGTTTGTAAAAATAGCTTCACTCTGTGAACCACCTACTTAAACATGTTTACTTTTGGTAATCTGCATTTTTAAGTTCCTACAGTGGGCTTTTGAAACAATATAAACAATGGTATTAAAAAAAAATATCCTGCTCATTGCAGTTTTCATTTGCCTATAGCGACTGCAATGTCACCTAAAAAAAATGTAATTGCTGAAATGAAGTATATATGCTCTTGCCAATGTTGACATGATAATAAAATCAATGTTTCTGAATATGACATTATGCTTCTAATCTGAGACACATTAGTAGCAAGTGTTCCTGTTATTAATTTATATTTGGCCTTTGGATGATGCCAGATTTAACACTCCACGTCCTAAAACTGTCCTCATCTGACATGCTGATATTTACTGTTTGCCTATACATCTGTAACAGGTGCACCTGCATTGCTAGCACACATTTTACTGTCTTCCCACTGTTATTTGATATGATAGTTATTCCATAAGTATAGCCTTAATTTTACAGTAACATTTAGGAGGATAAAGCAGTCACTAAACACAAAAGGCTAATTACTGTGCGTTATTTCACTCCAACAGAGTTTTTTTCTCTTAGTTCAGGCACAAACAATAAATTAGCTTAACTGCACCGATGATAATGAATCATTATAATTAAGTATAATTCTCCATTAACCTTTTGGATGTTTTAGTGCCTTTGAAGGTAAATTAAAACAAAATAAACAAAAAAGATGACTGGACTTGTGCCATATTAATTATATTAATGAAAATATAATCTGTGTTTTATTTTTAACAAGTTTTTCGAACAGCCAAGGGGGTGAACTCAGGAAAGAAAGAGACTTGACAGAATGTGTGTCATGTGGATTCTCTCTATCAGTCTTCGCAACCTTACTGTACATCACCTTCATTAAGCTGTGAAGCACTGGGGACGCTGATCAGCTACAGTGATACAGGCCTTTATTAAGCAACATGCCATTCTGTCATTATGTGAGCATGAATATAATACCTTTTACGTTGACAGCAAACATTAATGATTCAAAAAATGAAAGCTGCCTCCAGTACCTGCCGCCTGCGGTATTTTAGATCGGTAAAGGTGATCCCCTGAGCCAAAGCAGCACGCAGATGCTAGTATTGCTACAGGAAGTGCAATGCCGGAGCACACTGGTAAAATCCTACCCACAGTTAATCCATCCACCACACAATTAATATTAAGATCAAACCTTTTTTTTTTCCTCTGCACTATGAAAAAGTCATTGACATAAATTATCTATTCTGTTACTAGCTTGAAATTACTGCAGGAACTCTAGTGATTAAAATAAATCTTCAGTATTTCCATATAAGCTGGTTCCTCAATCAGCTCCTAGCAGCATTAGGAATAATACATGATGGAAAAATGAAGCGACGGCAGCTGAGACCCATGCTACAAGCCAGACAACAACCCACAGGATACTCCAGCTACTCAGAAACAATTAGGACTTTGGAGCCAGAAAGTCATCCACTTACAGCCTTGACTCATAATAGCTACAGGACATATGAATTATCCATATCTATTTCACTTTACCAAGAAATCAAAACAAGATAAGAGCAATTACAATATGCAAACAGAAATCAGTGGATACAATGGTAAGCTGCAAATATTTAAAACACAACAAAAAGACCTGAGAATCCCAAGGCATGCTCCACCAGACAGGAAAAATATACTGGAGAACACGGTAACGTTTTTGCTTTAGATGGGTAGCTCTCTACTGCACGAACATCTTATTTAAAAAGCATCGCCTGTAACCTGTTTTTCCCTCCCCCATTGCCCGAGGGGAGCGTTTTAAGCACTTATTCCAAGCTCGCAGCCAGAGGATTAGTTCCTTTGAGCAGGTCTGTATTTGGGATTCCTCTCCATGGGGTCCAAAGAAAGTTTGCCTCGCTTCACAAGTTGCCCGAACTTTCAGGTAACGCTCCATTTTGCTGAATGCAAACATGCAGAAATCCTCAAACCTCACTTTATACTCCAGAGATTACCAGGGAGCTGCTTGCCTTTTATTTTTTTTTTTTTCCCCTTTATGAATCGTAGCCAGCAGAAGCTGTGGATTTGATGTATTGCCGTCTATTTTTACACAAGCAGCAGCAGCAGCAGCGGCAGCAGCAGCAGCAGTTCACAGAGTCCTGCATAAACTCTATTCTCATGGTTCATCCTGTTGTCTCTGCTGTACAGTGGGATTTAACCATTTGTTGGACTACTCGGATTGACTGCGAACCCTGCTCTATGGGACATTAGCTACAACGTCATTATTCCAATACCACAAGAAGCAGGGAAACGTCTCCTTCCAGAAATCTCTTTTAAAAGCATCTAAAGCCAAACAACAGGGTATTCGTTCTTGTGTGCGTGTTTGAATTCTGCAGCTGATAAACCTTTTGACAGAGTACAGTGAAACAAGCAATTAAAAGACGAAGCCACTGGTTAATTTAAACTTCTTTTTTATATCTATCTAATGCTAATCTTATTCTAAATAAACATGGCATTTTTCCAACCAGGCCACTAAACACCACTGGAAAGACTTCAGACACCGATTCATATCAATACCTTAAGCATAAATATTGCATATGACGGGAAAGCGAGCCAGAGGCACATGAAAATAGTTTCCAACTGCAGGAGATACTGATGACAGCAGCTCAGCTTTGATTTGCTCAAGGCATCGCAGAGTAACCTTAAAATAGCAAACTTACTGGAGTTAAGATAAGATTCGGACTTGTTTGCAAAGTATGCCGCCTCGGCCGTCCTGCCAGTCCCCTGACAAGCCCACCGTCCCCGCCGGCCGCCTGCACCCCATGCGCCGCCCACCCCTCACCTCGAGATCACTCCATACAGAGTCCTGGTTGCACATGTCCCACGCCATCCAGCTGCGGAGCGACGGCAGGAAAGCTAGCAAACTACAGTCCAGAGGCAGGCAGGCAGCAGACACTCATGCAGGCAACGAGACCCTCTCTGAGAGTGAACCGAAGGCACCTGTCTTACTACTGTTCCCCGTCACATGACAAAGCTATTAAAAAGTAGGCTGGGCTGTCACTCATCCAGCCTTCTAGTGCCGCTGCTCCAGCCCGTGACGTCACCCAGGGGCAGACCCAGCCTGAAGTGAAGTAAATCTTTGCAAAACCCGCTCAGACCTCGGCGGCCGCGGCACCACGCTGCGATTCAAAGCAGATTTCCACGCCACACCCCCGAAACTCTGCTCCTGCCGTAGCGTAGCTCCTATCCCTCCCCATCCTTTTTAATTTCTTGGCTTGCTTTCTTTTTATACCCCCCCAACCCCCACCCCCCCAGCAAACAACAGGCAGAGCTGTGCTTATTATAAAGAAAACGTGAAGTAACTCCAAGCCGAGCTACAGCCTGCGTGCTCCGAGGAGCCCCAGCCTAACCTTTGCAGCGCCCTCACCGGCTCCCCAGCACTCCTTCCTTTGGAGAGGCTATCCCAGAGTTTGGCAAAAGTTATACCACCTTCCAACATTTTTTTTTTTTTTTCTTTCCCCACTCTGAGATTTTGTACCTCGCCAAGTATTTTGGTTAGGTTAAAGGTTTCTCATGGATAATTGTAACTCAGGTTAGTTTTTCCACCCCAAAAGCAGCAGCAAAACACCCCCCAGGCATTTCTCTGGAATGGAGTAAACAACTATAAAAAAACATTCATACAGTTATCTCACCTGCTACAAGGAGGGAGCCTGATCCCCTTCCGAGCTAGATTACAGTATTTCTCAGCTGCTCTTTAACCACTTCTCTGGCTCTGTGTATTCCCCCTAGAAACAAGGGTTGTTACAAGCAACTGCCACAGTCCTGCCCACAACTGCTCAGACCCCCACTGCCTTTTCCTGCCGGCACCACTGCCTCGGGGTGCCTCTGCGTATAAACACCATGGACCACCCCCCCTGACCTGGACCCTGCATATTCTCGTTGAACGTAAGAAAAAAACTCTTGTCGTGTGAAAACCGGCCAGACTCTTAACAGAAGTGTCTCCTTGCTGAAGCTCTTCCCAGGCAACTGGGGCTACTGCAGGTGCAACCAGTTTATGATGCCCCTTTGCACTGCATACACAACAAACTCCAGGTACCAAACTGAGCTGCAGAGCCTTGCCCACAACAGGCAAAAGCCCCACAAATAAAGGTCTTGTTTAACTGTCCCCACCTGCCTGCTTATTGTCTTAAGTTGCAGGGTTTTTTAATTAACTGGGTGCAAAAAAGTCTAGTGAAATGTAAGCGCTGGCTCCACTGCACTGGGCTACCAGTCAAAGTCACAAAACTATAATTGATCATCCTTCTTGTCATGAAATATTCATTCTCATTGTTATTTGCAAACTTGAGTATTCTAAAGGCTAAATGAATTCAATTACTATACAAGGCTATGGTGATTTTGCTGAGAGAAAAGATAAATAAAAAGAAGTACAATTCTTGAAATAGCCTTTTTCCTGCAGACACTGGAATCTTCAGAAATGGTAGGAGGTCTCAGATACATCCTTAGCTTATTTGCGTTCCCTTGTAATTCATTATTTCAAGTTCTGATAAAATGTACAGTTTTCCCAGCTTGTGCTTAAGTTGCAAATCACATCGCACTGTCATATTTTCAGCAAGCACAGATGACAAAAATGGCATTGTTTTTACTTTACTTAATTAAAAAAAAAACCCACAGCAAAAAACCAAATGACTACAGAAAGCCTTTCCTACAAATGATTAAATTAACGGTATTGCTTTGCTCTCATGACGAAAAAAAACTCATTTCCTTCCCAATTATATGCTGATTTAATGATAAAACTTCAGCAAATTATTAAGATCTGGGGCAAAGATGAGTACCTCTGCCCCCCGAACAGTCAACTGTGAAATAATGCTGGGCACCTGCCTGCCTGGAGTAGTGTCGGTTCTTATTAATTATTATCTGTGGATCCATGGTTGGTGGAATATTCTCCTTCAATACCTACTTATAATTGTGTTCATTGACTGTGCCGAATCCATCACCTCTTTTTTTTGAAGTTTCATTCACACCTTTTATAGAAATGTATTTACACTGGAACATTTCATATTGCTGTTTTGGGTATTTTGACCTGCTCATGTTGTTTCTATTTTCTACATTTCCACTTCACTGCTTTCCCTTCAAATTAGCAAGTTAACTGATAAATATAAACTGTGACCTTAGTGGTGCTCTCACCATACAAGCTCTAGAGATTGGAGAACTGTCTTAGTGCGCTACAGACAGTGCAAGCAATAGGTAATAATAACTAAGTCCCCCAGAGCTTTTCTATGGCCCTGTCCACATTATGGCTTGAACTTTGCTGGCAGTTCCAGCGTGACCTGGAAGGGATGCCAAGCACGATTTCAACTACAAAAGACTGCAAGGTTTCAACAAGGCTTCCCCATTGCTTGGCAAGTATTTCTTTTTTTCTTTTTTTTTAAATCAAAGTGTCTAACCCCAGACAGGGGTTTACTCACTAGGATCTTTCTTTCACATGTTTTAATGTGTTTTTTTGAGCGCAGCGCCTGTAAGAGGAGGAAAGTGAGGAAGGCAGGCAGTTGCAGCGGTGGTGTAGTTTGGAAATGGTGCAGCCTCAGCATATGTAAATGAAGCCTGTGAAACCCAGCCAGCACCTAGGCTGCTCTTCTCAAAGGAAACCTTGTCTTCTGAACATTCCCTAGTAGCTTTAGCAATGATCTCCCCTCGTGTTTTGACAACACAAAAGAATTGCACAAACATCTTTTGTGGGGCAGTATCTGAGCGCGCACACACGTTATTTGGTTCCACAACAAACACACACAAAGAAAACCCTCTTTCAGCCGGTAAAGTCTGTGGGTCCGTTTGACCCAATCTGCCCCACTGAAATGTCCGCCATCAGACCACTTCCTCCACCACTGCACTTCCTCTGTTTTCAGGGTACTTCGTACCTAGTCTCAGCGATTCCCAAATTTTGCCTTTTCTTCCTCAAGGGCCATAATTCAAGAAAGTTCCAGCAAGCCTTCCAACACCATTTGGGCACAAATTCCCAAATCCGAACACATCTTTTAACAGGGCTGGAAGGTATGGCTGCCTGCAACAACAAGGAATAGAATTCAAAGACTGAAGCCTTCAAGTCCTCCGTTCTTGACTTTTTCCTGGATTCAACGTTCATTTTATCTCTTCCTCCTCTTTTTTCACCCACATTTTCTAACTACGGTCATGGTTTTTTCCCCTGTGATTTCAATTTCTCAAAGAAGCTACTGATTTTGGAGCCCCCATGATTTTGAAATCCAAAACCTAGTCCCTTCACCACGGCACAGAGGAAGGAATTTTTTTCCTTGCCCCCAAGACTGTGTATGGTATGTGCTGATTTTCAGCAAAGTTTGCTACTTTTCCCATGGAGTAAAGACAACCAAACTCATATATAAAAAATAGTGCTGGAGTTTCAGCAAGCTGAGGTTTGCAAACCAGTTCTTATACCAGTTCAACCCCTTCTGCTCAGCCCTCCAAGACTGAACAGCCTTACAGCAGCAGATCAGCCGACTGCTGTATATGGAAGAGCAAACTGCACTCCAAAGGTGTGTTAGCGTGAATGGTGTTCTATATAAAGTATATGTACCCTATTAATTTTTTATTAGAAATCTTCTTTCTCTGCATCTTTACTCTTATTTTTTGCACAGTCCTGTATTTGTTTTCCAGTCCATTCTCTCTGTTCCGTGTATATCCTATTTGTTTGCTGATTTTGTTTTTCCTTCTCAGCTTCTTTTCCTTATTTATCCAGTTCATCCTACCCAGAATACACCCTCAATAGCATAAGCCAGTGAGTCAAACTCCTTGAACTTCTGGGTTCATCGGTGCAGTAATTCTACAATGGAATAAAGCAGTGTGCCCTCTTCAATTTTGCCAGGGCAGTTATGAACTAAGATTTTGGGGTTTTTAACAGAGAAAAACCACAATGGTGCTCTGTACTAGCTCTCGAAAAAAACTCAAGAGATCTGGGCCAAATTAATTCCTGGCCCAGCTCTGGGCCGCAGGCTGCTGTCTGAGGAGCTGTATATTAGAGTCCAAAATAACTTTCTCCGAACAGTGACGCATTACTGACATTACTGACACCAGGCTGAATTCTGCCACACCTGCCTCCACAGACTGAGGGCTCAAATAAGCAGCAGGGAATGCCAGGGGAAATGGCTTCCTTGTTCACATGCAAATGGACCTGACTGTGAATATTCACTATTAGTGCAGATTAGCTGATTATCAGTGTTAACCAGGCTCACAGACATGCAACACGCTTTGTAACTCGGTGCTTGTTGTAAAAGCTTGTAAGAGTGCTTAAGTGAAGCAGGAGTACAGGTACCCGCTACAAGAAATCTTCCTAAATTTTCCTCATACCTCCCTGAACATCTCCCTCTTCACAAGCATATTTCACTTATTCATTATTAAAGCAGGAAAGCAAAGTCACTCCAGCTGGTTACATAAAAAAATACATTTGTCACTTGTTTCCCCCCAACATTTGCAGCATATGTTCTCCAGGACCCACATTTGCTATGATTTGCAGGAAAATCCAGCTTGTCAGGCCTGTTAAAAGCAGCATGAACAATGTCTTTCACTCGGGTTCGCAGAGAGACTAATCTGTAAAAGAGCATCTACATTTAAATTTATGACCCCTATATGTTTCAGAAACCGTACCATGTGAACACATCATTTTCATGGGGAGGCTTTAGTGTTGTTTGAGCACAGATGCCCAGGCAAACCAAGGAAACAGATTCCTGTTTTGCAACTTCTTGCACATTGGCAGAGCAGACAGAACCACATCAAAATCACAGACCGTTGCAGATCATCATCATCTCTCCTTTACTCACCTCACTGCTGATAGTTCCTTGGAACAAAAGAAATCATAAAGTTCTTCCCTCCTCCTCCTCCTCCTCCTCTCCCCCCTTACCCTTCCACACATTCAAGTCCCTGGAGAGAGACCAAAACTTGCTCATGTCTGAGATTATTAGACCTAGGGAATAGCTTCTGGTTCAGCAGCTGGGGGCATCCCTCACCACACTCAAGCTGTGCCCTTCCTCTCCCCCTCACAGCCTTGCTGAGATGCTCACACCCCTTCTGGGGATGGGCAATTGTCTTCTCCAGCCTCAGCCACAGAGGGTAGAACGTGGGGAAGCTTCAGGGATGCATCTTGTACTTGTAACTCTCTGCAGGGCTCTGGAAAACCCCGCCCAGATCCTTCTCGTTACCCCTATTACCATCCACCTTGCACCATCTTCCCTGGGGCACCTAGACTATTACCCTGGAGCCCTTGTTTCCCAACTCATTCATAATTAATACCAATCTAATTTTTATCGACTTTTCCTGAGAGGGATCTGAAGAAGATGATCCCAGGAAAAACCACCATGGATTCAATAACTTAAGGCACAGAACAGATTCCCTGATGCAACTGTAAGCAATGTGGTGGGAGCCAAGGCTGTTCCAAAGCTACCATTCTTTTCTGAGGCTGCCATCGGCTGTCACACTGCATGTGGGGCTTGCCTTGCCACCTGGCCATTTAGCCACCAAGCCATGACCTCCCAGCTTGGAGGGAAGCTGTCGTGCCCAGGCTGCCACAGCAGCGCAGAACACGCTGCCTGCCAGATCCACGCCAAGGCTCACAGTAGCTAGTGGAAGAAAAAAAAAAATCTATAATCTCCATAACCTAGCCTAACTGCTCTCTAAAATGGCTGGGAAGGCGATTGCAGTGGAGCACACGCAAGTCTGCAGCGCAGCACTGGCGAAAAGAGTAACCTTTAAATACTTTAAAATCAAATCTTGTTTTACACAAAACCGCTATGGTAAAGTCGATGTGAATGAAACACCTTTGAGTGAAGGAACAGAGGGAAAGGCAGTGGACAGCTTTAGTGCCTCCTAGCAATTTTTTTTAATAAACTAGAGATGACAGACAGCCTTACCAACACATCTCTCATCTTCAAATAAGACTTTCTTCAGACAGAGCTCTGTGGAACTGAGTCAGCTTTTTTTCTTGGGCCTAGCTTTTGGCATTTTTCATATTAAAACAACGTATAATGTGGAAATAATTCTGAAATGTAGTAATCTGATGGGATATTAGCAACACAGACCACAGATTTGCTGCGCTACAAATTTAGACAAACAAAATAAAATGAAGATATCACACAAAAGAACCTGAGTTGTTGTTTTGTGGGTCTTTTTTTAAAATCTGCTTATGCTCCAAGTCACCCTTTATAGGGTTATGCCTGGCTGCAGAGGAGGGCAAGCTCCTGCAGAGACTGCTGTCAGTGGGCAGCAGCCAACACTCACTGCTTGGCCTCTGATGGTCCCGGACTGCTGCAAAATGTCCCCTTCCCCAGCTGCCCACAGCCCCTGCACCCCGTTTTCCTGAGTCAGCCAAGGACAGGCCAAGAGGAGATGGGGTCATCTCACCGCAACAGCCAATGCAGTCTCACACAGACACGCTCCTGAAGGATCAGCTTCGCTTGACCTCTTAACTAGTAGTTCCTGCCAGCCAAAATTAAGCCCTGAAGTTATTTTTAGCCAGAACCCTTCATGAATTGCAGTTAACTTGCAATATGCAAACTAGTGACTAGTGCTAGAGGAATCCCTATGGGTTTTGTGGTTCCACTCTCTGCTCAAAAGTCCAATTATTCATTTTTCTTGGAGCTGCAATATTCATCTAAAAAAGTTGCACAAATGGCAAGAGATGTCATCCTCCCTCCATCCCCAATTCAGATAACTGAAATAAAGGAAGATAAGCATTTAGCCCAGGGGTTATTAGCTGTACAAAGTGCAGCTGTAAACCTTTGGAGGCTGACCCTCCTCCAGCGATGCTTTAGAGGAGAAATTTGTCAGTACTTACACCATTGACTCAGAGCCAAACAAACTAGTGCAGAGATAGAACAGGAGAACTGCTAGCCGGGTTTGGGCTGAGCTACTCTTTTATTGTTATTTTATTCTACCAAATCATTTTCCTGCAATACCTGTACAAGAAAATGCAGTACAGTAAAAGGGGAGTTAAAGTGGCTGGAAGGGGTGATTGCTCTAAATCTTTTGGAAAGGAATGGGAATTTTTAAATGGATTTAGGCAGGCTTTGAATCAGACTTTATCACAGAAGATGGGACCGAGACAGTTCAAAGCAGAAACTCCTCTATACATTTCCACCTTTTTTTTATTTTCGTACTACTCAGGCGTCCCTAGCTTTCCCCTGTGAATGGAACAGCGATAAAAGTGCTGAGATTGCATCAGCTATCACCATTTTGGATATCTTTGTTCCCAAGAAATTTAGTATTTGGCTGAACATCCTTTGCCCTGGGGCATTGGTTAGTCTCATAATTATTTTGTAAGTGGGTACCAGTGAAGATTCATACCACCTCCCAAAAAGGGCTATGACTATACTTTCATTACTTCATGCCAATCAACAGAGAAGACAAGTTTGCTACTTTCATGTTCGTCCCTAATAGAGCTCTACCATTGTAAAATTCCCTGACATCTGACAATTAAACATTATTTGTTGTCTCTGCTCTGTTAACTCCACATGCAGAACAGCAAGCCAGGGTAACGCATTTAACTAAAAACATTGAAAGGACTGTGTAGGATTCACACTGAAATAAAGACTTTGCTGGAGTGCACCTTTACCTTTTGCCTGTTGCAGGCTCCCCTTTCCTCTCTGAGGAACAAAGCACCAAGTAAAAATAGGAAACTGTCTGAACAGAAGATTATTTTAATTTATGTAGCAAGTTACTATGCAAAAAAAACCCTCTGAAAAAAACAGCAAACCAACGCCAAAGAGCACTTCATCATAATATTATTACCAATTTATTAAACTGAGATTGCATAGACTGGAGAAATGAGTGTGACACATCCCCAGGGTTTTCTGGAGGTAGACCTCCAGCTGTTTCATTCTCACATGCAGTCCTGTTTACAAAGACGTGGAAAAATGTTTGTGCTTCAGTTCAATGCAACGTAATTTTACATTGTTTGCAGATTTTCTTTAAGGCAGGGTAGGAGTGGGCACAGCAAGCCAAAGATGCGTGCTTTGGGGAGAGAGGGCTACCATCTTCCAGGGAGAGGTGGTAACACACGGCAGTTGTTAATTTATATCCTGGACAATGCTATAAATCGAAGCATCGCTGACAATTCCTGCCCAGTAAACATGCTCAATTTCATCTCCTGTAAAAAGGCGAGCAGGCACTAAATAGCAACACATTTTGATTTTCATTTAGCCACTTTAATGATAGGTGATGTTAGCGGAAAAGATCATTTATCTTCAGATTTATTTTATATGAGATAAAAGGCCTTGCCAATTTTTTAAAATTCATTTACACAAGTGAATAAATCTTCCCAAACAATAAGTGGGAAAGTCATATTTCTTTAACTTTGCTAAAATCTGAAAATGCTGATCTTGGAATGAAATAGACAGTACTGGCATTTTAATCAAGAACATAGGCTCCTCTTCTAAATAAGAGGCACAGCTTTACTTCAGAAAAAAAAAACCAACATCTCCAATTCAGAGAACAGCCTTTCTAATGCATTTTGTCAAAAATCTCTGACAAATCAGGAGAGACACGTTTAATTTTTATATCACCTTCATTTTTAGATCAGTCCCAATGTGAAGGCTACCTAAAAATAGACCGAACCTAACCTTTCAAATATCTATACTGCTGCATACCAGAAACACAAGCTTTCAGTGCCTCTCACAGCTTTCAGAGCCTTGTGCTGTGCCTGTCCTCTCCTCTAGCACTCCATCCCATGTTGCATATTGTGCCCAGGCACAAGACAAGCTGCAAGTTGCAATGTGCAGTGCGTTGCAATATGTGATAGGCGTTCATTCAGGACATGCAGCAAGATCATCAGAACCAGCCTTCCCTTTTGGCTGTTTCAGTTTGCCACAAAAAGGACACCAGCAACACTGAACCTAGTAAGTGGGGATGTGAAAATGAATCTGTGCCAGCTGACCCAGCAGCTCTGCTCAGAAAAAGCAAGCTGTCTGGTTTGCAACATACCACTCTTAAAAATATGAAGGGGAACAATAAGCTCCTTTGTCTTATTGTTTGAAGGCTTGCAGACACACTTGTACCGGTTTAAGATGAGACTTTCCAACACTGCACTGAACTCTGAGTGACTGGTGTGAAATTACAAGACAGCAGAATACCTGGTAACTCTTTCTTTGCATTGCACTTTCTAAATTGTGATTCTGCTTGGCCTTAACAGTATAGGTCAAATTCATCCCAAGCACAATCCCAGCAACTTCAGGTCAGTGGTACCTGAAAAATCAATAACATTTAAGTTGATGAAGTTATAACAAGGGTGATTTTGACCCAGGCTGTAGTAATGCTTACTTTTATTGTACATATTCTTCACTGGGTATTATGCTTCAGTGAATGTATTTTCATGTTCTCTACTGCTAAACACGTCGCTTAGCAGGTCCTGAAGCCACACCGGGAGCTGGAACAGGAGAAATCTGTACTAAACCAGGTTGTGGGGCTGCCCTGGAGGCTTTGAGTGACTGTGACTTTTGCTTACACGAAATAGAAAATCACCTTTGTACCAGTTGTTAGCTAGCTACTCCTAGCAGGAACGAGCTTGAAAGGGCTTGCTTTTCTTTGTTGACTGTCATGCTCTGCACCGGCAGAGTCAAAAGTTTATCAAGGCATTTTACTCTGTAAAAAAATAAACAAAATAACTTATACTGATCAAACAATGAAACAAAACAGCAACAGACTAAATGAGTTCTTTCAAAGAATTTTGGATGGAAAATGTCTTACCTGCTGACAGGGAGGCAAGAATAGCAAAACAAAGGCAGAGGAATAAAAACTATTCAATAAAATATCAATTTCATTATCGCCACCTATTCAACTTAATTTTCTTGGCATCCATATCCCTAATGCAGGTTTGTGATAGATCGTACAATCATTTTTTAATTAAGCCCTACTGTGCTTTGTATTAAGAACAAGGCAGTAGACATTATGGCACAATATATCTACCAAAATATTTAATGCTTATCCTTTTCATTGTGGTATTTAAAAGTTGTTCTCTAAGGAGGTGGTATCAGTATTTAACAACATTCTTGACAGCAAGTATAAAAACCAGAAAGCTTCATACTTAATCTAGCCATGTCAAAACTGAAACCCCTTAAAATAATTGCTTTCTGAATATATGGTATTTCCATTGCATTATTTTATTATTACCCAGCTTTCAACATCTTCAGATTCAAAACTTGTTCCCTTTCCTACATACTGATGAGATACAAAGTAGCAGAAGGATAGGAAATTGACGTTTGACCAGTACAGTTGAATGGTACATGAAACATGTTACATGAGATATTTAATAAGAAGCTGTAGAAGACTGGAAGTTTCCTGGGGTGGTAGTATTCGGGGTTTAGGTCTTTTTTGGGTATATTACAGCTCTGCAGCTTGTGATGGGGCAGATCATGTAAAAGAATAGCAGCTCTTTTTCCAGTAGAGTACTGGCACTTTTCAGAGGGCTACATTCACTTTAATTACTAAAATGTACCCACCTTCTTCTTCCAAGGAAGAAAAGACTGTTGTTGCATATATAATGTGGTTTTAGTTTTTAATGCCAGAAATGAATCAGTAAACACAGTTACATTATGGTATACTATTTCTTATTCTGTACCCATAGTAACCAAATTAATCTCAAGGCGCTGCTGGCATTAATTCAATCTGAAGCTCATATTTTGGATTTCACATAGGTGCCTTCATCCTATTCTTCTTCTCAACTAATAAAATGTTAATATATGGCAATATATTTATTTCTGGTTCAGTTCAAGTTGAGGAGTGCAGTACTTTGCAGAAACCTAATTAATATCAATCATATATTACAACACTGTGTGGTTTAGTTTACAAAAAAACCCACCACCACAGCACTAGCACATGAGGATGAAATAGATGACCCAAGAATTCATTTCTAGCTGTAACTTCTCTGCCTCTAGGATAGGGATGGCCAGTTTTTCCTTACCCTTCAATGTTAATTTAAAAAAATCCATAATATACAGCCCAGAACTACACTAAATACATAAAATATCCTAAAAAAAAATGAGAGGAAGGAGATCTTGGAGCATGAGATACCACTAACTTCCTCTGTACCACCATAAGTTGGGTGTGCACTGGCAAGAAGTTAGATCCTGTGGTGACCCAACAGTGCTGTCTTCAGCAACACCCGCTGGGATGGTTTTTCCACTGGGACATACCAGCCCCAGTGAAAAAAAATCCAATTGTTAGTGAAAGTGCATATCCACAGCTCAGGAGTTACACCTGAACTGCTCAGGAGACATAAGCAGCTCCACAAGCGTGGTGTGGCCATCCTACCCTGGAACACTGCAAAAAGAAATGCAGTTCTTTTCTCGGGGCTTAATTTAGGCAACCCGAGACTCCAGGCATACTACTAATCCAAAGCCTCAAAATCTGATGTACCCCACACAGTTAGACAGGCTTTGCAGAAAGGTTCAAGGGCAGTTTACATTTCTTGGAGCCTTTTTTTCCCCAGCCGCTGGCAGTCCCATTGACTCCCAGGAGCACTAGTGTCCCCAAGTATTCTGGTGCTTTCAAAATGCCCACCTACAAGAAATTATTGCACTGAACCATGCCCAGCTGAATCCAACCACTGCCAGAGCAGCAGGGCCAGATTCTGTCATTCTTATTCACCACACACAATAAGCAGTCCCATCAAAAGCGTAAACTGGCTTGAGGAGTTAAGGTGATATTTGTGAACGAGCAAAGGAAGCATGGGTGAGCTGTGACTCACCCGGTGAAGAGGCTCGCTCCTAAAAGAGACACCATCATGCAGCACTGCTCTGCATGGAAGCTCAGGCCTCAAGCTGTATATGGGTCATACAGCTGTAGCAAAGCTTGACTTTGGCTTACAAAGATCCCATGTTCTGGCAAAAGTCACAGGGACTTTTGAGCAAGCCTACAGCCTGGTTACACTGGCAGCCCCATGCCCACCACTGGACGACACAGAAGACTCAGTGGGTCCATTCGGCAGGCACACCACTCAAAGCTGTATGAAAAGATGCACAAGCCCAGGACTTTGCAAAAGCACCCTGCCCCATCTAAAAAAAACCTGCACACCCCAGAACTGCATCAAGCGTCTGGGGTTCACAAAGCCCTCCTGATCATTTCAGGTTCTGTGCCAGTAACAGAGCAGTAGAGCTCTCAGGGGCCCTAGCGTGCCCCTAGGCATTTATGCAGGGCTCCCACTGGCCTTGAGCACCGCCTGTATACTGCATCCAAGGGCACAATATAGTCCTTCACTTGTTACCAACTGCTACAGAACAAGAATTCCTAGAATGGCTCAAACACATACCAATTCAAAAATGGGTACTTTCAGACTTCTTCTTCTCTATTCCAAATTATGTGCTTTGCCAGCTTCAAAAAAACAGATGGAAAATTCGTCCCTAAATGTGCACCCTTGTGATCATTCCAAAAGGAAAGCAGCACCAAGTAGCTTAAAACGTTTGCTAGAAAAACTCTTTTCCATATCATGCAAATAGCAGACAAAAATAACTGCTAGGCAATTGATATACATACAAATATTGGTTATTTTAAACAGTAATTTGTTATTGAGGACATCTCACTGAAATATTATAATATTCAATTTCCTCTGCATTTGCATGGAAAAGGAGCTGGAGAGCGCATGATCATTCATTTAACTATTACATAAATACGTCTATCATAAGATCACACGGCTTTCAAGCCAGAGTTCAAACACATGTTTAATGCATGAGAGTATGATGAAGAAACTTGTGAACTCACGGGTCTCGTAGCCCAACCTCAATCAGATACGAGCTTGGTGTAAATATGTACAGTATCATGTGCTTTCCAATAGGACTGTGTCTCCAGGGAGCAGTCTGACATCAGCAAAGGAGACAGGTGGTTCCCTTTCTAACCCAGGGGCGGGGAAGGAGTTAAGACACTGTGTAAATATAGCGATATTTTTCCCTTGGTGTTTTGCTATGGTTTACATCCCTTAATGAAACTTCAGTGCATGAACAATTCTCATAACATCTTTGCTACAAATCAGCGAGTGGATGTCATGTCCTAAGATATATATAACCCTAAAGGTAGTGGTAAGTGATACCGTTTGGCAGCCTTGGTTTAGAAGTGCTTAAGATTTTTGCCTTTTGGTTTGCTAAGAAAGGAGTTGCAAGAAGCCACAAAAACCCGGTTTCCTTGCTCTAAATGTATCCCTTTCCTATGGCAGGTCACTGTTCCTAATAATGCCCGTTAAGAATGACAAACAACAGTCAATCATAGGCACAGAGCAGGTCACAACTGCTTTTAGCTAGCTTAACTTTGTAAACTCTTAACAGGGTGAGATACGCTAAACCCTGCACAATCCACGGTGGTTTGATTCTGAATCTCACATTACAGGAATTCACATATACACTAGCATGCATATAGAATAACCCAATTCGGACTTTCTTTTCTATCTGTACATAGATACTTTTTTACACAGTGACAGCCACTGCCTATTTTCTTTTGTTGCATTTCCTTAGAAACACAAATCTTGTTCCTTGGCAGCAGTTGCTGTAAGTGCTGTACCACATGCCCAAACTAGTTCTCACTCACAGCTTTAATTCACAGTAAGTGGCACGAAAGGAGGTCAACACTTCTCAGAAACCACTTTCAGTTCTTTGCCGCTTCAGTATCTATTCTATAAAGCCATCCGCCCTAACAGAAAGAAAGCTGTTTCTCATATTGCGTCCCTTGCTTTTTTATTATTGTCATCTTTATGGAATGGGCTGCAGAATATATGATGGAATAAAAGAAGATTATTCCTGGAATCACATTCCTGGTCTTCCTTTTGCAAGATCCTTAAACCATATGTGAAAAAAAAAAAAAAAAAAGCTTTCCCCAACAGAACCAAAATGTCCCTTTTTTTTCCCATGCAAAAAGACTTTATATAAATGGCATCTTGCAACACAGTGTAAATCATTGTGTCTTACTTTCAGTTCAATTTGCTTGCTTACAGAAAGATTATTGTTTTTATCAACCTAACCAACACATCATGGTGGTTGAAAATCAAACAACCTTCTTTTTGCCATGATGCATCACTGGCATGAGGAATGGCCTTGCTGACAATATTTTGCTGTCACATTTGCCTCTACAGCTTCACTGCCTTCTCTGTGATCAATGAAAACAGATTTTGATCTCATCTATTTCATTTCAGACCATATTCTGCCCTGAGGCACATGAGTACAACCTATCATAGTTATAGTGGCAATTGGGGCAGAATTTGTTCCTTTCCTGACAATTCAATATGTGATTCATGAACCAGAATTGAATCCAACTCTCCTTTCCTAGGGCTCCACTGGTTCTTTGGCATTAGCATTGGTAAAAAAGCAGAAGAGATGAATTTATGTTGGTCATATCAGCAGAACTGGCTGGGTAGTCAATAATCAGACTGCTCAGCAAGATGTTACCAGACCAAAAGTTTGTTACTGTATTTTATTTACACAGCTTATTCTGTAGTCTCTTTTCTTTCTTCACTTATCCCTCTGTTGTTTAACTAATGGGATCGTAAGACTTGAAAAACACCTCCTAGTCTTGAACATTTCTAATTGGCATAATAAAGTAAACAGAAAAAAAAAAATCCTCTCCACAGCCACCACCTTAAAAAACACAAACCCATACTGTAGAGGCATGAAGCTGGGTTAATTAGCATTGATAATATACAACTGTGGGCTGTCTTAGGGGTGGTGGATTGGCCGATGTAGATAAGGTGTAGCTGTGGCTGGTTCTGTTAAGTGGTTGAGAGCCAACGAAGAGGGAGCAGCCGGGGAAGAGAGGGGAAAGAAGCAGAGAGAAGAAAGAACGCACGCTCTTGGTGAGAAGGCAGCAGAGGGACTGGCATGAAGAGTACGTTGGTATGAAATGGTAAAAGACCTTGTTACAGCTTAATAGTTTGGAGAGTGCTGCGACACCATACCACTAGATGTGGCATACTTAATCTATTTGCAGGGTATGCAGTTGCAGGCAATAACCGGATGATCAAGTTTCCCATTAATCCCCAAGACAATGGACCACTTTTGAAAATACAGACTCCATTTATATTCACACATCCCTCTGTGGGCCAACACCTGCATGCATTCTTTCATACAACTCACTGCACAGGCGATGTGAGAATGTTTCAGCACACGAGGTACGGAACGGAGGCACACAAATGCCACCTGAGATGTGCAGCACTCTGCTGATCAGTGTATGTTGTGGGGCACTCTCTGTGCACAGCCTACAGGAGGAGGTGAGTCTGGTTGAGACTATCCGGGGAGCTTTGGCCCTTCAGAGCTAGCAGTGGAAGCTCATGTTTTGGATTCCGTAGGTCCCAAGTGTCTCACTCGAGATAACAGGCATTGCATGCATATATTGTATTGTGATGTTCTGCAGGACTGAGACCCCCAGCAAAAGCAAGGCTGACATCACTTTGAAAGCTACATCCGAGACACCTAATGAATGGCGTACAGGAGACTAATCTACAGTAGATTTGGCATATGGTAAAAGTAAAACTCCTTAATATAACAAAAGCACTAATCAACATATTGCATATTAGGCCTGCAAAGTGCCAATTATCTGATGAAGAGGAGTAATACCAGACAGTTCCAGTTCCCTCAGTTATTTAACTATTTACATCAATGGAAGTTAAGGGAAACAATGCCTACAGAACCACACGTGAAAACACACATGAAAGATCTGAGCCAAGGTTTGAGTTCAGATATGAAGGTAAGAGGAGAAAAAACTATTAAACGATAAAATGATGACAGTACAGCTCAGGACCTCTGAATCCTGCTACATATTGCAACCGTACTGGCTATGAGAAAAATTTTTGGAAGCAAATTATTTTCATTTCCCTTACCATTTACAAAAAATGCATTCAAAGCAAAACACAGAGCGTGATCATGCCCTTCTGCAACCCCATCAACAACAGCCTTACCACAGATTCCAGTGAAGCAGGATTTTCCTTTCCTGTGGGCTGTGCTCTGAGCCTTTAACTCAGTAACACTTTATTCACCAACTAGCTCAGTGAGATTAGCAGTGGTTTCAAGTATTATTCATTCCAAGCAAAGGGTCTACAAACATCCTCTTGCTCTGTATTGCCAGACCAAAGAAGATAGGAATAATTTGGGGCACATTTCCAAAGTCCCAGAGAGAGACTGAGTATCTTCCGGAGGGTTTTATCTGGAGTGAGGGACCTCCTTGGGTTTGAAAATCTTCCTTGTAAGGAAGTATAAATACTTTCTTTTGTAGGTAACATGACCTAAAAAAGGATTTGCAAACAAGCTTGAAGAGGGAAGTGAGCTCGAGTGTTTATCGGATTTTTCTTTATTTTCTGCAGCATCTCAGAGTTTCTCAAAATTTTCAAAGATCTGTGAATCTTATAAGGTCCATCTTGTCCAAGTGCAATGTGTCTAGTTCCAAATTCTTTTATTTCCTAGCACACTTATATTATACACTACACTTATTACTACAAACATCTGAATGCCCACACAGTGCTTTAAACAAAGCTGTAAATATCCCCTGGATCACCATCAGCAAAAAGCTGCTCCTCCTAAGAGGAAAAAAAGCCAGCACAACTTTTTGAGCCACTATTTGCTGTTTTGTAAAACTGCAAGAAAACTTCTGCCTTAAGGGCCAAGCCTGCTCTTTCAGCGGTGAACGAGGGACCAAGAGGGGTCTGTGCACTACACCGGCGTCGTTCTTGGAAGCAGTGCATAGGAGGGATGAGCCAGCCAGAAGTGCTGATTCACTGCAGCTACTGAAGAGGTTGCTTAGTAGCTGAACTTGGGGGGAGAGAGACAGCATCTGGGTGGGTGCAAATGAACAGAAGGGAAGGCCAAAGTTGTTGCAGAGACTGGATCCCTGAGATCCCTGCTTAATACATGCGTGCTAGTTCATTTATTGGAACAAAACCTGTTAATACAGCTCTAGCCATAGGGGGAAAAAATACTTGCAAATGCACAGAAGTCATGTAAATCAGAACTGCTGCTCTATTTTACAAGAAATTTTCTCCATTAATTAATTTCATGACTTAGAGCAAATGTGCATGGTTGGAAACAGGGGACCCTGCTGATACCAATCTCACGGCATAGGATACTTTCGTTTTTCTGTATGAGAAACATAGCAGATGTACTCCATGGCTCAAATCCAGGTGCAGACTAGGTGCTTTTGTGGCCAGAGCACTGCTTTCTAACCTCGTTACGTCTACTAGTAACTTTTTCTGGTTCGGAGTTGCAACATATCATATGAAAAAAACCCAGGATTTGAAAATCCAAATTCTAAGAGCTGTCATATTTATAATTAGAACGATCTGATACGACTGGCATTAGTGTGAGGTAGGAACATATCACAGAGGGCCAAGCAGACAAACCAAACTATTTCTCACCCTTAAAAAAAGGGATTCTTCCAAGTAGAAATGTCAGTAGAGTCACAAGGACTTTGTGCAAATGTAGCACCTCTTCATTCTCATACCTACTCTTAGAAAGTCCAGCACTGCTACCCAACGTAGCCCAGCAGACCACACCACTTCGCCAGAGCCCTGACAACAGCCCTGGCTCCCTGTGCTAAACCCAGATCCTCCTCTAAGTAGCAAATTAGGTTTCCTGAGGTGCAGGTTGTTTTGGAGGTACCTGTAACACGCCCAAACCACACATAAAGAGAGTACATTTGATAATATTACACATAAAAAAGAGATGCCCCCACACCGAGAAAAATCAGGTTTGATGAAGTACATTGTCACAGAATCACTAGATGCAGAGTTGGTTGCAAGTGTAACCTTTCTATGTATAGATGAAAGTATTTTTCAGGTTGTCTCCCCCCATATCGGAGAAAGAGGAGAAGGAAGGGAAGAAAGGAGGGAAGGAGGAAAGGAGAGTGGGTACACTATCGTGGTTACTGAATCAGCACACAAACCAGCGGCAGACGAAATGAGAACGGCTGTAAGGAACCTGTCAGCACCAGCATGTTCAGTGAAACACCAAAAAAGAGCCTGAAAGACAAGACATATTCTGCATGCAGATACTAACTTTTTTATTATTATTATTATTATTATTTTTTGGAAGAGGATTTATGATGTCAGATTTTGGTTGTCTCTTAATACCTACCCCTGGCTAAATACAAATGTAATTAATTGTACAGCTCCAATCCTTCCACATTTTGCACATGGTGATTTGTTGAAAGAAACCCTATCACAAGGTGTCAAAAAGGAAGGTAAAACATAACATGCAATATTTTTTGAGAGACATCAACCGTAATTATATGAAACCTAACAATGCTGCTGCAGGGAGAGGTGGATGGAGTTGCACAGCAGGGTGCCTGGCCCCCCATGCAGATGGCAAAGCTTGACCTGGGCGAGTACAGTGGGAAGGACACAGGGGCTCACACGTATCAAATAATAATAGTAATATGTCTCTTCCCTCTCCCATCCGGTCACTGAAATCAGCATGAAAGTGGCATGGAGTTGAAAATGCTATGGTCATGGATTAGGCTAGAGCTTCCTACATGACCTGACATGGCAACCATCTTCCTTCATCCATCCTACTTCCACACGACAACCCTCATCCCTCTTATGTCCTAGACTAAGTCACTGTTCTTTAAAGTTTTACTAGCATAGTATGGCCAGTCGCCATTCCAACAAATTTAGTTTTTCTTGAAAATCAGTACAAGCTGTGTCCATAATGGAGACCTGGTACTAATGCACACCAGTGGCTAGCACTGTCTCACTGCTGTATGAAAAGAAGAGGTGGAGACACTCCTCCAATACAATAGGAAAATTTTCAGAAGGCTAGGTCTGAGAAACAAAGTGTGATATTCATTTCAGAGTTAGGGCAGTAGTAGTGTACCTGCTCACAGTCATTACCCTCCTTACTCCAATGCCCAGATTCTGGCAAAGTTTCCTGTTTTAATGCTCTAGGAAATGAAAAATGGTGCTGTCCTTTATGTCTATACTACACCTATAAAAACACATCTCCAGGAAAGTAGTATTTTCCCTATTGCTTTCTGCTGGTGACAGTCATATTATTAAGGCATTTGGCTCCCCTTCCTGGAGTCAGGTGTGGCCACAACAGGAGGGGAGACCTCCAAACCAGTCACAGTTGTGCTAAAAAAGCATCAGGTCCTTTTCAACACAAAATCCACAATTTCATAAAATGGGTCAGTGCTGAAGAAAAATCCATTTTCTTGGTATTAAAAGGGCAATTTGCTTTCTGGTATTTTACCTGGCCCCATATTATCACAAGCGTGATAAATTAATGGCTATAACTATGTTACAGCATCGAAAGGTTCCAATCTTTTAGATTTTGCCCTTCTTTCAAATTACTAGGCTGTACACTGGCATTAACACTCAGAAAGATATTGTCCCTTTGAGAAAGTAAACTAGTACACCAGCTTTCCTGGGTAAACTAGGGGTAAACTATGAAATGTGAACAGATGTCTTTCAAAGTATGAAGAATGACAACCAATTTTTACAAATACGCTTTAGAAAACTCTTTTTAAGGTTTTTGTTGCTTTGGTTTTCGATATTAACATTTGGGTTTGCACCCGATACTAATCCCTCCCATATTTCTCAGCTCTTGTGTAAAAAACACAGCACAGTCCTACAGCTGCGGCATTTTGAAGTCTGCACAACATGCTGTACATGCCATTGCTTGACATTTTATTGACAACAAAGGCCCGCAGCACGGCAGCGTTTTTAGAGATGGGATTAACATAATGAACTCCATCTCCATGGGTTTTTCATGGCATTTCTTATATATAAGAGTGAAAAAAGACCCACACCAGAAACAAACAGTTTTTCTACTCTTTTAGGACACAGTCCCCTCTGAAATAATGGGATTGTACAGTCCTAAAGGAAAGAAAAACATGTAAGTAAAGGAGCACTTTTGTACTTAGAAGGAGAATGTAACTGCTGAAGAACTAGGAAAAATAAGATACTGACATTTCTGTAAGGCAAGAAGAGCCCAAGTGTGGGGCCTGCACTGCTACTACGTCATTATAGCTGATAGCGTAAGCTCCATCACGAGATGGTAACATGAACACCACAGAGCCTTCCACATGGAATCTCCTACCACCCAGGGGCAGGCTGAAACTGTCCATCTGCAGCATCGCAAAATGTCAAGGTTTTAAAAATCCTAAAAATACATGAACAAAATCCAGCAGATCCTGCTTATCTCAGTCCCAAGTCAAATGGTTCTTGTGCGTGGGTAGCACTCACAAACACAGCCACTGAACGCAGCCTGGGTTTGCCAGACATCCAGCCCATGTTTGCAGGATGGTCCTAAGTGCAGGGAAGAGAGTAGGGCCCTGAGCAGGAATCAGCAATTTTTGCAATGCTCTGATCTTCCCCTCTTAAAGCTTCAAGAAAACTCTTCAATGGAAAGTGCTTGGCAGAGTTTCCATCTGTTCTTGGCTGGACTCGCTAGCTGAGTCTGAAGCACACAGAGCTCTGTTTTATTTTTTTCCTGGTACATAAGTAAAACTCCACAATATTCATGGTTTTTACGCAATGAAACAGAACAGTCATACAGCCATCAGTCCAGCCTAAATGTAGCTGCTACCAAATCAAGTTTAGAGAATTAGCAATTACAGTTTCTGCATTTTGTAACTTTCTTCTCTTTTCTTCTGGTCCTGCATCCGAGCCTGTCTTTTTGTAGTCTTCTACAATCACTTAAAAAACTACCTAGGTATCTACATCAGTAACTTATTCACTCTTTTGAGGATGACAATTGAAGAAAATGGTGATTTGGTATGACCTCGAACAACAGTTTAATGAAAGTAATGTTGCAAAGGTACCTTAGTAAGAGATTAAAGCAGAACCAAGCAGTAAAAAATCACAATGGCCAGCAACTGCAGCAATAACCTGTCTGCAGCTGAATTGTTGGCTTTAAGTTAACACAGTATATCCACTTAGATATTAAAGGTGCAAACTCAACATGCCAACTGTTTACAAAAATGGGGGAAATGTCCTGGGTCACTATGGAAGTAGAAGGTATTCAGCAACTTTCCTAAAAGTACCCTCACAACTTCCAGGGTCATAATTCAGTTTCTCTGGGAAGCTCTGAGGTGCCTTCTGAAAACCAAAGACATTTGTAGCCCATGTCCAATCCCTCCACCCTGGTTCACAACCTTTGCTTGAGGAAGACAAGTAATCTACATTGTGGAAGGAGGCTGCATTCATTTTCCTGACGTACTTCTCTGTGACCTGAACCCGCAGTTATTTAAGAGTGGGAAGCACGGACAATTCATTCTTAATGCTAGCTCAGTCCTGGCCTCTCCTGGGCACTGGCTGAAAATAATACTAAACGCTGCTGAATCATTTACAGTAGCTTTATGATGTGGATTATCATTCAGAGAGGACTGACCTGAACCCATCACACTCATTTCATGCAGCAACACAGACTGGACTCCAACCAGAGTCCAACTAATGCCACCCACGTTGGCATCAACACAAATCATGCATTCATGTAGGAGGCTCATATGCAGAATAAAGTTGCTTTAAATTTATTCTTGTATTAAACCTTCAGTAATTGCCATGTCCTTGCCTCTTCTGTTGGCATTGGCAGTGCTTTAAAACTATAAGCTGCCCAGACACATATGCAGTTTTTTATTTCAAGCAGCTTCCCAACTCTTTTTTTCAGAAGGATGCTAGCCATTATGAGAAAATATTTTGTTAATCAATGCTTCCAGAAGTCACACAGATTTCTAATGCCTTTGCTAAAATAACAGCCCTTTATTCTGCTTCTTCCTCCAGACTCAGATTCTGGTCACAAGGCATGGGAACAATCTACCTCCTCTTGGACACATGAGATCTTGTGCCACAGCACAATGCAAAAATGTGAGCTTCTCAGTCATGCAGGACCTGGTCATATGGCTGCCCAGTGAATTCCTTCTCTTTCCACCATCATAAAAGGGAGTACGAGATGCTGTTGCCATTTATATTCTACTGATTACACAAGCTATTTTCAATGGCAGGACTCTGGTGCTGCATTCCATCTCACAGGCTGAAAAGATTGAGCTTTTTTAGTGGATTCTGTTAAAACGGATGTTTGTTCCAATAGGACAAATTCATCAGGTAGGGAGCTTTTACAATGAGTCATTTTAAGGTAATCTTTGTACGCATCCTTTTCAAATAGTTGGAACTCTTTGAACAATAAAAAGAGTGCAAAAACAATAGTGGCTGTGAGAGGAGAAGAAATGTTAAAAAAATGGTTTTGTTAAATGTTAACCCAGAAAACTAAACTCTGAGGTTAGACTGGATTTTTCTTCATTTATTCCCATCCTTAATGATTTCTTGCTACAGATGTGCTTTTAAACTAAGGGAAACAACGGTTTTAATTGCAGGACACTTCCATTTTTACTCATGAACTGTCATTATCAATCATTTATGTTTTCTAGCGAACTCCCACACTAAATAAAAAAAAGAATATAAGAATAAATCTTTTAAAAGGAATCTATTTGCTGCACATCAATCCCTGCAGGCCATGTGCTCGTAAGTCAATAGTTTAAAATGAAAACATCTGATCAAGGTAATACACCTGTTAAAAGAGCATAAAATTCCAAACCCAATGGTGAAATATAAAGATTATGAAGGCTCTTAAAGGAGCCATCAAAGTAAACTATTACACAGATACATCTGCTTCACACCAGCACCCATCAGTGCCACTCACGATAAATGAGTATTAGGACAAACATTTCACAAAGCCTCTCAGAAAATAGGTTTTTCCAAACATAAGTAATTCAGCTCAAGAAAAGAAGAAAGTAATGGCTTAGCCTTCCGTGTACTTTCTAATAATAAAGGATCTCCAAGCAATGCAAAATATTAATGATCTGAGCTCATCACAAATCTGTGCATTATCAATTTATCAGTCATGTTTTACATGACTTTACATGTTTTACGGACCATCTATGATACACATAGGCAGGGTGAACTGACCAGCATGCCTGAGCACCTTGACACCTGGGCTCAAGTACTGAACAAAACTCACAGGGAATTAGATTAGTACTACCAATGTTACTACAACTATTACTACTATTGCACACTTGAGTTTTTATCTTGTTTCCTGCCCCGGTGGCTCTACCTTTTAACAGTTTTACTGGAGTAGGAAGCACAGCCTCACACCAGCACTGACATTTTTGCAGCCCCTGCCCCGAAACAATACAAATTCCACGTGCCAACACACTCGCTTGTAGAACCAAGCCCCCCCCCCCCCCTTTTTTTTTTTTTTTTTTAAATTTAGACAAAGAGTGCTCAGGAGCCCATGTGAGGGATTTTTGAGCCCTCTTCCAAAAGCTTTTGGGGCTTTCGAGTCTCTCTTGTAATTAGTCTCAGCCATGTTTTGTAGTCCTTAATCCTTGTGATTGCAGTTCGGTTTGGCCCAGAATTTAAAAAGTAGGGAAGGATTGGTACCACACACATGTTCCTGCTCCAGCCTTTCTCAGCCTTTCTCTCTCATCTTTTTTCCCTGAGGCTGAGGTTTTTCAGACATAAGAGGAACAGAAATATGGTCGCGCATGTAAGGCCGGGGAGGGGCACGATTTCTCCTTCGCACAACACTTCTCTGTTGGGCTTCCTCCCAGTTCCTGACCAAGCCAGCAGCCAAACCCCCTCTGGCTTCACAGCCCTGGGAAAGACTTTCACAGCCCCGACAAGCTGATTTCATACTCCCTCATCTTCCCTTTGGCCACAGGCAAACCCATCCCGACGCCTAAGGGCTCTGCCGCCCTGCTCCCTGCCCTCAGGCGCGGCGGGGGGGCGGCACGGGGGGGCGCGGGCAGGCCCCTGGCGGGGCAGCGAGCTCTTCCCGCCCAGCCGGCGGGCGGGCCGTGAGGAGCCGCGCCACCGCCCTCATCCCGCCGGCCTCTCACTTTTTGCTCCGGAGGTCCCTGGTGTAGCGTTGCCCTCCGGGATACCGCACAAGTTAAGGCTGCTCATGTGAGCAGAGTTTCCTGGTGTGAAATTTAAATTCTTCACACCTTTGATACCTGGTGAGGAAGAGACACGGTGGCCCTGGCCCCCTCAGCCTGCCCAAGGCCGCAGCCCTGGGGCTGGCACGCTGCACTTCACCAGCAGCCCAAGCTTTTTCGCCCCCCGTCCTCACACATAGCATTTAACACATCTGTCAAAGTCGTTTAACAGTCAGGGCCACTGTCACGCTTTATATAACACCACATTTCTGGCATTGTTTTTGAAATGCCCCATGCAGGTGTCAGCCTGTTTAAAGGGTACAGTATGTGTGCTCGCCTCGCCTTCCCCACCAGCGTGCGAATTGTTACCTCTTGGGAAGTATAGCCTTGGTGCTGCTGACATTTATGTTGAACAGTGAGGTCTATTTTGCCAGCTATGACTTCAGCACCATTCTCAGTAACTTTAAAGACCAACCATAACAGAACAAAAAGGCTTCTGAATTTTATTGGCACGCGCTGCCACAGGAAATACGAAATACAGGCACCTGTCACAACTGACCCTTCATTAAAAAAAAAAAAAAAAGAAAGGAGAAAAAAAAAAGGAGAAAAAAACCCAAGCAAAATTAAAAAAAAATCAATCACAGCCTGCAGAACTGCTCCGAACTGTAAGGCCACATTAAAACAGAGGAATGGTTAAAAAATAGTCTTGTCTGAAGAATGGCACCCAAGGTAAGGTCGGTGACAGAGCGCTCCCAGGCAGGGCAGGGCAGGACACCGGCTGGGGGTGTCGCTCACAAACAGACAGAGCTGCCCTGGAAAGAGTGGGTTAACGTTAGCCACGTGTTACACTCACCCATGCCTTAAATAATCATCACATGGCTCCTGTAATCTGTTCCATGCTGTCAGCACTGGGTTAGTCATAATAATATCAGATAAGAGCTGTTCAAAGTGACATACTAACCAACATGAGAGCCACATGACTTTCTGGCTACATGGCTGCCCTTCACCTGAACTTTGGCTTGGATAGTTTTACACTAGCACGAGGTACGCTGGTGTTGCAGGCTGTTTCCCTGCACCTGCGGTGGAAAGCCTGCCCCGTAAAGCACCCAGCTGCCTGTGTTCTGCAGAGGGGAGGTTTGGCTACTGGAGAGACCCTCTGGACATCCCCCTCCATTTTTTATAAACTGGCTCCAGGCTGAGGGAAGCAATTCTGGCAGGGGGCACGTGGGGTGACTTCTTTTTTGATCAGTGCTTCCTGGCTCTCCCCTGCTTTTGGTGCTGCAGCGAGGTGTGAGCTTCCCTGGGCTAAACAGAGGAGCAGAGAGGCAGAGGAGAGACCTTAGCTAGGGAGCAGGAGGGGGAGCAAGGGCCAAGGAGAGGTACATGGAGGGGAGCAGGTAGCATGAGGAAAGGCAGCGGAGCTGGGAGGCTCTGTGGCAGGGAGGGCAAAAAGGAAAGGGGCAAATTGCAGTGGTCAAAAGAAGGAAAAGAAGTATTAGAAACCGAAAAATTGGTGTGAGAAATTGAGCTACATAAGAAAGGGACAGGGTGATGCTGAAAACAATGAAAATGTAAGAGAAGTGAAGAGCTCTAGCTACAGATGCCTAGGCTACTCTGAACCCACTCACAAGGTGCCCATGGCCAACCCCAGGGACACGGAACAACCTCCTCTGTACCCTATGAACCACAGCTTGTACCTACCACTTAAGAGGCCAGGTCAGCTCAGGGGGAGTTAATGGGATCTCCCCATATAGTTGTCTGCCGTTTTCTTTTTCAGGCGAGCACTGCTTTTTCTTTTTGTTTGTGAGTGTAAAGCTTCCAGCACAATGATGCCTTGGCGTTCCAGGATGCTAAATAAATACAAATAATTAGTTACACCAAGCCCAGTCCAGTTACACCAAGCAGGCTATGAGCTGGTGCTGAGCAAACCGGGGAAATGGTACAAATGCCCTGCTTAAAGAAGAGGTGAAGGAAGAGCTGTAACAGACATCCTTGACAAGTAACATGATACATGTTACCCGGCCAGGGCTCCAGCGGTACATGTCCTACAGCTCTGCTCTTGGGCTCCGCTAGTGTGTGCCTCATCAGTAAGGCAAAGCTCCGGCAGCTGCCAGCCTGGCCGCACAGTGCACAGCAGCTCTCTAGAGAAGGCAAGAGGGACAACTGGGCTGCCAAGAAATGAGAAGAACTGTGCAAGGCTAGTGCAGAGTAGGAGAGGGCAAGGAGAGGAAAAGGAAATGCTTCCGAAAGGGACTACTGTGTAAAGGAAGGGAATTAAATGGAAAATAAGTGAAACAAAGGTGAAAAACATGGAAGGGAAACATAGCATTAGAGAGAAGTTAAAAGAAAATTGAAAAACAGCAACAAAATTTATTTTGCTTTATTTTTCTTGAATTATCTCTGTTCTCATAAACTGCACCACTCTTCATCTGTACCTCCTAAAACAGCAGGTTTTGCCCCCTGAGGAGGAGATCTGGATTTTGAATCTTGCTGCTAAGAGTCTGGCTAACATTAACCTCTGTAACATTCAACTGCCACTGGGCACCTAACATATCCCCATATTAGCCCCCCATTAAGGCAAAAAAGGATGGTGTTGAACAGGCTCAGTGAAGCCAGGGAATTCAAAATGTAAGGGGAAAAAGGACAAGTGTTTGCAACCCTTCTGACAGCAGTCAGCTCGGGCCAGCTGTCCTGAGGACAACAGAGAGGGGTGACTGGATCAGGCCCCGGCTTGCCAAGAATGATGATCAGTCTCTCACTCAGCAAGACACCCTCAGCAAAGGGAGAAAAGCTGCACGACAGAAAGACATTCCTTCCCTGGCACTTGCGAATCTCTTGGGTATTACATTAAAAGAGGAGAGGAAAGGGGCGCTCACATTGAGAATTACATACAGAGCTTTGCTGAGTTGCCTACAGTCAGTGGACATAAACTGGCACCTCTTTGGCTCAGTTGAAACCTGAATCACTTTATGGACATATCTGTGTAATTTTCTTCACTGCAAAGGGAACAGAAAACAAGTACGTTCTTAAGTCCCTAAATTAAGGATGAATCTAGAAGCACAAATTTATTTCCTAAAATTAGGTGGCCCCTGTTCCTGCACTGCTCTTGTGAAGAATCGCCTCCAGGATATATCCAGATACTGTGGGGAGACTACCTGGTGTCATCTCAAGAGTCAGCACCCTTTTCTCCTACCTAACTGCAGCCTGAGTGAGTTTTTCTCTTCTACTGACACACATCAAACCCAGTGTTACACAACAGTGAAATGGCTGAAAACAGCTCCCTGCTTTTTTAGGACCTCTAACCCTAGGCAGGGCTCTGGGATGCACTCACATCTCCCTCCATGAGAGGCAGAAGGCATGTTAGCCCTCTTCTCTGACAGAGCTGTGCAGAATTCTGTTCCAAACTATGTCATTTATTATTCATTATTATTTAATGGGACCAAAGAATGCAATATGTGTAACCAAGAAATATGCCAAGTAATATTCTTCCCTTTAATGGCTAGATCAAAGGGAAGTTTATGAAGCTGGTGCTGGCTCAGTCAGTAGTGGCATTTACCCCAGACCCTCTGCAGCACACCTTGCTCAAGCACACAGTTATAAAAACCTTTAAAATCATGGACCAAAAGGTATGCTAGGCATCTTAAGTTCCCTTGCCTTCATGAGGTTTTTTCCCCTTTCCACAGAAATGTTTTTGGAAGACATTCCTCTAAGCCAGCTTGCAGTAACTGCTTAACATAGCATCTCGGGTACTCAAAAAGCAAACAGTCCTTGGAGAACACTCTTCCTTTTCTCACTGTAAATGCATGGAGTGGGTGATGGAAAGGCTCTTAGACCTGCCAGAAAAGGGATGATTTTCTGATCTTTCTCCTTTAGTCACCAGCTGCTTTATCAACAAGCAGATACACCCCCCTCCCCTTCCCACCTCGCCCCCAGTAAGATTTGTAAATGTCTCTGGAAAAGTTGTAAAACTAGCTCTAGCAGGATACGCATTCACACTAATGCTGAAGACTCTCAACTGTGATAATTTAGCAGATCATTAATCCCACTCTCTAAAGGAGGCTGTAAAGCAGAACTAAATATGCAAATCCTCTTGTGCTTTAAAGTTGCATCTGTCTGTCCGTCCACCCAACTATCTATCTATTGTAGTGGAATTCTCCTAAGATCATGCTGCATTCTAATCCATTAATGTAGCTCAACTGAAGCATACAAGATTAAATAAAATAAAAAAAGATGTAAAAGTAACGTTGAGGCCTCAGTACAGTGGGCAATCTTGCAGACTTTTATGATCTCCACCACACGTGCAGAAAGGGGGTGCGCACAGCCCTGAGGGTTAGTAAATTGGCCTTTTATCACCACCCACTGACATTCAAGCACCGATTACTGTAAGGCACAAGTGCAAATGAGGTGGGTGGCCTCATTCAAGTCCACTGCACTGCAACGCAACGCAACCTGGCATGACCTCCGATTCCTACTCAGGACAGCGAACACTGTGGTGTCAGGGGTATACCCAAAGGGTATTCTGGCATGGCTGCAGGTGGTATGCTTGTGCAGTAACTACCCGCACAGTGCCTGGGGCTAGACATTTTGCTCACATGAGCAATAAACTCTCTCAGTCAAACGTAACTAAGTGTATGATTTACCATTTGCAGCTATTCTAGCATGGTACTATTCCTGCTTTAACTTAAATTCTTTTAGGTTTTTCTTCTGGCTTTAAATCAGAATCCTAAATGAACATTTAAAAATGTAATGATCTTTGCTCCTTAAAAATTGCAGTATCAACGTCTATGGGGCACCTTCACAGCGAGCACTGCAGTGATTTTTAAGATGCAGCACAAATTAGAGTGCTAACAAATGCAAAGTAACGTTGCAGGTGAAAACTCAACAAGCAGTCCTGGACCCTACCCCACCATACGTATGCAAAGTCCAGGTGGAAGGAATGTCCATCTCCTGAGCGGTTCTGCGGAGCAAAATACATTAAAAAGAATATGCAAAGCTCACAGAACCTAACCCAGTGGAAAATACCAGTTCCTGCTTGAACCATAGGAGTTCTGGAAGGCAAGAGATGCCTTATTTCTGTTCAGGGGAAAAAGGGGCACTGTGCAGATGGGGAAGACCCAGCTTCAGCAGTTTGTGTCAGGGAATAACAGATTTATTCTTGGTTGGAAAGCCCTGTGGGGAGTTTCAGCAATCTCAAGGCTGGAACTAACACTATCTCTCCAGCAGCCACAGGACTCCACTCCTGTCTGGAAGTGCAGCTGATGCTCCCATATGGGATTTAGCTGCTGGCAGAGAAACTCTCTGATTTGCTACAGAAATCTCCACTCTCCTCCCTCAGTCACTTCAGCGTACTGTGAGGAGAGCTACTCATCTAGGGAGACCTAATGGGCTGTGTCTGCCTCTTACACCTTTAAAATTTTCCTATTCCCTCACTGAAAAGCTCACGCCCGGAATATTCCTCCAAGAGGTTTGTGGTCTAAAAGACTACTTGGTCTTACAAGCAGATTCCTTTCTAAGGACCACTTCCGGCCTCCCATCATCCCGGTAGAAACTGTCACGGGCCTACAGGGAGCTTGCCACTGGACTTTACACATCAGAATCCAACAGGATGATAGCTGAGACCAGCAGATATAGTCCGATGTCTTGAACAGGGTGGAAATTACCTACACATGCATAGGACAGTTGTGTGTACGTGTAAGCACACGAGAACTTGCGTATTTTCTTGTATTTACTCAGAAACCTGCAAGCACTCCAGAAACTAATCAACATAATCCAAAATCTTATCTAGACTTTTTCCTTCTCTCCAGCCTGCTCCAGGCAATTTCCTCTTCTCGCTGGCCATGCCAAGATCCCCTGGGCCCAGCTGAAGTATTTGGGCTAGACCAGGAACATGATTTGCTGTGCCCACTGGATGGTCCAGTGACCACTGGGTGATGGGAGCAGAGCAACACTCGATTCATTTCATGTCAGACATGAAACTGCACACAACCAAATGTGGATAGATACTGTTTCTGCTATTGAAACCAGAGATGAAAGTAATACACAAGTACCATCCTTTGGCATATTGACACTTCCATCTAGTGTAGGGGGACCTGGCTTTTGGTAGAAGAGTTTGATGGGACAGGAGAAGAAAAAAGGCATATATACATTTATACATACCTATAAACACACACAAGAGATGCAACTAGGTTTACAAGTAAGAAAAAGAATAGTAGAAGCAAGCACTGTAATTAGTTTTGAAATTAATTTCAAGACAGAGCATGACAATAATGCTAGAACAGCTCCTTAACCTCTCTCCTAACAATGTGGCTACTCTCTTCAGGTAATCCCATGCGTGTCTCACAGGTCAATAAGCACTGGGGTTGGTCACTCAGCACCAATGTGTTAACTTACATGGAGTTATATATTTTTGCACATTGCACTACATATACATAAAGAAAAAAATAGTATTTGTTTACTAAATACTTTGTACCTCAATCATGTCAAAATGGAGAAAGGGGCTAGGGGGTGTGGGGTGTGAAGAGAGATGGAGATGGTGGGGAAAGGGGGATAGGGATGGGGGGAAAGCAGGAGACGGAGAGAGGGCAGGAGGGAGAGTGATAGGGAGATGGAGAGAGAGAGAAGGGGAGATGGAGAGACAGAGGAAGGAAGGAGAGAGAGACAGGAAAGGGGAAAGGGGAAGGGGAGGAAGGGGAAGGGGAAGGGGAGGAAGGGGAAGGGGAAGGGGAAGGGGAAGGGGAAGGGGAAGGGGAAGGGGAAGGGGAAGGGGAAGGGGAAGGGGAAGGGGAAGGGGAAGGGGAAGGGGAAGGGGAAGGGGAAGGGGAAGGGGAAGGGGAAGGGGAAGGGGAAGGGGAAGGGGAAGGGGAAGGAAGGGAAGGGAAAGGGAAGGAGGAGAAGGGGAAAGGGAAGGGGAAAGGAAAAGATAAAAAAATCTGATACTTATGTATGCATATCTTTTCTTCTGCCAACTGAAATGAACTGGCAATAGAAATTAAACCAAAGTTGCAAATATTGAATGCCTAAATATTATTATAGTGTCCCATGTGCCTAGGTCTATTCCAATATGAAACAGCTCAGAAATTAAAAATAGGAACAATAGGGACTTTAACAAATGAAATCCTCACTCACAATGCATACAGACACATTAAGCTATTTATTTTTATGATATGTGTCAGCCGTGCATTGAGACTTTCACAAATGCTCTGAATGTGTCCCATGCTCTATTACATGCACTGGGTATTCAGAAGAACAAGAGTTTGCTAACCAGGCACCATCATAACCACAAGAAATTATAGGGTGCTTTTTTTTCTGCAATAGTTTAACATGATTTTAATTATATATGAAGAAAAATTTGAATAATTAGCTTTATAAAAAACTGCCATTTGCTTCACTAAGTGTTTAGATCTTTTCCTTAGTAAATGAATCACATCCATCCAAATTTCAGGCTCAGAACAATGAGCTGCTCAAGATTACAATGCAACCTATTCTGAAAGCATCTTCTCATTGCTGAAGACAAGGAGTTTACAAAGGGGATGGTAGAAGTTGCCAAGCAGTCTTACTCTGTCTGCTGTCTACAGGATCATTCCCAAATTCAGCTTTTTGCTGTTTGTGAGCCACAAGCATTTTTTTGAGGAAGCTTTTTACAGACTACCACAACATACTACAGAATGCTGCATGCAGTATGGCTGAAAGAGAAGTAGAAGAGCTAATAATTCTGCTCTTACAACACCAGCATAAAATGTGCCCCTGCAAAGGGAAAGATTAGCATTAATTGTCTGTTGTCAAATTCATAATTTTCCCCAATTTATTAGCAGTTTTGTGCATTGCAGCACCACCAGACTAAGTTTGTGAGTACTGCAATACACCAGTCTTTATTCTCCCTTTGGCAAATTAATGCAGATATTTTGCCTTACGATAATTCCTAATTAATATGAGGTTTAGGAAAAAGTTCCACTCGTTTGGAACTCCAGTGCTACTACTAATAATTTGAAATTCAACTCTTAAGATTTAAAAAAAAAAAAAAAAGAAAGAAAAAAAAGGAAAGACATGCAGCTCTCTTTACCACATCCCATTTATTGCAAGAATATTTAATATTAGTAAATTGGTCCCTTTGGGAATCTAAATGTAGGCACATATAATAATACGTGTTGAAAACCATAATTCTATCATAATCACTTCTTATTTCGGGTTGTTGGTTTTAGGGTTTATTTGGGGGGTGGGAGATGCTAGTTCAAAAAGAAGGCTTCCTCACTGAAAAAGATTTGGGTATTTACATAAACAATTTCTGTTTGGAGTGCAAGCTCATTCATGCACAAATAACCCTTTCATATATGAAATTCTTACGTATAAAGCTAGACAGTTAAATAAACTTCTGCACTACAGATTCACTTCAGGTAATCTGTACAATTTTCTGCACAAAAGACCAGCAGGTCAGCCTGAAAACCACTTGTGAATGATTTAAAATATAGGAAAAATAACACAAGCCTGTACATCAAAGCCCAGGGCTATATTTTAAAAGGGTACTTGGTGTAGGTGACTCGTGCACAGTATGTTCTTACATCTTCCAAGTTTTTTAAACAGTGGTAGGGACAGGCAATTTTAATTCATTCTGAGTCTGTAACTTCAGTAAGTGGAAAAAAATTACAAGGCGGACTCCACAGTCAGCAAAAGCTTCCCACACAGCGCACTCCAGTGAGCAGGAAAGAAGGGTATGCGCAGGGGAACGGCAGCCGAGAAGAGGCTTAACCTGATTTCCTAGTTTGTATTTCCAGCCCTGCTGACGCACGCTCAAGAAGGTCGCTTGCATGTGATCTGCCGAGGTGTCGCTGCAGGGACCTCAGCGCTGGCAATCGCCTGCCACCCTGTTCCCGCACCCTTCCCAGCAGGAGGGAGCATCTCAGACCCTTGGCCATCAGCAGGGGCCGCAAAGCACTACCGAAGCAAGAGCGGAGGGGCAGCAGCCGGCCTGCCTTGACTTCAGAGGCACTCTGCATTCACATTTTAAAATAAGGAGGCTCTTCACAAGAGAAAAGGGGGAGAGGGGAGAGTATTGTCTTCCTTTAAAAGGATAGTACATTAGTGACGATATTTTTTTGTTAGATCCCCATTTGTCTAGTTGGGGAATTTATGGACTTTTAAAAATAGATTTTGCCAAACAATTGTGTGGGCAACTGCTGACTTGCAGTCTGCAAGATATCTTTCCGTCAGCCTTGGGAAGATTAAAGCAGGTTCTATTTTCATCATGAGGGAACTAAGGATGTAGGCACAAAGGAGAAATTCACTTTTTGTCCACATCAAGCTGAGCCTCTTGCCAGACGATGCAGCGTTCACTGCAACAATTGCCAACACAATGTGTTGCCTTCTATAGCCCCTTCAGGTTGAAGAATAGCCTTGTACTGCTACACAGAGAGAGCAGAAGTATTTCCCAGTCCCTGGGCTTCCAGTTTAATGCTAGGACAATTTCTTTCCTAATTTTGCATGCCAGGAAGCTGACAGAAAAATAACATCGGTGTACAAAGAAGGAAAATGTCCCTGTATCATAGACATGTGAGGAAGGAAATAGAGATGAAAATAAAACATCCTCTGAAAGATCACAGCATTACTTACTCTTGCATCTTATTTTAAGTCCTGATTCTAATCTCAGTGGCTCAGAGAGAAAAGCAAGTCACAGTCTGGTATCCATCCCTCTTAGATGGAAGAGGGGGAAAGGAGTGCTGCCAGCATATCTGTACAAGACAAACCTTGCACCAAATAGGGCTACAGGGACCTGGGAATGAAAATCTTCTCAGTCGTCAAATCCAAGCCCCTGGTGTCACAGGCTACAATGTGGTGCAGATCCTCTTGGAAAGCAATCACCAGCCTCTGTAAGGGATCTCCCCCACTAACCTCAGCAGCAGGCTCTTCCAGAACCTCACCCTGTTCATGGTCTGATGAACTTCTTCCTCTAATTTTCAGTCTACTTTTACTCGTGGTTAGTTTATATCCTTTATTATTGTGGCAACACTGTCTTGTAGCTTGAACAGTCCTTCCCCTCCCTGGTGTTTACCCCTCTGAAGTATTTATGGTAAGCCATCCGATCCTCTCTCTTTGTTTTGCTAGGCTACCCAAGCCAAGCTCTTTAAGTCTCTTCTCACAAGACAGGCTCTCCATTCCTCTGATCTTCTCGGTACCCATTCTAAACTGAATTTATCATTTGTGCACACAGATGACCTGAATTGTACAAAAATGTATTTTTGATGGGGTCACATCACTAAATATGCCATGGAAACAGCATAAGTAGAAGATAAATGGGACATAATCTATCCTGTTATTCTTGGATACATAGAATGGTAAGTGTCCTTGGCACTTACTGACTCAAAATAAAGACATAAATATATGAAAATATAAATATTTAGACAAATACAGGAAGATTTTCTTTCACTTTGCAATGGAAAAAATAATTTTACCCTGAACCTAAATGTGACTTCAGAGGAAAATTTTACTAAGCAACCTATGGAATTTAAACCACAGCTGTGCTCCCATGAAATACCATCCTCCTGTTTATAACAAAGGGTGGGCTCTGTGCTGCGGTTCTTCTTTCAAGCCATGATAAATACCTGCACGATGTGCAAAATGTAAAGGCAAACTTGAGGAGAAGGCCAGTATCTCCCTGTTAGCTGCTGTATCTTTTCTGGCTTGATCTGACCAGTTCTGCTGCTGCCAGAGAAGCAGACGCAGAGACCAAAAGCAGAGCAGCTCACTGACTTTCTGATGAGGCAACTGAACCTCCCCACTTGCAAGCAGATGCAGTGACCCATAGGCAATGGGTAAATATAAGAGCCCATTGCTAAGGGCCCCCAGCACAAAATTAAACTAAACCAAACCAAACCAAGCTGTGCGTACAGGTAGCGATTCCATCTGGGTATGCCAACAGTCAGCAGGCTTTCAGCAACACCCCACATACGGCTGCTAACACTAATGCCAGTTAATTAGCGGTGGCATTAAACAAGAAAAGAGACACTGACCAGGACACTGGGGTTAACCTTAGCCTATGAGAGCTGTGCCGTGTGATCTTCTATTCCATCTGTTATCAACATACTTCAGGAGATTAATCCAATACTCACTATTTTGAATGAGCAGATACCATTTTGTTACTCCATATCATACTTCACAAGTCTCAAATGTTCAGTATCTGATTGACAGCTTGAAGAGGTACCACAAGGTTAAATGACAGCCTATCAATTCTTGAAGGGCAAGCAATCCTTTTCGAGACATTCAGAGTTTTTTTTTCCTTTTAGCATTTTTCCATTGTTTGCCTAACCTAAACATCAAGCATACACCAGAGTTTAAGGACATGTCGCTGTAACAGGAACCATCAGTCAGCAGTGAAAAAAATCTCAGAGATGTAACATATGCCTATCCTGAAAACACACACAAATTTCAGTACTCATACAACATACCACTGCAGGATCTGTAACTGCTGTTGGCTATACCACGGGTGTTTGCACCCGCTCATGAACTCAAGCGATAGCCCTCCCATCAGTACTAGAAAGGACTTAACTTTGCAGGCACCACCTGCCACAAAGGCACCTTGCTTCTCTAACCCTGATATAAAGCTTTACACCAGATCAAGGACAGCATGAGAAAACTGATAGCTTTACTAGCCACAGCTATGCAAGGGGAAGATGAAGCTGTGAATATCCCCACGCTGGAGGAGCCGCTCTACTGGACCGTGAGCAAGGGCAGCCAGACAGAAACATACAGCCAGGCACATGCAGCACTACTTTTCTTTATAGGAGTAGACAAGTGATTTCCTGGCATATGTGCAAACCGCCTGAGAAAGTACTGGTAGGAACATATGAACATTGCCTGGTAGCTGGCAAAGCACGAGTGTGGGATCCTCGCTGGAAGGAAGGCTGGATGGTGCCCCTGGTCCACCCCAGTGAGAGTCACTGCCATCTGGCAGGCATGCTGAGTGCTGCTCCACGACTCATCCTGCCTGCCCGGCACCCAGACTGCATAGGGTAGGAGCCAGACAAACATCAATGGCAGCTTTTTATTGGCCATTGGAAATAGGGCCAGTTAGTATCAGCTAGTCATTAATCTGGTGTTATGCTGTAGGTCAAAAAGTCCTTCTGTTTAGACCTTATCGTCAATGTCTTCCGCTTCCTCGGCATCATGATTTACTGTTTGGAGCGATGTAACTTCATGTCACTGTCACTTTCACTGCATGTGTTCTGCTCTTTGCCTCTGAGACATCTTGACACCTTGATATACAAACCAGAGACTCAAAGATGGTTGTAAATACTGCACTAAGATCCATTCCTACAAAGTTGAAGATAATCTAACACAACTAATTACATACGTACAAGGAAGAGATTGACTTGAGAAATACATAAAGAAAATATATTGCATTAATAAATTAAGAGCAGCAACCTGTCTAAAGTTCAGCTGTATTGACTGCTAGAACATCTGAATGATTGCTATAATTACTGTAGATACCAGTGCCAGTTTACAATATGGCCTCTTGTGCTTGTATTGTCTTTCCCATCTTTGCAGCAGTATTACAGCTCCAAATGCAACTGTTGCTGAATTTAAGCCCTGGAATGAATGCCTGGAAGGCAAGCGCCGTATTTTATACCTCCATGCTTTTGGTGCTTAATTGGATCCTAAACTAAATATGCTGAATATATACTTAATTAAATGTGCTAAAGAAATATTCTAGGTGCATTTAGAAAAGATTTGTTTGGTCAACTAAGATGTTTTGCAACTGTAATTGCATTATTGTTATTGGCATTTCTAAATCACTTTCTGCGTTTCCTTCGGAATAAATGTCTCAGTAGCTCACCAGTATAATGTATTGCTATGCTACAAAACTGGAGGAACACATTATATATTCATGTACACTTGGCTTTAACCACTTACAATATAACAATGAAGTAAGGATTATTGTGCAGTAAGTTTGCTGAATCATCATTCTTTTAAATCATAAATACACTCAGCACATATCACATCCACCCAGTAAGAAACTGGGTAAACAGAACTCACTTATATTTTGAAATTGAATCAACAGTCAAAACTGAATTAACCAGTCAAATAATAGCATTTCAAAAATACAAACTACAGTTCATTGTGGTATAACGCAGCCTATTTCTCTTGCAGTCCAGGGAAGAGAGAGAAGGATTTAATATCACGCATGTTTCTAACACCTATACATTCATTCAAAACCAGGTTTTGATAGTGGTCTTAAATACCTAAAATTATAAAAAAAATAGAAAGTCCCTTTATGTTATATTTTCTGAAGCGTCATCCACACTACAGCAGAGCAGGGGAAATCCAAATCCATTTTACCAGCTTGTAAATGTGATGTTTATTATCTACGTGATAGTACCTTCTGTCAAACTGTATGCAGGACATTTACCTAGCAAAAAATCATGATCAAAAACAAAACCAAGGAACACAGGACACTGTAACAAAAAAATGAAATGGTCTTTAGAACAAACTGACTCTACTGAATGTGGACAGCAAAAAAAAAAACCACAAACCAAACCCACGTCTAATTTTTCCACTCTAGCAGTTTAGTAACGTACAGGGATTTTCACTGTTTCTGTGTGTTGCAGTTTTGTTAATAGGCAAGTCCCAGGCATATGCTTGTATAACACAAAACATACTTGGTTTTAGCGTTAATAATTTCTTTAATTACTTTTTTAGCAATTGTGCCATACTTGCAATTTTCACTTACTATGTCTTTCGTATTTTATATTTTTTAACCTCTTGAGAACCTTCTCTTCAATATTTAGGGTATTTCATGTAGCAGAAATACCAGTAGCTACTGTATAAACTAGCTGATGAAATTCAAGTTCAGAAGACTGCTTGATGCTGTAGATCTCCTGGCCACAGATCTGATTTTGTGTGGTGTCTGGGGGAGGGGGCAGGCCATGCCCCAGCCTAGCAAAGCTTGTAAGCACATACTTAACTTTAAGCATATGATTACTTTAAATTACTTCAATAGGATTATTCAGACACTTGAATTAAACGCTCTTCTGATTTGAGCCCTTATGCATGGCACAGTCTGTCTCTGCAGGGACTCCCAAACTGCAGAGGGGAGGTGGGAAAGGAGGGTGAGGCACCTGTAGGCATTTCCAGGACCTCATACAGCACCCAGGTGAAATAAAGAAAAGATCTCTTCCAACGTCATTTGGAAACTGCAGCTGCTTTCCAATGCTGAGATGGGCACCTCTTAGAGAACCGGGGTGGAATTTTTTTTAAAGCCTATTAAAAAATGTATTGATAGAAAGTAATCTTTTTTAAGAAATAGACTTATTGATCAGAAATCTCTCTTCAACTCGCGTTTTCTCCAGACAAAAAACATTCTTCTGTAAAAGCCCCTCACTTTATTGTTTGGTACCTGATGGTTTTCAATAATTTTGGGATGGGGAGGTGGTATTTTGCCAAGGAAAGGCAAAAAAAGCCCTTCTTCCATTAAGAGGAAAACCTTACCCATGCTCTGATTTTCAGGACTTGGAAGTATAAAAAAACTCATCAAACCTCTTTTTTTTTTCTTCTTCTTCTTTTTCTTTCTCCCCACCTTAAGACAGAGTAACAACTCTAAACTATTTCCTGTGCAGCTTTTGTTTCCTGATCCCACACAGCAGCTCCATTACACAGCTCCACTTGTACAGACCTCGGCAGCCCAGGCAGGCTGGATAGAGCCAGGGAGAGGAGCTGCCCTTTAAATAAAGAGCACAGCTGCGCGTAGGTTGTTTGGGGATTTAAGTGTCAACCCCTCTAACTACATTAATGGGAATTTAAAGTGTAAAGAGATACCACTGATACAGAGAAAAAAAAATTTTTGATCTGACGTTTACTCAGCATCAGAACCAGTGCAGAACAATAGCATGTACTTTGTAGCTTTCACAGATATAATGCAATGTAAACCCCCTTTATCTTAATATACTGCATTTTTCATAGTGAGAATTATCATGTTGAAAATTATTCTGAAAAACAAAGACAGACATGACACCAATGCTACTCAAGGCAATTTAAAATCAGGCCTTATTTGGCTGTGTTAATGTTTTAAAGCAGAGGGTACAAAGAGGTTTGTTATTTTTGTACTAATAAAGATCCCAGAAGCCTGCAAGGATTTGTAGGCTACTTCAGTATCTAGGGAATGTGCCAAAGGACCATGCGTTGTATTCCCAACAATGAGAGAGAAGCAGAGAGTTTTGCTGCAGTCTTGGTACTTTCACTATGTGTCACTGTGCATCAGCGTTAGCAGAAGAACCGAGAGCATGGCTAATGAGAGAGAAAGTAAAAATGGTGACATATGATTTTTCCTGAAACATCACATCTCTCTTTTCCATATATTAGGAAAAGGTTATGTTCCTTTTGCTCATAATTATAAAACAAGAATGTTAATACCACAATGGTTCAGCATAAATCAATTTCCAACCGCTAAATGTATTAGGGAGTACTTGTAATATATTATCCGAAAAGGGAAACAAATCCAAGGCTAGGATTTTTTGCTGATACTTTCTAATGGTATTGAAAACGCTAGATAACATTTTTGTTTCTGTTAAGAATTGCTGCTTTTTTCACACCTGAAAACCTTTGAAAATACATTTTCTTATCTGCAGTGAATAATAAACAAAACTGATTTATACAACTAGAAATGTGTTCAAAATTAATCAAAATTACTTATGATGGAATAAATGTATCAAACTGATTTTTTTAATGTCAAGGGGTGGTATTTTAAAGCATATCCTAGATTAACAGTTGTTATAACTACTGTTGTTATTGGTATGATTAGTAAGTATTATTATAATGTAAATAGTGATGCAACAAAAGCAGAAATCCTTGAAGCTGCCTCATTTAGGGTCTGAACCAATGCCTACTAAAGTTAAAGGGATCTCAACAAATATTTCAGATACATTATTAAGAATGAACCAAAAGACTAAGGTGATTAAGTTTCAATTCTATAAAGCTATTTTTAAGAGTACTGATATATTTCTATCATATGAAAATATATCTGTATTTCTAGTTCATCTTGAATGCAGCAGTCCAAACATAATCCCTGTAATTAACAGATAGTCCAGCATGCTGGTTAGGCTTTCCCCTCTGAAGCAGATAAAGTCATTTATAAGAAAGAGAGAAAAAGAAGGGGGGAGAAAATACATTTTTCTATAGGATGTAATGTTTTACTGCAATACTTTCATTTATATGTGGATATTTAAAAATATGTTTTAAAAGACAGCTGATTTTTCTGTTGAAATGCAGACCTAAAGATATTTTTATCTTGATGCACAGGAGTTGCACAGAAATCTCAGGACCTCTAATGAGAGGACACCTAACCAGTCTGTTGCAGGGATTTGTCCAAAACCCAAAACTGCTGTACCACATGGCCCAACATTGGCAGTATCTGTTGAGCAGAGCAACTGGAAGAAAAAACAGGATCCTTTGCAATATGAAGAAGTCTCCCTTCACTGTCTGATCAGAGAGGCAATGATAATGCCACTGCATTGATTGAAGGGGACGTTTCACACACCATGCGGTCACTCAGAATGAACAGCAAGCAAGAAGCTCCTTTTTTTGACAACAAACAAGGCAGGCAAGTGAGTGGACACCTGGTCATTTAAAATGCACCAGGATTTGAATGGTGGGCCTGTTCGCCAAATTGCTGCTGCTGTTCTGAGCCAGAAGAAGTAAAATGTGTTTCCCTTATACATTTCAGCTGTTGTGCTGTATCAGAAGGCACTCTGGGCTGGAATGTGAAAACAAGCCCAAATCATCATCCTGGATTGTTTTCCCACAGCTCCTACCAGCTTTCACATTGCAAAAACCCATCTGACAAATACTGCCATTAGTGCATTACCTTCAAATTAGGACTATTAAAGTTCTGTCCCAGCCTGATATAAAATAACAAGTATTTTTTTAAATTGCATAAAGCACAATGTTAATTCCAGCAATTGCATGGTTAGTGCCATGGGCAGATGACAGAGTTTGTGGGTATGGTAAGTACTTCCAACCTGTAACTAAAGCCCAGCATGTATTGATATCGGAGAAAAGCTTGCCATTTTTCTTTGTCTGCCCCAATTCTCATCAACAGTATACATCACCCCGTACAAGGTGCCTCCTGCCTTTTTTTAGCAATTTTCTGGATTACTCCTAAAGGTGACTACATGAGAAGTGCCTGATAGGTATCTCCCCACTGCACAACCTTCTCATTACTCTCTCCTTATCTTCCCAATCAGAACCATAGCACGACGTTTTGGTGCCCCCGGCATCATCCACCCAGTGCTTGATCTCTCTGTGCTGCTCTCATCTTCTGCAGCACCTCTCGCTGGGCCCTATGGCATCGCCTTCTGCGCTCTCGGTGCCCCACTCAACCTACACTTGATGTGGCTCTGCCTCTGCTCACCAACAGCTGGTCTCGGGAAAGCTCAGAAAGACCCGGTTAAACCTTTTCCCATTCACAGGCACTGCTCACACACTGTGCGCAGAGAAAGCCCCTTTATTATTCACCTTCATGTCCTACAAGTGAATATCCAAATGCAGTGGCATTCATCAGAAGGAGTTACTGGAAATGTTTACACTAATGATGCTCCTGTCTAAATCGGTTACTAATCTTATATTATGGCTAAACTACCAGAAGGATTTCTGAAATGACATATTATTTTTGCTAGTTAGTGTTTTTTATCAGACAGATAATGGGGAGAAAAGAAATAAATAAACTAAGGGAGGTAAAATTACATCATCTTACTATTTCAGCATGATAAACAAAATGATACTCACTTCCCTCCCCAGAGTGCTGTGAGGTTTATTCCATTAAGGTCTGTCACGTGCTTGGATGAAAGACCCTGTAAGTGCATGGTGTTATTAGTAAAAATTAAATAGAAGACTAGATTTTAATTGCTAGGATAAACAGTCTAAATTCTGCTTGGCTAAATGCACTTGGGAGAGGAACCCAGGACCACTATCGTGCCAGTGTTACACACCCTTATCAGATCTGACATCTCTTAGCCTCCAAAAGATCAGGTTTGCTCAGGTTCACACCTACCAAAGCTAAAATTCATCATTGCTATCCTTCCCCCAACCCTGGGACAGGAACACAGCACACAGGCACAGCACACAGCCTCTGTTCCCATGCCTGGTGAGGGCCCCTGCCCCTCCAAGCACAGGGTGCACAGTCCCCTCTGTCACTGAGCTTGTGGCTGCCCTTGCCCCCTACATCCAGAAGGAAATTGCTGTTTCGTGGTCTTTCTGCCTTTCACCACAATGGACAAAGGAAAAAAAAAATAATCGCCCCATCAATGTCTCACCAGAGATAAAAGAAAGAGACATAAAAAGCATTTGTGTAACACTGCGCTGATCAATCAGAATTAGAGATATAACTGCCCTTAATATCATGTGTGAGTAAAGGTCTAAAATATTTTTGCATTGATCATTCATGATTAAAACTAATGTCATCTGGTACCTCTGGTGTTGGTTGGTTGTTTTTTTTTTTTACCTTTGCTGTCAAGTGAAGCCTGTGCTGGGCACAGCCATCTGGGGCTTTACATCTTCCCAAGCATGCTGTGCAGTCTGATGGCATCTCTTGCGTAAAAGGCATAGACTGACAGGGATTCAAAGGAGACGCAACTGCTGCAGTGAAGAAGCTCCTTTCACATCAGGGAAAAAGGTGGGGACGGATAAAGCTGTGAAAAATAGCATTTCTGGCGGGTAGAAGAGGAACACTAGTAAAGACAGAAGGCCCTTCACAAACAGGCTCTTCTGCTTTTGGGGAGCGATGGTTTTGCCAGCTTTAAATGTCCTTTAAAAGAGGGCAGGCAACCCGTGCCTACAGAACTGCTCCCAAAGACTGCGCGCAACGCGGAGCCTCCAGGGTGTAGCTAAGGCATAATAGCTAGTTCCCACTCATGTATTTTGTTTGAAGGGAAAACTACTTTCACTGCGCTGAGCGTTAACAACCCAACCGCCGCAAAGGTAACAAGCTTTTCCCACCAGGGATAAGCTTGGAGATGTTTTAAAAATGGAAATTTTGAATTATAGTGGCCTCTTGCTAGTGGGTACTACTTACTGAAAAGCAGCATTTGCAAGGCTGACGGTTTGGGCTTTCATACAAAAGTCCCCCACTAGAAACTGGGTCTTGAAACACCATTGAAACAACTGGAAGCAAGAACATCAAGCATGATGGTTTGCCACCTTCCAACCTCTCTCCCCCGACCCACAGCAACAGGCTGAATTCAAACAAACAAACAAACACACAGGAAAGAGTCTATGGAGATTTTACATCAGCCTCCTCCAATAATCCCCACCCAGTGATTCTCGGGATGGATGGCTTTCAGCCACACTGCTTCCTGACTGAGGGGGAGGGAGGCTGGGCTGGAGCAGCCGTAGCAGGGAAGCCTGCTCTGAAACACCCAGGCTGGGCTACTGGTAACTCAGTAAGATGGGCGCTTCCCCTTAGGTTTATGCACGGACCAGCACCAACCTTACCCGCATGCCAAGCTACTCGGATAGCTTGGTTTTAGGGGAGAGATCACCATGTATACCCATTTGTCATAGAACAGCTATAGATTCGCTGCAGTCTGCAAGCAAGCCCTTGTTCTGCAGCTACACTGTGGTTAGGCGTGCGCTGAGGAGGGGCTGAGGCATCCTGCAATGGTGGCACCATCTCCTGCTTCTCAGAAACCGCCTTCCAGCACTAAGCAGCCTGAATTGGGAGTATGGACTGAATTGGAACCATGCAATTTTTAATGAGTCTACTTATTGAATTTTTAATTTGCAGATTATTGACTGTACGGACTGTAATGGCTTTGAACAACAGGGTGAGTGTGTATGCCAGACATCTGAAGTAATTCTATGTGAAAAGAGATGGCAAATTGCTGGAGCCTTTAATTACACTATTATTTAATAGTATTAAGGAAGGGCCTGAAAAAACAGAATACTCTACCCCAGCACATTTATCTACATCTCAATAAAATGAAATTATATTTGTGTGAGGGGAGGGGAGGGGTGGCTCTGAATATATATACTTGTGTATAACATTTCTGAATGGGCTCGGTATGAAAGGACAGGGCATAAAGAAGCGATGGATTCAGTCCATGGGATTTTAACACTTTTTGCTTCTATGATCCTATAACCCCCCAACACCAAGAAGGCATTAAACGAAAAGTAATTAGCTTTCTGTCCTGCTTTTTTTTACACATATGAAGACGGTTAAAAGAATGATGCTGTCACCGATCCCTACATCTGTCTGCATGTTGTATGCTTTATAGATGTAGGGCCCGATGCCACAGAAATGGGGACACCCAGGTTTTTTTCGGCAGGCCCTTGGCAGCATGTTCAGCACAAAAATCCATTCTCAGCAAAGAAGCAGCAGCCATGGGCTGGCCTCTTCGCCATAGCCAGCCCAGGTCATGCCAGGCATTCCTTCCCTCTCTGGCAGCAGGGTACCACTCTTCCTTCGTGATTTTATTTGGAAACAAAAAGAAACAACATTCTGTCATCAAACATCAGTAAGGTATAATTATTATAGCTACGTTTTACCTACCACAGTGAACATTATTACTATGTGAAGATCACAAATACCAAGCCTCCAGGAATGTCACACAAGAATGTCATAACTAAGCCTACGTCTAAAATAAACACTTGGGAAAACTCTCCTCAAAATCACTCTGTCTACCTACATGCAAATGCATGTTATTAAGGGCTGCTCTTTAAAAGATTTGAGAAATAACTTGTGCAAAAAACAAGGATTGTTGTTGCGGGGGAAAAAACAACAACCATGCAGAGGGCTAATATTTTGCCATGACTTCTCTCCAACTGGTGGTGTTGGAAGGAGCCCTGAGCAACGGCAGGCCACAGCTCAGCCGAAACACTGCAGCTGCTCAGGACGTGCTGCCATCAGAAACAAGTCCGAGGCCCAGCTCTTCTCTCCTTCATACTGACTATACACCTGACTTGTATTTCTGCTGCCCCTTGCCAACAGCTGCATCTCAGGCAGGGAATTCAAAGCTCTGTGATAAAAAAAGCACCTTTGCTAAAATGTAAATACACTGTGCCCAACAAATTAATCTGAGTAGGTGTCAGTGGCTGCTTTAGATAGATACAGTTTTACTCACTTCTGGCCAGCTCGTGCATTGAGGTCTAGTGTTAAAAAAGAAGAGACAGCGAATATATACCCTGTCGGAAACAGAAATGGCACGCAGCAGGACAGAGCTTGTCAGCGGAGGGATGAGCCAAGGAAGGGAATTTTACAAATTCCTTTCAATGTCAGGTCCTTAACACTGCAACAGCAATTCTGTGTACTGAAGTTTTGTTTCATGCCCTATATATATTCCCTTTTCATGGAGAGAAAGCTGGGGACTGAGCTTACTATTCTTGGAGTGCTGTCGTGGATGGGTGGAATACTAAGAGAACGACATCTGAAAATGTACACTCACAACGTCTTATCAGTATTGGACATACATAATTTTTTCTTGCGAAGTTTTTGCTATGAAATTGGTTGTCACAGAAATTCGCGTGCTTCTCCTTGCTGTTTTTTTTTTAAAAAAAACCCGCTACATTACTGTATTTTTTGATGTCTTATTTTAATGTTCCTTAAAGATAAAGCCAACCGTCTATACTAAAATTTCATGCACCCTTTTCTTTGGTTGAACAGAACTGCATTCTCACTACACAGTAAAATTTCACATACATTCAATAACTCAGTAGACTCCACTCAGATGAAAATATCCACCTGTAAGCACGAAACACTTCTGCCTTAATTGAATGTAAATGCAACCTTCCTCAGCACACGCTCTCTCAGGCAAAAGAAAGTGCGTGCGCCATGGCTGTAAAGCACCACCGGTTCATCTGCTACCACGGGAAGGAAGGGCGGTTTAGTTGAATAACTGAAACACTGGCCCTTGCTTTGGTCTACTCTTGGACAACTAAATGCTAAGGTTGAAGAAGGTTTCTCTCAGCCAAAGTTTTTGATAAATTATAATTGGTCAGAATTATAAAACTGGCACTTATCTACTTGATATAGAGACTTCATGTAATGCTTTATGGGAACAGGATATATGGGCATTTGAAGTGTTTGTGGCTAAACACAAGTTGGCAACTACCACCGATAGTCCACCAAACATACTGTTCTTTTAATAATCTCAATTTTTAAGCTGAAGTGTAATTCACTACAGATTTTCCAGAGCCCACTATAAATGAGACAATGGCAGCGTTACTCTGCAGTCTTGTTTGAAAACAAGAACTGTTATTGACTGTTTGTGGAAACGCTGAACAATGAACCAATACTTCCATCGATAGCGTTTAATCTCTTGAGTAAGGTTGTCAACCAAGCCTTTATGTGCTCTTTGCAAGGCTTACATTGGAGCAATTGGAGCACAGCAGAGAACTGCCGTGGCTGGAGCAGAGTTCTAGAGGAAGAGTAGCAGAAGAAACCACCAAAAAATTCCCTAGTTAGTATGCTGAGGGTCTGAAAATGAGGATTGTTTTGAACATTGTGTGTATGAATGCTTTGCATGAAGGCTGCCTGGGATTATGTCAGCTTTGATAAAGATGAAGCAGAGCTTACAAAAGATGTACAGGCTTCAGCCACAGAAAAGCAATACACAGACACCTTCCAGAAAAGTTCCAAGGTAAAGGGCTTGCAGTACAGCTGGCCACCACCAGGTCCCAGGATGATAATGATGGTGATAATAGTAACAACAACAACACTACTACTGAATTAATTCTTTAATACAGAATAGATAATAAAGTAACTAAAGCCACCTAACATGTAAGTGGGAGAATTGTTTTCGCTTTAAGTGAAGAAGGGAGAGCTACTTCTGCATCAAGACACAGCAACTTTGATTTCATAAAAATAGGTACATTCGACGCAGCAGTCAGCGAAGTAACTGAGAGAAACCAAAGAATTAAGCACAATGGAAAGACACGGTGCTCTATTAATAACGCTCACCTTTAAAGAAGCATGATAGGTCCATGGCATTTAATATCAGTGCTTATCAGAAGCATCTCATGAGATTTCAGCTCTTTTAATGTACGTCTCACAAAAGAAACACTACTAAAGAGTGCTGACTTCAATGTTTTCCTACTGCTAACAGCTGCCTTTCAGGGAAGATCCCGTGAAGCTTTCCTCTTCCACATTTAACTGACTGTGGATTTCCACGTTTAATTGAATGGGATTCAATAGCAGGAGCAGAGAGAGTTCAAATTGTCCCTCTGGGGATTTGCTCACCAGAAATTACTCATTCATGCCATGACATTTTGAGGGAATATCATAATGTCGTTTTGGACACAATGTCATAACTTAGAGGAACAGAAGAATAAGATGGAAACATCAATTACGATAAAGGAAAGGGTGTAAAAATCACGCTTTGCCCTGTGTCCTTCCTTTCACAGGGAAGCCTAGTTCAAAAGAGACTGCTCTGTATCTGCAGTCCCTACGTATATTCATGATTGGGTCAGTACCATCAGCCGTGACAGGTCACCTGCAGGCCATATCCTGCTGACCCACATTCATCCCAGCCAGTCCAAAATCCTACGTGGCAGGATGGAGGAGAGACATGCTATGGAGACCGGTGTAGCAGGAGAGTGGTATCTGCAGGATCTGGCCCTTTCCCACAGCACAGCATGGTAAAAAGGGACTGACATAGATATGGTGGGTACACTTGTCTGATCGTACTACAGAGGGGAGCAGAATGCAAAACCTTCATATGCACATGTATGTACATGAATATGTATATGTATATGCACATGTGTACGCATAGACGTAGATATATAAAGGGTCCACAGTTATTCTGGCGATTCTGCGTCATGTGCTGACACTGAATTACATTAGCAATACAGTGTAATGTTTTTTAAAAACATGAAAAGTAAGTGTGAAAAATAGGGCAGATGCAGAACTGTCATGGAAAGGCTGGGTGTTTGAGGCATTTAATATGGGGATACACCATCTTACAGACAATCCACCAGTCATGTATGTCCTGTGTGAGAACAATGACTTGAAACCCCTTCCAAAAACACCCCTTGCACGGCTGACGAGACACAAGCTGGAAGGTAAAAGGGGACAGAATTTCCTAGTGGATTATGGCTTGAGGAGAAAGTTGACTCGACCCTAGCCTGCATGCATTAAAAGCCTGTATTGTAATCCTTTCCCTTGGTCTTCAACCTGCTATCTGACTTACATTAATTAAATATAAATGCAAATAAGAATGAGTTACTTTCATCACAAATAAATACGTTAAAATGAATCCATCTGTTTTTGTGGTCATCAAACTTCAAGGAACAAGGCTCTAAGTTTGTAAAAACATAAACCAGTGCTAAAGGACACCTTTACGTTCAATGCCCAGTTTTAAGCTACTTCTTACTCTTTATACATTATTTCACTTACTGTGGTAAATTTGCACTTTTCATGCATTACATTACAGCTGCTATACCAACATTAAAAAGGCACTAAACTTTTTACCACAGTGCACTGAATGGCATCAGTTACCGCGTTTTCAGTAAATATTTGTAGAATGGCTTTTTCCAGGTCAGATGGGCTGCCCAGACCCACTGCCACCCACCCCGACTGCCCCACTGGCAAGTTAAGTGGTGGAGACAGCCAGGGGACAACGTGCTCCCAACCTCCATGAGCAGCTCTTTACAAAGACTTAACGGGGATAGTAAACTTCCTAAACCTAAATAGGGTTTCATCACCGTGATATTATAATTATTCAGTTTTTCAGTTACTGCTGCAACTTCATTTCATTTAGCAGTAGGCTTTTTAGATTACAGTCCATTTATTATCAACATTTTTTTTGCACAGAAGGTTACAACGGTTTATTAATCCATCAATGGACTCCCTAAAAATATGATCAATGATGCTGCATGAAATGTCATTCTTTATACACTTTAGGAGGTTTGGCAATTAGCACTTCAAAACATTATGACTGTATTGAAGGTTTAAAAAATACTTGTAAAAAAAATACAGAACCATATCCCTGAAGAGTTCTGCTGAATTAGAACAAAATGCTGTAAATCTTACTACCTGACAACACTACTTTTATGAAATTGTTAAAAAATGCATGTTATTTGCATTTTATTTTTTTTCTTTAAGTATTAGAGCCAGCATTTGATTAATGAGACTGTGTCTACAGCAACTCCATACTCCTCAGAGCCTCATTTCAGATGTACCTTAAAGCCTGGGAAGGACTGCTATTTTCCAAAGCATCTTATTAAAAGAAAACAATCTGACAGAGCTGCTTGCTCAATACAGTGTAGCTATGAACCGGGTGAAGTTATGAAACGCATTATAGTTCGCTTTTTTTGGACGAAGAGAGGCTCTTCAATTCTAAAAGTGTAAATGGGTGAAGATTGAATCATGGCAGTGAAAGTGTCATAAATACATGTCTCATCGCTCACCGCACAGTGTGCAGATACAGCAGCAACACCTTACTACAAGCTGAGAGGGAGTTAATGCCATACACCCTCTTGCACTACATTCACGTTACATTCAAAGGACAGAGAACACTTTTCTGAGCCTGGTTTTAAGAATACTGCTTACTGTAGCAGCGTGCCAAATATTTTGGTTGATATTTAAATAATTCATGAATGCTAAACTCATCTCTTTTTTTAATAGAAGAATAAAACCGTCATATTCAGAAGCTGACCTTTTTACTCAGCTATATAAACCCATTAACAATACGGAAAAACATATCCCAAACATAAAAAGCTTTGAAATATCAATTTAAAGGCTACTTTCTGCTATATCCTTTATTGTAAATGTTACCAAGAAAAAAGCAGAAACCAAAAATCAATTTTTAATATATTTCTTCCTACCACAGGGCATCGGAAACATTAACAGTTTCTGCATCTACATGGCTACTCTTCACAAGCTTTGCTCTTCCCACAAGTGCCTTTAAAGCATGATTAAGGTATGTTTGCATATACATTTGAAGTACTTCTGGATGTAAATTAATTAACAATAATGCAGTACACACAAACAACTTTCCCATTGTTTCATTACCCAGAATAACATTTTGACATTTACATAGCTGCTGTAACTTAGGCAAAAGAAAATGTTGCACGTTTTTTATTAGTTAACTGGATTCCCAGTTTGATGTAGGAACCAGACTTCTGGAGTTAAGTTTCGAAGCCACTGCTGTTCTGCAGAACTCAGCTCTAGTACAGACATTTTTTGAGAAAGTTTTCTGCCTCTAAACTTTCAGTGGTCCAGGAACACTGATTAGGTCTTAAAACTTCCACTGACAATAGGCATCACAATAAAATTATTGTGCGGTAGCTCCACTAAAGTGAATGCTACATAAGCAATGGTTATGAACAGCCTTGTGCAATCCAAGTGTGGAAATGCTCCCTTTCTTTTTCTTCCTTGCTTCCAAAAACTCTCCTCTTTCCATCGTAAATCTGTACATGTACACTTCTGCATAACTTCCACACTCCATTTTTTAATGACATTTTACCCTACTGCTCTCAGCCACTCCAGTTTCCAGGCTTTCCTTGCCACTATTGCTCAGCCTACTCTGTCATGTTTATGCAGATGATGGTGGAAATTTCCTCAGTAATCAAAAAAGAGCAGTAGGTGCCTTTGCAAGCCTGCAGAGAGGAAGGTCTGGATTAGGGATCTAATTAATTAGGGATCAGGAACCTAAATTATGTAGATCTCTCTATATTCACAATGTAGATATTTACTTCCAGAGGACTGGTTCACTCTGTGCCTAAATCAGGCGGGTGAGATATAATCTAGATATTTTCCTTTAGGTTCACATAACATTCTATCATAGGTTTCATGATTATTACCAGATCAAGGTCCTGCTCGTCAATACAACATATATGTGTATATTATTATTCTACTAATAAAATGATACTACATGCCAATCAGTAACATGTACTTCAGCCTAGAAGTAGCACACTAAACTAGAAAGCAGAAAAAAGACAACTGGAGAACACTGAGACATTGCGACACCACTGCAGAAAATTAAACTATGTTTGCTTGGGCTTCAGGTTTTTCTTACACTCTTTTATCTACTTTTAAATACCACCAACCTTTTCAGATTGTCCCATGCTTAGAAGTGTTAGTCAATCTACTTGATAGCTTGTGGCAAAGACTGACCCTGGTATTATTGGAAGAATCTATGGGAAGATACCAGTATTTCAGAAATACACAGTAGCACTGTTACAGTAATACTGCAACATTACAGAAGTATTACAAAAATTCTCCCTGTGCCTGGAAACACATTATTTAAACTCCACAGTGCTGCACACCCAAAGCCTCTTCTCCAATCAACTGTAACAGACTTGGCTCCACAAAGGCAAACTGGATAAATATTACTCTTAACATATTAAAAGGAATAAATGATAAAACCAGCTTTTCATATCACACGAAAGCCATCAATGCATGTCATGTCATTTTAAAGTGATCTTTTAAGTGTTAAAATAAACAGCAGAAACGTACAAGGCCACGAAAAATTTTTTTGTTCCCTTTTAGAGAAGGAGGGTAATCCAAGGGATTTAGAAATAATTGTACAGCTTCAGCACCGAATAATTGCAGTAAGTAAAAGCTTATTTAAACTATTTTAACCTGGAGCTTTACATCTGTCAGGTCAGGGCTGTCAGGTGCAAACTCCACTTGCAGGGTATCAGAGATGCTTTCTAAATACCCCTGCATATCATATATATTCCTGCAATGCCTTGGTGCATCAGGATGAGTTAAGAACAGTCTTGTCCCTAGATTTAATGATAATCAGTATGTCATTAAAATGTGATTTCATTTTGGGTATGACCACTGTCAAGCTACAGGCACGGTAATATTCCTGTGGGAAACCCTGTTGAGCCCCCTTAAGAGAGACCTATCTCTGCCAGTAAGGAAGGAGCACAGCCTTCTTAAAACAATGTGGCAAATGTAGGGTCTCTCAAGAGGAAAAGATTTAATTCACTTTTTCATGTTAGTCGTTGCTACCTATTGATGTCCTAAACCTGCTGCTGAATACTAGGGAATTCACAGTAAGCAACCATAAGGTAAAGCTTTTACCGGCATGTATCTAAGCATTAATTGAAATGCCTCAAGGCAGAGTAAAAATGCTTCTGAAACATTTACATGAGATGAACAGAGCTCGGGTAAGAAAGAAAAAAAGCGTATTCTCAACAGTTTCCTTTATAGATATCTGCATCAATTAGTCTTTAAATACAATGAATTTTTGACTTAAGCTCTCAGAATTAAAGCCTGTTGCAAAGATCTCCAAGGTCTCGAGAAAACGTGGCTCAATGAAATACCCTGGAACTATTTTTATCAAAGCAGCACTTGCAGGATTGGTCTTCTAATAGCAGGCTTAGAAGACACTGGGTTGGTTGCTTTTGGTTTGGTTCTTTTTTTCTTTTGAAGGCTCTCAGGGAGTATTTGTCAGGGAGACTTTGAGGCTACATAATTTAGGTACATCATGCTCCTGTGTACAGCACACACTACCAAACACACAATTATGACCAAATCTTAATCCTCCTTCCACTGTATCTTCTGAATAATAACCTGTGTCATTACAGAAAACCATTTTTTACTGCAAGTGAGGTTGTATGCCAGAGTAACTTCCCCTTACCCCACTCCTGCTGCAATCCTGGTGAGCCATGTTGAGCCCTGGGTAACATGGTAGAAACAGCGTGGAGAGCCTGGCCCTCGCGTCCCCGGTGGGGCACAGGCCAGGGACTCTGCAGGGAAAGATGGCGAAGGACTGGATGGAAAGCACTAACACACACCCCTTCCAAGCAAGGTCTGGGGAGGAAATTCTAATTTTGGAGAAAATTTTAATTTTTTTCTTGCAGAAGTGATGTGTCACCCCGCAAAGTGCGATAGCTGCTGTCTGCTGATAACTCTGTGACAGGCAGTAGTTGGGAGCATCAAGCTTTTGGCAGCCTGGGATAGGTTGGTATCACCCACAGGCTTTTTGAGTTTGATTTTCTGGTTACTCCCTGTCACTTCTCTAGTCACTAGCATGTGCAACACATATCCACACGTCCATGGTGCAGCTGATGGGAACAGCACTGCCTGGGGGAGGCTTGATGGGGCTGTAAGCTGCAAGGCCCAAACTAATAAAACTCTTTGGGAGCAAACTTCTGATTGCACTTAGTGCAGGGAGACTTTGTGCAGGTCCTGGCACCAGGGGTCCCAGCAGGGTCCTCCACCCCTGGGGAAACAGGGTTCTGAAGCTGTAATCTGACTTAAAAGCTCCCAGCAGGGAACGCATCCCGCTCCCAAGCAAGTCGCCAGAAACTCTAGTGATCCGACTCCTGAGAAAGCATGGCCAATTTCCCCTCTGAATTTGTTGGGATCATCTTTTAACCCTGGCATCTCAGCTTGCCTTTTTCACCTATATTAAGGAGCTATCTGCTATTAAAGGTATCGTTCTTCACGTAATACCTTGTAGACCATCATCCCATCATCTCACATCCTCCTCCTGGACAAAGTAAGTAGATTGAACTTCTTAAGTCTGTAATTGTAGGGCCTATTTTCCAGAGATTGAGTGAATTTGCTACTGGCTTTAATGCTGTCGGGATTTACTCTCAGTGCTTCAGCTGGGGTAACTTCCGTGCTCAGGTCAGAAGAAAATGTAACTAAACCATTGCTGAGTTGTTCCCATTCCAAACATCTCCTCCAAATCTTTCACTGTACACTTAATATTTTTCAATCTGCTTTAATTAAGGCTTAGCAATCAGAAGACAAAATCTTTGAAGTTTAACATTTCAATAGCGTGTGAAAATGTTAAATGCTAAGTCCTTTTGTATAAGCCTTATTCTGTTTGTTAACAATTTTCCAATATATGAAACAGCTTGTTCAAAGCTGATAAAGAAAAAAAGATTGGTGTGGATAATACCTTGTGGCTAGCACGTTCCTTAAATTCAGTTATTTACCAAATGTTATACTGGTGACAGTAGAGTGCTTGGCAAAAGCCAGACAGTAAATCATATAAAATTATACTCCCATGCAACCTTAAATTTTGCATTTTAATTGTTTTTAAACAGATCGTGCCAGTGTTATAGCCTAAAATATGTAATACAGTTCTAGATAACAGAAAATGAACTGAGAGATCAGAAAATAGCAGTAAGAACTATGGAGGGATGTTTCCTCCCAGTGCAGTTCATTTTATGCCTCTGAAATTGCGAGTAAGCAAACTAGAGGCATACCACTACCACAGGCTGGGCGGTTACTTCAGTACCGCTCATATCTAGAGTGGTTGCTAGTGGGGAAGCACTCACAGGAATCTGTGTAATGAGTATCTTCGTGGCTGAAGAACTGGAAATCAAAGACTTACAGGCATGTGACAAGTAAGTCAAGGATCTGAGAAGCCTAGGACTGCTTTATTTCCCCCAAGAGCTGGGCAGAGAGCTGTAAGAACATACTGTACCTATAGTATATAGAAGTACAACACACTAAATATGGATTTATAATGGTATTTTTGGACATAACTTAAAAGGACTCTTTCACGTTTTGGTCTGTTTTTGTTGTTGGCAAGAAGGTCCTTGTGCAATCCTGCCCTGGTCCCTGTGAAATGTATGCTACCCAGTCTAGTTTCCATCATCTGAGTGCTCTCATAACCGACTGAACTTGATACCTAGGAAAAAATAAGCAGTCAGAAGTCTCAATACAGATACGTATACAGATACAGATATGTATCCTAATAGCTTTACTACTGAGAGACTGGTGTTTGTTTTTATTGTTCATAAAATTTGTATTGATAACTACTTAAGCTATATAAATGATTCCCACATATGACATTCCTGATAATCTATAACAAGCCATCAAGTCTACTGTTTGTGGTAGGACCCACCCATGAAATCAGGCAACTTTGTCCATAATTTTGAAAGTAATACTATTGTAAATATTGCAGTAAAGTATGCGATATAAATGCAAGTGTACCGTAATATCCACAGCGTATGTATTAATGCAACCATTAAACAGAATAGTACTGCCACAATATTAATACATTTTAGATTATAGTAGCAGAACTAATACACATTAGGTTACATCATTTTCCTACAGTAATTACTGGAATACTACATTATCCATAAGAAACTGCCATCTGCCTTCAAGAACTCGATTTCTCTGCCATTTCAGAGCAGCAGGAGCACAGCTGCCCTCTCTGGAGACAGAGCTCCTGCTGAGGAACAGCACCAGGCATTTCAGGAACAGCAGAGGTTCACAGATCAGTGTTTTGGTGATGCTGACTCCTTAGAGCTGCATAGGTACCACTGACATGGGAAGTTCTTCAGGAAACATTTGCTGCAGGTGCAGTCTTACCTGGGAGCTGCAGATGCCTGGCACTTCTAGGTTCTCTAGATTTTGTTCTCAAGTCAAAAAAAACCTAATAAAGATGCTGCGGAACAGAACAAGAGGACCTTTGCTTTGTGATGGTGAGAGGCAAAGGTGTTTTCTGATTAATTTACGTGATTAATGCCAATCCTGATCAATGAAGATGACAAAAGGCCATAAACTCCTCCTGAGATAGTCAAGGCTTTTCAGCTTACAGAAAACAACATAAATATTCATTTGGCTTATAATGTAAACTGAAAATCCTCATTTGACCAGTTTTGAGGGCTGCCCTAACTCCTGGCCAGAAGTAATCCTTATTCCTTCAGAATTCCTGTTCTCAGGAAAAACGCAATGCCAGACTGTTGCCACAGGCCAGCCCTTGCAGGACACTGAACTGAGCATCTTCAGCCATCAAACAGGGTCTGCATTTCTCACTGCATGAAAGAGAGAATCTCAGTCCCACAGAGAGTACATCAACAATGCTATCTGCCCGCTAATTAAATCTATCTCTGAAGTTCCCTGACTACTGGAAAAGTAACAACTGTTTTTCAAGAAATTTTATAGGAAAAATACTCTGCTCAATAAAAAAGATTTTCTCCTTGCAGAAAATGTGCAGAACATGGAAAGACACTGGCATGAGCCACACAAAAATCTAGGAAGGTAATATTGGTAAGAAATGTGCTTCCTGATCTGGAGACCCAGGTTCTCCATCCCAGCATCTCACATTCCCACATGTGATTCCTGTTATTTTTATGTCCCTCAGTTACAAGACATCCAAATCAGTAGCACAGGAATTTCCAGTGCATGCCAACCCCTGCATATTAAAAAAATGGACATGTGCAAATACCATTAATTTCTAATACAGTAATTTTTCTTTTGTGTCTCAGAAAATCTTTCTACTTCCATTTTCTAGATCAGCTCTTTTTAAATGGGCACTGCATCCCCACAGCAGGAATTTACTGGGGCTGGGGCCTGCCCAGGCTCTAGCTGAGCTGAGGAGAAAGGCTTATGGTGGAAGACTAGGCTTTGCTACATCCATGATTTACCCCCTGCACTGACATGCCCTTCTCTGCTTCCAGCAGGACTCTGAAACACATCTCGTTCCTTCCTCCTCCAAAAAGGCAGCTAGCAAAAGGAGCTGAGTTGAGGACCGGGCTGAGCATGTTGTGGAGCTTGTTTGCCCATTCCTTCTCTTCTCAGTGCTCCTTGCTAACTACTATGGAGTGCTTACTGCATCCCAGACACATCCTAAGGATGCCACTTGGCTGGGAAACTGCTGGGACAAAGCACAAGGAGGCAACAGCGAGGAAGTGAGTGGGATAGGAAGGAAGGAGCACAACCAAGCAAATCCCTCTGGAGTCAGGCAGCATCTCTCTGCTCCATACCTGCTCTATCTCCCACTGCAAGACTGGTTTTCAAAGCAGAGGGAAAAGCAGGAGAGTACGGCAAGAGAGAGACAGACAGTCAAGTAAAGCAGCTCTGAACAGTACCTGCTTCAAGAGAATTTTGCCCCAACTAATACTGGCAAGCCCATAAAGCCACAGGTAAGTCCCAAAATGCAAATTGTGTCCTTTACATCAATGAACAATTCACTGGCTGGAACTTAGTTGACAGCAACACATCCCAATATTCAGGGATAGCCAATGTCTCCAAATAAAAGATGTGCTTGAACTAGAGTAGCTCCCTACCAAGGCACAGGAAGTCTCAGGACGCTACAAAACGGTACACAGACTGCTCCCTGCTCCGGACGGCTGACGGGGAAAGCCCACATCCCTCCCATTGCACAGCGCTGCAAGGATGCCCATGGGTACTGCCCCTGTGCAGACCAAGCCCACACCTGCTGCCTCTGCTCTTGGGATGCAGGGAGAGGCACACACCTGTACCCAGCTTAGCAGGCTTCAGCTCACCCCCCCGAACTCCCCACGACGTGGAACTGCTTGTTTGAGGATCAGAAAACCCTGAACAACTTACACCATACCACATCCACAGCACACAAAAATCCTGCTTCTCCAAGTCCTCCTGAAGAAAGAAAAATTCAGAGGAGAGAGAGAAGGTGTGCCCCTTTAACAGAGAGATATAATTAACCATTCCAACAATTTATCAAGGTTTCCCAGGCATTTCCAATCACAACAGTTTTAAATCAAGGTTGCATGCTTTATTTCTGAAATAAACACTCTTGTTCAAACAAGAATTATTTCAGGAAAGTTTGATAGTATATGTTATAAGACGAGGTCAGACTAGATTATCACAGTATTCCCTTCTGGCATTATAATCTATGAATCTATAAAAAAGAGAGGATTTAATTGATGAAGTTTAGCCCCATTAGCCCCTCATTACCAGATGACATTGTCATCGTTAATCTCTGACTCCGAATGACTATAGATCCAAATTCAACCTTTTCTCTCTAATTTTATATACATTTTATATCTATGATATACACACATGGTTTCAAGGGATTATAAAATCCACCCTTTACCTTTTCCCTGCATTAAGTACATGGAAAACATTAGATTTCAGAATTATCCTGTTTGCAGGGCACTGACACTTTTTCTTTTGCTCAAAAGGAGTTTTTTTCAGTAGATTTTCAAGGTGAAGGAAAGGAACATTGATTCAGACCAGACAAAGATGTCCAGGGATTGCTATGATGAAGATCTGAGGCTGTGTGGAAAATGACATGCAGAAGTCATACACAAGTAGTTGACATAAATGTACTTTCTTTTTAGCTCAGTGACAACCTTACACAGACATCCTCATCTGGATATGGAGATGATCGTAATGCTGTTACCAGGGAATAATGATTTATGAAACGTCCTGCTGAAGCCTGGTTTTGGATATCAAGTAAATTCTGAGCAGCAATTTTCTTATATCCATTTATAATCCCCCCCCCCCCCCCCCCCCCCCCCCCCCCCAAGTTTGCAAAAGAAAACAGGAGTAATGGAAACCTTCAGACAGTCCATTAATTTTACACCCCCTTATATCCAGTCATTCCAATTCGTTTCTCAGGCATTTACTTTACTTTTAAACTATTTCTCCTGTCCAAATTTTGTCCTCAGACAAGAAACTGGACTGAAGTGGAGCAGCTATTTCATACAGCTTCATTACAGGCAATGAAGGAAAACAATCTGTTGAGTTCACTTCTGTTTGGACTGGCCTGCCACTGAAGAACAATTGTGATTTAAGGATACCTGCAACATGTGGAGTATATAAATAGAGAAAATGCAGATGAAATATTGAGTTGACAGAACTCAATGGCAAAACTGTTAATTTTATTTCATTCCAAGCATACAGCCTCTCTCCCACCCCATCTCTCAATTTCATAGTGCGATTTTGATTTTTAGCATGTTAGAGTGAGTAAGTTTGAACGCAATAACACATTTCTTCAATGTTAAAACCAATGTTTATGGAGACAATTCTTTCAGGTATAGATGTCCCTGTCTTTGGCCCTTGGAAATAGGTTGAACCTTCCTGATGCTCAGCAGCACTCAGCGCTGGGCACCCCATGCCCACAGCTGCCCAGGGGTTAATAAGGGAACAAGGCAGCTCTTCAGCAGTTTGCTCCCAAGTGCATTCACCAACCGGAGGACACACACCAAAAGCCTTGTCTCTGTTCTTCTCTTTTTCAAATTAGAAATAGTCTTTCTTTCTTGAATGGGCAGCCGAAGAATGAATCTGCGTGCAGTTTGCTTCTCAGAAAAACAAAGTAAAGAAAGATATTTATAGCTCAAATCTAAAGTAAACCATACCTGAGAAGCCAGATTAGACAAAAGTCCTTTTTTATCTGAGGTTTTTGGTACAGATTAGGGAGGATTAAGACAGTATCCTTCTCTCACTGTCATGTGAACGACTGCAGCAAAGTGCAAGTTTTAGCAGGCTCCCCATTAACATGAAAGACCAGCAATGTTTAAAGGTAGGCACAGAAGTTTTTCTACCAGCCTGTGTCACTTCCCCAGAGCTGACAACAGAGAGAGAGTTCAAAACAAGTAGTTTGGGTTAATAGTGTACTTGCATGTAAATACATAAAAGCTTCACTGCTGTAAAGCTAATTTAAAAAAGGACATTTCTCTTTATAGTTCCCCTGAGTATAATAGAAGCTATGATATTCTTTCTACCATAATGTACGTTTCATTAAAGAGCTGGAGCTATAATTGTCTACATCAGTACGTAGCGGCAGACTGGATAAATTGTCCACATAAATTGCTTAATACAACTCTGAGCCCTGTTCCAGAGCACTGGTGACTCCTGCAACTGCATCACAGAGTCCCACCTGAGGTTATGCCACTGCCTGCAGCTCTGCAGGGCTTTGGACAGACCCAGAACAACCCCAAACCCCATAAAACCACCTGGTGCTGAACTCCACACTCCACAAACAACACGGCATTAAACATTTAAACCCATTCACTACATTCCACAGTGGACACGATTACGTGCCAGTAATATGGAAGATTTATGTGACAATTATGTATATGAAGCGATATGCAGGCTATTATCATTCTGAATAAATCAATAAAGTCAACTGAAAAATTAAACTGAGCATGTATGGAACATTTGACAGCAAATACATTTCGGTCTCTTAAGCGCTGTCATTTTCATTGCAATTTACTGCCTACCCTATAAGAGGGTTAAATCAGAAAAGTGAATAAAGCAAGAGAAGAGGTCTCAGAAAAGGAACTACAGCGCATTGAATCGCAATTTACCAGTAAATCAGCACGGCAGAAGGAAATTTTTGTCATAACAGGGCTGTAACATTTTTTTTAAAGCCAGTTTTGTCTTGAACTTGAAGCTAACGTTCATTAATGGCAATTTTAGGACTGTACTAAAATATAAAATACACTACAAATGTAGAGATGTAATTTCATTGGTTTAAGGTTTCTGTGCATTATTCCTCATAAAATATGAATGCTGTTATCGACTCCGTAGGTAGGATGCAAAGTATCACCTTTTTAAGCTGAAGAGGAAAGAGGGAAATCTCTGAGACAACAGCCATTTTCCAACCTAACGTGTAGACTCAGCATTCTCCCAACAGGGTTTTTTTGATCTTAATCACATTTTGACTTTCAACAAGATATATTTGCATGAAGGATTTAAGTTTGCCCATTTTTCATCCTGCAGCAAAATACAGAGTAGTTTCATTTAGAACGGACGGTCTCTGAAATCATTCACAAAGGCAGCAATACATGGTGTGCACTCATACACAGTACTTTTATATATATATATATATAGGAATATTATCTTAAAGAAGTACCTCTTAGAACACACATGAAAGTTTGCACTTGTTAGTCCACAGTGTTTTAAGCCAGGGAGCAATAACACAGCGAGCAGCGTATGTAGCATATCCATGTGTACCAGGATATTAAATGCTGCTTCGTGAGTGCCTTTACAAGCCTCCGTATTCCCTGCCCTCTTTTGTGGAAGTTATCGCTGTATTAGATGTTGTTGAACATATTTGATATGAAAGCATTGTCTGTTTGCTACCAGTATCTAACGAGAATCTCCCCTAGAGTTGCCAGCAAGGTGCTGATTAATTAACTGAAGTAGTGAAGCTGAATAGTACAACAGCTGTTTAGAGAATTGTCATTAACTCGGTCTCTTTCCCCATCTATTCATTTCCTTGCAGCGCTACCACTAAACTGTAAATTTGGGAAACTTTCCCTTGCTCCTACCTTCGCTCGTCCACGTTCCATACTGAAGGAAGGGGTGGCTGGTCAAGGCTTATTTAGAAAAAGAGAAGGGAAGCCAAGGAGGAGTGAGAAGGAAATAAACTTCCTGAAAGTCACAGCTCTGCTGTCACTTGTCAATGGCAGCTGACAATAGATGGTCCTCCAGGCAGAATGTCAAGACAGGAGTCACATCTCTCCTCTGCTGATTGAGAAGTTCAGCAGTCTGACAGCCTTTCCCCGGGACTGCTGGTGTCCCAGGGAGGCAGCGCGGCTCTCCCAGCCGGCAGCAGCGCGGATAAGGGCGGCTAAGCAGCTGCAGCCCACTCCCACGGTGTAATGACACTTGGCAGAGTATCCCAACCTGTGGACCTCAGCTGCCCCACTGAATAAAGATGATTATTCAGGAGAGTATAATCTGTATTAAGCGGCAGACGGAGGGGTGGGGGGAAGTGTTGATAGGACACGCATTTCTCATTAAAACATGCTGGATAGGCTTTCTGCACTTTGGAGGAGCTGCAGATTTCAAAGGAGAAGGTGCGATGAATATTTCTTTCATTATAGCCTGGGCAAAATTAATGCAAGGCAAAGTTTGGCACGGTCTCCTTGGCCTGATCACCTGATCACCTGAGCAAGCTCAGCTTATTCCACTTGACGTGCTCTGCTGTGACACACTGGAGATCAAAACATTAACACCAGCTGCATCTCTAACTGCTACTCTCTGCAATTTAATTTAATATTATGCTTCTTCACATGGGCCTCGCTTTATTATGCTTGAGAATTATGAAAACTGGAAATTACACATGTGATTAAACACCATCTAATCACTCCGTGTACTAAATAAGCCAAAATGCATCGGGAAATAGATCAGGTACAATTTTGGTGTGAAACAAATGAATGAAGGAATGTATTGCATTGATATAGATGGAGCATCTGCCTCGTGATAAAATTAAGTCTTGTGACAGAAATAAATCACTGTAGGGGAGAACGCAAACCATTATCCAATAGGATTTTGTCTTTTCTTCTTATGTGATGGGACTTATTGGATTCCCTGATGTTAGACAGCCAAGTGCATCCATGATATGATGATAAATCAGGAAGACTACACGATCTGAAATTTAACAGCACTTATTTCTGAGATGTTAAGATAAAGGAAAAAAAAATACTTTGATTTCTGCAAGTAACTATTAAATTGGGAATCTCCTTTTCTGATAATCTGATATTCCGTTACTGTGTCATATCATCAAACAATGCCAGCAACCAGCAGTGGGTAAAATAGATTTCGGACTAAGATGAATACAGGAACCACTTATCTTTCTTTTTTCTTTTCCAATATTCACAGTTTTATCTAAAGAACACCATATAAAGGTTACTGTTGACATAAAAATGTACTGTTCTTATTACATTTTCGTTTTTGCATGAACATATACTTAAATGGAGGCAAAAAGTGTTTTCTGTTGCTACTTTCTACATTTGAATGAAAAAAATCCATATGCTACGTTAAAAATACAGAATAAATAATGGAACTTCAGCATGTATAGTGGTTGATAAATGTGATTCACAAAACATATCTTCATGTTTTAATAGCTTTCCATTGTTAGAAGTATGCTATTAATTAGTAGAAAAATGGATTCATCTATCCAGGATGTACTTGTATTTCTTGCTTTTAACCCTTTTTTCTCTATCACAACTTTTGGCTACTACCTCAAAACATCAGCAAGTGCTGGAAGGGATGTAATTGAGGGAATATTTCTAAGCAAGATTTCTGTAGGTGCATTCTTGAGCAATCCTATGGCACTGTCACTTCAACAAAACAAGAACCACAATTACGTAAATGATGAGGTCACAATTAAAAATCAAACAAACAGATGAAGGTAAGGAGTATCAATAACAGCACTGCTAAGCACAGCACTGACTCAGCTGCCTTTGGTGGAAATACTGCAACAACTGAAACATGATGGTCTTGCAGGCAGGCAGCTACTGCACCCTTTGATCCCGGTGTCCATACGTGACTGTCACCGTAAAGCCACTTTCAAGCCACTTTCTCCAAGCTGCCTCCCTGCAGCCTGCCCTGCGGTAAGCTGTGCTGGGGAATGGCTGAGGAGGGAGAGAGGGTGGAGGGGAGAAAGCACTGAATGTTGATCACTTGTAATTATGGTAATCTCCTTCAAAAGCTTTAACTGCTCTAAACTCTGGCTGTCTTCAGACAGACCTAACTCCATGCGACACCACCATAAAAGCTGTTAAAGAAATGTAAACTACTCCGGCTGGGTATCAGCCTTTAATGAGCGTGTGGTGCACAAACATGGGGCACTCCACACAAGGGAAGGAGATACCATAACTCTATCACAACCTGACGGGAGCGATACCATTGGTAAAGCCCGGCTCTGCCACAACACAGAGTGAGCTCAAAATCACACAGCTGAAGCAAGGAAAAGCCAAGTTGTTTCTAATTACTTCTCCCACCTGTTTGGGAGACACCGTGCAGCACGGGTGAAAGCTAGTTATTATTTGACACCCTCCGGCTGAAAAGGACATGATAACTGGCACTTGCTGATGTCCCTCTGGGAAGGGAACTGCATCAGAGCAGGCAGTTAAGCATCCCACCACACTGTACGTTAAGAAGCCCTGATATTCTCCGTTCTTTGCAAAAGAGACATGAAGGAAGGAGCAAAGACAGAGGATAAAACTTTGTGGGCCAAATAAAAAAGTTGTCTGGAGCCACGTGTCACAGGGGGGATATGGGGGCTGAGATAAATGAGACAGCAAGGCAAACCAGCCAGCACAGGACTGGGAGGGGTGAGATACCTCTGCAAGGTGCACACCAGCCATCCAACGTTGGCTTAGGCTGGGCAGGAGGAGGATGCATACAGGAGGAAAGTCTTGCCCATTTCTCTAGCACTCACGTAAGGTAAAGAGTAGGCTACAAGGCTGCCCTGCATCCATCCTGTCAGAAGACCAATCTAGTCTCCCAGTCAACAACCCAGCACATGGTCCCAGACATCCACTGGTGACAAAAGCAGGCTGTTTAGACCAAGTACCATAGCTAAAAGCCATGATTATTACTTTGAAGAAGAAATGGACTTCATCTAGCCGTGTCTGCAACCTTTTCAGCGATATTTTAGCAGGCAAGTTTGACAGTTGTGTTTAGAAAGAGCAAGTTTTAAGTGACTAGACTGCAGTAGTCCATCACATTTGTATCACTATGGATGTAAACTTTACAATAACTTCATCAGGTAACTCTTATTTCCACTCTGAAATATGGCCTAGCCCAAAAAGATGATACATTTAGCATTGCACCACCAAAGCCAACAAGAGTTTTGGGGCTGAGGGAGCAAGAGCAATGCCTGATGTACCTGTAATTATCTGTCAAAACCACATGCAACTCCCAGAAATACCGTTCGTGTTGTTCTAACACAGATGTTGAAATCAAGTGCTAAAAAAGGCAGGAAATGCAGAGCTTGAATAGATACTTCAACCAGACTTGCATCTCTGTGCTTGTGCCTTATAAAAAAATTCTCTAAATAAATAAAATTAAAAAATAATAATAAAAAAGAACCTTATTATCATCCAGTGTTTCACACAGAAAAAAACAAAACAGTGTACCAGAAAACACTGAGATTTTACCTAATGTTTGCTTAAAATTATTCCATCTCAGGGTTGGGGGTCGCATGTGTTTTGATTGCAGTTCTTCAGCTTTCTCCATGGACTACACCTCTGCTGCCACCCCCAGTGGCTGCATCACAGTGATCCCTGGCGAAAGCCCTCACCCAGGCAGCTGTGGGGAGCTGGACTGTCTGTGGGGCTGGCTGCCATGGCATTTGGTCCCTGAGGTTCCCTCCCACTCTGTCTCCCCTTACCGTGAGGAAATTTCCATGAATGCAAAGCCAGCTGACTTGGTCACCTCAGAGCCAGAATGGGGCAGGTAGTGTCGACCATCAGAGTTTGGACTTTCACGTCACTTTGAGACCTGGGCTAGCAGGACATTACAGGCATAAGCAGCCTACAAGCCCTACACTGCCAGAGTAACGCGGTTCCAAGACCACTCTCACCTACACTATATTTAGGCTGCTAGCTCAGGAGCAAAGATGTGTTTTCTTGCAGACTCTTCATTTAGATAGCTTAGAGTAAGCTCAGCTGGAAGACCAGATGGCGAGATGGGCCACGGTGGAAAATGGTGTGAGATAACCTTTTTTATCCACTATGATCAATATATCAGTGGAAAAATCTGAAGAACAAGAGCAGAGATGAATACATGCATAGCAAATTGCATTTTAAATTATTTCCACAGAAAGTTTAAGACTAAATTTGTTTTAACACCCATCTATAAAATCAGGGCATAAAGCAACCAGTATTTTATCACCAAGAGCATTCAAGTTTGGTTGCCCTTCAGAAATGAGGAAGATCAGACTATAATAGCTTTATATGTGAAAACAGTCTTTGATTGACAGAATCTAATCATCTGAAGGGCAGCAAACCCACATTAGGAAAGCAGAATTCTCTGTTCAAGTTCTGGCTTGCAACATCTATTAGCATCTTAACATTCACTTGTACAAGTTTTTGCTAACTGAACATATTATTATTCTGTTACTGTGGTAGAAAAATAGCGACCTTTCTTTCCATGATAAAAATATGAGGGTACTTTTCCTGTAGTTTATATATCTTATACCATAGGTCATTTTTAAAGGCTTTTCTTTTTTAGGTCCCACCATTTATCTTTTGATTCTGAGAAAAAGCTAGTTTATTTAGCACAATAAGACCTTCACATAACTTTCCGGTATCAATTATTACAGTGACATGGCAACTCCCGTGTGAAAGGTTTCCTGCAATGTGTCTTGTGCAGACAAATAAACACAAGGGGAAAAAAAAAAGACAAAGTACACATAACCTCCTTGCTGTCTATCTTACAAAAGTACCTGCAAGCAAAGAGAATTAATTGGAAGTTTGATCATAGAAAGAAAGCCTTGTGCTGGCAACCCAACATTAACATTCTAAAACTTCAAACCAAAAAAATCTGAAGGAAAAAACATGGTGAAGCATGTTTTGCAAAACAGATTTGGGGTGGGGTGTAGGGGGCACAAAATGCTATACATGAGTGTTTTGCTAAATGTGCAATATTACAAACATTTGACTGGCACTAAGATAATACAATTCTCCATAAAAATAATGAGCAGCTCTGAATAGATAAGTAGGCCATTACCAAGACAAACACCAAAACTACTCCTAGTACAGTATCCTTGGTGTATTACTTCTTCACCTGAATATCACAGCAAGAGAAGAAAGAGCCTTTGTGTACACAGAAACTTGTGTACATGAGTACACAGAGTCTTGTGTACATGAAGAGGTGTTGAGAGTAGGGAGAGGATGTTTCTCATGGTGTGTATTTCTGCTGTTGGCTTTGTCCTGATGTCCCCTTCAGAGCACAACTGAGTACAAGTGGCCTGTCCTGCAAGAACAAAGGATTTAGCTTGACTGCACAGAAACGAGACTCTGTTTTAAATCCAGCGATTACCCTAGGATATCAGCCCTTCCAGGATGACACGTTGCATACATAAGGATTTATCCAGAAGAAATTAGAGGAAGGTGTGGGCATCTGCCATAGCCCAAGTTGAAGAAAGCACAAAGATCCCTGCCACAGGAGAACGCAAGAAGACAGCACATCATTGCTTTTGTGAAATAGTCCCTGGGACATCGCAGGTTTGGGGCAACAACTTGAAACTCTAAGCACACCTGGAGCTCGAGCAACTGGGCTGGCTTTGTGGCATACATTTCATGTGAAACATGCTGCAAACTGTACCTTTTAGAACAATTATTGCCTTTTTAAGGACAATTATGTATTATGTATGATGTATAATTTATTCCGGAGGTTACTGGTTTATAAGAGTTGTAGGCAAACTGCCAAGTTATCGTCTGAACTGTAGTTATGAGTAATAACAAGGGTTATAATTTACATTCGTACTCTGTTTTTAAGTTAATGAGCTATCCAGCATGAAACCCAGTACTTGGCTTTTTGTTTCTGTGCTTTCTTACTATTTCTTATATTTAAGAATACAGCTTGGTTATATAATTTGCCTCTTAGCTATGTGGCACCCTAAATACCTTTTACTGAACTGTCAGGGTAGTGACCGTTTGCCTTAACAGAGAAGCCACTATGTGCACACCCATGACTCTTACACACAGACGCTGACATTTGTACTTGCTCTGGTTAAAGAGGAAATACTACCAGGACAATAGGATTACACCTTCTTCATCTGGGAAAAAAAAAAAAAAAAATCTTTGGGATCTTTCCACTTGTACCTGGCCACCAGCCACCAGGACAAGGTGCTTCAATGCAGCATTTCATACAGAGTGCAGCTGCTCAAGTAGCAGGACACCCAGTTGCAGCACTGGGGATAAGCCACATCCTGGTATGTGACTAATGAAAGTACAACCTTCTGGCCTAGGGGCAAGAATGCCAGTGATTGAGCCACGCTGCCACACACACTCAGTTTTCCCCAGCTGACCAGATAGCTCATTTATATTAAAAACCTGGATTAAATTTAGAGCAGTGAGAGACTGAGATAGCCCACTTGGTGTGCAGTCTTTTTCTTTCTGGTGAAAGAGCAATAAGGAAGAGTTGAACACCAAGAAGGAGACAAATTAAGGAAGAAATGGACTCAGTGAGCTCTGGAGCTACCAGGATGTCCTGGCAAAAATATTAAGAGACAGAACTGATGTGAAGGACAAGGACAGAAGGGCAGAAAATACAGAGAGGCTTGTTGTTAAGAGGGCCACTTATGTCTGTCACCAGAGAGTAATATTTATAAATCCTGAGCCTGGCCTTGGTGAATGTAAGCCTGGCAGGATCACCCAGCTTAATTTGCCCTTCGTACCCATGGCACTGCTAATGGTAGCCCAGTGGGCACCTCTGCTTCCCATAAGAAACTTGTAATCACTTCCCCTTCCCTAGAAGTAACGAACTATTAAGTCCTTGGCACGTAGAAAAGAAACAATAATTAGATGATGCCATGCCTGGACTTTTTTGTTAGTCATCTTCCAGTCATGGTTGTTAAGTGCTACTCTGGTGCCAAGTATTAATTATTTGAAAATTGGTGCTTGGTGACGGACCAAGTCTTTTCTCATCGTAACTTAGTACGACCAGCATAATGGCATGGAAGAAATAAGCCCAAACTTTAGTCAAGAAAAGGAGAGTGGAAGTAAGCATGGCAGAATTTTCATTGGAAGTTTTGCTGATCCACTTGCTTTTTACCCCAGTGCCTCATTCCCGTCTCTGGACCTCCCAAACCAAGGGCCCTCTGAGACCAGGAGAGCCCACTGCAAAGTGCAGCTCTTCCCAACTGAAGACCTAAACATGGCTCTGCAGGCACCACCTTCCATCCATGGACTGCTCCAGGACTTCCCTTCCAAGCCCGGTGAAGCTACCTTCTCTAAGCTGAAGGTGAGAGCTGTGCTCACGTTAAAGCAAGAAAACAACTGTTTTAATAACTACCTCAGGGGAAGAGACAGATGAATATCAGAGGTGGGATTCACCTCTCCACCACAACAGCCTTTCTTCTCCAGCTTCTGCAGCACCATGGCAGCCCTGTGGGCCTGTGGCAAACCTGAGAGTGATGCTCAGGCAGCAAGAATGGCCACCCTGGCCTCAATCCTCCCTTCATTTTACATTTTCACAACTCAAAGTGGATGGAGGAAGCTGGATGCTTTCTTCTGCAACTGGAGTTAGTTCCAGAATAAATCTCTCTCAAACAATTACTGGATTACCCACTGTCCTTTTTGTCTAGCAAAAGCCTTAAGAGATTTGCTTGTCACTGTTGCTGTATTTCCACAGGACAAAATATTCTTTTTCTAAGCAACCTTCTACAAGCAAAGCAGTTATTTTAGAGTCCTACAACCTGGGCACAAGAAAAGGGGGAAAAAGGATTGCCTTGAGGAACTGAAGGCTCACAGAACTTCCACTAGAAGACAAGGTCAAGGGCTTAAGGTTTAAAGCACTCACTAAAAAGATGTGAGGTCCAGAACGTTTTTCTCTGCTTGCTACATTCTGAACACACACCCTAAGGCTCTGGAAGTGTCTTGCTCTCAAGACTCTTACCAATACTGTCCCACATGGGCAAACATCATTAAATACTCACTAGAAACCTGGAAAACAATTCCAGACTGGAACCCCAACTCGTATGCTATGCTTGAAAAATGGCACGGAGATGAGAGTCACCTACCGCAGAGCCACCTGATCCTCTGGACTCATTATCATGCTGGGAGATGCAGGAGCTGGCCAGACTGCCACAGCTCAGTCCTGCTGTGCCAGGACTTACTCCTGCTCACTGTGGGTGCTGCTGTGAGCATCCTCCATGGAGTTATTTACAAGAGGATATTTACAATATATTCATCAATAAGCACATGAAAGGTATAGTGGACAGTCAATATCAGGCTAACGTGTTTCTCTCTAAGTGAACCTCAGCTGCTTCAAAAGAAAGGAGGAAGCTTCTACATGATGGAAAGATGAACAAAACCTGAGAGCAGTAAGGAGAAGGAAATCATGGGGGTGAGGGAGGGGAAGGTGGATTTTGCAAACCACAGCCAGCTGTCCTTACACCAGAGAAACCCTGAAGCTACTTTCATTTATTTGGTGTCCTGAGCAGTAATCACTTGAGAAGCAGAGTGTCATAAATACCTTCCCCAATGGTCCTCCCACTCTGTGCTGGTTAATGCTGGAGCAGCAGAGAATCTTGCCCTGTACTTCTGGTGTTTATTTTTAAAAGGTAATAGCAACAGAAATACACAAACCATTTGTGTTGGTGAAAAAAGGCTTACAAAGTTGTTAACAGGTGCTTTTTAAACATAAAGGTAGAAAGATTTCCAGCTTAGAAAGAGATAAATACATACAATTAATATTAAACTGAACTGCTTTGCTTTTGTTCCGCAGCACACAAGAAGCCAGTATTCACACATACATGCCTGGAATATATGATACTGCAAATGAAATACAAAAAGTGATAGAAATTCTTCCCATGATATTTGTGTAGTGGGGATGTGTTAGAACTGGTCTTATCCTGAGCCTGTTTAGCTATAAAAACAATGCAGTTCATTAGTCACTCTTCCATGCTACTCAGATACGGGAATTTTTATGTAACTTACAGCACTCCTCTTTAGATAGTTTTAGCAGGAGCCCACCTACATATTAATGTCCCCCATTGATGCTCTTTATTAACCTTTATAAAACAATTGTCCTAAACCAGCTTCAGTGCCTGACTGCAACATCTGGCCCTCATCACCCATGAAAGCAGGACCAGCTACAGAGCGATGCTGCTTGCCCAGAAACCTATTTCCAACTGCCACAGAACGTTGTGCCAGTTTCCAGCCTGAGCAACTCCACAGGACCTTGCCTTTCATTACCCAGGATGTTCAGATCAAGGCCTTTGCTCTTACATGACTAGTTTAAGTTAGCTTGGGGGTCAAAGAAAGAAAGTACTTAAGAGAATGGCTTTAAAACCTCACAAGGAAGCAGGTTTGGTTTCTTTAATTAAGAGTGCCCTGAAACTGCAGCTCAGACTTTGCTGGAAGGAAGAAATGCAACCGAGGGGTAAACACAGACTTTACATTGAGTCTGTTGGAGCCACTGAAGCTTTTCGCGACTGATGCTCAGCCTCAGCAAAGACACTAGGAAACGGGGCTAGCTTTATAAACCGCCCCTTGCTGCTGTCCTTCCAGGGGAAGGCCCTGAGCCACTCCAAGCAATGAAAGACATTAGTGAAGAAAAACACAGGAAGGTGAATGTTTTCTAAGTGCTAGTACTGGCTCGGTGATGGAAGGCAGGCACCTGCTCTCTGGATCTCCGTGGTACCCACCCAGCACCCTTGGCTGCTGCCGGTACTGTTTACCCATGACAGCAAGTACAGCTGTACTTCAGCCTGTCCCTGGCTGCAAGCCTGGCTGTGGGCTTGTATTTCGGACAATGATAAAACATGCTGCCCTGGTCTTACAGAGGAGCAGCTTCTTCAGCAATACTTTTAGACTACCCCAAAGTTCTGATTTTGACAATATTGTGCAACTGTGTTTGAGCTGCCATGGTAAGTATCTGAAATTAAACCATATTCAGGTTCTCTCCCTCCCCATCGCAGTAACAGCTCTGTATCGATGCCTCTATAGATGTAGAACAAAACAAGACTCAGCAAAGTGTTTAAAATGTCACGGGTTACTTTTTTCATATTTCGACACAGATCTTAATGCTTTGCAAGATGTAACCAGGCTTCTCCCTCACCCTGATTTATGAAAACTTCAATTTAAAAAGAGGGGAAGGAAATCATGCCTTATGCTGCCCTTAAATGTCAGTCAACTTTAAGAGTAGTGAACAGGTCCCTACTTTTCAAATGTCAGTAAGACTTCTCATAAAAAAAACATGGGCGAGATGTCTGTATAGTTCACATGCCGTATGATCTCATTTTCAAATGCTTCTGATCTTTCCTTTTTCCCCTAGTTTGGCTGGCAGAGTAAACCAATTCGCAGTGCCCTCCCATCTGCAGCTCCATCATAGAAACAGTCGTGTGCCCCCTGATATCTTGATCTTTTAACACCGTCTTTTTTTCCTCTCCCCCCCTCCCCTCCATTTTAAACAATACCTTGAAGTTAGCTTTAACACCTCAGAAAATAGTGCCATAAAAATAAACAAAAGACCCAGGACTAAAATTGAACATAAAAGTTGTTGGAGATATTGTTTCTTGACAAATAGCCTCTCCAAACATCATAAATTGTCCAAAACCTCTTAAACCTTTGCTCTACATCACCCACGTAGGACTGCAAAGGGAATACAGCCAAGGAACTGCAGGCTAATTGAAAAATCATTCACTTGAGATACAGTAAGTATCGTGCTCCAGTTCTATGAAAGTATACAGAAACCTGACACAAGTGGCATCCTCCATGAACTAAGCAACTGACTAATCAGCAAACTCAAAAGGAAAATAATCTGTTTTTTCCTCCCTTGCATTGCTGAATTTGCATTTAATAATTCATCTGAGATAAAAAAAAAAAAAAGCCTTCGAGATACATTGGGTGGCACCAATTCCTTCTCAGCCTCCAGGACTGCCACCTCTCGAAAACTACAGTATTGACTGGTAAAGCTGGTGGTATAAGGACCCAGGAGCTGCTATTTCTAAACCCCTATTATTCAAAGATCGTTATCACCGTTTTCCATTAGCAGAAGTAAGTAAAAGCTTTGCTGTATAACTGACAATGTTATTTTGGGGGAAGGGGAAAGAAGGCTCAATATTGTACTGCAAGAAGCATCCTATTGATCCTGACTTTTTATAAGATTTTTGTGCCTTTTTTCTTGAGGCCATTTAGCACTGACTTTGCCTATAATTAATTTTACAGTCAGTGGGAGCTTCTGGATTTTACAGGTTCAGTACAAATGGAAACACCTGTAGAAGGTGTTATTTACCTTATATTTTAATATTCTGCACTCTGTCCTCCCAAATCCCATTTACCAGGTTCAGCATATCCCTCTATACTACAAAAACATGTCAGACACTCACATTTCAAGCTCTGTCCTTCTGCTGGGTTTATGAAGCAGTGAAAATAGTCTGTCATGTCATGATTCCCAAAAGTCTGCTCCAAGCACTAACAGAATTTACCTTCAGATCTTTTGTGCCTCAGTAACTGAATTTTTCACTGTCACCAGTTGCCTTATCCGTATACTCCCTCTGAAGCAGTAGGTGAGCACACATATGCTTGGGCATTGTTTCTCTGCCTCGTATTGGGATAGTGTAAGTGTAATTGTATTCAGAGGAATACATCACACTGTCCATTTTGGAATCCCTATGAAAATAACATCAGGGACATTGATATCATCTTCAGAAGATCCTTCCACTATCTCTTTTGTATGATCATGCATGGGTCATCCTCCCTATCTACAGCGACAAGCTGCTAACACAAGACAAAATATCCCATTTCTGAAGGTTCGGAATCAACTATTGACGAGGTAATTCCAGTTAAAGCTCTGTATGCTCCGTGACTTGCACTTTAAAATAAATATAAAAAATGTCCAACAAATCTCTAATAAATAGCCAGGAAAAAAATATCTGTTTGGACAATCTCTAGTGAAAGAACATGCTCAATACAGACACGGTGCAAGCGAACAAACAACAGAAGCCTCAACAGGGAAATTACATTAAAAGCGCCGATTTATATCATGGAACATCATACCGCTTTCTTCTCATTGTACAGTCATTGGGTACAGTGGGAGTCAGGCAAGGAGACAAATGAAAAGGGAAGCAGAGGGAGGACCTGGATGGATGAGGGATACGTAACACATGGTCTAGCAAGGGAGACCAACCAGCCAGATGACAGCCATGTCCAGAATGCAGGATCAAGGACAGGGTTTCACTCCACTTTCAAATCAACTCTCTTTCCAGGTAAATGAATAAAAAGCCACTGAGGTTTTCATAGTCTACGGCAACAAGCATAGCCCCACAGCTCCCGTAAGAAAACCCTTGTGAAGCTCAGATGTATTCATTGTTTATTTAGACAATCTGAAGTTTTCCAATTAGAAATATTTCTAGAGATTCAGCAGTTGCCAGCTCTGTAATTAGCCAGAGTGCTTGAAACACTGCATTCCAATTTGTGGTCCACAGATCCCTCTCAAGCTCCATTTCTAAGGGGTTTAAGCAAGATTACTACCAAAGTGAGACTACTAGTTGTGGTCTCAAGCTTTCTATACAGATGTTAATACATCCAGTAGAAGTACTTCACAGGTCTTCATACCAAGGATGCCTGAAAACTATCAAGGCCTAAAATTCACGCATTTGTTTACTCATTCATTTTGATTTGCAGATACTCGAACAAGTCTGTCCAAACACAGCACCTATGAAGCTGGTGCTCCCAGACTCCAAAGAATTCCCCACAGGACACAGGGGTTTAATGGCACTGGCTCTAAGAGCCTGGGATTCGTTTGTTGCACCAGATGTCAGATGAAGTATTGGGCCGATAAAATAGTATTTATTATTGTAAGTGTTGAATGTTGAAACAATAGCAGCTGGGGCACGTTTGGGCCTCCGAAAAAGCAACAGATGTCTACAACTGGAAAGCCAAAAATACAGGCCATTTTTTAAATAGCAAAGTCTAGCTTTCTGTGCACTGCTTTGCATAAGTGAATTATACATCAACTTTTGTTGTTTTGAAATCTATGGATGCAAAACCAGACACATGCCAAATTTTAAACTGTGTACTTCACGATAAGCAATCATCACCACCTTACACAGGAGAAACCCTGAGAAACAAAAAAAAAGAGGATGGATGCCCTAACCTCCTAGCCGTGTTCTAGCTTACCTGTGCCTTACTGCACCAGGGCCCTGAGGATATTCCTTCTGGGCGGGAGACACCCGACCCCCAGGGAGAGACAGAAGAATCTGTCCCTGCTCTCCAGGCTGCCCAGCTCTCATACTCAGCCACCGAGACAAACATACTCTCTGTATTTCTACTTTTTTTCCTTCTGTTGTCATTAAAAAAGAAGAAAAATCAATACAATTAAATACAAAAACACAGAGAAGGAAATTACAAAATATAATGCTAAATATTTAAATAGTTAGAGCTGACCACTAAGATCTTTAAGGTTTTATTGTTCCTAGTTCCCAGTGTAAATAGATCAGTTACTTGCAAAAAGACAAGTAACCAAAGGGTCTTAACTTGGCAATGCAAACTGATAACTACAAATAAAACAACAGCTATAACGGAATAATATCCTGATAATGCTTTTCCCGATCCATGGTTTTTAAGCTGCAGCAGTTTCTAACCTGACTATTTAGATGGAAATAATAGACAAAAAGTTGTGGCTTAATGTCTTAATTAAGAAACCACTTTGCTTGGGCGGTCTCTTACCCCAAGGGACCTGAAGGAGTTAAACACCTCTGTGTCCCCCACCTTCCCAGGCAAGTACTGTAATGGGCTACATGGAGCATAATGCAAGGACAGAGAAACACTGCCAAATATTTGTTATGCCTAACATTTATGTACATTTATCTAATCTCCAATATAATACAGGCTGACAGTATAAACAGGCCTGCTGAAGCTAATCTGTGCATGTTCCTAGTGTATGTAAATAGTCTTTTTCTTCAGTTTGTTTCCTTAAAGTATGGAGCCTGCAATTATCTCTCACAGCTACAAAGGCATTGACATGTTACTTAGTACTTTTAATAATGATAAATCAGTCCTGGTGACAAGGGAGTTTAAACCTTAAGCTGCAGCCTAAGATTTTCCAATAGACCCCAACAGAGATCTTTTGTCCTACAGGCTCACTCATTTTTAACCTCTCCACTTGTTCTGTCCCGGTCCCCCCTAAAACACAGAACTCCCTACTGTGGTCACTTGTGAAATCACTTTCTGAAGACTTGTTTTTCAGGTACTAAACGAAATAAATTAATTCCACCATTAGAAAGACCAAATGTGAAAACTGGGACTTGAGGAGAGGAAAAAAAAACCACAAAAAAACAAAACAGAATGTAAAAGAGAATGTACAAGACACATCGCTGCATTTCATTAACATTAAACTTGAAATAAACATCTGCGAAACTGTTGATACAGTCGATTGCACATCATCATCTTCATGTCATGGTTAGATGATCATATTTTGGGAGTACAACAGAAATCTAACTAGAATTGGAGATTCTCAGATTAAACAGCCTTTTCCTTCCACCCCTCTTCTGATCATTTCTCATGTTTTGACGACAATAAAATGCCACCCAGATTTTCCTGGGACATTTTTTGTCTAATCTTCTCTGTTTAACTTAGTTTGATGTGCCTGTAATACCTATTTAAAACTGTCTCTCCCTGTGTCTAATGCCTCAGCCTTTAACAGATGGATATTTTCTCCTGTGCATAGTTACAGGCAAAGCAGCTAAGAAAAATACAGTGCAGATGGTACAGGATGAAGTAGCAGTTGAAGCAGTGGTTCAGCAAAAACAAAGGAGAGCAAAACTAAATAGTCACAAAATGCTTAAAAAAAAAAAAGGAAGAAAGTCTTGGGATTAGGATGCTTAAGGTGACACACACAGCTCCTGCTGTCGGTCCAAGCAAAGATTTGGCTAGACTTAACTATATAGGCTACGTCTAAACGTCGAAGGTCAACCTCAGAGGTTGGCAACCAGGTCTGAGCTTCATAGCACAGCCCTGGCATGCGCCCTCCAGCTGCAAGCTCGCAGCTATTTCACGGTGCCTTGATGCGCCAAACCTCTGCTCACGGCTGTATAGAAACACGCCTCACTGATTTTTGTGCCAAGACACAGTAAGACTCCTTTCCGATGATTGTGCCAACCGCAGTACAACTTGCATGTCCCTCAGAAAAATGGTGGCAGTAGAGCTGGGGGTTGGCTGGTCCTCAAGGGATGCGACCAGCCCCGCACAGCAAAGCGGGCAGGTTCTGCTCTGCGCTCACCCCTCAGCCCTGTGTACACCCCGTGTCTGCACCTGGGCAGACCTTCTCCTGGGAGGGTGGGAAGACAGTAGGTTTACAAGTGGAATAGGAGTGAGGATTAACAGAGCAGAGCTTTAATAAACCAGAGCAAAGAACCAAGGGCCGCATAATATTTGCGCACAACTAATCTAACGCATCTAATTTGACTTACAGGAGTGGCTACTGCTTCAGCTGCAGTCTTTCTACGGAAATGTTGTAATACGTGCAAATACCTGTTAGACTGTCAGCCTCCTGAAGGCTCGCCATCTGTGGTCTGTTCTTTTAAATATTCATGGCCTGCTTGCTCCAAACACACATGCTAGTCCAAATAACATTCATGTGATTGATGTAATCTCCAAAATTAAAGGCATCCATTCACTGTGGCATGTGCTACATCTAACTTTTACCCAGGATGTGTCTATTTGCTCTCTCTCACACGAATTTCAGCAGGAGATAAAACTGAAAGCAATAAATAGCTAGAGATGGAGCCCTGAAGAGCTCAGGACTGGTAATGTAATGTCCTGCCAGGATACTGACCTTTTATTTTTCTAATGAAAACACAATAAAATGGCACTAAAAAATGTGACATGGTCATTTTTAAAGCATTTAATATCTCCAATCTCAATCACTAGCTGTACCACCCAGTGTTTTGAAAATTCACCGGTAATCATCCCCAGTGCCTGGTCAACCCTTCCCACACAGGCTCACAGCTTTCTGGCTCCCCGTGGGAATGGCAGCCCTAGGTGTCATACCCCAGATGCACCCAGGGAACCTACGCAGCACTGATCAGAAGTCTCTTCAGGTGGCTGGGAACAACATCCCTGCTGCAAGGGGGGAAGCTGAGCCCCATCCCCCTTCCACACTACCCTTCCCTTAGGAGGCTTCCCCTGCAGGCTGCCCTGCTGGCGCTGCAGGCACAGGAGGGAGCGGCCTTAAGACCGTTACTTCGTTTTATCCAAATGGCCACAAAGCCATCAGATCATGGTAATTGTTTCAGCTTGAACTCAAGTGAGGAACCTCAAGCTGAAAGTTTGTGCAGCTGGTCGCTGGTCCCCAGTCCCCGTACCAACTCCAGTCCTAGCTTTCAAGACCTGCATTTCTTGCACAGCCGCAGGTCGGGAATGTGTTATCTGAATTTATTTCTTTGTTAAATCAGCTGCTGTGCGCTTACATAATCACAATAGCAGCGCTATCATTATCAAGCTGAATTTCATGTGGTACGCAGGGAACTTTATGGCTGTTTTAATAAACATTATGCTGGTTGGAACTTCCATAAAATATACCATTTTTCAAGTTAAATATCCCCTTCTTAAGTGCCAGACTGCTAAGAAAGGCAGGCAGACAGAAGCCTCGCTACAAATCTGATTGCCAGGAAGGGTCCACCACCGCCCACGGGAAAGGCAGGTGAGAATTCACTCAGGCCATAGAGGAAACACAAACATCCAGAGCTGCGCTATGGAGGAGCTCTGGGCCACCCCGGTCACACCTGGGACCAGCCCCTTTCCATGCGTTATCCTTCTGTCCCTTTGTCCCTGGTTGGCTTCCTGCATGGAGCGAGTGGCTCATCATCTCACTAACAATCCCAGCAACAAGGCCAACTGGCAAGGGTTAATCCTGATGAAAATGCTGAAGCCACACTGCCTGTAAATCACACCAGCTAAATTTAGTTTGAATATTTATTCCAATACAAAGGTAAAGCAGCAAAGAATGTGATACCTTTCTGTCATGAAGCTTTCCAGGCATCCCTCATCATTAATTTCTGACAGTATTTAAATGTCCTTTCTTCTCCTGCTAAGTGATATTATATATAAAGCTCACTTGATACTTACAGATTTATAGGTTCATGCATAATGACATTTTTTTTCAAAGTTTGACAAAACCCTTCATTATCTCTAGACTTAACCAGGCCCTTCCCAATAGAGCAGATTCACCCCAGCTGCGTAATTCATTCTTCATGTTCTAGTCTGAAACTGACAAATGGAAAACAGAAGAAAGGATGGTGGAAAAGAGCCCTTCTGGACATCACTGGGAGCACTCCCTCCTGTAGTAAGGTAGAAGAAAGAAAGTAAGATAAGGCGAGCAGATTTTATGCACTCCTGCAGAAAAATCTCAGCCCACAAGCACAATGCAATTTAGTACTACAGGAGTTGTCTCCTACTGAACAGTTATTGGAGATAGAGTTGCCACATATGGTATTTCCAAAAAGCCCCAAAACCCCAACAATCCAGGTTCTGATTATCCTCCCGAGACACAAATAATTCTTGTTTCCTTTAATAGAAAGTGAGATTAAAAATCAAGAGAGGTATTCATGTCATGGAGGAAGATTATCCCATTAAATGCGAAAACTCAGTAAAATGCTGTAAGAAAACAGTATAATAGAAGAGGTAAGTATAGCGTGTTGGGCTTGCATTGAAAGGGAGGTTTGTAAAATAAAACCAGCATTGCACAAAGATCTGATTAGTTCCCCAGTTTTTATCCTTAGCAACCAAGGCACAGGCATGGCCAAGGCAATGTTTTCCCAACTGCAGTCTCAAGACACTGTCTTTTAAATACTGGACTTTGCTATCATCATTCACTGAGATGGCTTTTTATGAATGACTGAAAAAAGTCCGATCATACGCAATGAGATAATTGGCATATGCTAATGTAGAGGTCATGGGGGAAATTTCAAAGAGGGTCTATGCACTGGTCAGGGTACAAACGGCTGGGCTGTAGCTGCAGGTGTGGCACTGTCATTAAGAGACACATTTATTCTTGTAAGGGCATTAACGTAGTTTACTTGCACAAAATGCTTCATGCTGGACGAAGCCCCAGCCCACGTGAGACAGCCAGTGCCAGGGGCACATCATGGCACACCAGCACAAGCACCAAACCTGCCCTTACTGAAAGGAGGGGGCTACAGCCCCCATAGACTCCCTGCTAAATCCTTCCTTCATCTTTTCATCGTGTAGCACACAGAGATCAAAATTAATTTCTTTAATACATTTTAAAAAAAATAAAATTAGGGGATTTAAGTTAGACAGAGCCGGTTCCCCCAGGTCCTGGTGTGCGGTGCCGTGGGCTGCAAGGTTGTCACCACTGAAACCAACCGCCTCCACCACCGAGACTAACCACTTCCACCGCGATGCTCCTGGGGTCACACTCCTCCAGTGCAGCTCAGGGAGCACTCGGTTTAGTGGGGATTAACCTTCCCCCTACCATCAGCGTGGAGTTGCCCACTTCTTGGACACAGCAAGTCAGAGGAGTCCTGACACTTTTCGTTAACTCCCCACAGTTCTCCATCTCCTTTCCAAGAAGCTAGTGCAGCGTGTGGGGTCGGATACACCGACCAGATGTTTTGCTGCCTTGGCATGTGAGCTGCTCAGCAGAAAACCACAGCCTTTGTCTGGTATCAAATCCCAGCATTACTGATGGAAAAGTTCTGGTAAATATTTTTAAAAGGAGGATGTTGTCTTAATAAAAATCAAGTCATTATCAGTTGGGTAGCATTCTTTTATCTTTGCATCAAGAAATGATCAGTTAACTGTCCCTTTTCCCACTTTGTTTCCTAGTTTACTATTTTCTTTAGTACTTTTTTCTTGATGAGAGGGAAAGGGAAGGCAAATCCCAAAGAACTGGTTGGATTAGTGGACTGACTAACGTACTAATAGCCGAAATACTTTCTGTGGGGTTGGCAATTCAGGGGACTTAACCCTTCAAGATTTTCATGAAGTTTTTCTATGAGGCATTACAAATTTACTTATCAGAACTATCTATCAATTTTCAGGCAGCTGCAGACTCCAAATATAACCTGTGGTTTTCAACCTATACAGTCATGATTCAGGGATTATCAGTGCAAGAGGTTGTGTTAAATCAGTGAGCATTAAGTACAATGAACAATAAATGACGAAAATCCAACTGAAAGAAACACTGTATATTTCCTTTGCAGTGGCACCAGTATTTACAACCTCAGCTTAGTGTAGCCAAGGCTTCTTTCTGGTGGGTCCTTTTATTCCATGGTCCTCAATAAAATGCATTCCTCACTTTACTGCGTACCAGGCAAAATCTGTTTGCTGATCTTCAGGGTATTATGCAAAGCATTTGGGGAGAATGACAGGAGAGAGAGAATTGAATTTTGAGGCATTTGTTTGATCTATAGCTTTGATGATTTAGGCTGATTTATATGATGGGTTTGGGTTGTGTGTGTTATGGTTTGCATTTTATGCAGTATTTTTCTATGGCTGGATTCAGCAATGTTCAGTGTCCTGCATCTCTTAGTATGACATACAGATTTCAAACAAATAAAAAACCCCAGCATTTAGCACCTGCTATCTGGCAACCCATACTAGAATTTAAATAAGAATTGCGCTGTTAGGAAATCTGGCTGCATTTGAGGGCAGAGACTACTTCAAAATCTGGTCTTAAGCTTGGGTTTATGTGATTTTTTTAAGCATCAAAACAACATTCTGCATCCCATCCAGGGAATCCAAAAGAAGACAGAGTAGTTTTCCACACGTGCCTGCTATGTGGTCTCAGGCATCACTCTCCTATGAATAGAGAATGAAAAGTCTTGGCCCATCTATTTTAAACAGCTGATAAATAAAGAAGGGGCATAATAATAATAAAAAAAATGCTTTCAGGGTTGATTCTTGACTCTCTTGCAAAGAAACCTCATATCTTATTTTTCACTTTTATTTTTATAGCTTTTTCTTCTTTTGGATTCTGTTCCTTAAACATAAGTAAGCAGCAAAATGCTCTTTTGTTCCTTAAAAATAAGTAGGAATCAAAATGTTCTTTTGGTCAAAAGCTATTGTTAGCATTTTACAAATCTGAACAGATGGGATGGAGGAATCTCTTGTTCTGAGAACTGATTTAGTGCTGGATCACTGATAAGGAACATCTCCATTCAAAGAACGGCAATGCTAAGGCGACGCCAGGCTTCATTACTAAATTCCATGTTTATCTTAAGAGGTTCCCACATAGTCATATCCCAGCAGAAGCACATCCCTCATGTTGCTAAAAACAGCAAAACAGAGAAAAACCTGCTAATCACGTGAAAATGAGAAGCATCAGTCTCTGCAACCTAGTTCTACAAGGCTTTCTGCAAAAGAAAGAAGTCACCAGAGTAAACATCTGTGATCAAACACTAATTTAGCACCAACAGAAAATTGACTTCAAATCATCTCTTTGTCACTGTAATTGATTAAAAGTCAAATGAAAATTGATAACATGATTTTCTATGTGAGAATGTGTATGTGGCACACTCTCAAGAGCTCTACTGGCTTCATATATTGACTTTTTTCCAAATAAAGCCTTTCAAGAGTACATTAGTCAGTCCACTAATAAACTTAAAATGCAGACCAATTACACCAACACAAGGCATTAATACGCTCTCAAAACTGTCAAATTTTGGTGCAAACCCAAAATTCTGAAGAGAACTCTGAACCCAAATAAAACAAAATGCACGAACTATTCCATTACCATTGGGGTTTTTTATTATAAAGGAAGCTCACTGCTTTTCCCTTATTTTACTTCTAATTTAAAACTTTCTCAACATTTTATTAACTCTTCTCCAGTCTCAATGTCACATACTATTGCTCTTCGCCAGTCTAAAGGCTTTTTTTAAGTGTAGTTACAGATGTACGCATCTTTTTTTCTTTAACAGATTATTTTCTGCATCACAGAGCAAATGCCACTCTGTATCAACCCCTGAAAAGAATGTAGCCAATGGAGTACTAAAATGTTATTTCATCTACTCTATGGACACTGATTTTTTTATTATCACATGTAAATCCAACAAAAAAAGATATTCTGCCACAGAATGTCCGTTTGCTTTATTATCACATATTCCAAACTGGACTGAAACTAGGAGCATAAATGTCTTGCAAACAGCATGAAATCCACTAATTCACATGTCCGTTTTCTTCTCTGTCGATGGGAATATGCAGAAGTATGAGAAATGGAGACAAAAGCATATCAGAGATGTCTTATTTAAAAAGTAAAGAAAGCAAACTTCACCCCTAATCCAACCATAAGACAAAACCCAAAATCTTCACAAACAAACTCTTTAAAAGAAACATTTTCAAGACTTTCCAAATGCCTTCATATTACAGTCAAGTTCTGTTATATCACCACAGCCATGCCACTAGCCAAGGATCTAGGTGCAGGTCAAGCAACAGAAACCTATGGCAGAGAGCATTACCAGGTACCACCCCTCTTCATCTCAGAAGAGGAGGGAGGACAGACAGAGGAATAAAATCTCCAAGTGCAGATAAGATTTTTGGCTGCTAGCGCTGATCAGGAGATGAGGAATCCACAATGAAAAAGGTCCCATACCAGATGGCAGCAGTAAAGCAGTGAACAGCTGGGAAAGAGTTGAAACAGGAGAAGGAGGCTTTCACGGCTTTTGAGGTCGACTGGCCAAACTTAGAAGAAACAGAGATGTGTAGAGAGAGCTAACGTGGCGCTGCTGAGTGCAATGGTCAGCCACAGTCTTTGAATGATGCTGTCCTTGCAGCAAGAGCTATTTTTACTTTAATCCTAAAAAGGTGGCAAGAAATAAGACCATTTGATACCAGAGGGGAAAAAAAAAGGAAAAAAAAAAAGAAAAGAGAAAAGAGAAGAAAAAAGAGAAGAGAAGAGAAGAGAAGAGAAGAGAAGAGAAGAGAAGAGAAGAGAAGAGAAGAGAAGAGAAAAGAGAAGAGAAGAGAAGAGAAGAGAAGAGAAGAGAAGAGAAGAGAAGAGAAGAGAAGAGAAGAGAAGAGAAGAGAAGAAAAGAAAAGAAAAGAAAAGAAAAGAAAAAAGAAAAGAAAAGAAAAGAAAAGAAAAGAAAAGAAAAGAAAAGAAAAGAAAAGAAAAGAAAAGAAAAGAAAAGAAAAGAAAAGAAAAGAAAAGAAAAGAAAAGAAAAGAAAAGAAAAGAAAAGAAAAAAGAAAAGAAAAGAAAAGAAAAGAAAAGAAAAAAGAAAAGAAAAGAAAAGAAAAGAAAAGAAAAGAAAAGAAAAGAAAAGAAAAGAAAAGAAAAGAAAAGAGGAAAAAGATTGCTTGTCATTAACATTGTGGGGTTTTGCACAGTTAAGGTTCCAGCAAAGGCTCTCTGGAATGGCTCTCTGGGTTGATGCAGAGCACATCATCGGCAGAGATCCAGTCTGTGACAAGTGGCAGCACAACATTATCATTTTAAACTCTCCTTTACCATGATGCCTACAAAACAACTGGCAGGAGTTAAGCTGCTAGTGAACTGATAACCACCATCCATCATGCTTCCCAACATCCTTACTGCTTCCCAACATCCTTACTGCTTCCCTGCTTGTTTACAACTTCCTCATGCTTCCGTATCATCCCCTCCACTTTTTGCCCCCTCCTGCTACCCAGGACAAAGGCTGCCTGCAGAGCTTATGTGTGTGCAGCAAGGACCACAGAGGCATTTGGTCCCTGGGGTGCCTCAGTACCACCCCAAATCTCCAACAGGAGCTCGAGGAGGAACTCAGAGAGACTGAGTGGGTGGGCAGACCTCCCACAGCACCTCTGCCAAGCACTGATTACCACGTAGCCTCCACTACCTGCTGCAGCGAGTCTCCTCAACAGCTACACCACAGCACTTGCCACACTTGCAGTATTTCCACATTTTAGGCATGGCTTTATGAGAAATCAGATGCAGATATTTTATGGAAGCATGCACATATATATTAACCAGAAAAAAAAAAAAAAAAAAAAAAAAAGCAGGGGGGTGATCAGGGTGTCATTTAACCTGATGCTGAAGCCAACACTGTTTTGGGCTGGGTGGTTTTTCCCACCAAAGACATGCTGTCCCCAGATTGCAAAACGCCACCAGAACCTGGAAAAGGCTTATGAAGGCTGAAGAAACTGTTGTGAGGAAGACAAAGATTTTGCAGTCTGTACAGCTAAGGCTTGAGGCAACCGAAAAATAGTTAAATTTTAGTGCCTTAAAGGCTGGAGCATCCATGGCTACAAAGCATATCCCTTTACTTGTCACTTCCAAGCAGGGCCAGCAGGAATTGGAGTTTATAGTATGTCCTGGACACCTCATCCCTCACCTCTGCAACCAGCTGTCCTACCCTCTGCTCCCAATACCCGCGCAGGCAAATAAGCGCATTAGCTGATCATTTCAGTAGTAAAGCACAGTTTGCACATGCAAATTTTATCACTTGTCTATACAAGTAGTGCAATCCACACAGACTATAATTCCTGTGTCCGCTTTTACATTTGTGCCATCGTTTACCTTGGCTCGTAACAATTATTATTCAGCATTTCAAGTGCCATCTGTGCTGCTGATAAGTAAATGCCTTCAAGTATATTGGAAACAGATTTTCTGAAGTTTTACCTTGTACTGAGCACAGTCAGCATCAGAAAGATGTTCTCTATGGAAGCTGACATGTATTTAGCTGTTTTTTCATAGGGATTGGTGTATTTAAATTTAAAATGTGTACATCTAAGCTACCAAACAGAAAACAGGCACAGATAATGAAGGGAAATCACTGCATCCCAAAAAGCACTTGCTTTCTAGGGGTCAAATTCAAATCCACACACATGGGAAGCATTCACTTGCACCAGGAGTGAATTTAGTCTTGTAATAGTGTCCTGGTTTCTGCTGGGATAGAGTTAATTTTCTTCCTAATAACTGGTACAGTGCTGTGTTTTGGATTTAGTATGAGAATAATGTTGATAAGACACTGATGTTTTAGTTGTTGCTAAGTAGTGCTTACTCTTAAGTCAAGGATTTTTCCATTCTCTGTTTCACTGCTCTGCCAGTGAGTAGGAGCACAAGAAGCTGGGAGGGAGCACAGCCAGGACAGCTGACCCGAGCTAGCTAAAGGGATATTCTGTACCATAGAGCGTCATGCTCAGTATATAAACTGGGGGGACTTGGCCAGGAGGGACCAATTGCTGCCTGGGAACTGGCTGGGCACCAGTCAGCAGGTGGGGAGCAATTGTATTGTGTGCATCACTCATTCTTCTTGGGTTTTATTCCTCTCTCCCTTTTTCATGTTCATATTAATTACTATCATCATCATCATCATCATCATATTTCAATTATTGAACTGTTCCAGTCTACACCCATGAGTTTTACCTTTTTTTTCTGAGTCTCCCCACCTTCCCACTGTGTGTGTGGGGTGGTAGGGAGAGTGAGCAAAGTGGCTGTGTGGTACTTAGTTGCCAGCTGAAGTTAACCCATAACAAATAGTTAACTGTATCTTGAGACAAAACCCTATTAAATAATAAAAAATATACATAAGTTCAATGCCCAAATGCCTTAACAGTTCTTGACATCTACATCAGTCGCCATTAAAATTGAAATGTGAAATATAATGACTGATATCCACAAGACACATGAAGCTGACTATTCTAAGATGCTCGGTGACAGTTTAAACTAGTTGAAGTGACACATGGGAACAGATCCAGACTAACACGTCTCTGCCCACTGTCTTAGTGTAAATGTCAGCATGGAAGTAGAGTCTGTGAAAAAATATCTTAAAAAGATTTTTTTCCCCCCTTTAAATATCAATCATTAACAACTGTTTGCTAATAAGTCATGTTTCCTTTCCAAATGAAATCATAGTTGGTCATAGCCAGCAATTCCCTCATTCTTAGAGGGATAAAGCCACACAAGCACATAAAAAAACCCAAACCCAAAACACCAAGTTGCAGACATCGGTAAATACCATGCCATGGTTTTTTTTTTAACAAACTGTAGGGAAACTAGAACCATATAGACAGCTCTAGTGTATTTCAAGTCACCAAAAAGATAGACCATGGTAAAGCAACAAAGTGGGAATTTCTTTTGGCTTCCTCCCCTGATGCTGGATAGCATTACTGACTGCAATGGTACGATTTCTATGACAGTCACGTCTGACTGTGCAAGGCACTGCCAAAGTCACTCGGACAAACCCAGCAATGCATGGATTGGGCACCTGAAAAGTTTAGTGGATGAGAAGGGTTAATGTAGCCCCAACACCAAAGCCAACGATGTCCAATGTGGGACCTAGTCAGATTTGATGCTATCAGGAGCCTGCAAAAGGCTTGAAATAAGAAGCAATGTCAGGGTGAAATATTTCAAACCCCCCCTCCTGCCAGGATGCCTTTCCCAGCAGAGATCCACCACCTCCGACACATCCCAGCCTCTGCCCCAGGACGGAGCTGGGGGCCGAGGGGCTGCAGGGAGGCCCCCGGTATGTCCTCCGCTGTCTTCCTTCTCCTCACTCACCTCGAGCCAGAGCTCCGCACAGTTTAATTACAAACCATAGACATGTGCAATTCTATTAGGCAGCCTAAAGTGCTGGCATTAGATAAGCTTGTGCTCTGAATCCAGTTACTAAGACACTGCCAACAAGCTCGGAGATTCGGAGCCTCTTTTCTATGCAGGTCCGTTTGGCCTGGAAATAGCATACATATACACTGACTTGAGTTTAACAAAGAATGTTAATTTGGGTCAGTGAACTACCACTAATTGAATTCTAATAGATGTCACCATAACTGAAGTGCTCCAGCTCTCTCAAGCAAAATGGCAGCAGACTGAAGCAGGCACTTCTCCGGCACCGGGGGAGAGAAAGTCTGTCCTTCAACTGCCTGATTCCTTCCCTTTCCAGTTTAACTACAGCTCAGACATAATAAAAAGTAAATGAGATGCTGGCTTGACAGCTCCCTCAAAAGATCTTCAAGAGCAGGTTTTAGTTTTTAATTGCTTGCTCTCTCCTGAACAAACCTTGAACTACTCCATGCACAGGCATAGTTGCAAGGATTTTGAATACCGAGCTAATACACTTTAAAAGCGTAACAGACTAGTACCTAGCCCCCTCTTCCCGAGACCACTGATTTGAAACACTGATTTTGAATTCTTTTTGCCTGAAGCCAGCATTGTTGTGGTGGCTGGGAGCCGTAACCCCAAAGCACAATTTTTTCCCAGATTTGCGGAGCCTGGTGGCGTGGGGATGCCGTCAGACTGCACACAGCCGAACACCCAGCCACACGGAAGGAGGACAGCTGCGTTCAGAAGGAAAAGGGGAGTTTATTTTAGCTGAAGTAAGCTTAGTGTGATTCACACTAGCTTAACCATGGCAAGGCTCCTTCTTAGCTCATCTAAACGTAAGAGATTTACAGTCAACAGACCATGAGGGTGCTGGTTCGTGCCTTGGTTAAGATGCGAGCACAGAACACAAGGTGAATTTTCCACCAGCTTGCATCCTGTATAGTTACTCATCCCTACACAAAATGGATGTGGAACTGCTGCTGAAGAACAATGGTGGCATTCTGCACAGCTGTGAGTAGTGACACGAAGGGGCAGGGTGGTGGAAAAATCAGGCCCAGAGAATCCTGCTTTCTAGGTAAGTCTGTGGTAGCAGCTGGCCCCTATGTATCAGACCACGCTGGTGATGCTCACCAAAGATACTAAGCAACTGCTGGGATCCAAATGTAAAAAACTCCAAAACTGAAGTGTCAACCTAAATTCACTTTGCATGGTCATATGGGACAGGCAGTTACACATCCAAGCACGTAGCTGGACCTCTAGATAGTCAAATGAGTGTAGGAACTTCCCCTTGCCAAATAAGCACAGAAAATATTTGAAGGGGTGAGAGGGGAGGAATACAAAAAACACTAATTTTTTATTTGCCAAGCAGAAAAGAAAAATCAATAATAGCAGATTCAAGACACCTAAGTTCAAACAGGTACTACAAAATCTCAGAAAATTGCCCCTTCTAATTCCTCTAGCTTTTAGCCAGACGTTACCATGTGACACTGCAGAAAGAAAGAGAGCAGAGAGGTAAATCTGGCCGATGCACCCTCGATTTGGCCCAGCAGGTAAAAGCACCAAACTGACATTCTGAGGGACACACAGACACACACAGAGAACATGGGTAACAAAAAAGCCCTCCTGGTAGGGTGAATAGTGCTTTAAAGTTATACTGGGTTTGCGTAGCAAGGTTTTGGCAGTGGGGGGCTATAAATGTGGAAGCTGCTAGAAGCTCCCCCTGTGTCCGACAGAGCCCATGCCGGCCGGCTCCAAGACAAACCCACCGCCAGCCAAAGCCGAGCCCGTCAGTGACGGTGCTGGCGCCTCTGGGATAAGGATTTAAGAAGGGAACAGACCTGCTGCGGAGCAGTAGCTGAGGAGTGAGGCTGTGTGAGAGCAACAGCCCTGCAGGCACCGGACGGGACCCAGGCTGCAGCAGCGCGTGAAGAACTGCAGCCCATGGGAAGGACTCGCCATTGGAGCAGTTTGTGCAGGACCGTCTCCCACGGGAGGGACCCCACGCCGGGGCAGGGGCAGAGTGCGAGGAGCCCCCCCCTGAGGGGGCAGGAGCGGCAGCGACAACGTGTGATGGAGCGACCACAACCCCCATTCCCCATCCCCCTGCACTGCTTGGGGGGGAAAGAGGCACAGAAAATCAGGAGTGAAGTTGAGACTATGAAGATGGGAGGGGTCGGGGGAAGGTGGTTTAGGATTTGGGTTTATTTCTCATTATCTTACTCTGATTTGATTGATAATAAATTAAACTGATTTCCCCAAATTAAGTCTGTTTTGGCCGTGATGGTAATTGGTGAGTGATCTCTCCCTGTCCTTACCTCGCTGCAGGGGAGTAACAGAGGGGCTTGGTGGGCATCTGGCATCCAGCCAGACTCAACCCACCACCACGGCGGTGCCTGAAATGGCTGACTCATTCCTAATTAGAGACACATCCATTTGGCAAGACACGTGCAACCTCTTGACACCTGGGGAACGGCCTGAGTTTATGCAGTTTGCATCAGGGGTAACAGACCTGGATACTGCAAAGACTTTTGGTTCCCTGGAGGGCTAGATGAGCGAGCTTCATGCAACAGCCACCTCCAAGCCCCATTCTCCTCAGCATCTATCGGTCTGGGGATCACTTTAGCATAAACACTTAGGGCTGGCAAGTACTGAGAGTGCAGACCCTTCCACCACACCAGGTACAGCATGCTACTGGCCACTCTGTGATCAAGAAGGACCTTCGGAAAGTAACACTGTGTTGGCTTCTAAGGAGCCACCTTAGATGCCCCTACACACAACCTGCGATGTGCCTCCATCGTGAGACACATGTATACCTGTAAGTAAGTAAATTCAAACGCTGTGTCCACCCTCATAATATTGCCTAGAGTTAGCATGACAGATAACAAATAAAAACCAGTATTCTCCCCTGATTCCGCTATGCCCTTCTGAAATGCTGCCATTTAAAATATATTCACCAAAGAATGCGGACATGATGGGCAACATCAGAGTTGTTATGAAAACTAACCCAAGCCTTTCCTACGTCGATGACTTTCCTGTATTATTTATCCTGTCCCATCTTGTCCTTCCTTTGTCATCCACCTTCTTCATCTCTACCTTTTGGTCAGACTCCACAACCATCAGTTCGGCACCGTGTGTCTTCCTTTTCTATTACTGATTTTATACACCCTCTAGTTAAACTTCCCTGTCCATGTAAAAATGAATAGCCCTCAAATAACTACAGATAATGTAATATACTTTTTAATGAACAGGTCATATATATTTGTCTATTCCAGTAAAAAAGAACCCACAGCCCTTTACACAACTGTCGCACACAAAGAGCTCTCATACAGTCGGTGTCCACCGTGAGTCAGTGGGCTCATCTCTGCATTACTGCAGTAAAGGTAAAGACAGACGTAAAACAGAGATCTTGATCATCTGCAGCTTAAAAAAAAAAAATGCTCTGGCAGTTTTCATCAGAGGAACAGTTTTAAGCAGTGCCCTACTGCACAAATGCTGGCTTCCGTTAACTTTTACTGCCATTTCAAGGGGACCTGTAATATTTTGTCCTGAACTGTTGCATACCACTGCAGAGTTCAGTTGAATAGCTGTCATATTCTGCACCAACAAAGGAGGTATCTCTGTGGAGAATAAAATAATCCTTATGGTGTAGTTTCTCTATTAATTTATTTAATTTGTAAAGCTCTTTGGGACTCTCTAAGATGAAAGAAGCTACATAAATGTAAAATATATCACCATTATTGCTGTTTTCTAACCAGCATCTTCCATTTTGTAGTTGGTATTTTTCTCCCATAGTGTATGACCTTGTATTTTATCTAAATTAAATCTCATCTTGTTAATTTTTGCACAGTTCCTTAAACTCTCAATATCCTTTTGTTATCTCGCTCTCTCTGCCTTCCAGTGTGTTTATGATCCCTCTTAATTTGGCATCATCTGCAAATTGTATTGCTCTGTATATATTGTTTAGGAAAGTATTAAACAATACTGTGATCAGCGCTGACCCTTGTGAAACCTCCCCTGATATTTTTCCTAAATTGATGTTGTAACATTTATAATTAGGTACAAGAGGACACAAGAAGAAGTAACAGGCAGCAATTAAGGAAAGGAAAATATAAGCTATCAGTAAAAACTCTGACAGTGAAATCTATGAGAATGTACAATAGCTTCCCAAAGGAAGGGTTGAAAGTCCCAGTGCTTACTAAAAAATACATTAATAGTAAATAAACCACTAAATAATAATAATGCTTAGCACATGGTGTATATACTGCTTGACACGTTCAAACCTACTCACCAAAAATAGCTAGTTTGGGGAAACAGTGAAAATTCTAGAAGACAAAGCACCCAAGTATATTTTCTTTTTCTTTTTGCATATGTAACAGCCTCTCCCCAACCAGCGTGACTCAGGGACAAAGCATTCCTGCAAATAAACCTGCGCTACCAAGGGGATATGCATATGCCTGAGAAGAGGACAAGATGACCTAGCACTTTTCATTTTCTCTGTTGCTGTACCCTGTACATCCCACTATACGCTCTCTATGGGATAAGCTCTCAGTCACCAAACCCCACCTTTAAAAATCCTTGTTCTCCTGATTTTTTTTTTTGGTCTTTTTCTTTTTTGATAAAATAAACATAGAGGGTAAATTCAACCTGCTGGCAAAAGATAGGACTAACTCCCTTGTGAAGACAGCCTTGAGAATCAACATTTTGAGACTCCACGACTGCCAGGAAGGCTTCTCTCAGAAGTGTTAGTTAATCCACTTATTCTCTCTAGCCACAGAGGAAAGAATGAAAGCAGGGCGAGTCTCAAACCTGTGCCAGTATTTGGGAGAGATCTCAGGACCAAATCCATTGGGATGAGAGGACCATCTGCTGATGGATACACTACACCAACACGTGGTCCTTCCTACCTTTGACTAAAGCGGTTAAGGGAGATCTTGGACAAAAGGTAACTGCTAGGAGCTTGGGAGCATAAAAATGTCTGCTACAGACAGGGTCCTCCAGAGGTGGATGAGGACTCTTACATCTCAGCCCTTTCACCTGAAATGATCATCTTGTTCATGAGCAGCACCAACCCTAGAAAGCACAGCTCACCCATGTGATCCACCAGCCAGTCTGCATATGCACTCAGAAGAGACAACCACCCCTTTGAACAAAATTCTCACTCCCATATTCTGCAGCTGGAAACAGCTGGAAACAACAATCCTCCTCTCCAATAAAAGTCTTGCATTTAGTTAGTCAATATTTCAGTTATCCCACTTCCTACTCCATCACAGCTTTTGGGTTGGGAGTGCAAGCAACCCCAATGCTCCACCAACCTAAGGGTAGTTAAGAATGTGCTGAAGATTAAGTGTATCACTAGTCCAACCCACCTCCGCTGGATTGCTTACAGGCTTAAAATTAAGCATATGGTCCAGTGTTTGCCAGTGCTCTCAAACACCTAAAAGCTCATAGCCTGAGCACTTGCTGTCTCCATAGGTTTTGGCAGCCACTTGGTGACTTGATACCTGCGTTGCACCACGTGATGCCAATGGAGTTCATTGCTGGCTCTTACCAGAAAAGCCTCAGTTTCACAAATAAGTAAAACCGTATCAGCAAGTGTTGTGTATTTCCAGGTCTTCCAAAGATTTAGTAGTCAATATCTATAAAGCAGGAACCACGCTCTAGGTCCTGGTTATGCACAGGGAGAGATAAGCAGAACACAGGTAGGAACAGAGAGACCTGGAGCCACAGCAAGTGAAGAGGGAAAGATGGAGAAAGAAAGGACAACCTGGCATGGCAGCCAGCTACATACCAGGATTTGTTTCCAGAATTAAAGAACAGAAAGGACACTGAACACTCCAAGAACTGCCAATCTCAGATGGAAAAAAGAAAAAAACAATAATGTTTTTTTTCTTTTTTAAAAAAGACTTTTTTTTGTGGCTTTTTTTTTCTTGTTTTTAAAAAAAAAAGGAGAAAAAAAAAAGAAAAGGCTGGAGTCCTGTTCTCACTGCTACAGCTAAAGAAAATGTGCATGAAGCTCTTCAAAAATAGGCAAAAGAGGGAATGTAGAGGTGGCTGGTCCAGGCATGCTGATGGAAGGAAAAAGCTAGAAAGTGGTGGAACTAGAAGCCAGAGGAAAAAAGCTGAACAGCTGAAAAAGGGAAGTATTTTGAGGAATGCCACTGACCTACCATGTTGCTTAGCACTCCTCAGAAACTGTCTTTGCTAAAACAGGGTTGTCATAAGCATATGCCATTTAACCCTAGAAACTACAGGCACACAAGTGACACCACCAGATGAACACTTTCAAACACAGGGGTTTCCAATAACACCGGAGGTGCTTTCAGAAGCCACGTTATATTTTGATTTCCAGAGAACAAGCTGAGGGATGGAAGATTTCAGTGCTCTGGAAGACTGGTACGAGCAGCTGCAGACATCCAACCTCACTGACCTCTGCTGCTGGAGTTCACGCCAGGTGAGGAATAGGTCCCAGTCATTGAAGAAAGAGGAGAGTCATTACAGCACCTTGAAATCCTGCTATACTTGCAAGTCTGTAAGGCCGGGCTAGGCATAACGACTGGGTACAATGCCCTGTCTGCAGCAGAAAACAAGCCAGCAAATTCCAGGTAGTGGTTACAGTTCCAGACCTTTTGCAGTGCTTCCAGTGCTGCCATCTCGTGTTTCCACCTGCGCTTCCCCACTTAAAATCCTGCTCTATTTCATTCCGAATAGCTCTCTTCTCTGGTCATGTAACTGGCTTTGCTAACGTTTCAGAAGTCACTTACTGTGCACGTCTTTTAAAAAGAATACATTTTTTTTCACCTCCATGTGAAAGAGGTTCCCTAGAAGTATGTGTGATAAATGCACTGAATTTAAGAATTACAGCCACATTAGAAGGCATTGATTTTCTTTACAGTAAGATGAGCCTCTTTGGGAGCTGGATGGAGGTAGCGAACTGAGCAGACACAGTATGATTCTGGCGAGGCGGAGCATTTGGGGAATTGCTCCCGCAATAGGAAAAATTTGTTTTAATTAGGTTGGTTGGTGGTTCCCAAAGCAACGTGCTGTGAGTGGGAAGGAGAAATGAGGATGGGACTGTAAACAGCTTGTTGTGCGCTCAGCCTCTGAGTCACAGCACGGAGAGGGAACTTGCACTCCTGGCTCTGCTGCCAGAAGAGTCTTAGGAGTGTGAGGAGGGGTGAGGCAGGTGATGCGTAGACATCCTTTCCCTTTTACTTTACTCCTGAATTGCTTATAAAAGCAGATGAGGTTTTGCTCTCCTGGACAAGGGAAAAGATTCAAGGAAGAAGATAATAACAAGCAATTAGGGCAGCAAAAATATCCAAGAACAAAACTGACCAAAAATAATAAAATTAAAAAGTGAGTGAGAGAGATTTTGTCATTCTGTCTTAGATTATGTTGAGGAGACTGAACTCAATTTTATTGAGAAATCAATTCTAATTTGGCACTCCACACGCTATCTGGCAGAGGATGCCGGTAACAGTCTCCATTGAAATCTGCCAGCTAATTTACTTCTGCTGACTTTACACTAGCAAACAGAAGCAGGAAAAACTAGTGTCGTAGGGATGACATTTCCCACTAAATATCCCATACTAATATGTATTCTGAGTCCTCCCACGCTTGCTTTAGAAACCCATCACCTTGCAAAGGAAGACAAAAAATAATAAACACCTCCCCCAGACAAAATGGCCCGAGCACTAGGCTGAAGGTCCAGCACGCACCCTGCAGACCGGGCTTGCATGTTGCGAGCTGGAAGGAAGGGCTTGGGGACAGATCAGCTGCTACGAGAGTTTAACATCATCTGTCCTCCAATTAAACAGACCGTGGAAGTCCAGTACCAGCAACTTTTATAGATGCTACGTCCTGCTATTGATTGTCAAAAGGAAAAAAAAAGCTTTTAAAGGATTGTGAATTATTGAAGAAAATGTGTCTGTAGATATTTCAGAAATGTACTGCATAAAATTTATCATGGGTTATGTGTCTAGGAGCACAAAATGTGCCATTTAATGCTATGCTTTACTGACCTTTAAGCAGTGGCAGCTATCCTAACTGTATTCACAGCTTATGTGTATTCACTCAGCATTTATATAAAACATCGTTTATTTTTACGAGGTTTGTGCCACTGAAGATTTTACTTGTGCTGAGAAAACTATTGCTGAGTGGGTTGTTCACATTGTTTCCAAACATTAATATAACCAAGAAGTGTGATGTTCTCAACCCGCATGCTTAGTAGTACATCCTTACTTCATTTTATGAAGTAATTCGTATTTGAGGACAGAATTAAAAAGAAAGGGGGAAAAAAAGGAAAAAGAAAATGGGGGGGGGGGGGGGGAAGGAAAAAGAAAATGTTTTTATTCTTTTCATTACTTATTGCCTTTGCCTTCGCTTCTGATGAAACCTGAGTGATCCCACCTGCCTGGCACAACTGCATTTTCTTTTTCAGGGAAGGTTTCTTTCTTCAGTTAAGTAAGTAATATCCATACAAAAGCCCCAAATTTAGAAGTGCACAATGACTTACATTTCCTCACTCCATTTATAAACCAGGTTCAGTGCTCCATAAGGACCTGATTTCACCCCCTCCCTCTCAGCAACATTCTTTAAGTCTTTACAAAGATCCATTTTCCCTTTCTTATTCCCAAAAGCCTGCTAAAACTAGGGCAAGATGGCCTAAAATTACTATTTTCCTCAAAGTCCCAGAAAACCTAAGGCCACCGGCACCTCTCCCTTATAGCAGAGCTGTAGCTGGACGAGCTGCGCGCGAACAATGCTGGGAGCACCCAAGCACCCCCTCACCTCCACCTCTGCAGGACCTCTGCCTCACCCGTCCAAGGGCACGCTCCCACTGAGTCTCAAGACCTGGTTCATCAGAAAGCTATGGACTTTTGACCCAAGCAGGCGTTTTGTGGCTCCAGAAAACTGATGCTGAAAAGACTGAACTTTATCTCTAAGAAAAGAAATAGGGTAAAAAATGAATATAACGACATTGTTCTAAATAATTGATGTTGCAATCTAACGCTATTTCCTTTTGTATTACTGCAATCTTCTTAAAAAGATATTCTCAAGCTGTTTATTATAGCAATAACTATAATTTTTCCTTCTCTTGTAGCAACAGTGCTTCACCCATAATGTCGCCTACAGATAACGTATTAAAGATATAAATAAAATAACACAGTATAGGTGGTACAGCAACATGTAGGCTGTTAACCAGCAAAACAAAATGTGGTTTAGAGTTGGATTAGCTACAGCTGGTTATTTCAGTGTCTGCTGTCTTCTGATTTACCCATCGTCAGTTTTCTGTCTGTCTCTACCTGGATTTGCTTTGACATTACGATAATGCTGTGAATAAAACCTAAACACATTCACTCTTTTATTTTATTCACCTCACAGGGAAGAAGAACGAAGATGAAACAAACAGCTTTGAATGACCAGAATACAGAAAACCAGCCCCCAAATTTAAACATCCTCTTGCCTCTCATTTTTTGTCATAGCTCTGAAGTTCTTCCAGAAAGCTGTAATTTCCTTAAATATAAAAGTCCATTTGAAAAAAATTCTCTGTCTCTTCTAGGATGGACTAAAAATAACCATGAGTGCAATTATTACCCTCTAACCTCTAGCTTCGGTTCAACTGCATATGCTGTCCTCAGGAAAATCTCCAGCAGCAATCAGTGCTGTTACTTGTGTTACAGGAGCATCTCTAAACCCTTGCCAAGATGAGGTCCCAGTGAGGTAATTTCTTACACAAGTCTAATGTAACAGATAGTCCCTGCCTCAAAGATTTTAAACGGAACAGAGATTGTCTTAAACATATGAGACAGACAATGAAGGGGTGGGAATGGGGGAGCTTCACTGGCATGGTGGGGACATGTGGCACAGTGAAAATCCAGGTTAAAATGTGTAGAAATCATGCTGGATGTCATGGCTTAATCCCTTCTTCTTAAAAGTGTCAGCAGCAGCCCTGTGAAAGCAGGATGCTCGCACAGCTGAAAGAAGCAGGACTTGGAAAAACAACCAAAACTAATTTGGAGAGGGTTAGACATAAGGACAACATTTTTTCAACGAAGGTGATGAGACACTGGCACAGATTGCCCAGAGAAGCTGTGGATGCCCCATTCCTGGAAGTATTAAGGCCAGGTTAGATGGGGCTTTGAGCAGCCTGGTCTAGTGACAGGTGTCCGTGCCCATGGTGGGGCGTTGGACTGGATGGTCTTTAAAGGTCCCTTCCAACCCAACCCATTCTATGATTCTCAGCAGACCACCTCTCCCAGAGGCTGCTGCCCCATCCTGTATGCCGTGACGTGCCCTTCGAGGGAGCCCAGGCTGCAAGGGAGGAGATGAGGTGGTGTCCAGCAGCAGGTGGCAGGGTGTGCTTGTGCCCTTGTGCCGGGGGTTAGGAAGCCCAAGATGCCACTATGCTATTGAACAGGAAGGATCTCCAAAACAGCATTTGCAGGCTGTCCGAAATCAGAAGAAAATCAACGACTCTTGGAACACGGCAAAGAATAAACCAAATCTGTCATAAGGATGGGCATGAAATAGGCCAAAATGCTGAAAAATGTTTCCTGTATCTTTAGGAAAAACAGACCTGCAGCGTGCCCTTTCCAACCCTGCTTTAGCACTGCTCAGGAGTGTGCCTTCCAACAAAGCACCTTTCTTCCCATTGCTACCGTTCATCCCCCCAAAATATGAGCCATATCTCTCCTGACATCTACCACAACCATCCCCAGACCTAGGGTGATCACCCTGACCTGCTCTAAATAACCACTGATGTTTGCCACTGCCAAGGGCTTTCTCCATCAAGACAGTTCTGGACTTAAGCCACATTTTCACGTGTTTATGCCCATGCTTCAGCCTCAGCAGGAAGGTACTCCCGGCTGATGAGGATGAGACCATTCACGTAGCATACGTGACTAGTATTTCTAGGATCAGCTCCCTGAAACGCTGCGAACGGCACCACCTCCACAAGGCAGTGGTACAGGCAGCCTAGCAATGTTCCCTACCTGGAGACACTATCCCCATTAAATTTTTGTATCTGCAATACTGAAGTGTATTTTAAGAAAAATGCTGCTCTAATTTGCTGTAGGCACTGAAGACCAATGTGCATTTCAGTGAAGGAAGTTATATGTTTTAATTGGTTTATGAAGACAAAGCATATGCCATGACACAGTTAAATGATTAACAGATTCCTACGAATGCCTTTGGCATAGAATATCTATACATTCATTAGCTGGAACAATTCATCTTCTTGATAAAACTAAAATTAGTTATACAGCAGGTTTACTTTTTATGATTAATAAATGATAAAAATCTAAATTATCCATCTGAAATGACTGCTTTCTTAGTTATTAATCTCACATTTATCAGCTTCTATAATTCCCGTTATTAGTTGAAAAATTCATTTCCCAAATATTTTTAATTTCCTATTAAAAAATCAAAATGTGGAATATGAAGTATCACTTCCTTCACTACATTATTTTGGCATGAATTCTAAATCAAGATATTAAAAGATGTACTGTTTGATGACTTTACCATAAAAACCAAACAGATACAATACACAACTGTGCCTACATTATAAGCATTAATATATATATATATATATATATATAAAAATAGCTCAGTAATAAAATAGCTCTAACAAAAGATGTATCAGCTCATTTGGATTTTCCAGCTCTATCTAGTTCCTCTGCCAAGAAGCAAAATCCATCTCATTTTGCAGAAAACCAGCTTAGGGCAAAGCAGAGCAGATAATATGGTAAAAGTTCAAAAGTACATCACTGTCTGTGTCCTGGAGATGGGGTTGACACATCACAGGTTCAGCTAGAGGGAAGGGGTTGAGAACAGATCCTTCCATTGGTTATTTAAAATGTTGAAGGCCTTCTGTCCTCTAATTAAAGTGATCAAGGAAATCTACAACAGCTTGCATAAAACCGCTGTGCAGCATTCCTACTGAAGACCAAGGGCTGAGCAGGACATCTTAGTTTAGTCATGTCATTTCCAGTGTCAACCGGTGACCATTCCTAATTCCAGTAGTATTAGAAAAGAGGATTCTTCTCAGAATCAGAAAAGCTAAGTTTACCATTTTCTAGTATCTGACAAAAGGTGGGTGGGGAGAAGGAAGAATGAAGTGGAGGCATCTGGAGGGGTCCCCAGCTACTTGTCACTTCGGTGGTGGCTGAGCCATGCCAGGTGGCATTTTACACCCCGGAGCTCCAGCCCCGGGGGTGGATGAGGGCTGGGGGGTGCAGCTGATGGTGGCACACTGGGATCTGCTGGAAGGAGGAGCAGATGCCAATGGTACTTTGCTGACCAACTGCTCTCCTTCCCAGCTCAGGGTGAGATTCAGGGCTTGTGACAATCCCCCACCATAACAGAAAGGATAAGCCAATACCCACAGCAAGGTGAGTGCTGAATTCCGTGCCATACAGTCGTGGGACATAGGATCGAGAGAGGCATATGATTCATCGGTCAGAAGTGTTTAAAAAAAACAACAACCCAGCAGCACTTTTTGTAAGAACATGCATGAATTCCAGAAGTTTCATGAACTCTGAGCTACACCTTGGCCACACATCCCCACCCGAAATATGCTGGAACATATTTTAAAGATCAGTCATACAACTAAAAATATGTTTTTTCGTTTGAAAATAATTTGTCCACCTCTTTCAAGCATGCCTGACAGCAATTTTCTATACAAACAAGGGACTATATCAGCAAAGAGATGTAAACAGGCTAAACTCTGCCTGAGATAACCTGGGCAGAGGGAGGTGAACATTTCTTTTAATGTGCCAACTACCTGCCTCCAGAGCTGAAATATAATTGCCCTGAGTGTGACTCTAAGCAGACCAGTCATGGTGTGACACCTTCGGGGAACATTTGAATCGTGATAACACGAGAGAGGTGGGTACATGATGGCAACCAGTGCTTTCATATGAACTAGTAAATACGTTTTAAATGTAAAACATTTACGTCTGAGAAATATCCTCTTTATCCAGATGTCCCCTTAAAGATTTTGAGAGAATAATAAATAGATGAGGAGAAGTGATTCACACAGCACAGTCAAAAATGTAATTTGCTTATTTCGGTCAGTTGTCAAATAAGCCCTTTGCCAAAAATATAAAGTTTTAGAAGAGCTGAGTAGGTACCGAATGAAATCTCCAGCAGACCATGAGCCAGGGAGCCCACAGGTTTCCATCAGCAAATCAGTAGCTCATTGCTCTCTGCAGCTTGCTGAGGAGGGGAAGCGAAGAGGGAGGTGCTGAGCTCTGCTCCCCGGGGTCCAGGGAGAGGACACATGGGAGTGGTTCAAAGCTGCACAAGAGGATGTTAAGACTGGACATTAGGAAGGATTTCTTTACTGAGAAGGTGGTCAGACACTGGAACAGGCTCCCCAAAGAGGTGGGCAATGCCCCAAGCCTGTCAGTGTTTCAGAGGCATTTGGACGATGCCCTTGACAACATGCTTTAACTTCTGGTCAGCTCTGAACTGGCCAGCCAGTTGGACCAGATGATCATCGTAGGTCCCTCCCAACTGAAATACTGTATTCTATTCTATTCTATTCTAATTCTAAGTCTACTCTGTTTTTATCAGGCCAGACAGTTAACACAGGCTCTCTTAGGCACAGACTTAAGTGGTTCATTACACAGGGATGGACTTCCTCCTGCCTCCCCAGGCTTTACAGAAACACAGCCACCCATCCGTAGACAGTGCTAGAACAGTATTGGTATTAAAGGATGAAAGCATTAAAGGTGGCTTTGGGTGCTCATTCGACTAGTGTAGTGGAGGAACACAAAGTTTGAACAATCGTAAGACCAGATCCTATTACCCAATGAAAAAAGATGGCTAGCTAAATAATGTTATTTTCAGATCCAGATGTCCACACATCGGTACACTCCATACGCTTAACTCAGGGTAGCACAACATTAATTTGGCAGGTTAAAAAGAAGCTAAGAAGTCTCCTGAGGAACCCAAAAGATAGAGTTTATATCATTTATATGAATACACACATGCACATTTTTTAATACAAATATGTCACAGAACCAGTAATCTTCAAATGAAATGCCCTTTTTTACTATCAAATGTCTTTAATGTTAGAAAAACATAAACCCAGCTTATAAATAAAACCGCATAAACACTTTGGTACTGGCAATAAATTGAGAATAATTGACCTTGTCCTATCAAAGGATGAGTGTATCTTTAGATCTTAAGTGCTGTGAACGGTTATGAACAGGCTGAAAGTACTGAGCAGCAGCGAGCTAGGCACAGCATGCACAGTACATTTCACAGGGTATTAAATAACTGAGGTTGGTAGAACCACTCCCTTGGTTTAGTCTGAAGACGTTTGATTTCTAAAACTACAGTCCATACAATATCACACATCGGTCCTATTTCTCTTTACACTAATTAGGTATTTTGTTATCAAAAAGACACTTCGTACTATCCTGGTGCATCTATGTCTCTTTTCTTACTGCTACGGGCCTGATCCCAGCTATCAAAAGGACTGACACTGTTCTGTCTTGTGAGGGCATATTCCCCTCTGCTGCACTTGATGAGGAGCATGAAGGAGAGAACGCTTCCTCAGGCACGATGAAAATAAGGCACAGCGTTTTGTGCTCACAGTACAGGGCCTAACCCTCCGACCCGAGGACGGACTAATCACTGCCCGCACTCTGCCCGGCACATCCCTCCCAAGCGCCAGTGCCAACAGCACTCCACTGCGAAGAGTTGAACAGAGGTCAGAGAGTGTCCGTACAACACCACAGATGGCTGAACACCAGCGCTGGAGTCTAAGAACCTCAAGATATAATTGCATTGCCATTCATTAACAGCCTGCGCTCTACGAATAAGCTGCATCTCCTCCCAAATACTCCTAGATAACAGTTTCCTGTGTTAGTATCACACTTTCAAGCACCATGTATATTTATTCACTCTACGAAATCAACAGTCAAAACAGCAACTGTAGGCAGAACTGGTAAAGAATTTCTCATTTGATATGCCTCTGCTCAGTTACCAATTATTTTCTGAAGCCTCCAGGATTTCCTTTGTAACAGTGACGCAGGTCCAGCCAGCCTGCCCACACCTGGGGAACCTGCTGCAGGGCCACGAAGCCTGCAGCCACGGACCTCATACTGTACCTTAAATATTGAAATTGGCAACAAAATATGTTTGTAAAGTTAAAAATTAATCCAGTGTTAGATCTTTTTATGATTGTCTTGAAAGTACTACACTCGGGGGAACAGTAAAAAACGTTTCCAGAAGTTATCGGTCTAAGATAACTGAATTGTGTCTGCTCCTCCCTTACACAAAACAAGAAAAGAAAAAAGAAAGTGAAGAGAATAAAACTTCATCAACTTTGCTATTTGAAGGAATTCAGTGTTCACTGTAAATGCAGTACAATGGTGCTATTGGATATACTACAAGTCAAAGTTTCCAATATTTTCACATCCAGTATCATGGAGGAACACAGGGAAGACTTGTGGAATAATAGAGTAAGTATTAGATTACATTCCATTCCTGGATCACCAGGTCTTTAATAGTCCTGTTTTGGCTACCACCAATACAGAAGGACAGTGCCATTGTCACTATGATCAGCCAAAACAAATATTTATTAAAACATAAATCTGCAGGGTTTTTCAGTTTCAATTCCACAATCACAGAATAGCATTCATGCCCTCATGAAAGGAGGAAGAAACAAAATCTGAAAATTTTGACTTAAAAAAGCTTAAGATTTTGCATTGTTTTAGCAGATTTAAAAGGGCTATTTTATTAAATTATTGAGGTAGGAATTGGAAATTTTACAAGGTTTAAGAATGGCTACTCTAGATAGAAGAAGAAATAACACTGAAATCTCACAGAGTACATCAGGCAGGGTTTTATAAACCACCCTTTCCAAAACATTCTGTTTTCAGCACTACCATACCTTGAAGATGTGAACACACTGCACGCACATGCCCACACAGATGGATGGATACATGCCTGCATGTAGAATCCATATATATTTATATTCTTTTCCAATTAATATTAACTCAATGGAACCATGCTGTAAAGGAGTAGATAGGTTGTTGTATGTCTTGCACTTTACACCATGTGTTGCTGTGTTCCCAGCTTAATTGAAGCCTGATAAGCTCTCATTTCAGCCAAATTACTCCCACTCCCCACAAATGTATATGAGAATTGAAAAATAAATGGAAATGGCAAGACATGTCTGCTTTTATTATTCTGTAGGAAACGATCATCAAACTGCTGAAGGCTCTGACAAAATGCCTATTTTTCATCAACCGCACGCCTGTCTTGATGAAAGATCCCAAATGATTCTGGAATGACTTAAAACCTTTCTTGCTGTATACCCACCACCACCGCCTCCCCCTTCCCCCCTGCCCCTGCAATACAGGCAGTGTATTTTGGGCTATACAGTAACTCAGCACATCAAGGACAAAGCTTAAAGTAAGCGTGAGGCAGAGGCCGTATTCTGATTGAGCCATCAATTAGGAAGAAAATTGTGGCTTTCAAGATCTCAGTATGTCAGCAGAGGGATTCACGGCTCCTACAAGTTGCTAGGATTGGTGCACTGCTCCTTTCTCAGGACATTTTGGATTACTATTTGCACTCATTTGCAGAAGAAAAATTCCGTTTTAAATCAACTGGAGTTACTCTGGTGTCTCTGAGAGCACAACTTTCCCTGGATGTGTAAATGCGAAGGAAAATCCATTTGTATCTATAAATATGCAGGACTTTTTTCTTTAAATATTGACACCCACACCCTTATAGATTTCCTAACCTTTAGTCTATCAGCACAGTCGCGGTCACCCAAATGTGTGCCTGGCCTGTGGTAAAACTGTGCCAGCTTTGTGACAGCTATAGATCTGTCGGATGTCAGAAGCTGTTCCCAAGGAAACATCAGGAAAAGGGATTATAGGAGGTTTTGAAAACCTGTTCTGAAGGTCTGCTAAGAGGAGCAAGGAAGCCCACCTTTCTTCATGAAAAATCAAAAATAGTGTAGACCACTACAGCAAAGTCTGAGATGATGAGAAGAATAGAAGATAAAAAGTTAAAGCTAAGTGATAAAAACAGAATTATAATTATTTTAGCACTGCCTTTTTTTTTTTTTTTTTTTTTTTTTTTTTACTTAATAGAAAACCAACTCCTTTTGGAGAAAAAATGCAATCCGTTTTCCAAACTGTATATCCCCTTAAAGGAAATACTGTAAGCTTCTTTCTTCTTTTACTTGCAACCTGATGTTTATTCATGTGCATGGGGCTACTGCACAGACCTCTCACAGCATGACAAGTGCGCTGGCTGAAAGGTAGGATAGATGATGACTATCGCCAGAATTTTTAAAGCAGGATGCTCAAGCTTGGCTGCTTAACCTATATTTAGCCTGCTAAATAAGCGGCCTGATTTTTTGAAGTGCGAAGTCAGAATTGCCACGTCCCTCACTATGAGAGGGAGACTTGCACAGCTGGCCACTCCATTGCATTTGCTGTACGGCACTGGGACCACTCTCCTGCTCCATGGCTCCCTGTGTGTGCCGCCACGGGTCAGCAGGTCCCACAGCCCACCGACCCCATAGAGCTGACGTGGGGGAGAGGTGCTGACCACACAGCAGCTCCAAGGTGCGTTAGTTAGCTCTCAAAGGCAGTTCTCAGCTGTCACAACCTCCAGCTGCAAGAAAGCACCACAGCCTGCCTCCCACCCCAGGACCACACGACAGGTACCCACCACCATGCAGCCTGAGGCACAGGTCTCACATGTTAAAGCCAAAGAAAAGTGAAATGTCTGTTGGCTTCCCAGGATACTCAGCACTTCGGAAAATCAGGACACTTATTTAGGAGGCTAAATATGGATATAAGGGCCTAGTGCTAAAAAAACTTGGCCCATTTAAGGAGAAAGGATGTACACCATCACCTTGGAGCTCCCCAGCAGACAGGACTGAAGAGGAGCTCTAGCTCTGCAGAGCTCACGCTAAATCAGCTCCTTTCAAGACTGACGCTCTGCCCTACCCTGGGACTTCTAAAGACCTTGCAGTGCAAAGAAATATGATGAGTTACAGAGTGAGAACTGGATGACCCTTTCCCAACAGCTTCTCTGAAAATCTCACTCAGATCTAACAGGGTTGCAGACCCAGAGCAAAACATCTACAGTCACCATCCCTGTGCTCTAGCCAAGGAAGCCAACTGAGCTAGCACTTCTGCCTGGGAAGGAGAAGGGTAGCAGCAGACCCATGCAGGGTTAACCAGGGGACACTGTCTCCTCAGAGATAAAAAGTCCCACCTTTATCCATATTGAGGTTGTAGGTATGGCACCTACAGCACATGTGACTTCTTCTCTCACCACACTGCCACTGCTATCCGGTATGGGTGCAACACTCCCTCACCCAAAAAGGAGGCAGAAGTTGCCGACTCGAAATTAATTCTGGCCATGGCTTCCATGGTTTCCAGCCAGGTACTACAGGAAAATTGCTTCCATGTTTTCCCAACTTACTCTTCACTCATCTGACCTGGCAGAAACAGCACAAACCACAGAAGCAGAAGAACAGATTTCCAGGTCACTTAATTGGTGTACAGACTAGCTGCAGATGCCTCCACAGCCCCAGCTCTCCTCCTGTCTTTCCCTCATCTCCTCCAGGTCTTCCACTCCTTCACCCACTTGTGGAGCCCAGTTCTTCAGGGCAGTGGTGGTCTCCCACGCTGTGTCTGCACAGTGACCAGCTCCTCTCCATCACCTCCACACACCTGCTTCCACAGCGACATAAGAGAGGAGGGATCATTTGGCTTCTATATTCACGACATCCCAATTTTATACTTCATTTTGTCAGTGATATGGGCAGAAAATCAGAAAGGCACCATGATACAAGCCACAAGCAGTATTACATGGAGTATCACTCTCCTCTGAAAAGAGATTTGTATTTCCTTCTCTAGAGCAAAGTTATGGGGAGGGGACCAAACTAAACCAGCTATTCTTCTGGGGGAAGGGAGCATGCCTTCTAGCGTTTAGACTGCTGCAGTAACACTTACCAAGCTGGGACTCTTGCACAGCTTTACCTCATAGGAACAAATCAAATCACCACTTTACTAAATTTTGTATAATGCCATCACCAAAAAAAATAAAAATAAAAAAAATAATAATCATCATCATCTTAAAAAAATCTCTTGCAAGAAGCAGCGAAGGTGGAAAAAAGAAATAATTTGGTGACACATCTCTTGAATATTGTTGAATGATTAATTAAAATGCAATAGAGCAGAAAAAAGTGCATAGACGATGCTTAGGATGTAATGTAAAGAGCAATCACAACCACTCAGTGGGGCTTAGCAGGTCTGAAATGGTATCTAATTCTGCAAACTCCAGAAAGGTACTGCATAATGTAAACATTATTGCTCTGCACACTTTAATGAAAGCTGCCTGCCTTTGGATTGAATTGCATACACATCTATTGTGAGTCCAGCATAATAAAACAAGCATTGTGCATTTAAAGATGTTGCCTCATTAAAAGAAGCTAAAAGAAATCCCTTGTTATAGTTACTATGACACAATTAAGTAACAGGGTGACAGGTGGTGTATTATATTTTCTAATGGAATAAACTTGCATACATACAGACACGAGCCACGTATTTCCTTTGATATTACAGCATGCACCTGCAACTTGTTATTGCAAGGACCTTAATTAAGCAAGTGTGCATTTAGTAATGTCTGCAGATTTATAATAAAACTATTTACTTGTCCTACAATTTGGAATAGATGGCTTTGGAATCTCCCAACTATTCTTTCCAAGAAAATAAGATAATGATAACTGCTCTCATAGGAATATGCTTTCAGGCATTGCTACAAATAAACAAATATGTTTCACCCATGCTTAGGTTAAAAAGTTCAGAGATTTTTAGCGCTGAGATTTAATCCGCTTGCAAGCATATGTCTTTGTATCACTAACCTGCCAGCTAGCCTCCCGTCGCAGCCCTTTTATCCAGTTTTCTTCTAAGTCCTTATTCTCTCTCGTGGACGTTTCATCCATAGCTGATGGAGCTTGCACAAACTCGATTGGCCACTGGCTGTTACACTCTCTTTGTAAGCCTTTACCGAGGCAGCAGCAAGTGCAGTTCAGAGACAGACTGTCATGAAGAAAATGTCACACCACGGGGGGAGGGGGGGGGGGGGGGGGAGGCGAGGGGGGAGAGGGGAAGGGAGGGGAAGAAAAGGGTCGACACGAAGGATCCACACGTGAAAAGATTTGGGGAAGTGTGACTGCGGTCTGACGTGTTCCCACTGGTCCAGCAAATGCATCGTTGCAGCCAGGGAGTTCGCAGGGTAACGACAGAGGGTTGGTGACACTGTGGAACAGCCCTAATTAGATGTAAAGTATAGCAGAACTGCTAATACTATCCAAAGTATTCTCATACACCTTTTCCAGAAGCGTTTTTTTCACATATGACAATAATTGTCTCATTTAGTGTCATTATAATTAAGAATGCGTCGGGGGTGTGGATTCAAGCAAAGAAAATACAAATAGCTGCTGGGTCTGTTTAAAAGAAAATATTTCAGTGTATCTGTTTGAAAAGTGCTTCCTGAACCACTCTGCAGCCAATAAACATGAATAATAATAAAGGCCATTTTGATAGAAATGGGCTCATTACCATACTCGCTGCTGAGCTCTTTCAGAGCTCAGGTTCAGCAATGCAGAAATGGGTTCAGCAGGACACAAGTATTTCAACCCCAAACCAGAAAAAATTAGTCCCGATGTAAGACATTCAGAACAAAAAATTGCTTGAGCTTGTTCTCTGTGCATCGCACCTAGAGATGCCTGCCACATACCCTGAGCATGGCCAGGCTTTCTTTATGATGTTCTTTATCACTCCTTAACTGAACACCACCATCCTTCATCCCGCTGAGAGACAGTTTAGCCTCCCCATCAACTTTTAAAATATCATCTGGCTTTTTTTACCAAATTAAAAAAAAATAAAAACCAGACAAAGTCTGTCCTGCTACTTCATTATAACATTTATCACAGATTAGCTGAGAATGCTGAACTCATTGCATTTAGTGGTGGTTTCACGGTTTCAGGCAGCGATAAGGAACAAACTCGTGTGGAAGTACTGCTTCAGTACAAACGCAGAAGATTCATTTTTAAGCATTCTTTTAGCTGAAGCAACTCCTTCCTGTAAAAATATTATACTGCGATATCTTTAAAATTCATAAAGTTTATGACTATTAGGATAAGATATTTTTTTAAAGTGTTCACTATTTGACATTCATACTGTTTATTTACTAAGCAAACAAAAAAAAAAAAAAACAGATTAATTTTTAGGTTCATTCTTTCTCCTGGTGATTTTCATTTGCAGACCCCCAGCCATCCTCCCTGGGCTTAGTCAGATCTCTGCACAGGGCTGCTGAAATACAAACAAAAGTCCCTTCCACTGCACCCTTCTTCCAGACTGATGGAAAACATTTCCGTTTTCCTCAGGTTTCACAAACACCTACTGTCACAAATTTTGGGCCTTCCACAGCTTGACAACGTCCTCACCATAAAACTACATGTGCCAAAGTGGTACTCAGTGTAAGCCACTCCACGTCGTGGCTACATCATAAGCCTCCCTCCTGCAGCTCCGGATTTCTCCTCCGTGGGGGTTTTTTCCTCCCCTTTCTCCTTTTAGTTAAATAATCAGAGGAGCTTGGGCTGTGCAGGTCTCTGCTGTTTTCAGTGTGACTTTAGGACTTGCGTTACATACTAGGAATGTGCATGAACACTGGCTCCTCTTACATGTATGGATATTTTATTTTTAGACTCAGGGAGCACAAGGTAAAGCAGTACAAATGCCAGAAGGAGCCAGATGCTTGCACGAAAATAGAGGGGCACATGAGGCTGGCAACTAAAAGAGATGCAAAGGGACTTTGTGTTCAGAAATTACTTATTTGAATTCCACTTTCCAGGTGACTTTTTTTTTTTTTTTTAACTGAAACAAACAGAAGCAGCAGGCAAAGGTAATCCAAAGCCACTGACTTGGCTGCGTGGAATGCACCCCATCACTAATGCTACCCATCCACTGGCTGGCAGCAAAGGAGTGCCTGAACCACATTAGCAGGGTGACAAAGGGCCAGTGGTACTGCCAATACTGAATCCTACCTCCCAGATGATAACAAAATATAACAATGCCGATGACAAATCCTTGAGATGAGATAAGCTTGCTTTTTAAGAGCACTGTCATTTGCAAAAGGCAGCATCTAGGCAACAGCTGGTCTGAATTTGGAGGGGTACAATAAAAAAAATTAAAAACAAAGCAGGAGGAATTCTTGTCTTACTCTGCATATGGCAAAGACAGATGCAAACCAACATACTGACATATTCGTACTGGGCCAGGAGCATAATTCTAAATCTAAGATGGATAGTACACAGAAAGGGCTTGGTGATAATTGTAAATATTAGCAATGCTTCCAATCTAAGCTGCTCTGGATTGCAATGAATTATTTTGCGACTTTCCCTTGTCTTTTTCGCCACCATGAAACAGCCCAAATTGTGTATGAGCTGCAAGAATATGAAGACATTTATTGATGGAAATCAAACTACTTTTTTTCACCCACAGTGTCTTTGATATGCTAGAGCCTGAAGCAAGGAAAACATAATAAAAACAATATATAGATGAGAACTTCAATTTTCCCCTACGTATGAATCTGTCACTTATTTGCTAAGAATTAAATCTAACTCCACACAGTTAAAGAAACTCCATACATCATTCCCTGTAATCCAGTACTCAGCTCAAATGTACCCTGCTTGAAGTTCATACAACATACTTGATTTTACATTGCTCTAAACAGAACATCTCTGGATACTGCAGCTATGAGTCTAAAAGGCTTTCACTGCGATTCCATCTCCAATAGTGAGAAAAGTGCTAGTGTGAGAACAGATTTATCAGCACAAGGTAACAAGGATGCTTCAGAATTCCACCCTGAGGATCAGATTCAACTGTAACAATAGGCTAATTTTTTTCTTAATATACCCACAATTTATTATTATGATACTAACATATAGCTGCCAGCAATGTGAAGAAACAAAGTGAGAAAAACACAGGGGTTTTTTGAATACTGAACTGCTACCCAAGCACATCTCGATTTTTCAAAACACTCGAACTGTGAAATGGGTGCTCCTTCTCGGTAAGGACTGGCTTCTCACATTCACGCAACCCTCACGTGCCCATCCACCCCAGCACAGTAGCGTTACCTACATTGGATATGGTCAGGATACATCTCCACCTTGGCAAGGTTGCCTGGAGCTTCTCATCTGCCATCTGCTCTCCAGTGGCATGATCAGGAATGACGAGGCAGGCAAGGGTTTGGGAGCCTGCAGGTGACCTCAGAGCTAGGAAGGGTCTTTAGGGGAGCACTGAACTCCACCCTGAGGAGACACAGCATCATGCTGGATACCAGCAGACTAACTGATATGGTGGTTGGAGGGATGCAAGAGTAAATAAAAGCTACTTTACTTTCCCCACCTCCGTCAAAAGCTATGGTGAGGGCAGCTCAGACACACCACAGCATGGGCCTGTCACGTTTCAACATATTTTTTTCAAAGCTTTGTGTTCTCCTAACAGTCCTAGATGTATATGTCCACCCTTCACTTCCTTCTCCCTAATGAAGCATTGTACTGTAATCTCTATTCCCAGTTCCACAGGAATTAACCACTGAAGTCTAGTATCTGTTACACATCAAACTCCTGCTACAGTTTTGGTTTATGCCCATGTGTACCCATCAGAGCCTCTCAATAACCTTTGTTTCTGAGTTTTCTCATCAGAGGATGATGGTGTGAACTAGCAAACTCACTATGAGATCTCTGGGATCTCTCCATGCAGAACATCTTTATGCATTTCTGCCTCCTGGATCGCAAGTCTTTAGCACATAGCGTGTTTTCAGTGCCAGACTCGTGGCTGGCACCTTAACTCATGAAGGCATGAAATTTATACCAAAAAGGTCCCTCTAGCACTTTCTCAAAGACTGAAGAGGAAGAGCTTATAAATGTCTTCAAGTACAACCCAGATCAAGGAGCACTGCATCATAATACATGAAAGGGAAAAATCTGAAGTACCTTTTAACTTTTAATTATAGTGTTATTGAGGGTAAAATTTACATTGTCCCTGAACTAAATCCAAGCCATAGTTACATAATTTCCTACACAGTCTATGTGAAAACTATTCACACGATGCTTCTTATTCCTGAACCAGGCTCCCCTTTAGGAGCCTGTATCCACAAGGCAGAGGTGGGAAAGAGCTGTCCACAGGGAACTGATGTAAAACTTGCTGTACTCAGGATATGTCCCAAACACAGTGAGGCAAGGGCAGTTTCTGGTGATGACACTCATCTCACCTCCTTCGTGGAAAATAAGTGTCACCTGCCCATACTTGAGTCATGTCCCTTTAGTAAAGGAGAGAGAAGGAAGGCACCTGCAGAAGACAGGTCATATGACTTAGCCCAGGTACTCACCTTAGGCTGACACACACCATGAAGGCATCACCCTCCTGGTGGAGTCCCTGCACTCTGCTGCAGCCCTGCACAACTAACTGTAGCACCTGGCAAGCTGACGGCATGGCAGATCAGTGCAGTTTAGACATACCTGCTCTCATATGTATTGCTGCATGTGCCATTTAAATCGATTACCTGTTGACAAGCCATAAATAAAGTTGCCATCAGAGCAACACAATGTGCGACATTCCACAGGCTGAAGCAGAGCTGTATCTTCCCTACCTTAACCTAAGTGTCCTTTGAGTAGAGGAGCTTGCTTTGTCTTGCTAACCAGTCAAGGAGGAGCTTGTTTCTCCGTCTTGCCTGTCTTGCAACTTTTAAGCTCCTGCCTGAAAGAATTACTCATTTATTAGTGCCAGACTGTCATCTCTCTGAAAGTAGAGCCACGAGATCTTAACAGACTGGATGTACACAGCTGTTAAATTTATTAGTTAAGAAAAACAGCAAATGACAAGTGAATAAAGCACTACTTGGGACGTTCGGACTACGGATTTTGTATAAATCAATAGCAAGTGCTATAAAATGTCAGAAAATACCAAATGAGGAGAAAAGAATCAATAGATACCTTCTGAATTAAATGAGTGATGAATATTCTTTACCAACCAAAATAAATTAAACTACAAACCCCCCTATGTTAAAGCAATATCCAACCTTTTACTTGAAACCCTGAAGGAAGGTACTTCAGGGTTGATGCCGGAAGCTCTGTCCCTAAACAGCACCACCGGGGAAGAGGGGGACAGAAAGGTGGAGCAGGAAGAGAACAACTAAATTGCTTTGGCACAAGTTGAGAATGAACTATTTACTCAATCATGTTCCTCTTCATCCTGAATCGCCTTCATTTTCTGGGCTTGAGTCAAAAAGACAGTGGCCATCTTTCCCTAACATGTTCACACCATCTCTGACTCTGATCTGGATCCCTACATATATGATACCGATACTAAAACCAGGAATGGTTAAAAGTACACTAAATCCCTTACAACCAAGTGAGGATGCATTCTGTACATTCCAGAGGTCCTTCCGCCACCTTGTTAGGAACCAGCATGGGATAGTGGCCTGAACAGTTAAAGAGTTTATAGATATTTTGCCTTTGTGGTTCTGGATCCCACGTTCTGTAGCATGCTAGGCCAGGCACCCCACGGGAACACCACTGTACAGTCATGATGGTAAAACAGAAAACAGAAGACTTGGGTTCACAAAGCTCTGTAACAGCTGTGGATCTGCCTTTAATGCCACTTCACCAAGGTACATATTTCTGCTTTTAACAGGCCCCTGTTTTATCATAGACACTTGTGTCACACACAGCCACTCGCCAATTACTGCCCGCCTCATATGCATTATGTTTTTCTTTTAACAATGAAAGATGTCCATACATTCTAGGATGCAGGCAGAAGAAATCTGAGAACACGTATAACGGAAATACACTTATATATGTCTTCCAGCCTCCTGTTGAAGACTGTATACAGTACTCACTCCCCTTTGCAAAAGTAGGTCAAAGAAGGGCAATGAAAATAGAACATGGAAAATCCCTCCAATGAAAAGTGACATAAAAAAATGGGTTGGTTTTGGTTTTTTTCCTTTTAATTTAAGGAAGAAAAATTATTAGCACAGGACATGATGCCATTTTTCCAAAGGAGGAAATGGTAAAAAGGCAGCGGGTCCATTCTTTCTGACTCTCAAAACAACAAGTAAGGGCATACAACAAAAGCCAAAGGTGGTAGATTCAAACCAACAAAATCAAATGCTTTTTGCGCAAAATGTAATTAGAAAGCGGAACTCAGTGCTGAAAGAAGCGCCTGAGGGAAAGAATGTATCAACTTTCTCTAAGTGTCACTGCAGCTGTAATAGTAAGAAATTCAAGCTTAAAGATACGTGCTTCACAGTATATGCCAGCCTGCAAAGCTGGAGATTCATGACAGACATAATGCAGGACTGGCACATCTGACCACTCTGACGCTCACCTAACCATTCTCCACCCTTTGCTGGAAACATCTGGTGCCGGTCACTTTCAGAGACCAGGCTCCATCCAGTCTAGATGCATTAGAGCACTGAAGATGTAGCAATTCCCACGGCGATGATCATGGCTGGACCCTGTTGCTTTACCTAGGTAGGCAGCTATCATTCTCGATGTCAGCTGTATTGAGGAAAAGATGTCAACTCAAAGTCTGAGCATTCCCAGGGTTTACAATAGTTATAGCTAGCTTTATTGCACTTAAAATCTTCAGTCCATACACACCAAAAGGCAAACGTCAGAAATGAATCTTACTTCTTTGTATCTTTTTCACCTAAATGCCATCTCCATTTATTATCTGCCAGTTGCATCTTTTCAATCTGCAAACCAGACAGATCCCAAAAACTCAGGTACTGCCAAAAGAAGATGAACACAGGCCTGTGCAATTGCCTTCAAGTCCACAATCCTGCTCTGGCAGGACCCGAAAAACTCCCATCAGGAACAGCAGAGCTAATGGGATCTACTCTCCTACTCCAGAGACCAGAAAGTAATGCTTTACAATTGTGAAGACAGGAACCCTCCATCATCAGAGGGGAATGGGAATATGTGCCATCCATCACTCTGCAGTGGACTTTGGAACATCTGCCCTTCCTTTGCATGGGCAGGATGGATTAAGCTGAAGATGCTGCCTCATTTCTCAGTAAACCAGAACTCGTACAGGAAATAAAAAAAAAAGAGGATGTGTGCGCGCACTGCTACATTGAGGACACTTCCCAGATTTTTTTCATAGGACTCTAGCAAAGCACTTCTGTCATAAAGACTTAGGAAAGTCTGATCAAATGTAGCAGCACTCCACTCTCCACTCCTGCCACCCCAGCGTGGCCACAGTTCCCAGCTAATGCAGCAAAATACCCTGAATCTCATTCCGTCCTTTCCTGACCTCTCTCAGGAGATTTATACCACCACTGGTACCATTTCTGGGCAATACTAATATTCCCTACTGTACTGGGTTTGCATGGCAAGGTTTTGGCAGTGGGGGCTACAAGGGTGGCTTCTGTGAGAAGCTGCTAGAAGCTCCCCCTGTGTCCGACAGAGCCCATGCCGGCCGGCTCCAAGACAAACCCACCGCCGGCCAAAGCCGAGCCCGTCAGTGACGGTGCTGGCGCCTCTGGGATAAGGATTTAAGAAGGGAACAGACCTGCTGCGGAGCAGTAGCTGAGGAGTGAGGCTGTGTGAGAGCAACAGCCCTGCAGGCACTGGACGGGACCCAGGCTGCAGCAGCGCGTGAAGAACTGCAGCCCATGGGAAGGACTCGCCGTTGGAGCAGTTTGTGCAGGACCGTCTCCCACGGGAGGGACCCCACGCTGGGGCAGGGGCAGAGTGCGAGGAGCCCCCCCCCCGAGGGGGCAGGAGCGGCAGCGACAACGTGTGATGGAGCGACCACAACCCCCATTCCCCATCCCCCTGCACTGCTTGGGGGGAAGGAAGTAGAGAATTTGGGAGTGAAGTTGAGCCCAGGAAGAAGAGAGGGGTGGGGGGAAGGTGTTTATAAGATTTGGGTTTACTCCTCATTATACTACTCTGATTTGATAGGTAATAAATTAAGCTAATTTCCAAGTCTAGTCTGTTTTGCCTATGACAGTAATGGGTAAGCGATCTCTCCCTGTCCTTATCTCAACCTACAAGCCTTTTGTTATATTTTCATATTTTCTCTCCCCCTGTCCCGCTGAGGAGGGAGTGATAGAGGGGCTTGGTGGGCACCTGGTGTCCAGCCAGGGTCAACTCACGACACCCACCAAGATTATAGTTGGCTTCACGCACTTGCTCTGTTAATCCCTTGTGACATCTGTTCGAGTGCTGGACCTAAACCAGTCCAAATCCTTTGCTGAAGCCTCCTTACTCATTCCAAAGCAACTAGAGGAAGACTTTTGAGGATGATTTCTGAGCAGCCCGAGTAAGAGATCTATTTTGCTAAAGCCATATCTATTGTTTGTTATTGCAATAAGCCTTCTCAGTGGAAACCAAACTGAAAGCGTGTCAGTTCGCTGGTGCTGTTTGCTGTTTCAGACAGTGTCATGAGCCATACAGTCTGCTGGTATTTGTGCTTCGGTTTCACTGCATGACTCCATTCACTCAGGATCTTTATGAAAGTAATACATTCCAACCTAATCTACAACTAAATTAATGTCAGAAGTAAGACAGTGCCCCAAGTGATCAATAAGTGGGTTTTTCCCTATAGAAATATTAGAAGCAACTCACATCAATAAGACTCAAATTTATGGGGCAATTCAGCTCTTCCATTTACAGCTTGAATAACTGGCTTTTGTATAGGATATTACATTACTAAATAACATGTACTAAAAGGAGCTTCTGTGTTGCAGTCCCTGACCTGCAACAGCCACAGATTTCAGGGACCACCAGCAGATGTAGTGAGGGACCCGAGATGTCCACCTCAACCAAGTCCCTTTCAAAACCAGCACAAAAATATTTCTAAATGCATTAGAGGCATCTAAATACATCATACTCAGACCCACTTCGGGATTTAAATGAAGAGTGCTGGTACTGTGACCTTTGGAAGACAAATGAATGACACTGGTTTTGATCTTAAGACCATATATATGCTCACCTTTAAAATTATGTATCAGAAACAATACCCTCTTGCATATTATTGGTCTTATCAACTGAGTCATATAAAACTAAGCTAGAAAAAGAATGATGTCTATAAGAAAAGAACAATCCTTCAGTAGGAGAACTATTGGGTCTCTTATTTCTGATTTTTATGACTCCACACAAAATAGAAGACCTGAGTGCAAGGATCTGCATAGCTAGTAAGAAGAGAGCAAAGGAAAACTAATTTGTTTTTTTTCCCCCCACAATATAATTTTAGGTCATACAGCTACTGAAAATAGAGAATCAGAAAATGCTATGGCAAACAATTAATTACCAAAACCCCTCTCTAAATCCTTCTTATGAAGTCACTGCTCATCCTTGCGGGGTTAACAAGGGCACTGCCTGCATTTAACGATGAAATAATTACTGGCTGTGGTGAAGAGTAGCACAGGTTGGTGTGCTTGGTGCTCAGTGGAGGCTCACTGGGACCTGCAAAGTGCTAGTCTTGGCTTGTGCGGGCTCTGGCACCCCAAGGGCAACAAGGAAACCCAACCCTTCCAAAGGAGGACAACCCCTCCTTGGCTACCCGGCACCTGCCATGGGATCCACAGTGGAAACGGCTAAGAGTTTCCCAAAAAAACGGTCTTTGATCCCTAAGTTTATTTTCCTGGGAGCAAATATCAATATAGCATCAATGGCCGAGTATTCAAGCTTTATTTTGATCAGATCAACATATCCTGCTTTATTCTCTGGGGTAGGTTCACCATTCTTACCTGCCTCCCCACTGGAGTGCATGGAGCTCCATGGGAGTTACAGCACAGCTATTTTACTGCCCTCTTGCCCAAATCCTTGGCTGAGTTTTGACTGCTGTTGAATTCTTTGAAAATGATTCTTTAAAATAAAAGTTACAGAAAGGAAGAAAGGTGTCTGGCTACAACACAACCACTTCCTGTTTAACAAACAAACTTGCAGGACTCAGTAAGGTCACCAACAGCTATTTTTCATTTCCCACTAATAAAAGAGCAATGACTGCTGTGCCACATTCAAGGCAGAGCTTTGTTTTTTGCACATTCTATCCCTCTCTCTCATTCATTATGCTGCTTTTATTTAGGCATTATGATAAAAAGCAGGCATTCCTGCAAACTAATAATCTTCAGTTCCTCCAGCCGATCAATGCCGATGTGGTGGAGAACTTCCAACTGTCTTCAGATTAATTTCTCACATATCATCACGGACACTTGAGCAACAAATAGCCTGCTCTATTCCTGATAATAGAAGATTAGTAACACTAACAATGTACAAAACAGAGAAAGGGAAAACGGTGTAAATCTTTCAAGTAATATATTGCATCAAATCTTGAGGCAGGTTTCCCAGTGACAGGTACAAGTTCTTGCAGCCTTTGTGTACTGCTGTAGGAGACACCCACATTTTGTGAGAAGCGAAGAAAGCAACATCAAATTCATTGTCATTTTCCTCTCATGCCCTCTTTAGAGTGGAACTGGAATGGAATCTGCCCGCTTTTCTTTCCGAAGTAGGCCTCTGTGCAAGTACTGCCAGAAAATCTCCATGTGACACCAGCCCTCAACGTGATGATTATTGTGAAAGTGTCACGGTCTGCCAGGAATTTGGCCGCACTTGAAAATTACTCCTTTTTTACTTACTTGAGGATGCAAATGCTCCAAAAACAAATGCAAAAGAATCCTGGCTTTTCCCTTTTCCTCCCAAAGGGAAATTGAGCTAGCAGTGAGAGCACTGACTGGCCTACATGGTTTCTTTGCTTACCCCTTTCACAGTAATACATGTAAAAACAAGTGGCCATAACAGAAGTATTCATCTTAACCACGCAAAGCTTTCCCAGGCTCATCATAAATACATTTGGAGCCTTCTAGCTTTAGCATGCACTACCCTTATATTGTAGCGCTATTAAGAACTATTATTAAAGGCATGTTTTCAAATTACACTAACAGTAGAAGGACAGACTAATGTTCCCCATGCCAAGGAAGTTACCAATATCATCCCAAATGACAGAGGATAAAAATTCTGAAGTCAAAACCACAAGACCTGTGTGGACTTCGGTGAGTTTGCTCTGATTTCTTAATTTGCCTAAATCAGACATGCTGCTTATTTACAGCTAGAGGTAACGCAAGGGTGCTTGCTACCCTGCACCTTTCTTCAGCCATGGGGTCTCCTCTTTCACCTTGCAAGTGGATGTCACTAACACAAACTGTCTTCCAGCTCACGTGTCAGGGTGGCTCAGATCCCCTGCCTAAAATATAGCACCTCATGCTGCAACTGTTTTCAGGGCTGTACCTGGATTTGTTATACAGGAATATTGCCAGCTCTTTCTAACTAATTTGGTTATCTTCTGGACATGCTCACCACACTGTATGGCTTCAGGAGTGCTGGGAAACCATCAAAACAAGGGTGTGAACATAAGCACATATTGAATGTGGGATATCATGGTCTTTAGCAAGGTTTCTTAATTTTGTTTTGTCACAAAAAAGACAGCACTGGTCAATCTCCATGGTAAGCTAGGGCACCGAGCAGGCTGGCAAAGGAGAGAATGTAAGTACCGGTCATCTTCACTGCAATAAGGAGAGAGCATAAGTACTGGTCATCTTCACTGCATAAGACCTTATAGCTTCCTCTTCACACAGCGGAAAATAGCTGCATTACAGATGGAAGAAGAAAGACTGAGACTGTTTATTCCACACATTCCAGCAACCCTCAGACCCACGGCTTCAATCTCCCTAAGGCACAAGTACAACATCATCTTCCTTGTTCTTCTTCACCTATGTGAATCTGAGCAGAAAAACATTCCTGGAAAAAAAAAGCCAGTGGATATTCCTCTGTTCTTCACTTTTATCTACTCCTCTCATTCCTTTCTTTATTTGAAATGCCTTGGGTTTGTTTTTTTTCCTGGGTGAATTCAACTTGTCCTTACCTTCTAGCCCTGTTCCTTTTGTCCTCTTTTTTCGTACCTTTTCCTCCAAAGGCAGAAGACTTACAGTAAGGACCCAGAGCAAGCCAAGATCACACATACAGGCATTTTGACAGCAAACTGGCCTCATTTTGATGGGCAGCACTTTCTGATGCTACTTCAGGAAGAGCACGTCAGCTGTAGCTGGGCCCCTGGCACAGTGACAGTATTAAGATGTAACCAGCCACTTCCTATGGCCTTATTGCAAACATCCTCTGCTACTGACCACTAACCTGCTGAACCATTCCTCGAAACCCATTTTCTTCACAGTTTCTTTTACTTCTTCCTGAGTCCCTTCCAACCTCCTCATCTCTCTTTACCCCCCACAGACAGATACCCTCCTTCCCTCATCTTCTCCCAAAACACCTTTTAAAAGAAGAAAACTAACAGAAAATGAAGGTAGTTTTCATCTACTTTCTAAAAACCATCACTTTATTTGTTTTGCCTGCATGTTCCTTCCAACTTCTCCCAATCTATTTTGTCTGTATAAATAGATCATTTTTAAGCAGAGACTACTTCCTACTACTACAGGGAGTCATTCAATAGGGTCATCATTCCAAATGTGGTTTGTAGGAGCTGCAGTAACATGATACGTTCACTGCAACTACAAGAAGACAAGCAGGCAGGGCTACAGGGACTAGGTGGAGAAAGGATGGGGCGAAAGGATAGCATCTAGTTCAACTACTAGGTTTTCATAAACCCTTTGAAAGTAAGGATTTTCCCCACAGAAAAACCCTGCTGTTCATCATCTGTCAACTGATAACTCCGCTTACAATAATTACGTGACTCTATCATAAAGTTACCCCTTGACACGTAAGGGGCTCTGAGGAACCCTAAGGTGGCATAATGGGGAAAAACCCCACAAGGAGAGCAGGTGTGCAGCACGTTCAGGTTCACTAAGCTGATCCAGCCTTGGTGGTGAGCTAGCATGTATTCCCAACTTCTATCACAAACCACATTCATAAATGTTACAGATGCTACCACGGATGCCACACATGGAGTAGCTGTAAGAAGAACTATTAGTTAAAAAATAGATGTTTTACTATTGAAAAGCCCCGCAGGTACTCACGTTTTAGCAATAGGCTCAGCGCGGGGAGCCTGAATACCCACAGCCATCAGAGCAGTTGTGTGACACATTAGCATTAAGTGGATTTGGCGTAAAAGTCAAAACAATGTGTGTGGCTAGCAGGTACCGCGGCTGTCAGGAGGCAGCCCGGTGAAGCGCCAATGTAAGGAAGTTTGTCAGCTGTGCAGCAGCGGTGACAGTGACCAGCAGCAGGAGGGAGCAGACAAGGAGGGGAACTAAATGCTCACATCTGGTCTGTGCTGGCAGCAGTGGGGATGAAGGGCTGCAGGAATGGAAGGATTTCATTTTGGGGCTGCTCGAGTCTCTGGGACGTAACGTCAGTGGCGCCAGCCTGGGGAAGGATACTGCCCACACAGAATGACCTTCCTGCCTGAGATTGACAATTCAGGGACTTTCCTTTTGTTCTCATTTACTTGCAAATAATGGTTTCCTTGTATGCCTACCAAACAATATTTACGCAGGACTGGATATATAGCTCTCATTAGAGCAAATGCTACTACCTAAATTGGGCTATTTGTGACTCTGCACCTCGAGTTTCACTCATCCCTGGTCTGAAGTGCACTAAAAGCACATTATTACTGCTTAAGATGCAAACTACTGTGCTGAAAAATATCACTTTTTACCTCCAGTGAAAGAAGTTAAAAATTAATGATTAGTTGAAACTAAGGTGAACAGTAAACAGAAACTCCTTGTGACCATGTGGAAACTATTCCCAATCTGTAATGAGGTTATACTTACTACTTGGATTAATTACTCTTTTTCTTCTATCTTAATTTATTTTATGCTTTAGGAAACCAACATGTCCACTAACCACTCTGTATGTGATAAAGAAACACAATAAAAGCAATTTCTCTCCTAACCCCCCCAAAAAACCATTCTCAGTAATGCATTTTTGAATCCTGCATACCTTCTCCTAATGAGGTTTCAGCATGCCATAAATAACACTAATGAGACTTTGTCTTGCCCATGTAATATATTTCCTTAATATAGCTTTAGATTTTCTTATGTTGCATGGAAAACTAACAGTCACGGAAAGAAATGTCGTCCAATAGCACATTAAAACCAAAAGTACAATTAAATATAAATGAATTCAGTAATTTAATTGCACTATTGTCATTTTTAAAAATTCACAAGAAAAGTAATGGTGTCATTTTTTCTATTGGTAAATAATAAAAGTGCTGAGGGAATCAGATAATATTTAAATAAACATTATTGTGACTATACAAGATACAAAGATACCTTTTATTGCCAGGTAAATTCTGTGCTTGCTAACGAAGAGGGAGTTTGAAGCATGTACCTTTGCAAGCTGAGGGGCCAGTCCTATAAATGTTACAGAAACAGTCCCAGGTAAGGGAGGTAAGATTTGATTCTGGTTTTATGGAGCCAATACCCTAAGTGCATATCTCCAGCCTCAGAATGCAGATACTTTAAATATCATCTGCAAAATGCAGCCATTTAAGCAGAGGTTTACAGTGAAACAATCTCTTAGTTTGACAAGCAGTGCATATTTATGCAATCTGCAGCTCCCATCATTCTACAAGCAGGCTGGTAGAATTGTCTGGGTAGATTTTTTTCCCTCTAAAAATACCAGCTCACGTTGGGTTTTTTTCCCCTAACTAAAATAAAATAATAAAAAAATCCCAAATATATTTTTGCAGAAAAATTAAATTATTATTTGGAGCAGTACTGAAATGTTATGCCTGTCACCTCTGTCACATCTTTCCCCTCAGAAAGCAATGTAAGGTATGTGCAAATTTTCAGTGGGAGCACGTGGAAAGCTTTACCACTGATTTTCATGAAAATGGGTAACTAGTAGCTCTTTCCTAGGATTCCACCTTTAATGGTAGAATTCAGCAAACATCTTGGACTAAGCTGGGCAATGATGCAGTGACAACAGGGGGAGATGAAAGAGTAGCAAACTCTGCCACGGAAATTAAATTACAATAAATATATCGGTGCTGATGGTGATATGGACAAAAGCAGTCACGGGTATAAAAATGGAAATAATCAAATCCGAAGTGGAAGCAAAACTCAATTTCCGAAATTCCTTCAAGTCAGGGGAACAAGATGATCACAGCTTCCGACTTCTGAAAGAACTGGCACACCAAATTATAGGTTGGGCATCTGAACAAATAATTAAGCTAGGGTGGAACTACATGGCTGAAGATTAGCAGATAAAATGACTTACGTACTTCAGAAAGAGGAAAGTGATTCATGCAAATATAGGCCTATTCATCTGATCTTACTAGCATGTAAGGCTTTAGAACAACTTTTCAATGAGGGAATACCTAAAAGAGGTGCAGACAAATGGCAAATGGCATGAAAATCAACATGGATTTATCAAGAGCAGACTAAACCAAACTACTAGCTTCCTCAAGTATGATTAATTTGCAAGACAACATAGCAACCTTACCTCTCTGGACTCTGGCAAAGTATTTATTATCTACATGGGAACCCTTAGTTAAAATGAGAAGGTGGGTTTGAGAGAATAACTGTAAGGGAAGCAAGAAGCCAGTCAAAGGGAAGGGCAAGAAGGCTCATGCGAGACCTTCTCTGGAAGCCAGAGCACAGCCCCGGCTCCTGGGATGGATACAGACCTTAACGGGTGCAGGAGAGGATTGCTAGGAGAACATTATTGTACAGAAAAGAAATATAGTAGAAAGTAGTCAAGTATTATTTAGCATGGAAGCAAGAAGGCTTGTAAGCTTCACAATGCAGCACTCAGGAACGGACTTCCATCAAAAATAATATGGGTGAAAAATGTAAATGGTTTTAACGTGGATTTTGATGAGCATTTTCTAGAAGACAGTTCTAGAAATTGCAGTGTACGGGATTCAGCGTTCATCTCTATGTTCCTATTTCCAAGCAGGCACATTAATTCTGTATCACCTATATCCTCTTTTGTACAAATTGGGCATTTTTCTCAAAGTAAGGGAACTTTCCTGAGTTAGACTGAGACACGCTTAATGTACTGATTCCTCTTTATACCCGACAGTTTTTCTGCTTTTCTTCTAGCTAAATCTGGTGATCTAATAAAAGAAAATTAAGCCTCCACACAAACGTTTCCTCATTTTTTGCTTTTCCCCAGTTTACTGAAAGAAAAGAAAAAAAAAAAACCAACAACAACAAAAATTGAAAAATTAACTGTTTATGGCAAACCTATGTGGCCTATTTTGATGCGCATGCATAAAAACAACCCTACAAACCCTTGCATTTTGCATGACTCCTCAAAATTCAGAAAGTTTAATGAAATCACAACAAAACGCGGAGAACTCAAACCCTGAGGATTTACTGTTACGTTTCTTTCTAAACTTCTCTAGTGACTAAGCTCAGATTACACAGTTATGAATCAGCAGCCTTGCCAGAGAAGTGTGCAAGTCCCATGTGTTATTTCTTAAGAAGGAAATTTACTCCTGATAAAACCAGATCCTCCTGATTGCTTGCTCAACACCACATTTTAATTCTACAGGTATAGGCAAGAGTCAGGGTATTAGAAAAAAAGCCAGGTTTTTCTTAAATTAACATTCCCCCCCCCCCCCCCCCCCCCCCCAAAAAAAAAATAGACCGTCAGAACACAAAGTTATATACAAGTGATACTAGACCGTCAGAACACAAAGTTATATACAAGTGATACTAGACACATTTTTTCCAGACTCCATAGCATGCTGCCTATGGGTACCTCCAGCACAGTGAGCGGGACTCTGTGATCATAAAGTCACAGTAAAATGCTAAATTTAACACATAAGATCAAACAGCAACCTACAAAATCATGTATGAGGGAGAAGTAAACTCCAAGGGCAGCTAACAGAAATGACAAGGGGAACAAGGATGATCAATATCAGGATTTTGATTCTAGCTCTAGACAGATAAAAAGATCATTCCCCAATGTCCCTTTCTGGCAGGCAATATTAGCAGAAGTGATGGCAAATATTGTCATGTCATATCCAGACAACTGTCATTACTATGTCCAAGTATCATCTTGGAGATGCATGCCTAGACATACATTGGGCCACAAATCTGACTGAAACATCTCTGAACTTCCCTACTTAGAGATGCAGCTGCACTTTGTCAGACTGTTTGGACTCACTTCCAACTGAAATCTGACTCAGGATAATGGTCCTTATATTTCAGTGGGGTTATTTGTGATGCGTGTCTTTTCTTCCCCCCCATAAGATACTGTCTTTCAACTATTTTTTATTCTTGCATGGCTGCTGTCTTTCAAAGACCCAGTAAGCGCTGAAAAGAGATTAATGAGTTTTACCACTTCCTTTGCTGGAACTGGGTTGCTACTGCTTAGCTACAGCCAGGCACAGGACATCCCAATAACACCAGCAGCCTGGAAGAAATTTGCCTCCACATTGCATACGTGCATTTAACAAGAAGTCAATGACAGAAACAAGAGGGTTTGATTTTCCTTTTATGTATACAGCTTTTCTTATGAAAGGGCTACACTGGTACAAAATGCCCATAAGGGACCCCGTTAGCCTGGGGCTCTGCACAGCTGAAAATCTTGTACCGATATAGAAGGTTCAGAGAGCAAAGCGGCGCTGTGGATCACACAGGAAACCAGAAAGAAGGATAAGTGCTGAGTTTCATTGGGTTAATGCTTACAACAGCCAAAGCACTCAAAAGTTAAAGGTCCTCTTCACGCTTTTAAGAAGGCTGTTTTTTGGTTGCGCTCACATCTCTACTTCGGTAACTTCAAACCCAGCCAACTCCAACACCAGCGCTGCTCCAGCAGTCCAGCTTGCACACCCAGCAGCAGGCCAGCACGCAGTGACACCCCACAGCCACAGCAATGAGGGGGTTGCAACTTTAGGCCACAGCGTTCCCGCAAACCTGCACCTCCCCGGTGAAGTGCCTTGGAGTTTGACCCGTCTTGCACATCATCCCTAGACATACCACTTATATAAAAACTGACAAAATCTCTTTTTCCATTCAGAGGTGGATACTGCTTCAGCAGCCATCAGCAAATACGACGTGGGTGGTCAACAGCACTCTGTCCCCATAAACACATGCACTTTCACGTGGCAGATTAAATGGAAGTCATGCCAACATAGTATTTCACTCAGTTCTGTTTCCTAGCATGCCAGGAATACTGGCTCTTAACACAGAAACTACCCACTTGGGGTAAAGATATCTAGTCATCCTTATCCTGCTCTCGCTAGATGTATCTTCTGTAGCAGCAGTGATAACCTACCAGGGGTGCAACCCTCTACAGTCAATGTATGCCTTTGTCAGGTATTCATTTATGATGGATTGCATTGCATGCTGCTTTAACTTAAACAGATGCATACAGTACATATTTTTACTTAATATGGCTGTAACTTTGTCATAAAATAGTTCAGATTCTTTTAAGTTTAGTAACAGGATCGTTAGATAATACTTCCTTCAGGAATGACTGCGGTAGATTTATTCCTGTAGCGGTATTTGTGAACATGTCCTCCCTATGTCTTTGGCCACCAGATATTCCCTTTCCTGTAGGAAAAAGATCTGTAATGAAATGTTTTAAGAAACTGAGAAGTTCACCCTTAGTACACCTCTAAAAGACCTCCTCATATTTTCATTACAAATAAGACATTATCTGTGACAACAAACTTAATATATAGACAAATGTGAAAATATACTAGTTTTCTTGTGCCAGACTCTGGGTAAATTTAGGAGGAGTCCTGTGGATTCACTGAAAAAAGAACAGACAGTGCTGCACTTCCAGAATTTTAACAACAGGTTTATTCTTCTGCTTTGGCACTCAGTTGTCTGCTATTTCAGACAAATATGCAGATCTAAAATTACCTACATCCTTAAAACAAAATGTGTCAGAAAATTGCAGGAGAAACAACCATACTGAGAAAAGTAACTTCTGAGAAGAGAAGAACAGCCCCAGAGCTCAGAACTGAGCTTTGACTTGATCACCGGTCACCGAAGAATGCAAATGCCATCTGAGCAAACAAAACCCTTTGAATCCATACAAACTTAGGGGAAGTCTTTTAAGAATGTTCTTGCGATATTTATATATTCTCTGCTTCCATTTTTCTTGGGAATATCATAAATAGTCTCTTTCAAGTTATTCAGTAATCCAAGGAAACAACAGAAATTCAGATCAACAAAGATATGCGGGTAAAAAGGGAATAAACCCAGGTATTTTAGAACTTGAGGAGAGAGAGGAGAAGCTTAGAAAGGTCCTAGCATCAGGCACTTTATGATAAAAGTATTCTTATTTTTTCATTCATAAACGTTCTTCCTCTCCACCAATGGTTCCGGTTAAGGAATTATAAACTGAAGGTCCTTAGTTGTTCCTCAAGACTCTCACAGCACTAAAATTTTTCATCTCTAAAATGGAAGTGCCCATCTCTCATTTCAGTTGTTTCATGTAAGCATAATATATAAATAACCCACCAAATCAAGAGCAGTATTTTCAAGAATCAGTCCAGGTTTTGAGCCACACCTGGTATCCACATCTTTAAGAAAAATTAAATCAGCACATCTCTAGTATTTCTGTTAGTTGTGCTTGTGACACATCACAAACATGCCCTTATCTGAACGTGAAATGCCTGTTATCCAATAGACATGTATTTTATCATGTTGGATCAGAGCCTGCTCTGTGAAGTAGAACCCCCATTTTGTAAGAGCACATTTCTGCTTGCTACAGATAACAGAGAAATCACAAATTCTGTTTTTTAACTGTGCTCCAGCAAGTAGCTCCATTGCCTCTTAATGGTCCTCCACAGAGAAACCAACAGGCAGGGCTAATTCTTGGGATTTTTCTTACAGAAGGCAAAAGAAGATGGAAAAATGTACAAGAGAATCAGCCTAAGGGCACAAGAAAGGCTTCTAACCAGAGGACGTTAACTTTGCACTCTCAAAAAGAAAGAAAAGGAAGTCATAGGTCCAAGGCAAGGGCTGACTGGTATCTTTCTAGGATCTTGTAATGCTTGAACGTGCAGAGTAAGAAATTACTTGGCTAAATCTATTTTCCTTTTCGTTTTGCTCATGCGGTCCATGAAGGGGATCATCACTCCAGGGCTGAAGCAGGCAGTGCTAGGAAGATGGGCACCCGGGTTACAAGAGCTCTTTTGCATGAGAAGGGCACCAGCAACATCAGTCTAGGATACACCCAAGAGCCCTTGTGCTAGACAACACAATAACAAAAAAGTGTTGGGAATGGCAAACTTCTTAGAATTTTCTTCCTGCAATTACTTTATGCAAATTCTTTATGTTCCTACCCTGAAAATAAGAAATCCATCCTCTGGTTTAACCGAATCATTAAATTTTGCTTTGTACTTTATGACACCAAATTTCTTTTGGTCCTTCATGATAACAGTTGATATCTTAACATGGAAGAATTTCTAAAACTCTACGTACTCATCTGTTCAGTGCCAATCAATCAACTACACATCCACAGGGCTCTAAAACTAACATTTTACAAATTCTAGTTATTAGTACTTGCATTTAGTTTCAGTGTACTTAGAAATAATTAATCTTTTCAACAACACTTTGATTTAAGCATGTTGTATTATTCACCCTATTTTGCAGACTGGAAATGAAATTGCCATAGTCTCCAAGGATGCCACAGGCAAAGCTGGGGATGACGTTGGAGTAGCTACTGCTCACCCACCCACCACCTGACTTATAAAAACTAGAAATCTGACTGCCCACTCTCTTGAATCTTAAATTTTGCACCCATCCTGCAAGCGACCATACATTATGCAAAGCAGGCAAGAACTAAGCTCTGGACTTTTAATTTTCTTCCATCTGGGGACCAGTCCTGCTTTTCCACAATCTCAATGCAAATCAGAAGTATATCCATTGGAGTCATTAGCATTGCATCAGTCAAATCACCGCCAGCAATATCAAAACTGCAATGTTTTATTTTAATAATGAGGAAACATGAGCATTTTAGAATGAGGCTATCATTGTGTGTGGACAACCAAAGGAAGACCTCCCAAGGATTTTTAGTGGAGATAGCGGACTGTCATCTACCAGTGCCAGAGTCAGCCTTTTTCTTTAAAAAAAATAAATATCTGAGGGTATAGAAATATAATCAAGTCAAATTAAGTATCAATTTCTAAAAATGTAGAATTAAGTTAAGCATTTACAACTGTAAATCACTGTTATTTAGTAATAATCAGCACCATATGTTACATGGCAATAGACAGAAATGTTGATAGATTGGAGATGAAGAAATGTGCCTCCAGAAAGTTGGATATGGCACTCCCACTGAATGCAAGTTCATGTCCTACGTTTGAAGTAAAACGATAGAAGAAAGCGAGGCCTAAGCCAGAACAGACTGCTTCTTATAGTCTTCTCTAAGCAAAACCAGAACTATAACAACCAAATATAAAATCCAGACGAACTTCCAAGAGGTCAGGCAAAGTACCATGGATTTATATCAGCTTAACCGAGACCAGAATTTTGCATCATGCCTATGATGCACTCTTACAGGAGTCCTGAGGGAGAGGTAGGTGACAATGTCCAGTCACGAAATGGTGGTATGTAGGTGTAAATTGGCAAACTCCATCGGGCTACACAACTTGCCAATTAGGCCAAAAGTAAAACACAGGTCACTGAGACATTTTTCAAGACTATGATGTCTCCTGTATTCAGAGAAGGCTTCTTACCCTGCCTAATTCGAGATGATTGCAATTACTTTCTGCTACAGTTCTTACATACCTCTGTGAATGTCTGCTTTCCAAAGCAGAGAGCACTTTGTTGAAAAATACCACTTACAGGCAGCTCTTGTGAAATCACACAATGCTGCACAAAGCTTGGGCCAAATACTAAGGGTGATTTAAGTGCTCCTCTTTGAACCATACAAACAGCAGCACATAAAATCCTAGATACTTCCCAGGTGTCTGCTTTTGTAGGAGAGGAATAGGGAAATCAGTCTTTTGGTTGAACCATGTAACCCAGAATCATGAAACAGAGGCTCTCAGCGTGTTATCAGCAGTTAGATAATACAGTGCTAGGTGCTATATTTTCCATAGAAAGAATACTCAGTATTTATAGCGACTGTGGGAAACTCATAGAAGAAAATGTTTTCAGGAGCACCCAAGGAATGTACTTCCAGTTACATCCGATCTTCAGCAAATATTTTGTTTACCTTCAGGCTAAAATACAGAGAAAAGTTTTTGCAATCACCTGCATGACTTAGCTTCCTCTACCTTAGTCTTCCTACCTCTGCACAAAAGCAGGATACCACTATATGGCCATCAAGATGTTTAATTCATTCCTGCCTGAAAAGGACCTTGCATGGAGGACACTGGGGAAGTACACAGAAGCCTCATAAAGCAAGGGGTAGGTGAAGAAACAGAGCTGCTTATGCATTCATTTCACTGCCTGAAAACTAGTGTTAAGGGACAACAGTCATGTCAAACACACATCAAGAGTTGTTACGAAACGTCGGGAGGCAAAACCAAGCACTCACCGTGGGGATTAACGTATGTCCCAAATTCCAGCTCAATGACAGCATCTGCAAAACCAGACTGTGTCACAGATTCTTCCCACTTCATACACTCATAAGGTACATATACACACACATGTGTACATACGTGTGCATATATATGAATTACGTACACAGTCTTGTGCTCAGTTTATGTAAGTAAAAAATGAGCTGAGCATTAATTTGCAGGGGACACACCACCCTTTTCCTGCTGCCTCTCATGCAGACTTGTCACGGAGCAGGTTAGCGCTAGAGAAACCAGCACAAAATACATTTTGCCTCTGAGCATTCAGCGACTCTCATCTCTTTCTGGAATTAGAGTTATGACCATCTCAAATATCCAGATGAGAGGCCAAGGAAAACGTTTTAAAGTAACATAAAGAGTTATCACTACTTACACATTCCAGACTTCTGTTCAGCTGCAAATACATTAATGCAAGCAAGAAAGAAGAGTGTGATGTGGGAAAGGAGGCTGTCTACAATTTATCACTGCTGTGCAGACATGCCCTGAGAAGACAGCTGTGCTGAAAACCCAAATATAGGAACATCTATATTAGCAGCAGTTATTTCTGATTTGGTCTGAGGGACTTTCCAAACTCAAGGGGCTCACAATGAAGGACTGGCCAGCCATGAAGAGCCTGCAGTAAAGCTGAAAGGACATGTAAATTGCTCTGATATCCCAACAGACTTCTGCTGTTTCAGGGATGCTATTCTAATCCCAAGAAGCAAGGAAGAGCCCCATTTTCTGCTTTGCTTACTGATGCACCATGTTCCTACTTGGGCTTTTTCAGGGGCTTTTAATCTGCCAAATATGGACATCTCCTCTATTCTGATATCACAGCTGAGAATTCAAATAAGGAATGATTTCACAAATGGCACAATTGCCTAAAAAAGCTGAGTCTGAACTGGATCAGATCCTCAGCTGGGGAAAATCAGTGCATCAGTGTAAAGATCCAAGCACAGGATGAGTTAAATTTCATATAACAATAAGAGTATATTCTGTATTTTATTAGGGCATTAATAAAGGCAGGCATACAAAAATTATAGTTTTCTAAAAGGTCAAAAGACAGCTCTCTGCTCCTTAGAATATATTTTGCACAATATTCAAAAATGATGCATAATTTGGGGAAATAACTCAACCATAATTTTGCAGTGGTATCTTCTTTGATGCCTAAAGAGTACCTTCGAGCTGGTTGTGAATTAAACATTTAACAATAAAAAATGAAAAAGCCTGTCAATACTGTCTGAACTAGCTACATGAACAAAAGCTGCAGAAATTCACCCTCTGAACTTGCACTTTACTCCCGCTATTAAGTGTTTCACAGTTCTCCTTCAAGGTTTACTTATGCACAAGTAATCAATTTAAAACAGTTTTTCTGAAGTCAGGTTCTTCTGTCTTGCAACTTTCTAACTTTAAGTCCTTACTCTTAAGTCTCTGTATTATGAAATGATTTTATACATACATATAAAATAAGGCAGGTGAGAAAACTTGCAGAATTTTTCAAACCAAGTCCTTCACTGTGTGTTCAACTTTGTGTCTCTCCTATCTGCTTTACAGAACTTTTCTCCAGCTCCAAAACCAACATATTTTCTCCTGTCTAGTTTTAAAACCTTCCTCCAACAGAAATGGAGCGTCTCTTCCTGGCTGATCACAGGAGCAACTCTAGCCTACCGCTCCAAGGCCCAACATTCAGCCTTAGAAGCAGAAAAAAGAAAGACATACACTTACCAGAAGTGAAAGAACGAACCAAAAGTAGGCTCTAATCTGATGATCTCCAGTTGTTCCCAGTCTGTGGTTTAGTTTACTGCTGGGTTAGCAGGGTGTTCCACAATGCCTCTCATAATTACTTTCTCGAGGCTCTAATTCAACTGCAATTACCCACTGCAGAAGTTAGAGAATTGTATCACAGCTCTGCTAAGATCCAACTAAATCACCCAACCGAGAAACTGGCCAGCCCGCACAGCCGATTCCCTTGCTAAGGTGAATCAGGACCTTGCTGATCCATCTCCTAACAGACCCTTCCTCCTGCCCATCCCAGATACCTTGCCTAAGGTACAAGCTTAAGGAATCATTTTTGCAACGAAGGAAATATTTACGTTTAGTTTTTAATGTGGACTGAAGAGTTATACAAGCAAAGCAACCCGGTGGACCTCCCTTTCACACCCATGGCTGACCAGCTGGGTTCATGGCTCACAGCTGGCCAAATGATCTAGATAATTAAAGACAAAAAAACCCTCTCTCTGTTGTTCAGGGATTTCAGTCTGCTTCACCAAGAACATTATGTCCTTGATCCATCTCTGCTCTTTTTTGGCTTTGTTGTTTTCTGGTTTTTTTTTAACTGCCAGACTTAAAGGCCATTACAACTCTGTGATGGAAACTGCCTGTCAGCCATCATGGACCACACCTACATAAAAGAAATTTCGGGACAAGAGACTCTCTAACGAATTCTCGGTAGATTTCTCTTCAGTCACAAAAGGCTATACACAGCATAGGGCACAGGTTTACGGGCAGCTCCAAAATGCCCACTATGAGACACGGGAGCAGCAAAGCAGCAAGTGCTCTCTGCATTCAAATAGCCCATCACTCTGCGTGCCCCACCTGGTTAACTTTAAGCATGTGTATCACTGTACCTACAGTACACACTCTAATGGGCTTCACATCCTGCATATGAGGGCCCGGTCATGCAATCAGACCCACCACGGCCTCCACAGATCACTTGAATTTGGCGGTGCATCTGTGTCAACACCAGTGTCTGCTGAACCACCTACTTGTTGGGGAGGGACTCCAAAAGGCAGCAGTATGAACTGATTTATCTCTGCAGTCTGCTCTGGCTGTCATAAAATCACAAAATGGTCAGGGTTGGAAGGGACCTCTGGAGATCATCTAGTCCAAGCCCCTGCTAAAGCAGGTTCTCCTAGAGCAGGCTGCACAGAATCACATCCAGGTGGGTTTTGAAAGTCTCCAGAAAAGGGAAACTCCACAGCCTCTCTGGGCAGCCTGTCCCAGCACTCTGTCACCCTCAGAGTAAAGAAGGTTTTTTATTCATGTTCAGATGGAACTGCCTGTGCTGCAGTTTGTGCCCGTTGCCCCTCGTCCTATCGCTGGGCACTGCTGAAAAGAGCCTGGCCCCAGCCTCTTGACACTTGCTCTTAAGATATTTGTAGACATTGAAAAGATCCCCTCTTAGTCTTCTCTTCTCATAGACTCATAGAATCATTTAGGCTAGAAAAAAACTTCGAGATCATCAGATGCAACCACTGAACCAAGACTGCCAAGATCATCACTAAACCATGTCACTAAGGACCACACCGATGCCTTTTTTAAACACCTCCAGGGATGGCGATTCTACCACACCCCTGAGCAGCCTGTTCCACTGCTTGAACACCCTTTCAGTGAAGAAAATTATCCTAATACCCAATCTAAATGCCCCTGGCATAACTCTTGTCCTACCACTTGCTATCTGGGAGAAGAGACCGGCCCCCACCTGCCTACAACCTCCTTTCAGCTAGGTGTAGAGAGCATTAAGATCCCCTCTGAGCCTCCACCTCTCTAAACTAAATCACCCCAGTTCCCTCAGCCATTCCTCATAAATTGTTCTCTAGACCCTTCACCGGCTTTGTTGCCTTTCTCTGGACACCCTCCAGCACCTTTATATCCCTCTTGAAGTGAGGGGCCTGAAACTGAACACAAGATTTGAGCTGCGGCCTCACCAGTGCCAACTATGGGGGGACATTCACTTTCCTTGTCCTGCTGGCCACATGATTTCTGATACAAGCTGGGATGCTCTATCAGAAGGCCACTGGGGCACACTGTTCTGATGTCGGCCAGCACTCCCAGGTCCTTTTCCACCAGGCAGCTTTCCAGCTGCTCTTTCCCTAGCCTGTAGTGCTGCATGGGGTTGTTGTGACCCAAGTGCAGGACCCGGCACTTCAACCTGTTGAACCTCAGACAGTTGGCCCTGGCCCATCTGTCCAGCCTGTCCATTTCCCTCTGCAGAGCCAGCCTACCCTCAAGCACAGCAACACTCCCATCCAACTTGGTGTCATCAGCAAACTTACTGAGGGTGCACTCAATCCCTCATCCAGATTGTCAATACATATATTAAAGAGGACTGGCCCCAACACTGAGCCCTGGGGAACACCACTTGTGACTGGCCACCAGCTGGATGTAACTCCCTTTACTACCACTCTGGGCTTGGCTGTCCAGCCAGCTTTTTATGCAGCATAGACTATACCTGTCCAAGCCATGGGCAGCCAGTTTCTCCAGGAGAATGCTGTGGGAGACTGTGTCAAAGGCTTTATTAAGGTCCAGGCAGACAACGTCCACAGCCTTTCCCTCATGCACTAGGAGAGTCATCTTGTTGTAGAAGATCAGATTTGCCAAGCAGGACCTGCCTTTCATAACCCCATGCTGGCTGTGCCTGACCCCCGAGTTGTCCTGCACATGCCATGTGATGGTGCTCAGGATGATCTGCTCTATAACCTTCCCCGGCACCAAGGTCAGGCTGACAGACCTGTAGTTCCCCAGATCCTCCTTCCAGCCCTTCTTGTAGATGGGCATCACACTGGCTAACCTCCAGTCTTCCGAGACCTCTCCAGTTTGCCAGGACTGCTGATAAATGAAGGAGAGCAGCTTGGTGAGCTCCTCTGCCAGCTCCCTCAGTACCCTCAGCTGGATCCCATCCAGCCCCATAGACCTGTGCACATCTAAGCGGAGCAGCAGGTCACTGACTGTTCCTCCTGGTCTGTGGGGACTTCACGCTGCTCCTTGTCGTCCCTGTCTTCCAGCTCAGGGGCCTGGTTACCCAGAGGGAAGCTGGTCTTACTATTAAAAACCAGGGAACAGAAAGCATTAAGTACCTCGGCCTTTTCCTCACCCTTTTGTGGCAATGTTCCACACCACATCCAAAAAAGCAGGGCTCCTCGAACTGTTTAACCAGGGGCCGGCACGCGGATGCAGTGGCAGGCAGTCATCTGCGGCTGCTTGGTTTCCCCCCCAACCCCCGGCGGGGGGGGCTGTAAATACCGGGGGCTGGATTGAGGACCCTGGGGGGCCATATCCAGCCCGCGGGCCGTAGTTTGAGGACCCCTGCAATAAAGGATGCAAATTACCCTTGACCCTCCTTTTGTTTCTGTTGCATTTATACAAACATTTTTTTTTAATCTTTTACAGTATTGGCCAGCCTGAGTTCTAGCTGGGCTTTCACCTCTCTAATCTTCAGTTTGCATAACCATGACATCCTTATAGTCCTCCAGCGTTCCCTGCCCCTTCTTACCAAGATGGTAAACTCTCCTTTTTCCCCCGAGGTCCAGGGAAACTGTGTTTAGCTGAGCAGCCTGTACTTTCCTGGTTTCTTATTCTTCTTGCCTTTTTTGAAGGCTGGACTGACATCAGTTTTCCTCCAGTCGTCAGGAATCTCTCCTGTTCTCCACGACCTTTCAAAGATGATGGAGACTGGCTTGGCAATAACACCTACCAGCTCCCTCAGCACTCAGAGGTGTAGAGGCATGAAGCTGGGTTAATTAACATTGATAATATACAGCTGTGGGCTGGCTTCAGGGGCGGCGGGTTGGCCGATGTAGATAAGGTGCAGCTGTGGCTGGTTCTGTTAAGTGGTTGAGAGCCAACGAAGAGGGAGCAGCCGAGGAAGAAGCAGAGAGAGAACACATGCCATGGAACAGGAGAGACTAGGAGAAGGCAGCAGAGGGGCTGACATGAAGAGTATGTGGTAGTAAATGACCTTGTTGCAGCTTGATTGTTTGGAGATGCAGGGGCACATGGATCTGTGGGTGTCATGTTTGCTTAAGTGATCTCTAACTCAATCCTCCTTGACAAAGGGAAAGTCTTCCTTTCTGCAGACTTTCTCTCTTGCCTCCAGGGTCTGGGATTCCTGAGGGCTTGCCTTAGCTGTAAAGACTGAAGCAAAGGAGGCATTCAGTAACTCCACCTTCTCAGTGTCCCTCATCACCAGGGCACTCACCTCATCCAGCAGTAGGCCCACGTTTTCCCTAGTCATCCTTTTCCTATCAATGGACTTGAAGAAGCCCTTCTTGCTCTCCTTGACATCCCTTGCCAGACTTAATTCCAAACGGACCTTAGCCTAATCTCCCTGCACGTTCTGACAAAATCTCTGTATTCCTCTCAAGCTGCCTATCCCTTTTTCCACATGCTCTAAACTTCCTTCTTCTGTTTCAGTTTTCCCAGAAGCTCCTTGGTCAACCATGCAGGTCTCCAGCCCTCTTTGCTTGATTTCTTACCCATAGGGATGCACTGATCTCAAGCTTGGAGGAAGTGATGCTTGAGTATTAGCCTGCTCTGTTGGACCCCTGCACCTTCTAGAGCCCCTAACCTATGGGATTCCTTGGAGCAGGTCCTTGAAGAGGCCAAAATTAGCTCTCCTGAAGTCCAGGGTTGCAATCCTACACATTGCCCTGCTTCCTCCATCCAGGATCCTGAACTCTATCATCTCTTGGTCACTGCAGCCAAGGTTGCCCCCAACCTTCACATCCCCAACTAGTCCTTCCTTGTTTGTTAGTACAAGATCCAGGAGCACACCTCACCTCGATGCTTCCTCCGCTACCTGTGTTATCACCAATGCTCTGCAGGAACCTCCTGGGCTATGTGTGTCTTTCCAGCAGATATTAGCCTGCCCCTTAAATATTTACCCCTAAGCTCTCAACTCGTTCTGCACCCATGCCTAAGCAGAGCTTGATACGTTCCAGTTGCTCTCTCCCATAGAACAATTACACCACCTCTCCATGCTGGCCTGTCTTTCCTAAAAAGTACAGAGCCATCCATCACAGCGTTCCAGTCATTTGTGCCGTCCCACCATGTCTCTGTAATCGCAGTGAGATCATGGCCGTGCGCCTGCACACAGATCTCTGGTTCTTCCTGGATATTCCCACGCTCTGTGCATTGGTGTACAGGCATTTCAGAGAGGTGATTGAGCATGCGGGTTTCCCAGGAGTGATGTGAGTGGATCCACCATAGCAATGCACACCCTTGAGGTGGCTGGCCTGCTGGTACTCATCTTGGGAGGTGGCTAAGGAACATGTATCGCTGCTCTGGTTGGCCTGGCTTAATCCCCAGCTGGATGCGACAGTGTGAGCATCGCCCCTTTGGAGCCCTCCCCCTGAGTCCTTCAGGTTAAAGCCCAGCTCACCAGGTTGGCCAGCCTGCTGCCAAATACTCCCTTGCCTTGTCTAGACAGATAGATCCCATCCCTCCATAACAGGCTATAGCCAAGGAATGTCCTGTTGCCACAGAAGCCAACATCCTCACGATGGCACCAGCCATGAAGCCAGAAGCTGATGCGCATTATGTGTCTATTTCTGGCTGCACCCTTTCCTCTTACTGGTAACATGGAGGAAAAAGTAACGTGGGCACCAGAATTTTTCACTTGCACCCCTAGGTCTTTATAGTCTCCTGATTATGCCCAGGTTCTGGCTTGCAGTGTCATTTGTGCCCACATGAAAGAGTAGCAGTGGATAGTAGTCTGTGCCCGTGACTAGCTGTGGTACCCTCTTGGCGACACCTCGGACCGTGGCTCCTGTGACTGCCTGCCAGGCTAGCAGACGGGCACCGCAGGGCCCCTTAACAGTCACTCTGCTTAACACCCAGCAGCCCATGCAACTTTCAAGACAGGCCCCAGCTTACTGCATTTTGGGAGGACGCAAGCTTATGGCACAAAACTGAATATACTTGATGATTTAGCAAAACCCTCTTCACACATTTTGACTGCAGAAGCAATGTTTAACAACGTACGCTCTTGGCAGCAAACAGAAAAAAACCTGTGCACACTAAAAGGAAAAGAGAAATTTCAATTATGGAGTAACAGGGGGGAAAAAACCTGATTTATGAATTTCAGCGTGAAAAGTGGCTTGTAGCCCAATGACTTTGCCAGGACAACATACCCTGTAGCATATCTCCATAGTTAAGTAGTGCAGAATTGTCAAGAAATACAGCGCTGCTAACAACGCTGTCACACAGACGCTGTTTAGTCAGCAACTGCACTTATATGACACTCCACACTCGGTGAATGCTTAGGTTCCCAAATGAAGTGTGATACCTTGCTAATGCAAAAGACAGCCTAAACCACATTACCCCCACGCGCATCCTACTGACCTTATATGCGGTGCCTTTCACGATTAACCTTCTTGCAATTGAAAGATTTACCATAATCCCACTTAGCTATTTTCAAAGTGTACAAACTCCGTACGTCGGCACTGTGGCTGCAGCTGACTTCACAATTTCTTCCAGTTTTCAGAAGGCAAACAATATGGTTTCTAACGCACTCTGCTTCTGTCTCTACCACTTGACCTCCCTAATTTAGAGCACGAGCCCCCAATGTGGCAGTGATGCTGTCTTTGTTGAGCTGTTGCTCTGTGATAGCTAATACATGCATACATTACTGCTGACATTTAAAAACATTCCTAACAGTTTGTGTGAGTACATGTTAAACAGATGCTATGGGATTTTTTATCCATTATCAGTCATCTCTGAAGACTGCAGTAAAGTGACAGGTTGTTTGAGACTCTTCGGTCTAACAGTGAGAGATTTATTTTTAATAGAATATTGATATTATGGCACAAAATGCCATTTGGTATTTACCTTTTTTTCCCTCCTAGAGCTGCAGTTTAGGGTTTTTTTAAGCTTTTGCAACCCTCTGTTATATCAACTACTCTATTTTTTATGAAAAAAGTTAGAGACTTTTATGAACTCTCTGATTAAAGTACCTCCATCTGAATGCAGATTAAAACTTCCAACACCTGAGAGCATTAAACCAATGAATATTTATATAGAAAAACAGCAGATGAATGCACTTTAAATCTTCAATGCAAGTCTAGTCATGGGTTTATCTTATTTTAGGGCTTACTTTTTATTAAAATGAACTCTTGCATATTTACACTACAGAAATAAATGTTATTTGCAAGCACAATACAGTAAGGATCTTACAAATGGATGGCCTTGGTGAAAAGTAAATTTACTCCTCAAACTGATTGACTTGTTTATCAAGTATATATTTAAGAGATTTTCATTGTATGCTGCTGGCATAGGTTGGTGCAGTCATTTTAACTTCTTCTGATTTCACACTTGTGTAAGTCAAGCAGTGCCCATGGTGTTACGCTAATCACACCACCAGTGTAAATCACAGGAAAACCCACAGTGCTCTTTTGGCAAGAAGGGCCATAGCATGCAGCTTCCCAGGTCATACTCTATCCTGCACAGCATCCTTGGACTTCAATATTTGTGTTTTATGGCAGTCACTCGCTGCACTTGGTTGCTACAACTAAAACCAACTCATACTCTACCTTGAAGGACCATCTGTCCTGCCAGAAGACAACTAAAGTGAGCAAAAGCTAGCCCCTGAGCAAATTCTTCCCAGGAATGGTACAGGACTGCCAGGTCACCCCAAACCCTGCGACCTCCCTCAGCACTGACTCCAAACTGGCCTCACTCAACACCTGTAGTAGAAGTCAACATCACTGAGGCCTGTGGCAAGCCAAAAATGTCTACAGAAAAGGCATAGTAGTGCAAATGATGGTAAAAAATTACTTCTGCACAGGAAGAACCTCTGGGTCTCCCTGCATCCTTTCAGTGGCCAAAATCCCCCTCCCTTACTCAAAGATTTTGAGTGGGAAGAAATACATGGTTTCAAGGAGCTGCAGCACCACTGGGAATGAAATTTTGATGCAGCCCAAGTATCTTTTAGCCAGTAAACCTCTCTCCTCTCCAGATCTAGAGTTTTGTAAAAAGATTTGTTGCACTGTCTCCAAACCTATGCTGTTCTATTTTGGTTTTAAGTGTAACCTTAGAAATAAATGTTTACAAATCAGCTCATTGTGTCTTTGTTTTGAAGCTTAAAGCCTCACTTAGATTGCTGCCTTTTTGACATTTTGCATAGGAAATATGTTTGCATGTTCACAGCGCTATTGAAACAGCAATTAGATCACCATATTCCAGCTGTTACAAGGTTTTGTAATGCATTTCCCAATAAGCATTTTCAAGAAAACAGAAATATTTTAGTATGTCAAGCAGATACGTTGAGGTTTGTTGTTCAGCTTTTTTTTTTTTTCTGTATCTTATGCCTTTCTGCATGTTACCATAGTTTTTTATGTTCCTCTATTTCACTTTTTTTAATGCCACCTACATAAAAAGGGTCAGGTTTTCAAAAGCAGTGAGTGATTTGAGGAGTTCTGATTTTGGGGACCTGGAGAACAGAGCCAGGCCAATTTTCAGAAAATGGAACTTTTTTTATTAGGCTACCAAGCACCACAACTGCGATGGCCCTTAAAACACTTGCTATGATTTCTCTGATCATCTTCAAACAGGAGCATTTTTACCATTTCCAGGAACTATCTACCCACCTAGCTTCCTTCCTCCCTTCCTCCTCAATTTTCCCACTTCGAAAAAGTAAAAATACATTGCTCTTCCCCTGCCTGCTAACATTAAATGTCCAACTCCCCTGACACTGGAGTGATTTCCAGCGATGCAGTGGAACAAGTGCATTACACACAAAGGCAAACAGCACTCAGGCGCGAGGGAGAAAGGCAACAGCACCTGAAGCTCAGCAGCCAACTAGATCAGAGAGAGCCTCAGCTGTGAAAACCTTGGTCATCTTCTCTGAAGTAACTCAGTTCACGCCAGTCAATAACCAGGCTCATGATACACAACAGGCAGCAGAAACTGCCCTGGCTGAAGAGGAAGATCTGCAGCCTTTAGTTTTATGTTTAGTATCAGATAACAATCAAGGACTTACTTTTTTTTTTTCTTCTTGCTTGGTGGCTAATCCTTTCTGGTATATATAACTAAACCCAATAAATCCTTCTTTGATTTTATTTTATTTTTGCTGTTTCCTGACCTCATGTGTCACATTTTTTGCTTTCTCACTTTCTTATGCAAGAATTACTATGAAGGTTTTTCCTACTTGTTGCCTCATGCAATAAAAAGAAAAGCAAAGTCTCCCGTTATACGACTGCAAAATATCTAGTTCTGTCTAAAGCCAATAAATTGCAGCCGAGCTGGCTGATTTATCTTCTGTGTTTTGATTGATCACTTTGAATTTGGCATACGCTAAGGAGATCGATACATTGACTTATTTTTTTGGGTGTTGTATATCATTATCAGGGTGTAACTGGATTCTTTTTCCAGATTGTAAAAATTCAGAGAAGAACTACTGAGAGGAGCAAAGAGCTTTTCCTAGGGATCAGGGAGCTAGGGTGGGAAACAGTTCTCAATTGATTACACTATTTCAGAGCTGGTTGTCAACTATTTGCTTGATGGCAGTTGTAGACCACTGCGTCCCAACGGATTTGTCATTTCTTCTAGTAATTTTAATAATAAAATAATAGCAGGACAACGAAGACTTGCAAACCTCTTGGGAGGCTTTCCCTTACCTCCAGGTAACTCCCACGCTTGCACATATGGTCGCTGTGATTCTGCCAGACAGGAGGCTGGTACACACAACCCACAGAAGAGCAAAACCTGGGTATGCACAGGCCAGTTAGTGGCTGCCTGCTGCTTCGAAGGGCTTCCCATTGCTCCATCCCATTCAACGTCTCTCAATTAGAAGTGCAAATGTGTGAGAGCTGCAGCAGAAGAGGTTATTTTAATTTTCCCTCTCATCTTCTACGAAAATGAGCCATTATAAATTCTGCAGCTGCCTGTCTATCACTGATGGGACATCACCAAGTTGGGGCTATTTCAACCTCCCTCAGGTTTCAAAATAATTATGCATGATTTTGTCACATCTAGATGAGTTTATTTGCAATCCCCTGGTGTCGTGCATGTCCAACGCAACCTTGCATAGCACTCCAGTGCTGATAACCTGAATATACTCCTTGTAAAAAGGGTTTGCTCTTCACATATTTCACCCAGTCTGAAACGACTACCTTGGTTGCCAGTTAAACAAAAGTATTGATTTTAAAATTGCTCTTTTAACCTACAAGGTACTACATGGCCTCTGTCCAGCATCTCTTAACTTTTTTTTATGTTCTTGGATGTACACTTGAACCTGCTGAGGGAAATCTGTCACTCGTCTTAAGTTTCACTGGCAAGTGTTAGGGAGTAACAGCTTTTCCTCAGAGGAATTTTGTCCTCTTTGGAAAAGCAGGAAGTAACAATAAAAAAAAGTTAAAGCAGACTAAAAGTACACTTTTTACAGTAGGTTATAAGGCTCTCTTTTTATTGCTCTGTCTTACTGTCTAACGAACTCTGACAATTTCTACATTCCATATTGGTTTATTACCAATTAGTTATGTTATGTAAAATACCCTAAGATACACTGTATGAATGATAATATAACCTAGCAAATGCATGGTAGTGGGGAGACCACAACTATTGCATCCTAATTCTCTCTGTATAATGAAAGGAATTAAAATGGTTCCTATAGCTGTCAGGTACTTCAGGTCATTTTGTCAATACCTTGATTATCAGAGGAAAAGTGGGGAAAAATATTTTTTTTTAGAAAAAAAACCAAACCCCAAAGTAACCCATGTGTCATTTTAACCTCATAAGTACCAATACTTTTTAGCCTTACTAACACAAAAGACTAGGCATGAAAATATTGAGACCATCTTCTGCCTTCACCTATCTTATTCCCTTAGATAATTTAACTCATCTTCTACAACATGATTACCTGAGATCTACTGAGACAATACTTTGCGTCATCTCAACAATAGTTCATGAATGCTGGGAGCAGAATACAGCATTCTCTTGGTTAAAAAGAGATGAGAAACCCGGACTTGCTTATCAAACCCAGGCAAAGAGGAGCCACATAAAATTTATCTGAGACAGTGTAGTTCAACACCTTCCCTCCCCTGGCCCGCACCTGTATGTACTCCTGCAATTTTACTTTTCTGAGTTGTATTATTTACTTTAAAAGAACTGGGAAGGAGGCAGAGATATATCCGGAAGATGCCCATAGAGAAGCTTAACAATCCCAAAAAAGGGCCTTAAACTCTGGAAGAAATTGCCAGGACCGGGTTCTAGCAAAAAGCTGCATCATAACCCAGGACAGTCTATACAACTGGCTGACTAATGGTGTATTTTACCCATTTTACATTATGCAAGTCTCAAGAATGAAAATGTGACCCATGGAATTTGTACATCCCCAGTCACTGATGCATTGATTCTTGGAACAACTGTGACAAGAAAGCATCATCTGGTGACTAATGCAATCTTCTGGAAAGCAAGCAAGCTGCTGCTGCTTAACACTACTTTCTATAATCTCTCCATAGCAAGACAGGCTGTTGGTTTTTCTTGGGATGTGTCATTACAGGAACTAGAAGATGCTGAGACAAGAGCGTTAGACATTTCAAGATGGAAAAGACATTAGAGGACCAGAGACATTTGACAGAAAATATGTATGCTGTTCTTGTGGGCTGCCACATCAGCATTCCACCAGCAAGACAGCTTCTAAAAGGTAACTATTTCCTTTCAAAATATTTCCGATTAATACAACCTTGTGTAGAGGGATAAGTTGTGTGGATGCTGTCCATGAATTACCAGCGAAAGACCTGATGGGTCGATGGATACGACAGAGGAGCAGACGGACTGATAGATGTGAATGCTGAGCTCCTATTCCAACAAAGCCAGTTACAAGCAAATATAAAAACAAAGTACGCGAACATTTCCAAAGCCTTAAAATGGAGGAGGTGAATCACACAGGGCTCACAGCTGTCATAACAAATTAGACTGTCCCAAAATCGAGGAGATCATTTGATAGCCAATTACCTGAAATAATGAAAAAGGGATAAGAAGTGAAGTCACCTAGGGGAACAAAACAAAAACCATTTCCAATATCCCTGACACTCCTCTCTTTCTGAGATCTCCTCTCCTGTTTCCCTTCCGCATTAAGTTCAAGCAATTCATCTTCGCTTCAAAAGCTGTGCAGTTTTGACCCTGCCTGTGCATTGATGTCCCGGTTGCTGGTACGTTTTCCCATTGCCTTGCCTAGCCCGCATTCTCGATCAATGTCCCTTCACATCTCCCTGCTGCATCTTCTTCCCCTCCTTCACGAGCAGCATACCCTCCCTCCTTGTGTGCCACGCTCCTCCCAAAGTCCTTCAATGAAATACAGCATGAAGCTTTTTCAGAACATCCCAGAAACAGACAGAAATCCAGGAAAAAAAACCTAACCGGCATTTAGACCAAATCTTTACCTAATCAGCTTGTAAAGATACAGGATGACCTCCTGCTGTGGGGTACTGAGCTCAGCGCCTGCCAGAATTAGGTCCTTTAACTGAAGCTCATCATGTGCTAGTAGATAGGAAAAGAGAATTTTGAGGTCTGAGGGGCTTACGAACGTAAATGTCTCACTATTTATTAACCAGTACGCTTATCTTCTGAAACAATATATAGAAAAGCAAATGTTTCAGCCAGATCTGAAACACTTCAAAGAAGAAGGAACAATTCAGTTTAGTACTTTCCTGAAATGACCACTGTACAGAATGAAAAATTCCAATAGAAGACTGTTACAAGAAGGCATTTGTTAATAATGCTTCTTATTCACTTATTTAGAGAAAAATTTTACTGTTATGAGAGTTTTAGAGATGTGGAACTGAAGTCATATGAATGCAGAGGCTGGAACGTGGCATTAATTTCAGTTTGCTGGTTTACTGCACCTTGTAAGCATCTACAAGAAAGCTGTATTTCTGCACTCATGATTAGAAAACCCATTAAGGAAAAGTCATTTAGGACGAACACCCCGCACTCATAGCCATAGGTGTCTTCTTCAGCTAAATTAAAAACCATAGCCTTGCCAGGTCATAAAAATCATCAAAATTTTAGTTACAAATTACACCACAGTGTCAGCATCTTTTCCACAGATTTAGCATTGTTTGAAGATAAACTGAAACAGATCGGCACGATACTTAATTGAGCTCTCAAGAGCATCATTGATAAAAGAGCATTAGTAGACTTTGGCAAAGACTAACTACGGCTACTAAGATGCTGTAGAGCAACTCCTCTAAACGGAGTGGATCAAATTTTCTCTGGTGCCCTAAGGCTTTTTCTGTTGCTCTTGCAGCATAAAGAGGCTTAAAGACAGCAGACCTCAACCTCAGGGATATTTCCTGCGTAACAAGATTTCTCAGGCAATAAATAACTGCAACTACCTCTCTTCCACAGCATATTAAGTACGTGAAGGTAAGGATGATGCTTTACTCTGTGTGTTTCCTACCAACAGCTCCTAAGGTCAGGGCAAAAGCAAAATTCCGATCATCTGAAGAGCTCTAGTCACTGGCCAAGCAAAAGAACTAGCCAAATCACAAGAAAATCAGAAACAACTTAGGGGCACGCTTGTCGCTGCCTGTCTTTGCATACAAAGGGACGGACAAACTAAAGCTGCAGTCACAACCTATAGTCAAACCTCTCTTGTCTGGACAGGTTATGTTCCCAGATGCTACTGTGATCCTAGGCCCTCTGGGACAGAACCGAACCATCAAGAACTGTTCAAGCTCCTAAAAAAGGGTGCAAATGACCCCAGTGATGTTATTGCTTTCAACAGCACAAAGGCTAAACACGACGATGAATACCTCATTTTTTTCCTACAAGATATGGTATTTTGATTTTTCCACGAAGAACAGTTAAGTCATACAATAGACAGAAAAGATGTTTTATGTATTCAATAGAAATTTACCTGCACCTAAATCTATTTCTGCATGGTTTACAGAAAATCTGATGGTACAATATTAGTGCTCGGTTGTAATTCATTGATTACTAGCAGAATGAATCTCTTTCAAGAAAGCCTTTGGAAATGCTGATGACTAGAGAGTATTGGTATAAACCAGTTTCACAGATAATAGAAAAACAGTTACTCATAAAAAGCATGACAGATACAGAATATTCTTACTGTAGATGGAAAAAAAATTGTGCATTATGATCCGTAAATCGATAAATATCCAACAAATCAGCAACACAAACAAGATGAGAGGACTTTATTTCATCTTCAATCAGAGAGTAAGAAATATACTGGCCAAGGTAGTTTTAGCAGTAAAATAGTTACGATGCTAATTTTCTACTCATCCAGAAATGCCAATCCTTTGCATTTCAAAACTTTTTTTTCCCCCCTCCTCCTTTGTGATCACATTTGTATCTGCAGAGCTTCTCAGCCCAGGATGCAAGCTGTGAAATATGTTAAGCTGGTGCTGGTTTTGTTTTTTATTAAAACAGATAAATGACAATATAATACTTCAAAAATCAATATGCTCTTTTGCATTTAAAATAACTTAGGAAAATATTTTAAAAGCACAATACCAGCAAAAAATGGGCTGGATTCAGGTGACAGAAAGCAAATATAGAGGTGTAGTAAAGACTTCAGCCATTGCACAGAAAAAGGAAAAGTCTCCCACTTGCAAAGCAAGACAATATGGATCTTGACATACAGTATCACTCGGGCAATTGCACAGCCTTCATTTTTTCAGTATCCAAAAGCATTTTATAGAAAGGAAATCCCCCTTTTTTTGTCTATATGTACTGGTACAGGGTGAGTGACTGCAGAGAAATCATATAGAATATTTTTGTCCCTAATATTTATACATCTGAACTCCATGAGCTCTGATTGTCTTTGACATTGCCAGACTGTCGAGTATCATACAACCCCTGGCTTTCGTGCAGTATTCTTCACAGAAGGATCTCAGAAGTGTTACTTTTGCCCCCATGGAGCCCCTAGAAATCTGCAGTGAGCCTGAGTTTTCTGTTCTGTATTTGTTACTGGTATTAGCTATATGGAAACAGAGAGGCAGAGAAAGCAAGTTGGGACAACAGGGTCCTTTAGATTGCCTGGTTCACACCATTACGCTGTAGTACCTCTCTCCCATCTCCATGTTAATATTTTTCAAGTGCTCACATAAGTGCTCTGTAAGACCCCAGACCCACACAGGAACATTGACCAAATGGACAAGTGTGTGTGTCCATTGGGGTTTTTTTTTAGACCCTTCTGTGTATGGGCTATGGCATTTCCTATATAAAACAAAGTGCAGAATGGGTGTGAAATGTCATTTCTCACGGGTGTACACACACATACACACCACCTCCAAAAAGCACGCAGACAGATTTTTATGCAGTGGTAAAAATGCAGCATAGTGAAGAGCCCTTTTACTATTTATCTGCTGTGTCTCTAAGTGTCTACACTTGTGTTCTGCCTCTTGCTAAGGGCATAAGATCAGTGGCCATAAGGGCCAAACTCTTGCCCGATAAATGTGGTGTTTCCCGAGCACTGTATGCCTGTGTCAGCACAGTGGGTGTGAACTCTGATTTGTGAGCTGCAGAGAGGAGGAAATTCCTGCTGGGACCCCCAGAGCAGATCTCTCTCTGAAATTCTGGCTCCTCTGTGTACTCTTCCTACATGGTTAGGACCTACCCAGACCACGGTGCAGGTACCTGCTCCTGTGGGAAAAGCTGACACTGGCACAGCAGCCTGCGAGGAGCATTGCTTCACCTGACACAGAGAAAACAAGCACTCTGTGCAAGGTGATCGCCCACATGCACGGTGGCTGCCTACAATCGTGCTGAAACAGATTCAATACCCTTCCTCCTAATGAGTCATGAAGTGGGAAGGGGAGTGAGGAGCGGGCTACTTCTGGGATAAAGCATTTTTCAGTGGAAGGTTTTGATTTGGTCTGTTCTTTAGTATGGACAGAACAACAGACAAACTGAAAAGAAAGTTTATCTATTTCTATATTTGATGCATTAGACTGGGGTTTTGGTTATAAATTTACATCAGAGAAAAGAAGAACGCCAGGAGGCTATGCAGAAAGATTTTTAAAATATTAGACAGCACACAAAATAGGTGTTCCAGGAGTGGTAGAAAGCAGGAAAGAATTTTAATGGATGCTTGTAAGAGAAGTCTGCATATGGCGCTCAACACAAAAAGCCTGGACCACAGCCTCAGAGCTGACTGGTCCATGAGAGCCCCCTCAATGCTTCCAGCCTGATTCAAGAGGACCAAAATAAAAGTCCAGAGAGCCACATGCCATCTAACATCGCTTCGTTATTTTTTAGGTAAAATCAGAAACACTGGGGATCTAGATCTTCTGCCAGCTGTGAGTTGTAAGCAGATGTTCTTCCTTTTGAGTGGTCTCCCAGCTGCCAACAGCCCACACTGGCAGAAGTGAAGGGCCCCTGACTCACTTGTTTCCAGTTCTTCCATATACCCATTTGTCAAGAAGTGGCAAATTAATCACCATGCTCCTTGCCCAAAGCCAATCCTAGATTCCTTGTCCTCCAAAGTCCCTTTCCATCCCCACTCTCTGAGCAGTCTCCCAGCAATTAAGTAGGGAAGGCTCTCCATCACAAATCTACTGTCATTTAGGAGGTGACTTGTCAGCACACGCTGGCACCCTGTGCTCCATGCAGACCACTGCACCCCTGTGCAGGTGCAGCACCAGGCCAGGCTTACATGTCTGGAGCTTCCACTTTGTGAAAGCAAACTTTCATTTGCTGCAGATAGAGCTACGGGAAGATAAAAACTTTCCTGCTGAAGCATGCCCCCACAGAAACCCACTGTCCCCCCCACCTCCACCTCCAGACTGCTCCAGCCACCCTGAAAACGTTCTTCTTCCTACCACAGAGCAGGCAGCGCGTCTGGCCCCAGCCAGGCACCGCTGCAGGCTGCCTGCATCTCCGCCTCGCAGCAAGGGCAGCCCAACCAGCATGCTGCTCCCTACTGGGAAGGAAATGAGGTATTCCTCGGAAGTCCTGGATGGCACAGGCATGTGCCACATGCACTGGGGAGCTGGGTTATCTCCCTCTCCTCTGTGACTTAACCTGGAGCACACCATGACTTCCTTACACTTAGCGAGGCACCACCACTACTCTTTTGTCACTCCCTGCAGCCCTTCAGTTGTCTTCCAATTAGACACTAATCACTCCTTGCCCCGATTTACCCCCCAGGGACATGCCATCATCTTCTGTGATTAACTCCAACGAGTCGTCAGGGAGGAATGGTCACAAAATCGCCACCTACCTCAACCGGCAAGCTCCTAACCGAACAGCTTTGCAGGGGGCACTGCTAATGACCATCACCAGGTTTATTGTGGCTGGCCTTGAGTCAGCTCAGCAGAAAGGACTCACAAAAACCAGTATCCATCACTCCTGAAAACTGCCTGGCACAGTGTGATAAGTTCAACTGCGGACCACATGCATTTTCTGGCTTTGAACAAATGGCCCAAGTCATTTCTCTATAAATTCCAAATGTATATTAGAACATGGAAATGTATTTTAAGTGGGTTTCGCATTATTTCACCCTAACCGCTGGAGATTAAACCTGCCACTTCGCTATTTCAGTCCTTTGCCATATAACGAGACATGAAGAGAGTTCATTGTCCTTTGTCACCGTCGAGTCACCTGGACGAGAAAGAAAGAAACAACCTGTGTCTGAGCTGGGATTTGGAGGGGGAAGGGATGGAGGCGGGAGGAGGGCGTATCGGGAAACAGCTTTTTAATTGTGCTTCCTGAAAAATGCTGCTGTAGAGAAAATGACTGACAGAGGAAGGAGGCTGGTCTGAAGGCATCCACCATGCTGCAACCCACTCAGGGAGCTGAGGAAATAAGAGGCATTTTTGTACTCTGAGTGGCCTAAACAAATAAATTACAGCCTTGATAACCTTTTATTTCAGTGCTGTGCCATTTGTGCTACTCCAGTTGGATTGTGTCATTCCCAGGATAAATCCTCAATTGCAAGGGCTTTACAATTGAGCTATAAAAATTTCCTCTGGGCAGAAACCTGGCAAAATGTAGCACAATGAAAAAAAAGCAAAAGGAATCAGCCTAAAAATAGAAGTGAGTAAAAGAACTTGGGAGCCTTTGGGTGGACAACAATTTGTCAAACTTTTCTCCCTTGCACTCTGGTAGGCAAAAAAGAGCAGGGGGAGTGGGGGCTGTGAGTGGGGGTGTAGGCTGGAGGGACACAATAGCTCACCTGCAGTTTCTGAGACGCATCTTCACTGCTAAGGTTTGGGGAAATGAGGGAGGGAGGGCTCGAAGGGAGGATGATGAGGCAGGCTGAAAGTTGTGGCATGCTGCTCAGCCCCAGGCGATTCTCCTATCCTCAGGCCATCCCAGACCCTGAGTTACCTTCCTAAACTTAAGCTCAGCCTGCCTAAATCCCACCTACATTCCTGCTCCTATTGTTTCCTACTGGCTGCCCCCACATTTGAACCTTACTGTGGTTCTCTCTATCCCTGCTGAGATGCCTTCAGAGACACCCTGCTTGGAAGCACTAGGCATGAGGTTGAGTCTGTGCTTTATTACCTCATAAAAGCTTAGTTTCTCTCCGTAGCTTAGTTTTTATGTGCAAATTAAAATAACTTTTGTTTAAGTTTGCTGCTACCAGAACAACATAGGCATGGCTGGGAGAGCAGGCTCACAACTAGTGGGAAGCTAGTCCACTGAGCGTTCACCGCACGACAGTACCCAAGGCAACGCCTTAATTACCTGTATTTACAGAGGGAAACAATGCCTCAAATATACCAGAACAGGCTGCAGCACTGACGAATGATGGAAAGCCAAAACCAAAAGAGCCAACCCTGTAAAAGCCCGTTCCCCTTGCAAAGTTGGGCAGAGAGTCCTTGAAAAGGGAGGGCTGCTCGGAAAATTCCATGTAGCCCCAAAGCATCACATGTACCGCGGTGCCACACAGTCATGAAGGGGCTGAAGGTGACTCTGTCAAGCTTTGCTGATATCCCTCCTATTTTTAAAACTGCCAACAGAGCTCAAGTTGGCTTCTGATCTCTGGTTCCGTGCTCCCTGGGAACTGTCCATGCAGCAGGGACAGATAGGCTGGCACCAGCTCTGTCCATGCGAAAGGCAGCAAGGCACAGGCCAAACCCAGTGCCGCGGCCATCTAGACATGTTGTCACATCGTTAGGCTCAGACTAATTTTCAGGACAGCTTCTCAGTGTGGCCATAGCCCAATGGTAATGCAGTTCTAGGGTGACAAGCGGAGCTGCAGCAAGAGGAGATGGCCTGACAGTGTACGCTACCTTCTGTGCTGTTTTTTTAGCTTGTTTTGGCATACTGCATGAAAAAAATAAGGAGCAGAGCTACAGACAGTGTTTAAAAATAAACAAATTTTCAGCGACGAAGCCTCTGTAATACTGCAGGCCCAAGGTAATGCTTTTTATACAGGGCAAAACAACATTCAAATTTAAAACACGTTTCAGTCCTAAGAACTTAAGGTGTCATTAGCATATGCAAAGAATACAAAACAAACAAACGCATTTTCTTATCTTCCAAGCATTCCTCTAATATTATAATGTTTCATACACGTGAGCAGCAAAACATTTAGATGGTGGCCACCAGAGTTAATGGCATCAGGTACTGATGAAATGTCTCTGCATGCCCCAAAGTTATGCAAAATAAAGAACTACTGATTTGAATTGCATCCAACTCTGCAACTCTCTATCTTCAGGGCAATCCAAAAGTAGATTTGTCTGAATGTTTTTCATTAAATGCCATCGTGCCATACTAGATAAGAGATTCTATTTGGACTAGCAGCCACTTCCAATTTTCGCCCCAAAATAAAAGAGGGTTTATCAATTCCAATCAGTCTTATCCAGAATTAGTTGTCAAGTTTCAATAGCTGGCATGGATCTGACAACATAAATTCAGGACCGGTGTCAAATGACTAATACAGCCTTGTAGAAGAGGCCTGAACATATAGTCCTGCCGGGATTGACCAACCACATTTAAAATATCAGCACTTTTAGGTTATAATAGCTCCTATTAACAACAGTTGGTTGACATTAGATATATTCAGGCTAAGCATCAATTAAAAATTTGCTTATCTGTTTGAAAATCTGGGAAGCAGGTATGGGTTCTCACACGGGCAGAGAGTAATACACATGAAATAATTGCTGTGGTGTCCTGGGACTGCATCACTTTGACTAATAGACGCTGCTATTATTCTGTCTTCTTTAAGGCAAGACCGTACATATATATGTGTGTCCCTGTCATGCTATGCTGCATTTCTTAACGATCATCTTTCATTTTTAAAATAGCATCATTTAGAGGCCCTAGAGAAAGCCAGGTGCCCGTTATATTGGGTATTACGCAAACAAAATGTAATAAAATAACTGTCCCATAGAATTCACAGTGCAAACAGCCATGAAAGGTACCCTGCCTCATCCTCTTTATGGGAAACTGAGGCACCACTACATTCAGGGCATTGCCCAAGGTCACAAAACCAGCCACTCACATCTAAATCCAGGGCCATAAAGCTACACTAGTAGTAAGTGCTGACATCCAAGAGAACTCATTAAACTCATTAAGGACTCATAAACGAGCTGAAATAAGTGCCAACCAGTTTAAATGTTAAATAGGTCATCGCTAACTCTGATCAAAATGCTTTATTCTTCATTGTATCTGAGAGTGATTTAAATTAGAAATACAGACTTATTCCTGGGAGCAAGAACACATGGTTCCCTACCCAGCTGCTCTAACCGCTGTTTGTCTTTACACCCCGCTGGCTGTCTGCCCAGGTCTGGCAAAGTTTTGGGCAGCACACCTCAGCTTAGTGGGGGTGAGAAGGGTGGGGAAGGTGCCCTGCTCACCCCCCACCTGCTCCCCAAGGCCAACCTGCAAGCCCACCACCACAGCCACACTCCTGAGGGTGGGCATACTGGTGGGAAACTCCACAAGAAAAAAAAAAGACAACTCAAGTCCTCAAACGCCTCAGCACGGTCAAACCTTCTGATCACTTGGCTACACTGCTGAAGGGGAGATACTTTTTTTTCAGCTGTCCTCTAAAGGAAAAAAAGCCAGTCCAGGTTGATTTGTCCAAGGAAATGTGCCTTGAGGAGAGAGCAAAGGGCTGTAGATCTTGAGTGGATTGAGACCCTTTCCTGCATCTATCAGTAAATAGCCTGAAGGGCAAAATTAAGGAAAAAATTATTTTCCTCTTTATCTCCTATTGCAGCAAGCAGCTGAGCACACAGACATGTTTCTTCTCAGGAGGCTGACAGGTTTTGGTTCCCACTGTCAAGTAACCAGCTTGCTCCAAGCAACACCAAGGAAGCCTGCATGCCTAACAGACACCTCTGGGTTCAACTCCAGAGGCCTTAGAGATGTCCATACTGCCTTCTTGTCCATCGTCAGCTCCACTGCGGTCAATAGGAGTTAAGAGCATGAAGGACCTGACACCCCCATCACTTACCAAGGGTCCTTGGCAATTCTTCAGGCCAGTTAACTCAGAACACAACCCTCTGTGAGCCAGCCAGGACAGGCTGTCCAAAAATAGCAGTCAACCACTAGCCTCAGTTGCACCGTTGCCTGTGTGTGACGAGCTTAGTTTCTGGCTGTCTGGTCAGATCTCCCGTTGTTCACTTCATTGTACGTATTTCTCATTCATTAATATAACAACAACAGGCTCCCAGTAATAGGATCTTGCCACTAGAAGATGATTTCTTGCTTTCAAAAATAAATGTCTCAGTTTCAACTTCACATTGTTTTTATAATACAGTAGGTGATCTTCATCCTGTCAGGTTTTATTTTCATCTCACTGACATTACTTCTTAATTAAAAGAAAAGATAAATAGATGGATTCAACCAGGTGCGATGGCTGATATGAAGCACAGTTCCTCAGGAAAATAAAAAGAATCAAGTCAGAGAAGAAGGGAGTATGCCTGGCAGTCATTTCGTGTAGCCAGCCATGAGCAGTGGTAGGTGGCCTTAACTGGCTCTCCTGTTTGTTTGTTCTGCAGTTTTGCAATGTCTTCCAGCTGTCATTTCTTTTTCTTTATCGTTGTATTTATTTTTTAATGATTCTCTGCTGAGGAGTTTCAGCTAAGAGAACAGAGAAGCAGCGGCAGCAAAGCATCGTCTCCCTCCTCCCCACGCGCGGGGCAAGTGAGGATTTTGCATTTCATACATCATTTACAGCTTGCGGATGTGAGGCTGCCACCAAGCCCGCCCCAGCTCAGGCAGCATCCCACCACCAGAAACTGCAGCTGGCAGCCAGGATTCAGAATTCCACTGAAAAAACTGTGGGGAGAAGTACTTCATAAAGATTAACCACACTTGGAAAGTCTCAGTCACTGCAGAAATGAAACCTTTTTGTTCAGTATGAATATTCTCTTTCACACCAAGTAGTCCAGTATATGCCAAAATGTTCCGTGTATTAAAGGGGATGTGAAATGCATAATGCTTTGCTCCCCCAGAAATAACTTATTTTTGGAATGTCTGTTTGAGCTGTACCTCTTCACCCTGGGGACCAATACAAGCACTGAAGAGTGCAGTATCCTTTGAAGAAGACTGACGAAGCATTCGAAAAGTGCTGTTCAGTCGGAGAGACAGAGGCCAGCAACAAAACCAACCAAAGAATTAAAAAAAAAAAAAAAAAAAGAAAAAAAAGCATTTACAGAGTTTGCTCTAAAGGAGAGATGTTAATGAGCAGCTGAAGAATACTAACAATACAGGGTGAAGTTTAACTGTTTTTCTTATTTGAATAAAAGAAGAGGTTCTCTGGTTTCTGGGAGCCAGGATTGGGGGCGTGGGTGCTTATGACAGGAGGCAGTGGAACAGCCAACTGAAACTCTGATTTTCTTTGAGTTGGCTGAGCTCCTTCGCTAGGGAACCAGACTGAAGATGCACTACAGGAAGAAAAAATGGGTCAGATAAAGAGGGTTTAGGAAAAAGAATCTGCTCAGGCACAAGAGGGTAAGGAAAAAAAAGAGCCTGTCCAGGAAACCACAACGTTTCACAGACCTGGTGATTATTTTGCTTTAATTCAGGCCACAGAAATGTTTCATCCTCTATATAATCATAAAGTCTTGAAATGATATGTCCTGCAAGGCAAATCTACTAAATAATGCAGAGTTCCCAATGGAAAAGAAACCGCCTTCCATCTACAGAGGGATTTTTAAGGCACCACGTCAGAGGTCCAAGCTTTTAATTGTATCTTGCATTTAAACTTAACAATAGGCCTATTGTTTTCTTTCGATAGGTTAAGCAAAAAGCCGCAATGATTTAAAAGCATTCAAAGTGAATGCAGGATAACAAGAAAGGCAAAATCAGAGGCAACAGCATTTTTGAATTGCATATCCTTAACTCTAGCATCTTACTGTGTAGGCAGGATCTCACCCTTGGATGGTGGGTCACATACAGCCTTAGAGCAGGACTGCTTAGGTTAATAGTTGAAAAATTGAGCAGATCAGTGACTGTGTGAGAAACACACTGGTTAAAGACAAGGAGCATCCTACGCACACTCGGTACAACATGGAAGACAACTCATCTGATTTCTTGGTGGTAGCTGGAAACATGCGATGCCATCATTCAGCAGTGGAAGCACCGCTGACAGCTATTGCTGGGGATCCCCACATGCTCGGGCAATGTTTTCTGTGGGGTTGTACAGAGAGTCACTGTCCTGGCACATGACCAGTTTTACCTGGGAGCTCAAGAATTAATTATGAGGCACAAAATGAAGCGAGATCATTTGTCAAGGTTTCTCTTTGCTGCAGCATTGCCACCAGACACAACAGGCTTCCCAACATCGCTTCTTTCATGTGGTTTTCTTCAAGCTGCGAACACCGAACTTGGGCTCCCCATCAGAGACGTGCCAGTTCAGCCCTTTCCTTCCCTGAAGGCTTGCAAAGAGCTGTGTCCCCAGCCTCTGCACAGAGAGGAATGATCACTCCAGCCACCAAGTCTGGCAGTCACAGCAGATGCTGCACAGGGATAGCTGCTGAGATTCAAGCAAGCCCCTCAGGACTGTGAGTTACATCAGGGTATTTTGGACTCCCAGGATCCAGAGCCCAAGAGATCAGTCAGCGCCACCTTCCTCTCCAAACCACATACAGCGATGGAGTGCAGAAGGAACATTTTTCAACAAGCCAGTAATAAACTGGCCACAATCAGAATTCTTCTGTTTGAGATTATATATACATACATCTGTACAGAAACCCTTAATAAGATCAATACTCTTATTGAGCAAGTTTTTCTCAGTATGTGCTTAGCTTTCCAATAAAACGGTGCATATAAAGCATGTTGAGTAAAGCACTGACTCTGTGCCCTCAGTATGTATTTTGGATATTCAGTACCCCTTCAAACATCTTCCTTCTACCTGGCAGGTCAAGCTACAGCATCTCTCTTCATTCCCACATGTGAGTCACCCAACGAGAACCACCTCCTGGGTGAGGAGATGTACATTTACATTTTGTCACCCTCCAGCTTAAACGAAATGGCACCGTAAATGTAGCTGGCACTAGGCAACCTGTCACGAAACGCTCACGCGTTTGCCTTGCTCCGTTTTATCTGCAGAGGTGATCGAGTGCAAACTAAACTTCTTTCGGTAAATCTCATTTCTCCCTAGGAACAGTGTTCCTTTTCTTTGGTTCTCCTTAGATCTGACCTAGGAAATATCTGGGCTGTTTGTTTATATAATTTTGCTCGTCAGGCAAGGCCAGCCAGCCTCCGATGCCAGAGCTCCTGTCTGCCTGCCAATCTCGCTTCTCTTTCACAGACACTTCATCCCATTGGAATCAATAGGTAAGGATCAATGAAGTGCAAACGCTGTGCTTCACCCTGGCTGCTTCTGAGTGCCTTCCTCCAGCCCTGGAAATGCTGCAGCTCTCTCTTCACAGCCTACACAAAGCAGTTCAAGGGAAGAGAAAGAAAGGTCCTGGGTGACTGATGGGCTGGAAAGGCAGGGGGGCTTGCTCAGCTCCCAGCCGGCAGCAACGGACACAAGGTATCATTTTATTGCCAGTATCCCACTGCTTCAGGAACCCGCAGTGCACTGCGATAGCCTCTCACCCAGCTGGCTTTGCAAAACGCCAGCAAGAGCAAGGGCAGTCTGCGTGTACTTTCAGAGAAAAGCAAAGCCTGGAAACTGCTTCTCTGACCTCAGCAGACTTCAACCGCTGTCCCAGCCAGACGGTTTACACCAGTCACCCTTTCACCACTGCCATGAGGCCAAAAAGCCATACTCATTCATCACTACATTTTTAAACCCAGCCCCTTCCTTAGTCTCTTTTGACAGACTGCTGCCACTAACAGCTTCACCTTCTGCAACCGGGACCCCACAAATCACTACTGGCAGAGCAGGAGCTCGGTAAAACCACCCAGTTGCACCATTCCCTCTCTAAACTGGCCATCAACTGTACAGATACCTAAACAAGCCAGTCTTTCCATCTGAGATTTCTAGAGAAACCGGCACCCACATACCACCCCAGGCACGCAGGATGTGACCGACGGTGGCGGCAGCCATAGCAAGGCTGTGGGTAGCACTCCTTGCCTTAGTTGCCACAAGGCTTATCGATTTGAATGCTCCTATTATTCCAGTACTTGTTTAGCTTCAGCATATTCTGGTTTATTTCAAACAATAATATAATTTGTATGGGCATGATGCATTTCACTTCACTGAGAAGTTAGGGTCTCTAGAGACTCACACTAAAATCATACTGATATTGTCAGCAATGTAATTGCCACACAGTCTCCATAGACTTCTATTGAAATTGCTTTCCTCTCCTAATCTCAAGTAGTACGAACAACATCCCAGCAGAGACTCCAAAGACTTGCAATGGAGTCATGTTCCCATCATAAATGGTCTCATAATGATCCTCTTCAGACATTCTTTGAAACTGCCAAGAGACTGGTGCTGCACAGTATTTATTTTCCACGACGTTCTGTAAAGGACATTAATGTTCTTTCCCTTGAATCCTGGAGCTCACATCCTATTAAAAACTTTATGAGAAGTAACTACTGATTCACTGCAGCCCCCCGCAGAGACTTCAGTATATATATATATTATTATTTCACAAGCTTCACTAGTGAGTTGCAAAAAAATTAGGAAACGTACCCTTTACCCAACAGACTGGAGAGGATCCCAAGGATCTGTTTTGTTCTATGAAGTCATGATGAGAAAAAGGGAGAAGGGAAATGTTTTCTTTCACCCAGAAAACAAGACTGCATCCTTGGGAGCCATGCTGGTCATGCACGACAACCCTAACACAAGGGTTAGCACACTTAGTGATACAAGTTGCTGGATTTGTACAGTGGAGGCTGTAAAGGTTATTTTCCTCATTTTCCCTGGTTATACGTTATAGTCATCAGGCCAAGTTCACCTGAAGCAGTGACATGCTGAGAATGGGGATTTATACCCACCTGCACGTACGAGGAGGCTTAAACTGCAGGATGAAGGACAGATCCTAAACCTGGCACACACCCCTCTATCTCTGACACCTCTTCAACTCAGAGAATAAGTAATCAAAGTTTCTGAAGTTCTGGAGCAAGTTCTCTCCCAACATATGTTCTCTGAACATATGCTCAGGTTGCAAAAATGCAAATTTTGCAAGAAGCTTTTGAAGTCCTTGGTCTCAACGAGCTTTGAATGGGAGTATCAGCAAGGTTCTCAGTCCTCTCCTGGGGCGTTTCAGCTTTGAGAGGGGACACACATAGTTCACGGAGAAAGAAGCACCAGAGGTGAGCAGAGGCTTAAGGGCCAGAACTCCTAGATCCCTTTCTCATCTCTCTTGGTCCTAGGAGTCACGTGGTGCTAGCACTTGATGGCTTTCGGAAAGCCATCTTAGGTGAGGTGCCCCAGACTCCCCGCCTACAAAAGGAGGGTAATGCTACCTACCCGTTTCAAGGATAACCATCTACTGCATACGACACAGGAGATTAAGCTTTAATTGCATAAAGAAGGAAACTAAGAACACAGAACAAATTATTCAACCTCCTGGGATATCCAGCTACTCCTGTACACCAGAAATGGAAGAAAACCCCTTCAATTCAGTCTGCACTTACCTCAGCTATTTTACTCTGGCGGTCATGTGCTGAAAATCTCATATAAATGTCATCTCCAGCCTTTGGCTGCATTTGCCATGATATGAGATGGTACAGAGGCATTTCATACTAAACCAAAGATTTCTGAGTTTAAAATAAAGGCTGATCATCTCCTTGTAAAAAAACCACTGGCATCAAAATCTATTGCATATACATCACGGACAAGGGATGCCCCCTGAGTCAAAGGATCTACTTGGAGAGTTGTAAGGACAGGATTTTTTTTTTTCTTGCTACACAATTTAGGAAACTCATGAATATACAGCTGCATGTAAATGTAAGATATAATTACTATTAATAGCAATTATTTGAGCACTGGGGAGAAATGGATCAATGGTCTCATCTTGGTACCCGTCAGTACCCGATCTTTACCATGAAAACTTATGAGCCAATCTACACAGTGAATTAACGGAGTCCCAATCTATACACATCTTCGCTAGAGAAAGAGCCCTGATCGGCTGCCATTTCACAGTGCAGATCTTAAAATTAGCAAGCATTTTAGTTTTATGGCTGAGTAAGATCTACTGTTCAGCATTATATGTTTATATAATATTGAATATTGTAACTCTGGCTTACACTGGTCCATTGTAGGGTAAAAGTAATAGTAGCCACATACAAAATTTAACAATCTTAAGGGTTTGGTACAAGCCAGTTTGAAATATTAGATTATGTCACAAAATAGTTCATTTTTTTATTTTTCATGCCTAGTCAAAATTGCATCTTTTGTACCTGTTAATGAACCCTGCCTAAAGTAGACATTTACATTCAAACTATTTACCTGATGCATAACGCTTTATGAAAAAATCAGCTCTGAACTATACCGCTAGAATTTTATTACAGATTTTTGGTGCAAACAATAAAATCTTTCTACAGCTAATGAACTGCCCAACAAAGCAAGTTCGTTAGTTAATAAAAATAAATGCTTTTAAAAACAATTAGGAGATTAGGAAAATACGGTTTTCAATAAAGACTTGTTTGTACATTTTATATTAATTGACATACATTACTTTCCAATTTTCTGCAGTTCTAACAGTATAGAAATAAGCATCAGGAATACTGACTTTCAAGACAACTAATTTATATTAGAATTTTTATATGCATAAGAATAAAGAAATGCTTCATTATTTCATCCAGTAAGACATACAGAACATCTGTTAGCAACTCAGAAGATAGAAAAGCACCTAGTAATGGACCTACCCTGGCAGTAAACACTCTCCTCTTAGTCTTTAAGGTTTGACCTTTACTTTTTACCCTTTGAAAGACTACATTGAAAACATAGTGGGAGGGCTCAAATGAAGGCAGTGTTCGCCTTCCTGGGGTAAGGGTCTCCACTGACCATTCACATTTATAAATAGGTGTACCAGTGGGTGCTGCCGGTTTCTTCTCCTGTAGCCTCCTGCACTCACCTCAGAAGCTCTCCTGGTCCTTTCACTTACTCCTCTGTTAACAAGGATCGCGCCAAAGTGGTGTGCTCATGTGCATGTGTGTGTGAATGTATGTATGATACACAAGAAAGCTTTTTGTGGTCACGGCCTCTCTGCAAGTACTTGAAGCAATTTATGCTTACAGACCAGTTACTAACACACATACTTAATGCCCGAAGAGCAAGAAGGTTGAACTTTCATTCTAATTCTCTGTAACAGATTAGCCTGAAATCTGTTCATCAAAATCTCTGGACAATAAAAGTGAAGAGAGATAGTTTTCACAGTTTCTAGACAGACCAGACCGTGAGATGATGCCATGCGATCTCCATTACCCCACAGGCTATCGCATTTCACACAGATGCTCTACATTCAATCCAAAATTTCAATGAAATTACAATAGTTCAGCTCGCAGATGACCAGACTTAGAACACTCAATAAAGGGAAACTAAAACTCCACCAAATACCAAAGACCCTGCAAATAGGAGGAAATCGGTCAAGATCCTGGCAGCAGAAAAACAACCCAGGAAAGGTGGCCAGGCGTTCACATCTGTTAGACCTGACAGATTTCTTCCCACCTCCACATGATGATAAACAAGACTATGTCCAGTGAGCATTGGTACCCTGCTGCTTCAGAGCCCCACCTCCAAGCGTGGAACGCATCAGGCTTTAGAGGTAAACAGTTATTAAACAAAGAATAAATCCGGTTAGCTGTGGGAGGGGGGGAAAAATGCTGCTCCTTGCAGGTGACTTGCTAGAGTCCTGACACACAAGACTTTATTATGATCACTTTCCTGAGGTGGGACTTTAAAGGCGATAGATATGCTGAAAGCAGTAAAGGCAACCCAGTTCTGCCCAAAGCATGCAAAGGAAAAAGGGTAAGAGGTGCCCTGAGCACAGAGCTGAAGGAAAACACTCACCGTGACTCCAAAGTGCCATAGAAATTCTCCTACAGGTGAAAGGAACTTCTTCCAAAGGACACTCAACTTCATCACAAAAAGCACAAGCCATGGTAAATCCCACCCTGCACCTCATAGCAAACGCAGCATTTAACTTCCCTCATTGCTCACAATAAATGTTGTCCTGGTTTCAGCTGGGATAGAGTTAATTTTCTTCTTAGCAGCTGGTGCAGCGCTGTGTTCTGCATTTGGTGTGAGAACAGTGTTGATGGCACACTGATGGTTTGGTTGTTGCTGGGTAGTGTTGATACTCAGTCAAGGACTTCTCAGTTCCTCATGCCTTGCCAGCGAGAGGGCTGGAGGGGCACAAGGAATTGGTCTCGAACTAGCCAAAGGGATATTCCATACCACAGAACATCATGCTGAGTATGTACCTGGGTGGAGTTGGCCAGGGTCTGTGGATCACTGCTCAGGGACTGGTTTGGCATCAGTCAGGGGGTGGTGAACAACTGTATTGTGCATCACCTGTTCTTCTCCCTTCCCTTTGGAGTATATTCCTCTCTCCTTCTCCCTCCTTTTCATCATCATCATTATTATTGGGGTTTTTCCTCCTATTTTATTTCAGTTTACTTATCAAATTGTTCTTATCTCAACCCATGAGTTTTAAATTCCTTTCCAATTCTCCTCCTTATCTCTTGGCATGGGAAGGGGAGTGAGCGAGTGGCTGTGTAGTACTTAGTTTCTGGATGGGGTTAAGCCATGACAAATGTGTGTTATTCAGGGCTGAATTTTTCAGATTTCAAATTCGAGCCACTGGATTTTTCTGTGCCTTTGCCAGCCAGACCGAAAAGCTGCCACCCCTGATTTCCAGCTAGCATTACTTTCCAGGGCATGTTTCCCCATCCTTTTTCCTGCTATACACAAGCTGTTCCTCATCCTTACTTGGAGATCAATTACGTGCACATAGCTCAAATTTATATGCAGCTTACCCTGAAGAGACCAGCAGCTTTGCACAGTCAAGGACTGCAAGTCCAGACGTGACTTAGATGAGGCTGAAGGTGATTTGCAGGGCAAAATCCAGTGGACAACTACCACTGACTTCTAAAGGACCAGGATTTATCTAGGCTAGTAGTCTTAATAGAAAACTCTCAAGAGTGGGAATTTCAACCTGCGTCTTGGGAAATTTTCAGCTCAGGTAATTATGCTCTGCCCTCTTAAAATGCCTTTAAATTTTCACTTGGAGAAGTTAACATCCACATCCCTTCATTATAGACCTGCAAAGATATGAAGCTACAAAGGACTATCCCAGAAGCAGCTGCACCTCAGTGATGTGCAATGGATCTCCCCCTGGGTGGGTCACAAAGCACTCTGATCTCAGAGGGAGGAGATGTTAGTTCAGAGACAGAGGAACCTGCAGTGATGCTCTTGAAAAAGAAACTGCAATAAAGTTAACAAGAGATCTGTGAACACTACAACAAAACACAGAAAAGCAAAATATAAGTTCTTTCCTTGGAAAGACAAGTGTTAAAGGTTTCCCTTCCCATTAACAAAGCAAAAACCTACAGGTTGTTAGTATTTGCACAGTAACCTTCAGAAATCTTCCCAAAGAACAGGAGATTAGCACCACTCGCACATGCGTTGCTCAGCTGTAACACAGCAGCACCCGATGTACTCGTCTATGAAATTACAGCGCTCTGTATGTACACAATCGATGCGTAAGTGCAGTTCTTCTTCAAGGGCAGTAAAACCCGAGAGTTGCACAACTAGCAAAGTGAGAAATGCAGCGATGTAAAAACATGCAAAGACTTCGTGTTGCTTTTTAAGAATTAGTGGTTTGTAGTACAAATTTATTGATGCTTAGAACTGTTTTGAACTGATAAAATATTTCTCTAAGTGCTGCATATTTTCATTTTAAACATCTTTTCTCAGGGTAGTTAAAAGTATCCTGTAAGGAAAGATGCTCTCCAGTGCAAAACCAACCACATCATTTAATACAATCGTCAAGGAATGTCTATATTAATTATTATTAAGCATACAAAGCAGATTGCATTTTAATATTCATAAATGTTACACTTCTTTGCTGGACTGCTACTAAAAAGTTCAAGCAGAAAATGGGACCATTTTAAAATGGACAGAAATAAAAACTGGAAATATTGCATATTTTTATTCTATCCTTGGTGTTAAATTTATCTTTAACAAAATAAAAATATCACTTCTAACCGTCCTATGTATCCTTCAGAGAAAGCTATTCTTGCAGCACAGCAAAATCTCCTGAATTCCTTTGCTGATTTTCTCACATACATCATTTGTCACATCCTCAGTCTGGCATCAAAGACTGGTGGCAGGTATGTCCTGGAGATGTCCCTTTCTCTCCCTCCCCAATGACATCGTGCCTAACAGCTGGCTTATCAGAAACAGCTGTCTCATAGATGGTTAAAGGCACGTGCAGTTAATGCTATCCTAAAAGAGTAAACCCTCTTCCCATGCTATGAATCTACAAGAATAAAGGCTTTTTACTATTTGATGTTTGTTACCTGGAGAAGTCCACCGTAACTTGTTTAAATAAAGTAATAATAATAAATAATTAAAAAAAAACCCCACAATATGCCAAATAAAAATTATTTCCTTTTCAACAGCTTTGGTTTCCACAGTTCCCTAAAGGTGGTTTTGTCAGGCAAAAGTAAAACGTGCCCTTAGGACACGACAATAGTCCACTTCCTATCTGGGTACAGAGACGGTTCAGGCAGGTTTGAGGCTGCAGCAAAATCAGATGCAAAAGCAATGCTAACTTGGGCAGAGCCCCCCATATATGTTTCTGAGCTGCTGCTCTACTATCATTTTCATCTTCTGCAGCTGCTTGAGTGTTCTGGTCTGAGATGAGAGTAGGAACCTTAAATTCAGAGAGACAGGAATCACTTTTGGCATTTTGGCATTTTTCCCTTTTCCTCATCCCTTCTGTTGGGTGCGGGGGGGTGGGGAGCAAGTTGATATGAGAGTCAATTCTACTTTTGCAGCCAGGATTCAGAATTCATATTTGTCTCTGGAGCTTGATTCAACAGAGTATCTTGAAGCGAGAAGCCTCTAGTGTACAAGCGTTTTAAAAGATGTGCTCAGTGGTTTTATATTTATTTTTTATTGCTGCCTTAGAAGAAATTCCTGCCAAGATATCACAGTTTTTAAGAAAATGCAATAGCTTCCCTTAGTAACTCTCACTCCAGTGACATCTGCTCTCACACCCAACGTTATCCTCCCAAAACAGAAAAGGGAATAAAAGCCCGTAAGACATATCTCAAATAACAAAGCTCATAAGCAACTCAAGTTCAAGTCCCATAGGGCAGAATGCAAGTGGCATAAACACGAGCATAAGTGATATATTTAGGGTATCACATACGCTGCAGGGCCAGGAAGAAAAGCAATTCACCTGAGGGACAGGCAAGTGCTCAGGAATACACCACATCCACTATATGAACTTGCACCATCCTGCTCCTTGCTGTACCTTCTGACACTGCCTGAAGACACAGCAAGTAAGGCCCACTCTCAGGAGATGGTCTAGAGAAACATCAGCATCGCTCCTGATGCGCACCTGTGACCCAACCCATTACAACCCAGTCCTTCCCACATCTCCACTGCTGTAATACAGCCCCATCCTCTTTACGCGGCGAGGAGCAAAGCCCTATCTTCCTACCCTGCGGTAAGGCCCCCAGTCAACCCTTCCGTTGTGTCAGTAATGGTCACTATTGATAATAAATCCACTAGAGGTGAGGATGCCATTGCCAACGAGCCTTACCTCTAACCAGAACCCTGGAAAAATAGACTTCGACTCCCTTCAATCCTTTTTACACAACTGAGCCACCTCCCTGGTTAGCAAATAAAGATGAAGAGCATTCAGTTCTGTCAGGGTATGCACCAGGAGAAATAAATTTGTTGCCACTAGAGCAACTCTGCCCCTTATTGAATACTGGAGCACTATTAGACACGTTGCTAGCATCCATGATAAATATAGTGCTCCTAAATTTAAAAGACCCATTTAAAATATTCCTAGACACAGTGAACATTTAACAAGTTTATACTGAATAGCGTAAAAGAAAACAGAACAATTTGGTTTTCAAACACCCAGCACTGATACTATTGACATTTAGCTCCCCCCCAGCCTTAACCTTATCTTCTTTGTCCTTGTCTTTCCCATTATTCTTCCTTTCTTTGTTTACTTGCTCTTACTTTTCTTGTCCTGTCATTTACACAGTAACATTATTTTAACGAGTACATTTGAACAGGAACTATACCAATTACTACATCATCCATTTTTGCTTAGCCTTTATAAAGAAAGGGTGAGGAAGGAAAGGAAAAGATTAAATCCAATGCAATAGTTTCACGTTCTTTGCAAAGTGCCACTGCATCTCAAGTTAAGCCTGCTCTGCAGTGGATGTGTAAAATATATTCAGTGCCATATAAGTAATGACATATCAATTAACTGTGTCACAAGGTCTAAAAATATGCAAATTACTGTACTTCAATTAGAAAAATCTACATCCTTGGAGAATATTGTAAATCAGGAAATTTGGGAGACATTAAGAGTAATCAGTGAAGGAAAGCATGCACTTTCCCCCGTATCCTATTTTTATACATACATAATGAAATAATTATAGCTTCACTGTATTTATGCCTCTGCAAAAATATTAAAATCTTAAGATCTTTACAATGATAAATTTAATCCACGTTACGTTTGCAGACAACATTAATTATATGAAAAAGAAATCTATTATCATTCAATATAACTAAGTTGAAACTAATTTGGGCATGTAAATTAGACATATGACTTTTCCATAGTACCAGTATATTAGAAAACAGAAGTGCAGGAGAGATATATAGATTAATTAAAGAGGTTGCATATGTGAAAAAGGCAAGTATGTTTCACTTGATTCTATAACCAAAAATACATATTGACAAAAAAATGTATAGACACATTTTGAGAAAGAGATAAAGAAGATTTTTATGTTTTAACAGCAGCTTTTCAATGATTATTTTTCTGCTAGGAATTCTACATCACACCCAAAGCCTATCAGTGCAGGGTGTACACCTGCAAATGTGTACGGCAGTGTCAGTTTTCAAAGACTAGGTCACTCACCACTGTAGCAGCCGCGGTGATATCTTTTGTTTGAAATTCAATTTGCATCTGTTTCAGAGATGCCATAAGAATGCATATAAGGAGCAGGCACATGACTCAGATCTGCAGTGGCTCTATTCCCCACAAGCCACTGTAGCCTTCAAAGGACTGTACAGTCCAGCAGGAGACATTTCACCATACTGTTCCAGAAGAGGAGGAAAGGGCTGCCCTTACCTACTCTGGGCTTCCACATGCTGGAGAGCCTATTCAGTAGCACATTCATTATCTCTTGGATCACCAGAGAGTTTCACCATCTCCTGAAAGTGCTGCTGATGACTACCAGGTGATGAGGCCCCTCTGAAGCGTTCAGTGTCTTTCGGGATAAATGCTCAATTCCACTGTGTCTGGTTCACCTGCCAGTGGGATAAACGCTCAATTCCACTGTGTCTGGTTCACCTCCCAGAGAAGCCGCCATGATTCATCCACCAGCTGGCGGGTGCTAGGAGAGCAGGCTGGGAGTCTGCAGGACATGGCTGCGACACATCTGGGAGGTGCAGTTACCCAAGCACACGGGCTTCCTTGCAGCCACGAGCACACAGGGAACACACACAAATGCAGCCAAATTCAAGCATCTATGAATTGCAGAAGTGAAGCAGTCCAATATTTCATCATTAAAAGTGCCATTGTAAAATGCCAAAAGCCAAAATTATGGTCTTGCACTTGCATTATCTGAGGGGCACCCAGTGGCCAGTGCAATTAATCACAGGCAACCAGGAAGGATCAGCAGTATGAAGGACACAAAACCAGCATGGAGTCCTCTAAGCACCTTTGACTTGGGAGCTGAGGCCACCAAACCCTGACAAAAGGTGCTCAGAGTACTGCAGACGGTGCTTCCCCTACCAGTTTGCAAACATCAGAGGACTACAAAGCTCTAGAAGGCTCAAGACCATGTGGACTTATTCCTAGGGTTTTCTGCAAGTCACCCAGGACTCAGTCCTGCTCTTCATGAAGATGACACCTTTCCCCGTTGACTTTGGAGAACGCAGGGTCAGGCCCTTGATGGAGCCCATCTTAAACAGCTGCCACTGACCTGTGCACACTGCCAGTATCACAACAGTAACATATACGTGCATCTGTCTGGATTGCACTCCTCCATTTAATAAAATCATAGCTATACGTGGATTAAAAAAAAAATGTATATAGGCCAGTTTTACTTAAGCGAAGGAGATTTCTGATAAACATGCAAATAGGAATTTAAACAGCAATTTAAAAACCACAAATCCAATTCTCATTACTTATGCAAACTATCATGGTCTTGTCATGCTTTATTTCTCTGCCTTATCATTTTATCTATGGTATTTCCCCTCTGTCGCTGTATTTTCCTTTTTTCCTGTCATCTACATTTTCTGGGTGTGCTTTTAATGTCCTCGCCTCCATATTTTAACCTTTCAGGTAATATAGTATTTACAGCAGCAGGCAGGGAACAGGCATTCATATGTAACTAAAGGCACCTTCTGTAGTTCCTGGCACATAATTGCAGGAATAGAAAACTTAAAAGATAATATCAGACAAGTAGTTTATCATATGAAGCTAAGGGCATTATAGGCTACAAGCAGAAAACAGCTAGACAGACAGATTTACAGTCATATTTATACATCTTAAAACTTTAAAAAGCTAGTAGTGATTATTTATAAGGAATAGCTACATCTCATTTAAAAAAAAAAAAAAAAGAAAAATACTTCTTTTATTTAGTTCAATCTGTGTTAGATTTATTTGCCATATATCTGTTTGTCATTATAGTTGAGGAAAATACCAGAATATCCATCCTTCCTGAACTGTAGGACAGCTATCAGATAAGGATCAGAACAAATTCTAAAAAAAACTCTCACGAGTTATGATTAACTTTATGTAAAAAGAGGACAGGCAAGGGGAAAAAATACGAGGAAGAGAAAACCATAATCACCATCTACAATTTGGGGTGGGGGGGTGGGGGGGATGGCAGGGGGCACCACGAAATAAAACCAGAGACAGAAGTACAGAAGTATATGCTGTAAATATAGCATACATTTTATTACCGCCTATGTGCTGCTACATCCCAAGACCTTGCAATTTAGTTGCCTATTATTTGCCTTTAAACATTAGCAAAAGAGATCTACCATTTTTGAAAGGTAATTATACTGTAATGCAGATGGCAGTAAAACAATTACACAAGATAAGCCCTTGCAATGATCTTTACAAAGCAAACCAAAAGTAGTACTGAATCATAAAAGACCCAACGTGGAGAAGGCTGCATTGCAGCACTACCGCTCTGCTACGAGTTCCCCTGCAAAAGTGGCAGAGCAATATTGCAAATAGCATAAGAAGCAGACACAGTGAAGGTTAAGCACTTCATAAGTTTAAAGGATTCTTAATCCCAGACTAATCCTTTACAGTCTCTTATTTGGTGTAGATCCCAAAATACTCCAAGTGCTACAGAAACGCTTGTTTGAGGTTTTTTTTTCCTCCCGTATAGAGTTTAACTTTTACACCCTCCTGCTATCCACAAGCTCTGTTGGCACACTGTATTTTGAACAAGATTATCCTGCCTCCCAAAAGTTGTTGAGACATGGTGAATGCAACTGCTGAGGAATCATTAATTACTATATTTAATAGACAGCTTTGGAGATGAAATGAACTATAACAAATAGTTTGTTTGACTGTCACATCAATGCACTTGGTATTTTTATGACTTGTTAGTGACTCAGTAGAGATTTCAGATGGCAAAAGGTGCCTCGTCAACCCACGCTGATTGAGACTGCCAGTTCCAAACAGATCGTTCTTGTTTTAAACCTTGACCAGCCATCCAACAAATCAGGGCACTCGCTGGTGATACATTACGGAGAGAAGCTAGCATCAGACATGCAAGGAAAAGAGGACATGCAGGAGATAGGATCTGATCTTTGCTATTTTCCAGTGCATAAAATAACAGCCTGTCATCTACCTTTTGCAGGTCATTTTTATCAAGTTGCAGGCCAAAATGAAATTTGACCTCCATTTTCCAGCTAGCCTGGAGATGATAAATTTAATGCAGACAGTGTAAATGAATGGTACGCTACCAGGGAAAAGTCGAATTGGTGAGAATTATTAGTGGTGAAGCATTTGCCCCTATATTTTTCATTCTGTTTTTCCCCTACAGTTTTTTGTCATCCTTTTCATGTATTTTTCTTCCTCTTTCACCGCGGTCTGACCCCTTTTCCACCTGGAAGGATAACATTTACTGCAGCCATGCCCTGGTCACCACAAGCACTTTTCTCTTTCTGGATCATTAAGACTGCAGGGCAGCAGGGCCTGATTCTGCAAACTCACCCAAAGGAGTGAAAAGGACTATTTTTATGTAGCAAGAGGGTAAGCCAGGGTAAAGCCAGCAGATTCTTGCATAGGGCCTTACAGCACCACACTCATTATTTCTCTGTTCCTCAAGGAAAAACTTGAAAACAAAATGTATGCAAAGTTATGCCCACTGATGACAATCTCGTAAGCCCACACCTATCTTTACTCACAGGCAGCATCAGTGCTTGGTATAACCTCTTCAGAGCAATCTGCTTGCCATTACAGGTAAGTAGAGGGAAGGTCCCTTGCAGAACATTTGGCTACAACCAGGGCTGGAAAATAAAAACTTCATCAGTTTGCAACAGATCATTTTAAATCTTGACTAGCCTTCCAACAAAGGCAGTTCCTGCTTGGCAGCAGACAGCAAGTCTTTAGGCTGACAGTTCTCTTCCATTAATTGCTTTGATGGTGGAAAGAAATGAAGACTAATAGTGGACCTGGTGGACCACCCCACCTGGCTGCAGTTCCCATGCAGTCAGCTGTCCTACAGAGTCTTACAGTTATCTTGGATATCTCTCTCGATGCTATTTGAAAATAGTGACTTACTGCCAATGTAAATCTGATAGTCCCTTGTTTAAGAAAATGTGGGTTTATTATTAAAGCAAGATGCCTCACTAGAGAAAATTTAGTACCGCAGAGAACGGCAACGGATATATTTCATTATTATTATTGTATACAGGTTGCACTGGTTGTAAGAGGAACATCTGCACTCCTAATTTTATTATAACTTCCAGTATTTACGATATCCAGTCAGGCAAGCAGCATGCACCATGTGTGCATCTGAAAGATGGGGACGAGAATGGATACATGACAAACTCTGAAAACCCAGCCGAAACTCTGCACAGCTCCACCTATTTGCACCGGAGAAGGAGCAGCTACTACAATGAGGTCATAAAAAAAACAACAGAAACTACAGCTGACCTCACTGGGCCAGAGTCCTTGTATTTCCGTCGGTCTCACCCTCTGGATTTCACCCTCAGCGAGGAGACGAGGTTGAGCACAAATACTAAAACTATCAGACTGCAATTCAAAGCTGGCAGTGGATCTTCTACATTACTAAGTGCTGAACAGTGGAATGGCCCCAGGAGTGTAATCCTGAATTAAACTACATGAATTCAAGTACCCATAAGCAAAAGATGTATAACTGAAGCAGAGGGAATTAGAACTAGTTCCTTCTTTTGAAGGAACCAGATGCTTTACAGGCATTTTGTAGTACCTCTCTACCACGGTGACAGATGCCTTAGTGATTCCTATAATTGGTGATGATGACGGTGGTAAAGGTATGCTACTTTTATCCCACTGGACTGACAAACGTTAGCTTTGAATCTTCAGAATCTGGAAAAACAGAGAAAGCTAGATACCAGTTCTGTGACAAGCAAACTTATCAAGGGAAGAAGTCTGACCTGCCATCCATGGAAAAAGAACAACATAAAAAAAATCCTTTCCTGCTACTGCAGAGAAATGAGAAGTTACTCTGGGAGGGAGGAAAAAAATCCTCTAAGTACTGTTTTAACAAGTCCTTGTGGTTGGCCTAGCCCTCCATGTGCTGTCACAGCAATGTATCATACAGCTGTTTACACACCCACTGATCTGAAATAATTCCTCTCCTCTCACACCCCAAAGGAGGCAAGGCAGGTCAGAAAATTTTACATTTCAGACAGCCATCAGGAAACTTTTTCCCACAAGTACACATACTGCCCTCCATTTATTTACCAACAAAACCCGCAGCTTGCGTGCTTCCCAGCACGCTCCCGTCTAACACTCCTCATCCAAAGGATGCCCGGGAGCTGGGGCAGATATAGATGAGGGGAACGGTCAGCCATGCTCCTACCCAAACCCTTGCAACGTCTCCTTTTGCCACTGTCAGAGGCAGACTATGAGGCTAGGCGGCCCACAAATCTGACCTTACAGAGCATTTCTTGTGCTCCTATGCAGAGGCCAAACCTGCCCGGGGGAAACTCCCATTGGGTCTTTTAACCCAAACACTACATTCACAGGAATATTTTGCAGTCGCGTATTACAGTCTGCAACCTGATTTTCAAAATGTAATTGTTTGCTAGAGAGATCTTAAACCGCAATCATTCAGATAAAACACCAGCCAAAGAAAAACTAGACCCATACTAAAACAGGAGATGAACCGAGCAAGTAGAGCAAACCCCACCTAGGTAAAGGCGCTGGGACTGCTGGAAAGAGGGAGGAGAGCACCCAGGCAAGGACCAGGGCCAAGCCCTTGTCTGCTGCTGCACTGACACCTCTGTGGCGAGGTCTGCTGGGTTACCCCCACCACAGTAAGAGGGCAGTTCCGCCAGAGTGCTCATTCCTTTGGAAACGAAAAGGGAAAGAACACCATATGCTGGAAAAGAAAGAGGGGGTAACGAAGAAATTAGGAGGCAATACATAGGAAAGGAGACGAGTGGATCTGTAATAAAGTTGGGTGGCTCAGACTGTGCTCTGATCATGCCTTTGCTGCCAGCGAAGGTCCCACGGTGCTGAGGATGAAGGAGGAACAAGGTCTCCTGGAGGCACACGGGGTCTCGACCTGCGTCCACGAGGCAAAGGATCCCCAAGCAGCACTGCGGCGCAGGTAAGGGCAGCAGCGTGGAGGCAGCCCCACTGCCAGAGCTGTGCTGTTGCTGGTGTTGCTGCCTCTGCGGGAGGAGGGCGGGAGCTGCTGTAATAAGCTATCTTGTCAAAAAGCACGGTTTTGCCACGACAAGCTATTTCCAGCAGTCCACCCAGGACTGCTTTGCTGTTGCAGTGTGTGGGTATAGCTGCATCAGCAGCCTGCTCCTAATGGAGACAGAGCTCCAAGGCTGCTTTCCACATGGAAAAGGGCGGAACGGAGGGCAGCCAGCTTGCCGCTTCACCTCCTCCTACTCCCAGACCCAGTAATGCAAAGGAGCCAGCTTCCCAGCCATTTTCTGATGTTTCTGGCAGAGACAGGTCATACTAGAGAGGCCATATGGCTGCGCAGACATATGGATCAGGATTTCAGGCACTGTCTGGCACAGAAAGAGCGAGCAAAAAGTGTCTGTACAACATCTAATTCACCCGTGGAACTGGATGGTGCAGGATATTGCTCAGGAAAAAAAAAAAAAAATCAGTAAGATGGAGAACTGATGTGTTTCAGTGCAGATCGATTTGAGGAGAATCACAGAGGGCTCATCAAAATTGCAGAATTGTTTTGCAGCTGAAAGGAAAAAAGACCAGAGAATCATGAAGCTGCTGGCCTTGACAATCGCTGGTTAAAATCTACCACCGCACAGAAGGCAAGAGGCTGTTCCACTGTCACTGTTCCCATTTGCCTATGTATTTTGAGATCTTTTTTAAAAAATGCATTCTAGATATGTGCTGTACTGTGAGCTTTACTAATAGCAGCTCCACAGATCTAACAAGCTCTGTTCAACAGGTGGAAGTACAGTATGTCCAACACCCTTTCCCATGCAGACTGTCATTGTCATCTGCCTGATGCAGCCCTACAGTCCAACAGCAACAAACCACATGCAGATAAAATTAGCCGTGATCTCCATATTGTATGATCCATCAGAAGTCTGCTATCATCACAGAACAGCTGGAACAATTTGTGGCTAAACACTTCAGCAACAGACTACAGCCTTGCTTATATCAGGATTTTCCAAATACAGACTAGATCAAAACCTCCTGATCCGGATATTAAAAAAATATTTCTGAACAGAGAGGTTGCAAATTTAGCTTCCTATGCCCATGAAAAGAAGTAGATAGATACTTTACTCCATGTCCTTTAACTTCTATGGTCTTTATGGATAATTTTTTTCAGCAAGTTGAGACATGTTCATCTACAGAAAAATGAGTATTTTGAGATAGAAATGGAAAGAAGGGCAGGCTAACACCTCCCTTTGAATGTTTATGAATCTTTCTAATGATACACTACTGAAACTCCAGACAAAGATGGTAGCACCCACACAGATACTAATACCACACTTACAAATTTCAAGTCTTTCTTGTATAACAAAAAATAGCAAATTTTTCACCTGACAGTATTTTGCAGCTAACAAGGGGCACCAGATGAACCACTGCAAAATGCTGCCCCGTTAGCAGTGAGCTCTCCCTTTCTGAGTCCGAACGGCATCATCCCAGAGCATCCGTGGTGCCGCAGCTTCCACTCGCCTCCCAGACAGACCCCCACAACATTTGCTGTCTGGAACCGGTGAGCATTAAAAAAGACTGACAGGGTTGGTCAAAACCCCCAGGAAACTGTGAGGCTGGCTCCTGGAATGGTGCTAGGACAACTTTACGAGTGTAAAATCCAGTAAGATCAAGACTCAGATAGATACAGCAGGAAACAGGAGACTGATCTTGCTGGGGGCTAAGTGCCCTCTAAACGTAACAACTTCCAGAGGACTGGCCCCTTGCGAGAAGGGCATCACTTCACAAGATCAACCTCCTCGGCAGGATTTGTGGGTGCTACTATTCTTGGCTCTCTCATGGCTTCATGTATAATTTTGTGCAAGTGAGTTAACCTTGTTGTGGCTAAATTCACGCTCTGTGCTTTTCCCTCTCTCCCCTGAAAAGAGTTTTCTAATCTTTGGAAAAGTCAATATGGGTTGTAAGGCACCTCCTCATAACTGCAGGAAAAATGAAGGGCACGATTCTGCCATCCTTCCTCATCAAGCATCCCCAGTGCTTTCAGCTGTGTTAGTAAACGCTACTGGCCGCAAATAAATGCTACAAGGTAGGACCTTTAGCAGAGGGGGAAAAAGGGTACTAAATGTCAATGCTAGAAACTCTCCACATCTTAAAGAAACAAGAAATATTTAGAAATTGAATTATGCATTGAGTAAAACAAATCTTAAAAATATCTAAAAGTCACATTCCCATTAAAATACTGCATCACACACACAAAAATCACTCTCTTAAAAAAAATGCTCTTCAGGCTATAAAATCAAGCCTCCAACATTAGGCAATGAAAGAATTATGGTTGCTGATGCAAACTTAATTTGGTATCCTTTGCATATACATTATCATACAGCCTAATTTTTTTAACATTTTTTTAAGTGAAGTTCTTCACAGCACAGGATGGATGGTGTTGAATTAATAAAGCAACTATTCAATATTTTGTCTTATCATTGTTCAGGGTACAGCCTTACGGCTTGTTTCCTGCTAACTATTCAAGTAGTGCTCTGAAGACAAAATTATTAATTTCCTTATGGACTTTTCTATAGCACTCATCACTAAAATAAGCGAGGGCTTCACAGACACTTCACTAATCTTCACCAAATCCCTGCGAGTTGAGGGAACTATTATTCTGTTTTATACATGGGGAGCTTAGGCACAGATAAATTAAAGCCAGAAGTACCCACTAATTTAGGAAAGCCTGCCTTAAGATGTCCAGGCCATGATTTTTTCAGAGTCTTTAACATTATGCAGTGCTTTGTGTCTTCAAAGCATGAGCCTCGCTGCTTTCAGTCACAGCTATGCTCTTCTGCAAAACAGGCCCTAGGGCTGAGGTTTGGCTTCCAGAAAAATGTGAAACAAGCAATTAGCGATCGTCTTTAAAAAGTCTGATTTAAAGGGCTTAGCATCACAGGAAAATGTGTGACAGAATGAGAGACAGAACCCAATTTCAGGGGCCCAGTAACTAACCAGAAGGCTGGCCAGCTCCCCACCATTGCTGCCGTTCACCACCAACCTCTTCCAAGGGACAACACAGCCTGCTGACAACAAACCCAGCTTGTCCACCTACCATCACCTGCCTTGCACAATCAGTGAGGCTTAAATCCTGGGGGAACAATGTGGCATCACAGGTGCAAGACTATTACAATGTGTAACAGGCAAATCACTATTGCATGAATAACCTCAGTTCCCCTATTTCTTAATAATTCAAAAGTTTATTGGTTTAGTGCAGATTTTTACATGCATTTTCCTTTATTTCCCCCTGCCCCCCAAAAAAAGCAGAAAACACAAGAACTGCAGCATCGTGTGGCTATCACCCCACTTACTCAACAAAGAGTTTTAAGTGTTAAGTTATACCACAGAGACTTTTGCAGCTTGTAGAGTAACTGACAGCAATAATATATTATTCTCACTGATGTGGACAAACACTTGAAAATGGATGAGAAACACCCTGACCAGGAGAATGTAGAGGTATTTGGGAACAGCAGAAGACAGATGAGTGTGAACTTCCCAGTTTACATTCCTTACGATTCTCAAAGTGATCCCTGTCTCCTTGCTAGGACTAACTACCCTCTTTGTCCTCCCTCTCCAAACACCAATCTTTTCACATCCAGTTACCTGTCTTTTCCCTTCTGCCTTCCTAGACTCATCTGTTTTACCTGACCAGACCCTGATATGTCCTCCCAAGCCACTGGGTGATCTCTGTCCTCTCTCTCTTTTAACACTTAGCCCAGTCGCAGAAACTCCCAGTTCCAGCTACTCACACGTCCCTCTCCAGTGCTTTTTAACACGTTCACAGAACCCACCCTGCCCTTGCCCAAATGATATCTTCCCCATCCCCAGTCTCCTTTCTCTACGTTCCTCTTAGATAAACGGTAGTCCCCCATTCACCAGCACAACCCTACTGGGCTCCCAATTCCCATTTCGTAACTCTCTCTTTGGATACAGGATTCCCTGTTCTCACCCAACATCCTCAGTTATTAGTCTTACCCCTCCAATATTTTTAAGCTCTTCAAGTCAGTCCCAGCCAGCATCATCATCCAATCCCTGTTAAATCTCTCTTTTTCATTCCAGTCCAATTCTGTCAAACTCCATGGCCAAGTACCCCATCTCCCCATTTCTTCCTCCACCCATTTACTGAGGTCTAGATTTTCCCTCTTCTGCACTTCCATCGGTTTTATTTTCTGCACTACCTCACATAGCCAGCTTGTCTCTTCTCAACTCTGAAGCCCAGGGCCAGCCAGGCTTGGAGCAGCCCAAATAGATAAGATGCATCTGAGACCCACTTGCCCTTCCCCAGTTACTCACTTGCAACACCTTATGTAGACACTACGGCTTCTACCAAGCCCAAGCATAGGCAGGGAGATTCGACTATAACATTAAAAAAACCCTAATAATTCTTTAAAGGACATATCCTATCCCAGTCTTTTTCTCTTTTAAGATTCATAAACTGCTGAAAAATGGGGCTTGTTTTCATGAGCGCAAAAGGAGCATCCTCAACAAAGGACTACCTCCCTGCCAGTTATCAAACTGCTACTCTGAAGCACAAGCTGTTTGAGAAGTCTGAAGTGTTTCTTAAGAGCAGAACAGCATGCTTTTCAGCACTTCATTTTCAGAAAGTTGATAACTTTATATAGTACTTGCAAGAATATTCTGCTGGAAAGTTTTCTAGTAAAATGGTTGAAGTTTTAAGGAGTGGAAAAGGGGATCCTTGAGAAGGACATGCTACGCAGCCATAAAAACAAGCCGCCACGTCACACCCTCACCCTCCTTGTAATAAATCCAATAACTTCTCATTTCAAGCAGGAGAAGCAAAGCTGGGAAAGGAGCCAGAGATATACTTTGATGTAAATTGGGGAAAGAGTATTCTAGGGTTGGGATATCTTATTGGATGAAGTCCTCTGTCTCCCATTTTCTTGAAGATGTCTTGAAAGTCAGCGATGCTAACTCCGCTCATTTTACCTACAGATGCAGGATGGCAGGCAGCAGCATTTGCCGTTTTGACTGAAGCAACTAATACTCAGGATCAGGCTGCAGTTTCCATTCAAAAATATATTGCTTAGGGAATTGGGTATGGCTTGAAGGCAATCCTGTTTCATCAAGGGTAGTGTAGAAGATACTCGCTAACAAAAACAAAGAACAAAACGTTTTCCTACTTCTGTAGCCCAAGACCCTGCTCTGGGCCCTCGATTATACTAAAAATTGTTTTGTTTCGGTGGGCTGAGGTGTTTTAACCTTTCCCTCAGAACTGCATTTCAAATGCTGCTCCAGCTGCCCTGCCCTTCCACCACTGTCTTCTGTTGTGCCTGAGATGCTTCTGCCCATGTCAGCTCAGGCACTTGTGAGCACACACATGCGTGCACACTTCTGTCATGCCAGACCAGCAAAACAACACACAGTCATTTCAACTTGCACTTGGCTGCAAAACACTACGTATGTTTAAGGAGGTTCTGACTCAGACTATGCGAAGGACCTTCAGAAAAATTTCTTTTCCTTGGTTGAAAAAAGGGGTCATCACCTCTGCCAGCTCCCTCCAGGTTTTATCACAAGCCTGGGATAAAATAACATCGGTCTGGGCCCTGTTCAGCCGTACGTAACCCAGCCATATCCAACCAGGCAATAAACTACATGACTCACCCAAGTTTCTTGTCTGATCCTCTACCCAAAAGATGCATGTGTTGTATGTACATACACTTATGCCATAGACATGCTGCTATGTGCTTGTTTTAGAGGTAGTTACACCAAAGAAATGCACACAGGAGAAAAAAACCATAAAATCTGTTTAGTAGCAAATTCCAGTGGTTTAAACTGTCTTTTTAAAAAAAAAAAAAAAAAAAAAAAAAAGGCAGCAAAGGGCTCAGTTCTATTTAAACACGCAGATGATACATACATTAAATAAAGAAATACAACCATGCTGTGAACAGGCTCCCAGCTATCTGGCTGCAGTGAACTGCCTTCGGATGCTAGTGGTGCTCAGCTGGCCCCGGGCAGGAACCTCAACTTCGCTGCAACCTCCAGCCTCGGTGTGTGTTGTTAGTGCTTGTGTAATCCAGCCTGCTTAAAACAAAAGCTGTCGAGGGTTAGAGGCGGAGAAGGAACTGCGGTGACATTGTGGTCTTTTTCTTGAAGCATAAAAAGGGTCGCATTTTATCAGGCAGCACAACGACATCAGGAGGTTAACAAAAGAAGCAGGGAGAGGGCAGGTGCAGGTGGGCATGTGAAACGGCATCGGTTTGCTTCTGAGCTTCCTTAACTTAGCACCTCACAAGGCATTTTGGTTTGAAAAATTTAGTCAATTAAGAATTCCTCTTTGTACAGAGTTGACCTGTGCTTCAGAGTATCTAGTAGCAGGGTGGAAAAAACACTGATGTACAGCCTAGAAACTTCATTTTAGTGGGTTTAATACCAAGAAAATACAAAATACAGGCATGGAGAGTTATGTGACTGAACATAAAAAGGAGCAGCTCACTGAGCACTGTAGCTATCTAGAAAACACACATAAAAATTCAGAGAAGAACTGAATGTGAAGCAATAGCACAATTTACTTACAATCTGGAATATCAGCAGGATTTTAGTTTGTTGTTTGTGGGTTGCTGGGGTATATGGTACATTACAGTAGAGCATCAGCACTAATTCTACATGGCAGCTCCTCAGAATACCATCTGCTTCCCCGGTAACTGTTAATATAGTTGTAATTATCTACTTCTAAGCACTTTATTGGGAATATCATTTGCAAATTAATCAACTACAGACCGGTAAAACAAATGACATGCTTGTCTGAAAACAACAGCATTATTTCAAATTATTTTCCTAAGGGTTGGGAAATATCAGCCACAGCGAAAGCCGGGAACAGGGCAAGGAAAGGTCTATGTTCAGCTTAAAAACATTGATACCAGCCACATCCACCATGAATTTGTGGGTACTTGAACAGATGACTGGTATTCAGGAGCAGGAAATCTGCGCTGTAAGATGCACCCCCATTTGTGAATCCCTTTCTGATTGCTCCATATAACCCAAGTTACTCCAGGACTTTACTCTCTCTGCCTTGGCATCTTCCTTTGACCCAGGCTACTCCAGCCACCCTGCCCTTGATCTCTTCCCTCTCTACAGTACTTTGCCACCTTTGCACAACTCATACTGCTTACTACTGGCTTCTATCTCATTGCTTGCTTTCTTCAGTGAGGGTTTCTTAGCCCTGGCTACCCCAGTGTAAGTTTAAGCAACTCAGAGGCGGACATCATCTTATAATGTCCAATATGAGATCTATGATATAAGGCCAGTGCAGGAGGATTTACTCCTCCAGATCCCACTTACATACGCATCATGCTGCAAAACTGAAGGCTGCCTAATGACTGTAAAGCATCGGGCTGAGCTGCACCTTCTTACAGAATGAAGTAGCTTTAATTATTTGAAAGAGGGTTGTATGAGGAATGATGAGACGCAACACAAAAGCACTGTCCCCACCGAAGTTTCCAATAAGCTATTAGGAAAACGAATTTGGAGGACCACAATAAGCAACGAGGCTGCTATCAGTTTACTCATGCAGATACCATAAATAGCCCTTCCATGATAATGTTGTTGAGCAAGAGATTTTTAAAATCACTTAACTTGTAATTCTTGAAATATTAGAAGCCTTGCAAAGTTAATACAATATTCTAGCTCAGTAAGCAAGCCATACGTAAGGCATGTTTTCCGTGGCATCTGTTTGCAATGTCCTTTGTTTGGCAGTAGGTCTAAGTGAAGCACTGTCTAATGGCAGACAGTGGGGTGAGCTGATCGATAATTGTGGAGTACCATTTCTACATTCATGGTTGAAAGCTCACAAATAAAAGCAAACAGGTTATCTGCCCTGTGATATGAGTGTCCTCAGATCACCGTATTCCAGCACCTCAGTACGTTTCTTATGCTTTTCCCATCAGTGCCTCTGTCATCTATTAATGTGATGATCAAGGTTAAAAGCAAAAAGAAAGTACATCATTTGGGGGGAAAAATTAAATCAATTTCTTCAGAGTGATAACTTCTGTGTATTGCTTCAATACGCATAGAACCAGCTCCTCAAGCAAAATTCCTGCTTTTTGACTTAGAAATATGGATCTATTTTATGTTTCTTTGGCTGTACGCTATTCAAGGACCCAGATGTAACTTCATTAAATAACAGTTCATAGTAGTAAGAGTTTACATTCTTTAAAAAACTGCAGTCCTTGAACAGAAACCCACTCAAGAATCCAAGCGGCAGACAGACAACTCTGCTGGTAAAACTTGGCAACAAAAATAGTTTCTCTTCCTTCTCATTGCTGTTAAGTGAGCAACAGAGTTGTCACCTATCATCAAGGCTGAACACCTACTACTAACTGCTACTTTTGTGCATAATGAACCTTTCTTTAAGGGTTACAGACACTTAACTCCAACAGCAGACACATCATAGTAACTGTAATAAAATTGTATTCTACCTGGGCCAGTCCATTCATAATGAACTGGAACTTTGTCTATGATTCATCAGCTCTGCTTTAAATATTTCATTAAACTTTATAAAATAACCTGGGAAACTGGCATGAATTTCCATCCAAACTTTCAAATGTTTACATTATTTTACAGACATACTTACAAAATTTTCTTCACAGAAGGATACTTCCAATAGTACGATAAACAGCTTCGGGATGAAACCTAATTGTCTCTTAACAAATGTTGTAACCTCTCTGTAGATAGCAGGTTTCTGTGAATGTGTGGCTAAAGCAAAATTTTTCCCAGAGCCATGAATAGATGTCTCTAACACTACCATCTGCAAAGAACATTTTTTTTTTCTTTAGCAAAAAAAGGATATTTAGAGTATATGTTCGTTACAGCATATAAAATTTGGCTGGGTTTGGGCACCGCATTGCACTCAACAGGATAAAACAGCAAGGAGTTAGATCTTCATTGTTTTCAAGGGCACAAATTAGTTTCAGTAGGCACAAATTAGTATCTGGCCCATGAAAAGTTTTTCACATATTCCTGAGACTGAGGCTGTAAGTTTTGAGCACGCACTGCTGGATAGTAACATTTGTAAGATAAAGACTTCTGTGCAGAAGTCTAAAGCTTACATATGAAACCTGCTCATTACATGAGAATCAGCAACTTCAGTGATACCTCCCTTTCTTGCATTAAATACATTTTCCCAACTATTGTGCACCACAACCTCCTATTCTCTCATCCTAAATGAACTTTACTGCTTACTACATCCTCACTTATCCTCTACTTAGTGCTCCACTGAGACATTAAACAGCACTGTACGCCAGGAATCAATTCTTGACCTTCTTTCTCCTACACAGAGTAGCACAACAGTTCAGAAAACACCTCCCTAGGGAGTCAAAATTTCATACAAACTTGGTGATCCTTCTTCAGATGCATTTATTCATAGGAAGCAGGTTATTTCATAATCTAAACATCGTTCTCAAACAACCCAACTTTCCAATTTCTAATTAAAATTTTCAACCTAAATGGACAATGGAGATAAAGGAGAAGGTGGTCCCATTTTCTTATTATTTCTAAAGCATCACTAAAAATAAACAAGCACAAGTAATTGGAAGAAATGTGAGAACAGCACTGGAGGATCTGACACCAGCAAAGCAGAGGAATTCAGAGCTAAGATAAATGCTCTAACCTTAACCTACCTTCATGGTGCCTAGTCATCTGCAGGGATCTTTGAACAATGAGTGCTTCTGCATATCAAGTGAACAGAAATGCCCTGAGTGGGCGCAATAAGGCAAATTAAAGCTGCAAGGGCAGCTTGAGCTCAGAGTGCTCAGGGGTTTGTCCATTGAACACTTGTCTTTGAAATCCCTTTCTCGTGCAGGGTTAATTTTGCATCAGAATGTAATGGTCTGCTGTGGGAACATTGTCGGATACAGGCCTAGAAGGAGCTGAGAGGATGGCAGATTGTCCGGTCTGCCTTGGCTGATCCGTCTTGCACCTGTTTCCACACCTTTTGCTTGCAAGAAGCACCATTGTGCTTTGTGATTTACTGCACTGAGCTCACAGGGGGAGTTCAGGTGGAAGAAAGAGGCACATCATTTCCAAGCTTAACTTAAATCAGTCCTAAAAAATCCTTATACTAGTTCTCTCTAATATTTCTTTGCTAGTAGCAGGGTTTTTCTGCTGCATAGGAGATCTCTTCTGTTCTGCAGAGCTTCTGCTCACTTTATAGCAATCCCTTGAAGGCCCCCTGAGGTTGCTCTTTGTGAAGAAAGACATATTCTGAGGGGGCACAGACATCTTCGCTAGCTCTCGCACTGCAGCTTACCCATTTCCTTGCTCCACTGTGGTTCTAACCTTCTTTCAGATTAAGAGCAATTTACATCTCTTTAACTAGACATATTGGTGTTATTACCATTGCAGTCCTATTGATTGCAATGCTGCACTTAGCATTGCTGTTCCAATTTTATCATCCTTAGTCATTCTTGCATGACTGTGTATTTATGTACAAGTTCTATTATTTAAATTAGTATATAACATTAGAAAGGAAGCATGGCAGAATTAAAACAAACTGAAAAGCACAAAAGAATGATGCCAAAATGCTGAAAATAATGCCCTCCTTTTCTTGGATAGATCAGCACTCAGTTATTTGGATTTCTTTTAAAGGGAACACTGTTATTGGTTATCTTGAGACATTAGTTATGAAACAATGTAATCAACCTTGAAAACAGGGAAGCGATTATTTAAAAATTTAATAATCTGCTCTACGGTACAACACAAAAAGGCAAAGAGAATGTTCCAAGTAGGTGTATCTGTAAAGTGCTACAAAGACTTGTGACAGCCAGTGTTTACCACTAAAAGACAAACGCTGCTGAAAATAAAAACCAGCTGTTTCTACCATATGATTGCAATAACTACAAAATCATGAATGTACAGTCTCCAAAAATAGTCCAGAACTTCTGTGGACTCTGCAAAGGGAGCAATAACATATCATGACATCAATCAAACTCCACCACCCCATTAGGCATTTTGCGTACAACACATGAGAGCGAAGACAATCCTTACTCCAAGTCACAGGACAGAGGTTTTAGCTAGTACCTGAAATATGGCAAAACAGATAAGGCCTGCCTCCACCATCAGCTCAACTCTCGCCATCCCCACCATTCTGATTCTTCCTTTTAGAATAAAATTCACACCAAAACTGTATGCTGCAGAAGGACACTGCACCTTCCCAGGGGCCACAGTTCTGGCATGGTCACTGCTACCTTTCAACTGCCCTGCAAAACAGAAGAAAAAAAGCTTCTGATGGTCATAAGCGCTCCCAAGTTTACTGACTAACCAGAATTACAGTACCTGCGTAGCTCCACATGCCAAGATTATCTCAGTAATGCCCGCTATGAAGGTAACTCAGTACACCCGTAATTCCATGACCCCATTAAAAATACATACCTCGTGTTCCCCTTAGGCCCACAGTGACTTATCTTAAAATGGTGTCAGTCAGTCTAATGAGAGACAGAAATACTTTGCCTTTTGGAAAAAAAAAAAAAAAAGATCAAATGGTCTCTGAATATTTGATAACCCAAATAAGAACATGCAGATATAGCACATAAAAATTCAGTTACTGCTGTAATCAATAAGCAGGCCATTCAGCAAATCTACTTTCATTAATTAAGAGAAGGAAGTGTTATTTCTTAAGACAGATGCAAAATGACAGTCACGTGTTATTACTTCATGCTAACATCTTGATCCAATCTGGGTAAAAATAGTATGTCTCATCTCTTTTAAACAAACAAAAACCCCACTTACTACCACTTGGTGGTCTCAGTCTGACAGTACTTTAGTTTTAATAAAAATGTGCTTTCCCAGCCAACCAGGCCAGCCAAAGTCAGTCCATGCCCAGTCTCAAGACCAGCTTTGGCTTTAAAGCCCTGATGCTCCTTTCAGTGTAGGTGGTAACAAAAAAAGCTTAAGTATGCTGTTGCTGAATGCTCCTAGTGGGGCTGGGGACCTAACAAATGCTCAGCCTTTTCATTTACAGCCAGAAGGGAGACAATAGCTCGTCCTTTTTAAGTCGTAATACGGGGTCTTGTGAGCCGCTGAGATACGAGAACTGGAAAGAGGAACTGAGGAGGCATGAAGAAGGTTAACTACCGCTTCCCTGTGTACTTAAAAACCAAGTTAGCCACTAAAGACCTGACAGTGCCCATTTAAGCCACCATGGAAAGGCATTGATGAATATGTATGACTATAAAAGTGTAAGAGACCAGAGTTTCCTCCCTCATGCTGTCCATCACTCTACCTATTTTCTCTTTCTCAAAGTACAGGTTTATCACAGAACCGTAAGGATCCACCACTACAAAGCATCTTCACCAAGCTACGACAAAAACCCTGAACAACCATCCAGTGACATATTCAGCCTGTCCTAGTGTCCACCACATCCTTGCAATGTTCTTGCCCTGAACGGGGGCTAGCGGTGGCTCATGCCCTTCAGCACCAAGCTCCTTCTCTCAGACTCAGTGCACACACCTCTGTGGAGGCTGTTTGTACCTCTTGGCATGAAAAATTATGAGCTGCCCAGACCCAAGCACGTCCCACCACCCCTGCCCAAGCTTGCCAGAACCATGTGTAGGACTGTGGGGAGCAAAGTGTGCTAGCTGCAACTAGTGGAAAAGACAATACGACCAACACCTTATTTCACCACTGTCAGCTTTGGGGAGAAAGGCCTGCTCTGATAAGAAGACAAAATGTCTTCAGAGCAAAAACATTTCAGCCCCCACTCATACCTGTAAACATACCCTTTCAATTCCTTCCAGGCAAAACAAAACAAAACAAATAACCACTAACTCCCCGCAAAGGAAAGGATTCATAACCACAATTTTTTTCTCCCCCCCCCCCCCCCCCCCCCCCAATCAAACAGCTTAACAGGGAGAGCATTTAAACACTGAGGGCATACAATCAGGAGTGGAACTCAAACAGATCTAACCTAGATGCTCATGACAGACCAAAATCTGGCCTGACACAGGAATGACGGAGGTTCACAGTTTAATAGTTTGGTAATTCAGAAGGACAGCAAAGAGCTGATCCATATAATCCAATGAATGTCAGGATCACGATTTAAAATTCAGTTCAACACATAAAAAAAAGATCATGTAAGGGCAGAAGAAGCAGAGGAGTACGTTCTACACAAATCTAGTACAGGTTAGCACCTTAGCTGTGTAATTCTCCACTAAGCTATTCATACTCTAAGAGATTCATCAAAAATAAAACACAGGAGGACTACAGAGGATGTTCATTAGTTTACGACATAAACAGGACAAACATCTGCAGGCACAATGCAGGACAAAACTGTCCAGAGCTTGTCTTGATTTTAAAAAGCCACTCATGTCTATGCAAGAGACAGCAAGGTTAGTTAATAAAAATATAACTTGTCATACAGCAGTTCAAAATGAGTGATGTATGACAAAACAGATTTGATGAATTGAGTTAGTAATCTTCACAAAGTTATTTGGCATTCATAACAACTCAGAATTTATATTCTCACTGTCTGATGGGGGGCAGCTCACATTATTAACAAAATACCAACAACTGATTCAGCCTCTAAGTCAATTCTGTTTACAGTTCATCATTACACTATAACAAAGCAGCACTGGCAGAGACACAAGAAAAAGACTTCATCTTCATAAAGATCATTTTTTACATACAAGCACAGACAGGCATATACACATTTTTTTAATAAAGGAAGGAGGTGCTACAAATTAAGAAAGATCAGACATGTAAAATTGAGAATTGTGTAGTTTTACACTAATTCAAACTGGTCATCAAAGTGTGCACTGTGGAAATACAGTTCAGACACTGAAGAAAATGGACTCTTCTCCATGCCATTGCATTCTCATGTAACCCAGTACAGGGTCCCTAGAAAGCTGTTCTCTGGGACATCTACAGACACCCAACAGCAGTGACAGATGAAGTATTTGGCTGTAAAGGTAAGTCACTGGGTTTTCTAGCCACAACCTTTTAACATGTTAGTAAGACAGCAGGTATTAAAGTAGGAGAAAATATAGGATCCAATTCTATAACCTTTCACTAGTTAGTCATATCCAAAAACTTCTCAGAGGAAGGCTAACACTTTAAGAGTCGAATTAGCTAAGGAAATATGATTAAATTGTGGGTTGCCACTGAAACAGCTACTTTCATTGCACAGACAGTAGCTACAAGGGACTGGCATATGCATCTGTTAATATTCACTGAAGCACCTGGGTTTGGATTTTTTCTTTTACAAGAATCACAAAACAAAATCCACTAATAAATGAGTAGAATTTAAAACGTAATATTAATCTTACTTCTAACTGTAACTTGGATACTCTAACAATTCTTCTTCTGCAAGGAATCAATTGAGGATTTACATAAGCGATGGTCTTGGCAACCCCTCCCAGAACAGTCTACCAAAGGTACTCTTCACAGACTATGAGGAGATCATGATGCCCTTGGAAGTTTCTCTAATTAACAATAAACTGCTTTTACAATTGAAAATGCATCCTCAAAGCCTGGTGACATTATGGATACATCAATTCCTGATCCACATGCTTCATTGTATGCAATGTCTTTGGAAATCAAGGGCAACAACAACCTGGAAAATATTTTTCAACATTTGGACTGTTGCCACCAAATCAATAATGGTGGAACAAAATGAATTACAAGATTCCACAGCTTCAATCACAGAAGAAGTAGAGAGTAAGCCAAAAAGAGAAACCACAACTTACATTGAGAGACTAGTTGGACTGAATTGTATGCAGACTTGTCTCTAATTAAATGAGACTAAGGGCAAAAGTGAGGCAAAACCATTTGATAGCTTGCACAGAATTGGTCAACACAAAAGGGTACTCAGCTCATGAAATATTTAAGTAATCTCTCTTGATCAGGCCAGAGGATTGACATGACCTCACACCTGAAGGACAGGCAATGTCACAAGGAATGGAGAAGGTTAACTCTTTAAGATTATTATGACTTCCCTGAAAAAGCTTTTCCACGGGACTCAGTTTTTCAACACTTCAGGAACACAGGTTTGAAATTATTTAGGGATGATTCAAATTGGAGAAGGCTGTGAAATACAGATACGTGAAACACAGCAGTTTTCTCAAAAAGAAATGATATGCAATACTTTGATAACGTCTGCACTAAACATTTCTGCCTTGCCAAGCCTCCGCTCCATCAGCAGCCAGCTCCTCTTACTTGCTCTCCACTAGCTTCTCTTCGGCAACAACAAATGTTGAATAAGCAAGACTACTATTTGGGTTGGGGAGCAACCCACAAGTGGGAGATCCGTTGGGGAGCAAGAACCGTGTACAGAACACGGTATTGTCTAGCAGGGAACTAGATAGCTTCCTCTTATCACAAGCATAGCCTTAAAAAAGACCAATCCAGCATAATGGATTTCCAAAATGGCTGAATTTGTTCTCCAAGAATCTTAACCCCCATCCCCAGAACCACATACTCTAACTTTCGTTGTATGGCCAGCTTTAGCACCAGATTTATCTTTAAAATACTGCATTTTCCCAGTGATCTCTAAAATTGTTTCAGTGGTGTTGGTGAGGATATAATGCTCCTGGTTTTACCATTGATGCTGCTTCTGTAAACCAAATCTATGTCTGGAATAAGAAAGCCCAGCATCAGTGCTGAATGTATCCTTCTGGGAATGATGACTTGTGCTTACACCTGTATGACTGCTGGGTACACTAGAGAACATTACATTAAACTTTCATGGCTGATGCTTAAGTCAAAGAAACCACAGCGAGTTACAACATAATCTACTGCTTTTGTAAATGCACAGTGAGCCAGGCAAGCAAGCACACATTAACATTTACAAACACAGACTCCAAATGCATATAAGTGATAGTGAGGCATTTGAAATACACTTCCAACAACAATGGACAAGGACACTAATTTTAACCTTGCATTATTGAGTCTTAATTTCCCACCACAATATGCCATCCTTTGCTTCCATTTTCTCCCCACAAAAAGGATAAACTGCCTAAATAAGATTGATAGCTTTAAAATCGAAAGTAACAAGCAGAATAGTACCTAGCAGACTAAGTACTAAATACAGGAATCTCAAAACATCCTTTGCTCTTCTTTCCAGCTGCATTCATTAAAGGATACAGCTAGCTCCAATACAGGAAATTATAGACCTTCTGTGAGAAATGTATGTCAGGTGCCAAAAGCATTTAAATTCTATCTTTTTCCAATTCATGAAGCTCATTGTAGCATTGTATTGTTGCATTATTAGATTTATGCATTTAGCAAGCAAGCACATTATAAGAGTGGCTGTAAGTAATTACTCTTTTCTAACAGTAGGAACCACAGTATTGTCCATGGCATGTTCATTTTTATGAGAAAAATAGTCTGTTTTTTAAAAGAGGCTTCAATGTTTAAATAAACATCCAAATACGTCATTTATTAATAAACCATAGTCCTAACTTGTAGGAAGAGCAAGGCAGATAGAAACTGGGGATAAGTGACATAATTTGTCCGTTACAGGGTACTGACTATGAGACCCCATCCAGAAAAGGCTGTTTATAGACTCACATCACATTCATTTGGGGATTAAGTCTTTGTAGGACACGTTTTTAAATGTGATTTTGAAAACAAGGAAATTCAAAGCTAGTTTCATATTCTTTGTAACTTTTTGATCTGTTCTCTTCAAAGTGTCACCGTATGTATAGAACGTTCTGTCAGGAAATTATGGTGATGGAACACTTGATTAGCCTAGCTGCTTAATGGCTGTACCAGTTTGCAAAACTTTCCACGCGGAGCCTTGCAGAGAACATGCTCAAATGCAAAATCTTGCTTTGCAGCCATCTACCAAATGCTCCCCAGTGGAAGTGTCTTTCTGCACTGGGAATGCTGGCGTTAACTAGACAGAGCTCTGACCCTTGTAGGTGGCTCCATTTCCTGAAGTTTTTCAACACATTAATCTAGTCTTTCCTCAGACAGTTTCTTACAGATCAGCAAGCGCTTTGCATAAGCAAGGTCTCTGGAATATGGTCTTACATGTACTATATGAGTCTGAGTACCTAATACAGCTGCTTCTTACATTCAGGGCTCTCTGCAAACGCTTTAAAGATATCACCATCCATATATGATGTTTTTTCTCCTCGCTGCACAAAGCTGAATAAACTTTATGAGTTCATGTATTTGTGCATGTTCTAACTAGATCCCAGGGAAATTCTTCATAAATTTCCTAGTTTAATTACAAACCTTAAAACCGCTTACTAATATGTGGCCCTTGTGGTATTTCATACACAGGAAGGGACTCTGTTCAATTGTAGAAAAAATAATGTCTTCTTCAGTCTAAATACTGAAACCCTCGCTCACACTTCTCATGCAAGAATCTCACTGGAAGTATGTAACTGTGGGCTCTGCAAGCATGTAAGGACTGAGTTTACCTAGGCTTGACTCCGTAAGACATGACAGCTTATCAGCTCAGTAGAACAGCAGCGTAACACAAAATGGGCCAGAACTGCAGCCACATGGCATTTATCACTCAGTGCTACAAACACTGAAGCGTACAGAAACTCTGCCATGATTTCAATCAACAGATGAACAAATCCAATGAGCAGACGAAACGGATCCTAAAGTCTATAAAGACTACCGTGGCCTGCTGGAATGGAAGCCACCACTGAAACATATGGCATGATTATTAGCGTTTTACACAGAAGAAATCCTCAGAGGACACAACTGAGTAAATGTTTCTTTTTCCATTTAATTATCTGATGCTTCACTCTGCAGTCACCAGCAAAGAGCACCAAGAAAGTAAGACACCCCAGTAACTATCCTGTTGGCAAGGCTAAAGAAGAGCAAAAAGTTGTGTTTTATGAGACACCCTGCTTTTACAGATGCTGCTGAAATGTTATTTCTAAGTACCTGGGCAGTTTATAAATCAACCCTTCCAAAAGTGTATTTTTACACAATCACAAAACAAATTAAACTATCTGAAATTCATGCTGCTAATTAAAATAGGCCCTGTAGGAGGGCAAAGTAGCTGCAAGGCTGAGGTAAACATGATGCTTTTTTACTGAACAGCAGCTGATTAATTTTATACCTTATTTACATATATTTGCTAGTATCACCAAGATCTGGTAAAAACCACCATTTTGTACTCATCAGTTAAAGACTCCCAACTGACAGGGGTCCTTCAGTTTTAGGACGCCAGCAAGCTCTCTTGTTTTTATAGAAAGCCAGTAGCATGACACTTCCATTCTAAAAAAATCCTCCAGCATAGGAAATGAGGAGCAAGAAATATGCAGACCTCGGTGTATCTGGATGAAAACATTTTATGCCAGAATCATAATGTTGGAATTATGAGTTGTAAGACACCAGGAAGGGTTTGTAAAGGGTTAAATGTACATTATATTACATGGTCTCCTAACAGAAAAGTGCTGTTCAAGAAATAAACTGATCACTTACTATGGTGCCAGGCGCAAGTTTAAAAGTCACTTTTATTCATAAATTATCATTTTAATTTTAATGGATGATACAGTTTCATTTCAACCAGCTGTTCAAGACAATTTTTTCTCCTGACAATACAACTCAGAAAAAACTCAATACCTAACATCCTAGTTGCCTAAAAAGTCAATCTAAATACACCTCAAGACAAGTGATAATCTTGTCATGGTTGATTACACAACTTGTACCACAACCTTACGAGTTTATGGAAGCCCATGGAACTGATTAAGCTTACTTGGCCTAAAAAATGAGCTACAAATACACAGAGCTCTCCCTTCAGTGCCTTTGTGACAAGAATCAAAGTGAAAACTTAAAACCTGGACAACGCAGACCTCCCCACCTCACATTGGCAGTCAGCAAGCAAGGCACCGCTGCATTTCAAGGTCTTGCAAGTACAAGGTCTCATTAGATACAATATCCTTAATAACCTAGCAGCAAGCCACTCTCAAGATTGTCTTTCACCCTATATACCATATTGCAATTGAGAGCAGTCAGGGTGCCCTTGTTTTCTCTCAGATGAGCAAAATGAATTGGTCCCAGGGAAGGCTTCTTGAGCGTAGACCCTTGACCATGAAATTTTCTCAGTGATGTGGTCTGCAACCTACGGCTCAGCCTTTCCACATTACTTAATTATTTCATTTTCCTTTCTCGTCTGGACAGAAGCATTTCTCTATCAGACTGAAGTCTGGCATGGAGGTTGCAGTCTGCTCACTGGTCATTTTTTTAAGAGCTGAATGAAGTGCAACAACACTGTGCAGAAGAATATCCGTTACCTCTTCATGCCTTAGACTGCAACAGGCTGCACGGACTACACCACTCTTTTTTGCTCACTTACTGGCTTATTTGCAGACATCAATGGTTTGCTTTTGTCCCCTCTGGGCTGCCCCTTCTCGTGGCTCCACTGGCTGGCAGAGTCCCTTCAGGATGCAGCTGGCAGTGGTGAGGCGTGGTTGTAATAACACTGCCTCTGCATGGGGTCAGGAACCCAAATGGACTAGTTGGGATGGGCAAACCCCAGTATTTGCTTTTGGAGAGCCCCAGGTATAGTGCCCAGTCAACATATGCCTGCTCGGAACAAGCTGTGTGACAACGAAGAGTCCGGACACTGAGCTATGGAGTTATGGTCTGCAGCCTCTGCTGTTCCTGTGGAGCAGAAGAGCAGAGCTCCAAAGCACAGGCTGCTCCCATAAGATTCTTTACTCTTTGCACCAAGAACAGTATTGGATTTTTGATTTAGGTCTAATGTAAACCTGCAAAACCAACTGTCTTCTTTTTACAGTGAGATGAAATTCACTTTTCCTTCTTAAGAACGAATAAATGGTAATTGAGAAATACTGTTTCTGACCCTATAATAAAAAGTACACTTAACCAAGAATTTAAGTTAAAGCCGAAGCTATTTGCACACATGCCAACAGGACTGTATTCCAAGATGTCTCTTTCAACAGCTAAAGATAGATCTAAGCCAGAAATTCGTACAGAGATAACACAACACGAAATTCAAAGTTTGCACAGAGGCAACACAAAATGCAAAGGTTTTTGCCTTCTGTGCTCAGGCCAGGCTCATTCCCGGTCACATCCCCGCCACCCACACTGCTCTCCCTCTCCCTCCCGACACTCCTGGCACACACTGTGGCTTTGTCCAGCAGTGATCTGTAGCTGGGATGCAAAGACTGCCTTTGCAAGCAAAATAAAAGGAAGATCTAATGGCAGGAGGTTGAAGCCACACAAAACCAAACTAGGTTGTGTGGGTAATCAGCTGCTGGAGCGATCACCATGGGCTGCAGTATGATGCCTGTGATGAGCAGTTTCCGTATCAGACATTTTCACTGAGAGTCTCTACTGCACCAGTGAAATGGTTCTGGTGAGCTCAAGTGGTGTGGCTATGATACGGATCGAACCAGATGGCCACAGTGGTCCTTCCAGGCATTACCAACATGGAACAACACGCAAACTTTCCTCTACCATAACTCCCAATTGTTTGTGCATAGCAAGAACCAGGCCCTCAGCAAAGAGAAGACAGTGCCAGAAACCCGTAGCAGTTTATCAAATATGGATTTTGCCTTTCTCCTTCGCTGAATTCCTGTAACAAGCAGAAATTCCCGTGGATGTGCAGTGGAGGTGACATGACTGCCTGGCAATGGGCCTCATGCACTAGGACAGGGTGCCAGGGATGTTGACGGCTCCATAAGGCCACGCAGCACCTGCGCCAGCCACCCCCAGGGCTCCAACCCCCCGCAGCCAGCCCCAGGCTGCACCTCACCCCCTGGTATTCAGTTACATCCTGTTGCCTCTGAAGCGAGGCCAAAGTTCTTCTAAAGAATAAAAACCAGTTAAAGTTGGAAACAAACCTTACAAAGTTCAGCAGCTGGATCACATTACGTGTTAAGCAGCCTCCAAGCCAGCACAAGAGGCTGCTCCAACTTTTCCCATGGTCAGCCCCGTCAGGTGGAGGTTTTTACTCCACTGAGGAGCAGGTTGTGAACGCACGCCAAGATCAAATGATGTTCCACTCCGTGCTGCGATGGCGGTGCAATCCTCACAAATAAAGCAAACGGCTTTCTTACTTCAGGACGGATCACATAAACAGGACTTGCATCACGTGAACAGAGTTCGTAGTGTGGTGTGACAGGAAGACTATTAATTTCAGGACCTTCTGGAATGTGACATTTCAGTACAGTACACTGAGTCCATCTCCTCCTGATGCCACACAACCAAACATCTCTTAGCTTTACATCGCCCTGGTTCAGCTGCCACAGTGGAAGCACGTAGTAGGGCTGGATTTCAAATTATGTAAAGGTGGTCTCCCATCCACATAAAACTTCCAGTGCATCTTCAGAAACTGTTTTACACCCAGGTTTTAACTGTGACCTTCCTATCCCTAGCGGTGCCAACAGCAGCCAGTGACAGTGCAGCATGAGGAGGGCACAATGCTGCCCACACCACCTGCACTACTCAGCTCACACAGTCAAGCCACGAGGCATCTGGAGAAACCTGCTCAGCCAACTTCAGAGCATCAAAAGGTACTTGACCGAACAGAGGAAGAGGCTCTTCAGGGGCAGTGCTTGTCAACTTGAACTACGCCAAGCACTGTCTGGCCAGCTGGCCCCAGGTGGCCAGCAGTTTGCCACCGGGAAACTCCACACACACAACCAGGTGGAAGTGCGGCTGGGTCTCGCTCCCAGGCGCTACAAACCAGCCAACAGAAGGGCCTTCAAACCAAACTGCATGGTTAAAGCAAACCTAAAAGAGACAGAGGCCATAGCCCCCCCATCAATGTGATCACAGATTTTGCCTAAAACAGTGTAATTCAAATCTTCTGTGCCTTTTCACAGCCACCATCCCTCTAAAATCTCCCATCCAGAGTACTCGGTGAAGGTATGCCGAGTTACAGATGAGCTTTCAGACGAGAAAGAGCACGCTCAGAAGGCGCGTGTTGTCAGTCTTTCACTTCGGACTACACTGCATTCACTGCAAACCATTTTAAGGGGATGTCACCCTACTGGAAATCTATGGGATGGTGATTGCCCCAATTAATCTTCCTGACTCCAGCATAGATTAACTTTTAAGATCAGTTCCCAATATAGGCAATTACAGTTCACCAATTAGGCAATAACACACAGCAATGCATTTCTGAGCAGTTAAAGCACGGACCAGCATCACAAAGCACGGTCCTTCAGGACAACTGATTTCAACTGAACTATGAGCACAATTATCTTTTGGCTGCTACTTATTATTGCTCCTATTAAATGGAATTTGTAAATACAGATAAAGAAGCCAACTAAACCTGTACCTTGATCAGACTTTGTGCCTCACCCTGAGCAACTTAGTCAGAGAAAATCCCACTGTAACCTTATCCACAACTGCAATGTTGCTAAGATTAGTATTTCAGAATCAGAGTTTTGCCTGAAAAAAGGAGTACAAGAAGCATATTATGGGTAGACATACGCTATCATTGACAGCCAAACGGAAAGCTCAAACAAATTTTGTAAATCCACTTCATAGAGACATCAAAAATGCCAAGTCATGTTCCCATACCTCTGAAATCCATATAGCTTTACCTCTATAGACTGATTATCACAGCTGCATTTCTAAGCCCTGATGCAAAGTCTGCTTCCCAAAATAAAACCCAGTTGTGACTACTGGGATTTAAGCGACCTTTGGGGAATACAGAGGACAGGATAATAGCTAGATTTTCACTCCTCAGATTTGATGAGTGGCAATCACACAATCACTCACTCCCTGTCCCCACCAAAACACACCAGCAGGACACAGCCAAGCCACTACACGTTTTCTAATCCGTGTGAACTGGGGGTTCACATTTCTGACACTGGACTTTAGAAAGCTATAACTCAAAATAAATTTCTGAAATTTGGGGGATCTCTCTAATAAGAATATGCAAAAAAGAGAAATATACAGAGATGCCAATTGTACTGCCTTCTTTGCTTTTCTGTGTCTTTTTTCAGCAGCTGGCACAGGATGCTGTGTAACCAGGAGCCAGTATAACACGGTGCTCCAGCAGCCTGATTATCATTCCAAAAACTTCTCTCCTCTTTAGCATTGCATCCTCATATTAAAAATAATGTTCCTGTGCTTAGCTTTCTTATTTTTAGTGTACTAGAAACACATAATCTGTGAGCTGTATGTATATTCAATAGCACTGTCAAATAAATTATTATTATGGCATGTGTACTTTTCCCCTCCTTTTCTGATTTATAATGGATTTTAGCATTGTTAAAACTGCAGTTAGTCTGTCTACATTCTCATAATTCTTCTCTCAGTCAAATGAAACTACAGTCTTGCAAATTTTAAACCAAATTACTCCTAAAACGTGTAGAAATAGGAATTTTAATAAGATTTCTATGTTGCAAACATTTTAGCTCAGAAATATTTGGAGTCAGTCTCAGAACAGGATTAGCTTCTGCATATTTTCTTTTAATTTTACATATAAATGAAATACAGGATCTCTCATCATAATTAAATTTGAACTATTCAAGATTATGACTGTGAAAGTACCCTGCACGCACATCTACACAGATTACTCAAAAGTCAGTCGATTCTGTAGCCTACAAACAGAACATGCCAACCCCAAAGTCTTTACAGTTCTTCACACTCTTCCTTTCAGAAAAGCTAAAATACAAGCGAGGCAACTGCTTGGCTAGAGAGCAACTCATCACACAAGCTTCTGCTTCAAGGCTCAGGATTATGTACTTCACACGCTAGCAGGTAAACTAGAAGTATGCTGTGTTTTGATGGATATTAAGATACATTAAATTAATGATGATGATGTGACTGATTAGGATAAGCAAGGAATTGTAAGCCTGGGATTTTTCCTGCATCGTTGAGGTCAGTAATAGCTTTGCCGTTGATTTTAATGAGATGAAGACTAGCACTAGGCATAGTGCATGATGAACCGCAATAAATGAGTGGAAAGGGAGCAAAGGCAGAAGCTTGGGTGCAACAAAGGGATTAGGAGAGAAATTGATAGCAAAATCAGAAGCAACCACTCCATGTCACCAACGGCTGCCCTGCAGATAACCAAAACCATTCTTTTGTCTTGACTTAGTGCTTCACATTTGCCTTTATGTGCACCTGGCTGAACACAAAGAACCGTATGTTCACCGTGATGCTACGTACTTTATCGTTTGGACACTGTTACAGCTCGCATGGCTTCACTTCTTTTCTTCCAAATCTAATTCCCAGTCTCTCTCCTTTCCCTTATGTATGTATCTTGTACCAAAAAAAAAAAAAATAATCCTAAAGGCCAGGTAATTCCTTCTGTATCACCTCAAATATAAAAACACCAAAAACGTTTCACCCATTAAAGTTCTAGAAGCTTCAACAATTGCACCTCCATGATTACTTCTCCTGCTAACGTTGCTTAGCACTGGATCCAGATGTTTTTCTACTCTTTCTGCTAGATGCAAACCAATCTCGTATACTGCAGAATTTCACACAAATGAGCACCCAAATGGAAACAAGTCAATCAACCTAGGATTAATGCTTCTGTATCACAACAGACAGTACTCACCTAAACAGACACTTTATTGTACCTAAGTTTAAGTGTCTGTTACTGCAATTCTAATTATTCAGGTTTTCACTGGCACTAGAAATGGGCAATCAGGTTCTAAGAAAATTAGTACCCCCGCAAGTCACCCATTTGATTGAAGCAAGTCCCTCACTCAGCAACAGACAGACTGCATTAGTCCGAATCAACTACGGGAGGCAGTTAACAAACCAAAACACATTTCATAAGATGACCTCTCCATCTAAAAGGTGTATTTTAGGCAGCCTCCTATAAACCTTCCACTGCCTACAGCAAACAATTTTCACCCAGATTGGGAAGTGCCCCTGTAGGAGAATCCTGCCTAGTACATGACACGTTAGCATCTAATAATAGTTACAGCGCTGAACTATGAGCTTCAGCCGCAGCAACTCGCATATTGTGACAAGGAAATAAAGTTCCCTATTATGGAAATCCTGTGTTGTATTTAATTATGTAATTATATTTTATTGTATTAGTGAGTGGTTGGGCACAGTAGCAACTGCTGGGATTTCTGCAAATTAGGAGCACAAAATTCATTCTTTCCAACAGCTGATTACTTTTTATGATTCTATGGGGTTTTTTTCTAACCCATGGAAATTGTTCTATTTTTGGCCTATTTCTTGTAGACACTCTTCAGCAACAGTGATCCCTTCTCTTGACATATAATCCACAAGCACACAAAGAATTCCATCTTAGCAGAGTTGCTGGGCCAAATTAATCGCTATCATAAACTCTTATAATTTATGCAAATGCAGGGTGGCAATGTTTACCTCTAAGATGACTTTGACCCACACCAAACTACCGTACCTGGGGGGTTGTTTCATTTTTACAGCTGAGGCAAGCGTTCACAGCAGAAAGTATAAATTTCTAAGCATCAAAGACAAACTCCTACTGAAGAAACTGGTACTGCGTCTCCACGCCCTAATGGCAGTCAAGTAGCACACGCCACCTTCCCCTCTTTCAGCCTGGGGCAGGCTTTTCCATCAGTGGCTTGAGCTAACACCTACCAGCAGAGATGACAAGAGAATGCAGGCAGAGGTGGGCAGTAACTCCTTGTTAGCTTACCCGCTGCACACACAGAGACACAGCGCCTTCTCCTTCAGCCAACACAGCCATGGCAGAAATGGGAAATGAATTTCAGCCAGGAACCTTTCAGGAGCAGGGCGCAGGGAACAACAGAGATGTTAGAGCTGTTTGAATCGAGGAGGGAAAATGGGAACTGAAACTGACACACAACCTACAGTAAACTTACACAGCCCCGCTCCATGCCACTTACAGAAATGAAATTCCTCTGACTTCAGGGACAAGCACATGCTTCAGGGCTACAGGACAGCTACAGAAATATGATTTAATAATAAACATGAATACGTTTTTATATATATATACAAAGCAAAACACTAACTTGGTAAAACTACATAAACAGTAAATAATCTTTTATTCATTTTTTTTTTGTGTGTGCTTTGGCATACAGTCTGTGTTATCATGGACTCTAAAAATGAAAAAACGAAAAACGAAATGTAGAAATTTTTGTAGAATACAACATGCAGAGTCTTTTTGCTGAAATTCTTCATAAATGTGAACAGAAGTGGAGGGATGCAGTGGAACACGGCTTTATAAGAAAAGTCTGCCTTCACAGTGAGAGACACTGACCAGCTAGAGAAGATCATGACCGGCATTTTCAGCATGGAAATGAATGGGACATTCTTAATGCTCAGAAGCTGTGAAATCCTGGCAGCTACTTATGGGCTTCCATGTGGCTACAGAAGCTTATTTCAATCACCCACCATCTTTCCTTTAGAGACCTCCCAAACACACAGTGTTTGGCACTGTGCACATTTTCTGTATGTATTCTTTACTACATCTGGTGACAACATGGACAAGGTTCAAGTGCATACAAGTAGTTTAATAATAACAACTACTTCCCCATCAAACTCATTTCCACAAAAAGAAAAATGTTATTAATTATTCTGCTTCTCTCTCTCACTTTCTTTGTTCTGGTTTGGTTTCTCTGAATTAAGTTTCACAATTAAATTCTTGGCTTCTTGTTTCCATTTTCACCACCAGAACGGTTACTGAATCACTTTTACACTGCTTAAAAAACCCATGTTAATCTGGACATGCTATGCCTATCAGATCATTGTAATTCAAGTTAAGATTGGGTATGTTTTTCATTATAGCAGCCTAACAATCACTTAAAATAACAAAACCAGCAACTTTACCTGCTCTAATACAGATTTTATACAGCCGTAACACATGTTCAGCTCATGTTTGACTTCAGCCTAGCATTCAGCAAGCAATTCACCTGCTGACATTTATTTTTGTTAAGCAATCTAGCAGTAGGTGCCTGGAGTTGCTTTTCTTTATCTACATGACACGATGGTATAGACAGACATTACTGGATTAGGAAATATTTCTATTCCTTCAATGAAGTTAGAGGGTCAGTGTCTAAAATGAGTCATTACAGATCTCTACTAGGAGATACCTACCAACTGAAAACTAGCGATAGAAAATATGCGATTATTCTGCAGTATGCGATTACAGCATATTCTTCACATCACTTATTTCGTAAGTGCTACCAACATTTTTACAAACTAAAAAACACTAAAAGAGGTACCTAAACCAGAAAATATGCTACAAGAAGCAAACCCACGATGGGATTATACTGCAGATTTTCCATCTAGAGGTTTTTGGTGTGAAAAAGGGGAAGCATGCAGGGATTTTACTTAAAACTGTGATTAAAACAAACAAGTAATAAAGATCTCAGGTCTCTTTTAAAACAAGGCAAAAGAGCAGTTTCTCTACTAAAAATCATAAATTTGCATTAGCAGGAGAAAAAATATTACATAGCATGTGACAAGCCTTGCTATAACCGTATTTTGACATCATTATTTCAGTTAAATAGTCCCACTAACTCTAAAAAGCATCTTCAAAGGTAATAAGGGGCATCATTTAACGTCAAGTAGACAAGAATCCCAACGGGAAGGACATGGAGCCTGACTACCTGTTAAAAGAACACTGACTGTGGACAGGCACTACCGATACCATTTAAATGTTCAAAGTCAGTATGGCTTACTCTGCTATCTCATTACTAACATACGATAAGACATGCAAAGAAAGATGTGAGATCAGCTGTTTATATCTCATGTCGCAGGCACTTCACTCAAATCTCTGAACAGATTTATTATTTACTTGCCTGTTAATAAAACTAGCAGCTTTACCAGTCGGTACTTTTTCCCTGAGCTTTTCAACTCCGCTGAGATTTGGAGGCAATTAACATTCACCAGTAACAGAGCAATCAACACAGGGATATCTAATGGGACTGGACAGAATCCAAAAACAGGTATTAGGATAATAGTGAGTCACTGACATAAGGTTATGATGTTAATTTCAGAGGGGAGAGCAACAGTGAGTTTTCAATAGCAATGTCTGTGATTGCTGTCACATTAACATAACTTTCTTTTCTATATGGCTGTCTTCTGAATCTGAAACATGTTCAAAACTGAACGTGGCTGACAACACCCAGAATTAACTCTCTGTTGCCTACTGCTAAAAAGCCTGCCCAACCAAACTACCTACACAACAGTTTCCAAATGCTTTTCTTCAATGAACAAATAAAAGTAGTAATTTTAAAATGCCAGGAATTGCTAGAAGCTGTGCACCTACGTTTATGCATGGTACATTCAGTTAATCCAGACATCTTTAGATTAAAAAGCAAGGGATATTCCTGGAAGCAGCAACCATATGAGGTATGGCTGCTATCTAACCAGTTCTCTGACTAAGCAGGTTTAAGCTGCAGGTTGGATACCATAAAGGGCTTGGGCACCTCGAGTTAGGCATTGCAAGACATGTATTTTTAGAAATTTGGTCCCAAAAGGGAATCTGAAACGCAGAGGAAGACACATGAGACCAAAGGGCATACTGAAGCCAGCCTCAGGAGTGCACTGGAGTGTAAGAAACCTCGGAAATCTCATACAGCCCAAGAAAAAAACTTACCATTGAGTGGATTCAAAGTCTTATCCCTTCCAAAATTCCCCAAGACAGGGCATCAGGTGGTTGTCTCCATCCACACAGCCCAGAACCCTCTCCTGAGAGCAGCAACAGCAGCTCCGTACAGGATCATCAAGCAGAAGTGTTGTCAGAAGCTGTTACACCATGCACTGGTGATTATGGCAACAGAAAGGTGAGACACCTGGATCCAAATCTCTTCCCAGACTGAGAGCCCAGATTCAAGCATATGTCTCCTATGAGACCATCATGCCAGCAGGGCACAGGTGACATTGCTGATGGATGAGTACTTTCCTTTGGAAGCTGTGTCACTGGGGATCTAGTCACTCCGGATCTGGAGCACCAGGAACAGTAATATAAAAGACAGTTTAATTCTGTAGCACCACGATTAGGGGTAAAGGGGCATTTTGGATCTTCCAGATGGGCACAGTTAGAACTAAGTGGCCTTGAGGAGGTGCAGACCTACATGTCCAGGTCTGTTCTGACTGGGTACATTTCACAGAAGTTAAAAGACAAACCCAAGAGACCTCAAACAGCAGTATTAAACAGAATTGTTATTTTTCACAGATTAGTAGGTCTCAGAAAAAGGCACTGTACAAATGTAGCCTCTTCTACAAACATATGGCATTTTCTATCAGCACCATATGTAGCTTCTGTACTTAGCGAAAGAGCATCCATTCTCATAATATGTATACTGTATTTATTAAGTTATACTATGCCTTTCATAAACATCCACCGTTTTTACAATGTTATGTTCTCTATACAAAAGCCACTAGAATTTGCCAAGTAAAAGCTAATAAAAGCATGGAAAGGAACTCAGTGTTTGGCTTATAGGGTTCATTTCACTTCATCCTGCATCCAAATGCAGACATCAGGGGTGGGACACATCAGACGTTTCACTTTGCCAACAAACCAAGAACAGCATATATAAACTAACTAAAATGACAAAAATATTTAGCTTCTCACCATGAAAGGCTGGCACAATAGCATATAAAACATAAGGATTACACAGCTTTACCCTCCTAGTCTGAAGGATCATTTAAAAATTAAAGAAGTCTACATGGCATTAGACACGCTTCCAATTGAAGTTCTCCATATTTTCACGAAGGCCGAACATGCAGTCAGCTCACTGAAGGACCAGACTCCTAATGCTAAATGAAAACAGGAATTAAGACTCCTGGTTCTGGGAGTTATGTTTCTCTGGTGACCTAAGCTCCACTGAAGCGAACGGCCCCAGGACTCCCCTGCCGGTCGGAGCACAGCCCTCCCCAGCCTTACAGACAGATTTCCATTCCCATTCCCAATACTGGCAAACCCCCTGCTTCCCCTCCAGCCCTGCCACCCCAGCACAAGCTGGACAAGAGAGGTGAGGCTTTCATTCTCGCTGAAGCTCAAGAAGCTGACAGCCAGGATGATTCTTTCTTCATGTGGAGCCTCTCGCTGATTACCCAACCTTACTGGCAGGTTTTGGATACTCCATCAATCTCACAGCATCCCCCAATTTCTTTCTTGGGGGACTATGCATAGTCTGTTGTAAGAAACACCAAAATATCTTAGGCAGGTGCACAAAGCTGAAGTTGTATTGGAGACCCACCCTTACGTAAATGAGAAGGACACCTTTGGGTTCCCAGAGAATCCTGTATCCCACTGGTCAGACAGCATGCTCTAGGTCAGGCACTAAATGGACATTTCACATCTCTCATGACAATTTTTGCCACCTCACCCGTATCTTGTTTTCTTTACTAAATGTGTCCTTTCTCGACTGACACTTGAGCAAGAGAAATTGCTCAGATGCCTATTTATTTTCCATTGTTATTCCTATCTCTTTACTGACCTACATATCATCAAAGTTGGGCTTTAGGATTTCATCCTTCTGTGTTCCTCCCTCCTCCAAAAGGGCATCCCTATACTTGGAATCATTCTTGAATAGCTCTGTTTGCAGCAACATTTCCGCACAAAATACAGCATCTAAACATAAATTATTCAAGAAGTGTCCAGAAAATACTATTGTCAGCCTTGGAGGAAAAAAGTCACATTAAATATACTCTGTCTTAATACCCTTCCACTGGCATCTGTTGCTGGTCTGAGACACGGTACTAGGTTTATAGAGACCTTTGATTTGCAGTATTGGCTATTATGTGCTTCCATTAATCTCAACCAACAGCTTACCCAATATTGTGTTTCAAGCAGGCGCTCAGGCTGCTCTGAGTTGGGCTATCACACACAGGCTCCGGAGGGGAGAAAGCGCAATTTGTATTTTCTTCGCACGGTAACAGGTAAATTAACTACCCACTACCTATTTCTCTCTCTCTGCTGCAACAGTTAAAATTTTTTCTACTACAGCCACAGGACTAGAAGATTAAAGAGCTAAGTGCAGTCATCCGCTTCTTCAGCATGGTCCCGCCACACGTCTCAGTCACTGGCTTCCCCCAAAGCCACACTGGTAGAGATTAAAGTGCTTCTGGTCCATGGTAATCCAATCAGAGCTAGAAGGGCTTTAATCTCTGCCATGCTGTAGACAAACATTTTGGCAAAATGCCTTCCTTACAGTATTCCGAATTCCACCTGGGATGCAGTCTCACTTTGACAGGGATTGGGGCTGTGTAGGATTACCACCCCACCCAAAAAGATGACAATTTCTGCCTTTTCCCTTGGATTAAAAAAGAAAACACCTAACTGCATATCCTGATACATGGATAATGAACCGCTCCCAAGTTGCACACCAGGAAACAATGCAAATTCTCTGGACAAACGAAGACGGAGAGAATGCACTTTCCAATAGAAGTTGGAGACAAAGGGGGTTTTATTGTTCACAGTCCCAAAGGATTCAACATTTAGGTCAATCGTCCCCTCCTAATACAAGGAAGGAAACCTCTATAACCCAGCCCTATAGAGTCAGTCCATTTTTTTAAAATGAGGTGACAACTGATTGAAATTCTGGAGCAAAAGCAAGTCTCTCCAGCCCAGGGAATCTGCATTATGCCCACAGGCTAGCACAAGACTGTTCAAATTCTGCCTTGTCATATAGATAGGATATGGCATGATCTTCCTTGAAATGTTAGATTTATGTGCATCTGTTTGTGTCAACCACATTACTTATAAGCAGCGAAGGAAATTTTAGCCAGAAAGGCTGACACAGTCATCCTGGAAAAAAATGTTCTTTAAAAAAAAAGTTTTTTCAGTGGGATGGGGTTCTGCAGTATTGACTGTTTCACAGGGTTCTTTGGGTGGCAATCACTGATGAGACAAAGGATTTTCACTGTCACCTTAATAATCATGTACTATCACTACCTTCACATTATCATTCCCTTGGACTTAGGCTTGTTCGGTGAGTAGGAAGCGATCATCATGCCTGCCTCTCACTACAGAAGGAGAAGCACTGAATTAGTCTGTGGTTTTCATTAAAGGAGCAAAGGGGAAAATCTGGGGAAGGAATCAATAGGGGGGAAGGGGAAAAAAGAAGGAGAGAGAAGGAGGGATGAAGGAATATTATTTTGAAGTCAGTGTGTAAATCTTTAGCTGTACAGCTCCCACTTGCATTAAAGGGATTTGCACAGCTAAAACCTCATGCATCAAGTTGACAATATAGCCATAAAGATGTGAAATCTGAAGGGGGTTTTGTTATGGTTTGGGATTTTTAGAATTTATTTATTTGGAAAATAGGTTTTTAAATTTTTATAACAAAAGGTGAAAGCATGAACAGCAACATGATTCCATTAGGCCCCCATTGCCAGGACCTGGACACCTAAAAGGATTTATCCATCCAGCAACTAGATATGTGTCCCACCTGCTCTCTGCCAATAAGCTATTTGCAACGTTTGTGCTAAATCTATACAACTGATCAGGGGTAAAATGTTCTCATAGCCCCAGACCAACCCCCTTTGCAAGGAACCTTGATGGCAGGGGGCCTAAGAGAAATAATCTAAAAGACATTTTTGCCTTATCCACTGACATGTTCCAGTGAGGATGCAATGGCTGGAAACTCCCCACGCCGCCCACACTCTCTGCATAAGTTGTGCATCCTCACATCAACTGTCTAAATACAAAAATATAAATTGTTGTCCCCCAAGCCCAGCCCTGGCAGTAGACAGGGCCTATAAATACAGGGGGAAAAAATGCTACTGTGCTTAAGGGCAGTGGAGCCATAGTTGGGCTATAGAAATCCGAACTCGGATGCTCAGTGTGATTCCAGAAGAGCGTGGCAGCTGGGATGCTTGCTCCCTTCTCTCCATCTGGCTGATGGTTGGTCCCTTGACTGTGCCAAGCTGCTGGATACAGGCAGAGTGATCACGTCAGAGCAGTAATTATTGAGGGAGACTGCAGAGAACTGTGCACCATAGTTAGCCACAGCACTGCTGCTTCACCAGGTACAGAGGAGGACACTGCACATAGGAACACGGCCGTGGAGACCTTTCTTTCTCTGTAGTAGTGGAGGAGGAGATCTAGCTCACCACATTTACCGGGAGCACTGCTACACCACAGGCTTATCATTAGTAACACGTTGCACCAAAAGACCAAAACTGAACTTCATACTCTCTGAGAAAGCAGGGGCAATCAAAAGTTTCTGACAAGACTTTAAAACCTGTGGTAGGTTATAATAATTTTCTGCTTTCAAGTTACTAAGTCACATTTTTTTAGGTACCAAAAAGGCAGAAATACTGGCCAGCATTATGCTGGTAAGATCGTGCTAATGACTCACATACTACTTGTACTCTTCACACCTGCTGTCCCTGCTTCTTGGTTATCATTGACATTAATAATCCCGAGAACAACTGCATCAATAGCATATTTTTTCTGATACACCTCAAATGTCAAGCAGTATTTCCCTCATATCTGTTATCAGCAGACTGAGAAGTGACCAGACATGTCTCAATCCCACTGAAGCCAATGGAGTTACACCAGTTTTGAATAAATGAGACTCTCGCCCTAAGTACTTAGACTATAGTATAAGTGCATCCCCAAAGCACAGCAGTCACAGAATCACAGGATTGTCGGGGTTGGAAGGGACCTCTGGAGATCATCTAGTCCAACCCCTTGCTAAAGCAGGTTCTCCTAGAGCAGGTTGCACAGAGGAGCAACCAAGTGGGTTTTGAGTGTCTCCAGAGAAGGAGAGTCCACAACCTCTCTGGGCAGCCTGTGCCAGTGCTCTGTCACCCTCAATGTAAAGAAGTTAGTCCTGTAAAAATAAAGAAATAGTCCTCCTGTACAATTTTCCTGTTGTCATCCAGTGTATTAATACAAGACTTACACTGTATCTCCCACGGCATAAAAAGCCACCACATCAGTGAACCAATATTGCTTGCCAAACTTCCAGCAATAATTTGCTCTAAACAATAACTTTCTTGTAACTTATTAATTGGCATGCTTTGCCACTTTTATCTCCTCGACTGACAGCATGCAATTTCACCTAACAATTTACTTTTAAAAGAATGATAACATTTACTATCATGATGAAGAGCTTATTGACAATGAGGATTTTCTACCCAAGTCAATAAAATACAGATTACTGTTTAAAAATTAAAAGTTCAAAGGAATTGCTTAAGAAGCAAAAACTGTAATAGAAACTTATCAAAGCTAAATAAGCAATAAATAGGACAGTATGAAATCTGTCAGAGCAACTTAGCATCCCCATTCTATCTGTGCTTCATTTTATTAGCTAATCAAAGTGTCATATTATTTCTACTGGCATCTATTTACTGCCATGTAATTTTGATAAGGGCACCATCTGTATTTATAAAAGCATTATCTTAATAGCTGTCTAGCAATCTACAAACATAGGTGATATTTAACTTTTCTAAGGGGATCAATTTTAAACCAGGCAAAAGGACTGATATAAGTCAATATGCTCTGTTAACACACCGAGGGCCCTATTTGGATCTCCCCCTGCCATGTGCCGTTGCAACAGCCTTACACTTCAACCAAGGAAGGAGGTGAATTTGTTTGACACGCTGCACGCTCTTCTCTGCTTTATTAAGATGTACAGGCATGAATTTTGTTTAGCAGGGCTTAGAGCTGCCCCGACTTTAAATCCCTGGCAAAAAAGGGAATTGTCACAGAGAACTATTTTGCCACAAAGAAAGTTTGTTTAAGTGATAGTGCTAATTTAGATTCTCTATGAGTCAGGATTTTTCCCCTGTTGAAGGATTCCCTAGATGACTTCAGGCTGTAATTTTTTATATATTAAGAAGAGCTTTTTTCTACCTTTTGCACTGCAGTGGGCCTATCTGTGGAGCGAGGGGCTCCCAGACCCACCTCAGGTCGAGTCCCATCCCAGAAGTGCAACACAACCCTTCAGATGCTTACCTCCTCCTGGCTCCCAACTCTCCCACATGACAGCACAGCTGCCCAGCTTCAGCACAGGAAGTTCAGGTAACTTCTAACTACAGCCTCCACTAGGGGTTATTCCCATGGGTCAGGAGATACTACTGCAATTCCCTCCTTCCAGAACTGGACCCAGACCTCAGCTTCCCCACGTTCTGGTGAAGTTTTCACTCAACGGTACCACTACAGTTTTGAGATGCAATGCATGGTACTTTGTGCTTTGGGTGGTTTCAGAGGGATGTATGAGTCAAGTTGTGGGCCACTGTAAGCAGCTTTGGTACCCTCTTCTTCACCTTGGCTCTTTCTGCCATCACACAGGGGCAACTCTGCGGCTGCTCAGCTCTGCACAGCACCCAGGGATGCCAGCTGCAGGCTCATGGCTTGTTTGGCACCTTCCTGCTAAGGCATTGCCAGCATTACAGCTCAAAGCTCTCTCTGAGCATCTCTTAGCTACGGGCAGCAGCAGGACTTAAACATCTCCTTTTTAAGCAGCTACTGAAGCAGGGACTTTCTGAAATGCTTCTATGTAGAACAATGCACCTAAACTCTGAAACCTCACACGAGATTTAGCTACAGAAGTCTCTCTGAATTTTGCTCGTTAGTTCTAGCTCTAACTCTTCAGTCAATGTGATAGTGAACTAGTAATTTCTGCAGGATTAAATCCTTTGGGGTCTCAAATAAATACATTGTCTAAAAGCATAGTTAAGGGGGAAAAAGGAAAGGAGGAAAATGCAGTCCATCTTCCGCTACATGACAAGTAGATGTCAAATATTCTTTTAGTACAATCGTTTCTAATACATTTCAGTGTTAATTGCAATCTCCTATTTGACATAATAATTACACATAACTGAATAACTATAAAATTGCTGCCTTATATTGCAAATTAGTAATTATAGTAGTAAACATTAACAACATGCCATATATAAAATAGTGATTTGTATACTGAAATGAATTAGAAATAATTGCAATGTGTGATAATTAAAATTATGCAAACATTAGCTATTTAATTGTTAGGTAGATTTTTTTTTCCATTTATATTCTCCTTTTAGAGGTTCAGATCATTATCTGATTTTTTTTTTTGAATGTATAACTTGAAGGCTTTTTTTAAAATCCAGGAGGGAATGAAGACATGTCCTCATTGAGCCCAAATGGGGATCTGATTCAATGCTCATATACACGGCTATCCAAGCAGGGCTATGAAGAGAAAACCTTTAAGAAGATTTCCCCAAAGAGGAATCCTCTCCCTGGCCAATCTGCAGGATGGGCCATTACCCTTATAGCTCAGAAGCTGGTAACCAGAATTAGTCACTAGGATTAGTAACCACAGCAACCTTGAAGACACCTTCTTGTCACTGCGACCTCTTAGGACTTCTGTGGAGAAAACTACTTGGAACGGGCTCCACAATATCTGCCTCAGGCTGCAGCTGGCTTCTTGTGGGCCTGTTTTACCCTTTTCCTGCGGCACGACTTGGTTGAGCAATGATGGGTGTCCACCTCAGACCCTTCCTCTCTTCCCAGGTTCTGTACCTCTTTTTCTCTTTATCTGTGGTATATGTGTTCCTTGCTAAGGAAGGACCTCTTTCTCCCTGTTGACCATCATGACATGTCCTGATACAGGTGCCTAACTTCCGATACTGTACTTTACAAATTTTTTTCTTAGATTTCAGCTTAGATGTAGATTTTGTAAAAATTTAACAAGTGAGAACTGGAAGGGAACATAGAGAAGTTGGGCCAAGGCTAAAAACTAACACTTAGCACAACCTTCAAATGATGACATTAATGCCCGATACTGATTGGTACTGAAGACCTGTAATTCCTGTTAGCTACACTGGGAGTTATAAGGACCATTTAGACTGAAGCTTCCTCAGCAGTAAATCAGGAGGAACTTCCGTCCTGGCAAAATTTCCAGCTATTTGCAACAGTTTCCTATGCATTTTTGTATCCCATACCTTTGTCCTCTTCTCCTCCAATGCTCATCTCCCTCCTAGCTTCATTTTTGCAGTGCTGTAGAGGCCCTAATGGAGAGGAGGGGGTTGAGACACAAAAGTTGCTGTGGTGTGCAAGCAAGGAACAAATTAGGTAGCTAAAATGATGTGATAGCCATACATTTTTCTGCTAAAGAACACCTTCAATATTCGTGTAGGACTAAAGCACTAATCGGAAAACAGTCCAGACCCATTATCGGCAACAGAGCAGTGAGAGGGTACAGCCCCTTTATGAAATTGTTTTCTTTGATAAAGGGAGTTTCTTAGTGCTGTAAATCTAACTCACATGAGTGATCATATAGCCACAGGTACAACACTCATTATTAACTAACTAAAGAGTATGCACCAAATCAATTAAAAACAATCTTTAAAAGAAGGTACATAATTTAATTGTACCTAGGTACAGCTCTGCTCTAATTTATCTTCTGGCCACTTTCAAGGGATTTTACTTAGATGTTTAATCTAACATTCATTGCAAAGGGTAATTCTCATGAAATTGCTATGGCATCTCCTGTATCAGTTAATGCAAATGCTTCAGTGCCTCAGCAATGGAGAGGCGCTTTTTCAATAAAGACACACATCAAAGTGCAGTATGAAGTGCTCTCTTTGTTCAAGTTATTTCAAAAGCCGCAAAATGTTTCACAGTTACGAGACATTCAGACTCTAACACCAGCTACATTTAGATGACAAATCACATTCCAAATAGTGGATGTACATCGCATGTCCATGATGCAACGAGGAATATGGGCTGCAGACATGTTTTGCATATAAAAGCATGCCCAGATTCATGAACTTGCAAAGAAACACTAGATAGGAGGATGCCTGCATTATCAACCGATGCGCAGCACCAGGATGTGCCACTGACTTTTTTTTTTTTTTTTTTTTTTTTTTTTTTTTTTTTTTTTTTTTTTTTTAGAAAGAGCACTTATTCTTGGCTCTTAAATTCCGATTTAAGTCACTCAAATAAGCAGCCCAGTCGTTAACGGTCACGTAGCTGACAGGATCCATCAACGTTACTATTTGTGTATGTGTACAGACTGAATTTTAGCAGGTACCAAAGCAAAGAAAGACCACATGTACCACATGTGAGCAGAAGCTCAGCTTTTGCATCCATCTATAAAATCAGTGAGAGGAGAACTGCTTCCTGGTGAAGGAATACCGACCCCAAAAGGCAAGGGGAGAGCTGCAGAAAAAGGCCCTCACAGCCTGGGATACCTGTAAGAGACCGCAACATAAGATCCATATTTCTGGGCCATGGGCAGATGAAATGCAAAGGACCTGTACAGTAAGATGTCAAACCCTGAGCCTGCTCTCATTACTACTTCAAAACTCCCTAAGTCCCTTCACACCAGAATTGCTTCCAATTTAGACGGATTTTATTGTTAGGCACCACATGCCCCGTTTGGGAATGCAGTAAGCTGGGGCTGATAGGTCCCAAGGCTATGCAAGGTATATGCACAGCAGCTGAGGACAAAAAAACCCAAAGATGTGTAGCTCCATTACCATCTCCCCTTCCTGAGGAAGATCCACAATTGTTTTGCAGGAAACAGAAACTTGACTATTATTATCTGCTGTTCAAAGAGGTGAAGGGGTGAGGTTTCCTCAATAACATCCCACTTGGCATGGACTTCCACTTTGGGCTGTTGCAGCAGGGGTTGCGAGGAGGCAAAAGAAGAGGGGAGAAGGGGCACAAAACCTACCCGCAGCCCTGATGGAGGACTCTGAAATAGCACCTCAGTGACAGGCAGCAGAGGGGGTTTCAAGGCAATTTCAAGGCAATGTGATACCTGCACATACATTTTCTCCATCTGCCAATTTTCTCTGGAGAAGGAGATAATCTGATCCCTTACTCTCGTACTCCTCATTATTAAAAGCAACCGGGGTGGGTTTTGTTTGGTTTGATTTTAATTAAGACCCCTACCAATATGGCTGTCCATCATCTCAGAAAATGGCTCAGGAGGACATCTACTTACCTTTACAGTTATTTTTCACCTTTACTCTTGCGCTGAATGTATAAAACTTCACAGTGGGTATAGATTCCCATATTTACAGAATACCTATGTAAGCAGCTATAAATCTTTTTACTTAGAAGCTCTCTGTTCAGGTTACCATTACCATCCATCTGACTAATAAATGTACTTATAAATGTGCATGTTTTCACATCTCTCTCACCAATATGGTGTCACTGTGCTTGCTAATCAGGATACAATTATTCAAGATCGGCACTGCAAGGCTGTGCTTTCTTCCTTGACACAGAGAACTCTGTACCTGCTAGCCTGCCTGCTTTTTTTTATCTAAAAATACTCTTACATTTTTTCATTCTCTTGACATGAAATGAAATGCTTATGTTACAGGGAAGATTGGAATACGTTACTCTGTTAAATAAATAAAACCCGTACACAAACTCACAATATAAATATCACCCTACTAGGGAAAAGACATTTATGGTCATGTTTGCATAGTCCAAACGCCAACTCATCAGTAATTTGAAATCATTACCAATCTTTAGTTTGTACAATGGAGTAAGTAAAAATGTTAATTTAAATATCTTTCCACACAGCAAAACTCTACTGACATCAGCATATTACCAAAACCAATTTTCTTACATCAACTCACATCTTCGCCTAATTCTGCAGCATAGCTCTTGGGAGTTGCTACAAGGTCTGTGTAAACTGAAAATCTAAATAACATTATGACGCCTGTTACAGAACTAATTTATAATCTAATACCCTAGTTGAATTTAATATCCTACTTATTTATTCAAGCAAAATATCTGGAAAAGATATGTCACATCATAATGCATTTGTTATGAAAATGGGAAAAATAAAGAGGAACTTTAAGTACGCATAATAATAATCGGTATGGACAGGTACAAGCAAGAACTGTTGCCTGCCCATCACACGAACAAAAAGCCACAGTGCCTTAGTAATTGGACTGTTTGTTTCAGAATTCAATTCTAGTATTTTACATCAGATCTGCAAGCTGAAAATGCTCCTTCTATTAATGCTATTAGGTTCACAGTACAGCAGCATATAACTGGTGGACAAACTGCTGCCTCCTCATCAACCACTTTTAACAACTCCTTTTTTTTTTTTAATTGGACCGAAGAATTGAGCTTTACAGCGGTATTTGTGAACATGTGACTTCAATATAAACACAGTCACACATGCATACTAACTTTCAAGTTAATGAAAATAGACTACATCAGTGAATATCAAATTTACCTCTTAATTTGTCTTTTCTAACCCCTTCCAAGTGAATACATCTCTCAGACATAGTTTTGTAAAAATACTTAAGATGACAGCAGGAGAGAAAAACAAATAGGCTAAAATCATTCACAAAACATTTTGCTATTGAAGTGTCACTGCTGGATAAGCCCTGTTAGCTATTCTGGCAGAAACAGCATTTTATAAAAACTTAGTAGACCTGAATAGCATATTTATATGGCAGAGCTGAATGCCCAGAAAAAGGACAGCATCCATTTTTAGCCAACTCAATACCCACCGTGGAGGCCTGCATAAATCATGTTACAGTAAATGCATAACCTTACTGCTTGACTTGAGTTGTGCTGCAGTCCAAGCTTTCAGCCTCCACCTGGCATTCAGCAGACCAGAGACAGCCTCTGACCATCATGCTCTGGCGACTGCCAGGGGTCACATAAATAGAATCACTGGCATACACCACAAAACCAAATATATATACACACATGTATTTAAAAAAAAAATAATAATATATAGGTTTAACCCTGTTGAGTAGTCAAATTCCTGTACTTAGACACACAATTCACTCCGGGTGAAAAGTTCTACTGAGGCTGCTATGAAAATGTAATTGCCTCGTTCACCCAGTTTGTTTCAGCGTGTGCTTAGGTGCACCCAGTTACAGAGTGGGTGAAACTCCCCGGTTTGGAATTCCAGGCCACAAAGGCAGGAGCTGGTCAACTCTGCTACCCTTGACGGTGTCAGAGTTGACGGTGTTAACGGTGTTTGATGGCACAGGATATGCCTGGCTGAGTTTAACAATCACACCTCACTTGAAATAGTATTTACTCACAGTAAAAACTCTGAAAAGAGGAAAGGCTGCTGTCCCAGACAAGTCACAGAGTGACAATTAGACAATTCCTCCTCCATTTTCTCCAAAAACCTGCAGCTGCTTATATAGAAACACACACTCCACCCAACTGCTGATTAGAGAGATGCCACCTCCTACTCCCTACGAGTATGTCCCTCAGGTTTCTCTTAAAAACTAGCTTACCATTACCTTCCTTCAGGAGGTCAAAGGCTTGTCAAGTACTTGCCCTCCTATGATGTTCCCTCACATCCTCCTCCCCCAGTCCCTAAAGGTCACAGGCCCCATACTGCTGCCTCCCTGAAGCCAAGAAGCAGCCAGCCTCACGGCAGCGGGAGCTCCCCTCCGCCACTCCTGTGCTCACATACCCTGTGGCAGATTTTGTGTTGGCTAAGAAAAGAAAGAGAAGGCCAAAAAGTGCAGTCTCCAGGATCACAGCAATCACGCAACGGAGGCATGGGCAAGGGTGCAGGGAAGTGCAACAGCCATCAGCACTGCCCTTCTCCTGCAGCTACCCTGGAGAAGGACTCTTCCCCCAGCAGAGCTGGACTCTGCCAGCCTTCTCCTCTTCCCTTGTCTCCTGTACTGCTTCAGAGACAGCAAAGCAGAAAAAAGGAGTTTGTCTAAATACAAGCAGGAAAGCAGCAGAGCACTGACAAGGGAGGGCTTTGCAGTCCCACCATCCTTTAGACATGTAATGTTGCGACAAGAGCCGTTCCAAGCGGACTGCCCAAAAATGATTCTAGATATCTCACTTTATCTGCTTTACTCACTCTAAAAATACATATTTGAGGGGGGAAAAATCATAATATGAGATTAACTTCCCTTATACTTATTAAAAAAGAACATTATGCATGGACTGCATTTGAGTTCAGTTGGCCATATCAGACTCAATGTAAAATCTTTTTCCATAAGTCCTATAAAAATAACCCTCACATTATTAAGTTACTAGACATACTAGAGTGTCAAGCACATCTGGGGATATGGGGGAAAAGGGGAGAGAGGGGAAAGCCTATTTTTTTTATTTGTTTTGGATTTCTTTATCATCTTTCTGCTGTTTGCATTTCTGAAGACTAGCAGGGCAGAAGCAGTCCCCAGCACACATGAAATAAGCTATATGGGGAATCCCCATAAGCTGCCTTTAGGCAACTTTAGCTTCTTTTTTTCACCACAGGTACAGCACAGGAGGGACTCATAAAATGGAAGATGCCCCGCTCTTGGTTCTTCAGGCAAGCAATAAACTTCCCCCGGCCATGTGCAGCATGAAGGCTCCTCTTCTTTCTTGCGACAAAAGGCTAAAACCTGTCTGCATTTTTCTCCACTGATTCTTCACTAGGGGAAATAATTTTGGACAGCAGCATGGCCAGCTGCTCTTAATTATAAATCAGGTCTCCAGCATATGTGCACAGTACATAGGGCCACTCTAACAGTCGGGAAGATAAAGCTGTACATGCAAGCCAGCCCTCCAAGGAGCAAACGGTGGCGTACGAGTTGAAGGCATGCGGTTCTGCACCCACGAAGCCAGCCCTCGATGAGCTCAGCTCCGGTGCCCCTGTCAGCCCTTCCCTGTGGGAAATGCTCCCAAATTTAGAGCTGCTGGAGGACAGGAGCACTCCAAACCTTCACTGCTTTACACCTCCTTGCCAGCTTTTTCTCATTTGCTTTTAAGACATTCATTAATAGCCAGATTTGCTAGGGTTTTTCTTTTAAGTAAAAACAAACAGGCGAATATGGCCCAAGGGCCAAATGCATCCCATTAAGTGCTACACTATGGCCTGCGGCCACTTCCTTCCCCAATCTCTCATCTCTTTCAAATATTTAAAGATTGCAGAAAGGCAGGGACCTCAGGAGAACCGTCTTGCCCAATCCCTTGCACCAACATACCAATCACAGCATTATTTCAATAGAGAGTAGCCAGTAATAACTGAGTCCAGTTTTTTTCATCAATGAGCGCCTTGAGCAGTTATGGCTCGGACTCCAATCAATCAGACTGATTTGCAGTAAGTGATGCTGAGGGCCAAGAAACTCCCACCAAAGCTAATGGATCGCCTTGAAATCCTATCACATCTTCAGATTTTCAGATGTGGACTTACGAAAGAATTCAATCAATGAGTCTGAGTTCACAGCTGAAATCACTTCTCTTCTGCTGGCTTTATGAATGTTTTCACTCCTTTTACCTTTCTCCTCCCCCAATGGCTGATAAGGTAAAAAGTTTGTTATCATTTTTAAGAGAGAGAGACTTGTGATTCTATCTACTGTACTCTGGTACACCTGCATCTAAGTTCCAAGTATTAGGGGGTATGCTTATTACGCTTTTTATTTCTCAGGGGTTTTCTCCTCATTCCGCCATAGGAGCAGGCATGAATGCAAACTTGAGGCACGCTCCTTTTTGTTAGCAACTTGGCCAGATGATCCCTACAGTTCAAAAAATAGGCATCCATTTAGCCAATGAGCAAAACAGTCAAGGAGAGTGCAGCAGAAAGTGTAAGAGAGAGGAGGAAAGATAACCAAAGGGAAAAGGGCATTGAAGAAGAACACAAAATGAAGAAAGGATGTGATATTCTAAATATGGAATAAGCATTCACAGCTAAATGGCAAGCAGAAAGCACTGGCTAGTGCAGCTGAGGTTCTAGCTTGGTAACTACCGTGTTCGCTCCATATGTTCAGCGAGCACCGACCTAAGCCATCTGTTTCTTGTGTCTGTGGTAAAGGGAGCCAAAACCTACCTGATTTCTCACACCTGCTCTCAACCCCCTTCCCTCCCCAAAGGGCAAACACTTACAAAGAAAATAAAGCACTCCTCCTTGGTGGACACAAACCTCTGGAGCATGTGTGTGTCTGTGCTTGGGTCTTGTGCGGGGGGAAGAGTTCACTCCCCTGCATTTCATAACATGCCAGAAAAATACATGACATCTTCTCATAACTACAGGGCATATTTTCCAAGTCAGGCATGTGCAATTGGGCAAGCCTAACTTATGCATGCAAATACCAGATGTGCATGCACAGATATCTGACCTGTACACGCACACACAGATAATTAGTATTTCACAACTCTGATGATACTGGGGCACAGGTTTATCTTCAAAAGTCGGCTCTCACTTGTGGAATTTTACATCCTGATTGCAAGGAAATGATGTTCATTTATGTTATTCAGCTACATAATAGTATTCAGCTGGAGTCGAAAGCAGTTAGCCAAAGCAAAAATGACCCAATCTTTCAAAACAGATAGGAGCAATGTATGGTAAGGAGAAGATTTTAATCAACCTATATCCATCTGCTATATTAACAGAACTGCCATTTATACGACATCCTACCTAAAAACAGTCTCAGGAATGATTATTTTTAGTATTTGAGAATTAGATCCTGAAAGAGGGAAATTTAAGTGGTGCATTGAGCATTTTATGAACATGCAGTGACAAGTAAGATTGCCGTACACGAGCAAACCTGAAAAGTGAAATGAAATGAGCAAGGAAATAACAGAACTGAAAAGCACAGTCATACAAGGTGTGGATGGATCCTTACATCTTTTGTCTGTGATGGTTTGGCTGCCATTGACTGATCTCACCAGCCACTGAAGGAAGCAAATGATGAAAAAACTTGAAACAATCCTCAAAGGTGCTAAGAAAGGAATAGCAGATTTGGGCTCTGACCTGGCAGAGCCATGGAGCCAAGGTCCTTTTGAAAATCCTTATTTAGAAATCTAAAGATGTGGCCTGATTTCAGAAAGTACTGAGCACCTGGAAGTTCCCATTGACTCCAGTATAAGTAACTGCAAGAATAGAGCATATCCTTTCAACTGCTAACCACTTCATGAAGCATGTGTTGAGTAGGGTATGTGCTAAGTATCTCACAAGATCAAGTCCATCTGGCTAGGAAATAAACCAATTGCTACATCATTTACCCCTTCTTTCTCAATCTAAGTTCAAAATAAAACCAAAATTACAAGTTCTGCTCCATAAATGGTACTGACTTCTGAAGCCTTAATGACACCTAATGTATGAGCAATCAATACATTTACACACATAAAATGCGTCCCTTAAATTCTTCACAGTAAGCTTAATTTATGTGCTGTCATTGTTTGAACATTTTCCAAGGTTTTCCTTCATGAATACTGTAGGCTGTCCTGAATCCCAGGACTGGACAGCACAGCTCAGGTCAAGAGTTTTGGAATAGAATCAGCAAATCCAGTTTGCTTAAAATAAGAAAGTAGGTTATTTTTTTCCCTAAAGGAAAAAAAGCGTGGGCCCTTTTCAGAATGAGAAATGTTTAAGGATCCTGTCCATTTTTTTTTCTTTTTCTGAATTTGGATATCTACGCCATTTAAAACAAACAACCTGGTATATTCATATTCACTAATGGCTGCTGTTCCCGGGGGGGGGGGGGGGGGGGGGAACCCACTGTCAGAGCACTAACAATATATTGCTATCCCAAAATGCAAGTCAGCTTTGAATGCTTAAATGGCTTGATACCATCTGAGCACTACGTAATCAGCCTTTTGCATTAAGTGGACACCTGAGTGTTACTGAACTGCCCTGTTCTATAAAATCTTTTTTATTTTTGCACCACTGATCTGCTACAGAAAAGACTCTTGCTTATGCCGACGCTGCTACATGTACAGGAACATGTGTTCAGACACATGTAGAGTAAGTCAAAATCAGAAGGTAATCCCAAAAGTTCTTTTGTGCAACTAAACCTGGATACATCTCAGTTTTTGTTGTTTCATTGTGTTTGTTTGTGTCTTTTTTTAATACAAGTTCTGAAAGCAGAACATGTTTCTGGGTTTGACTTTATTTTTTAGTAAAGAGTATGCTTTAGCAAAATATGTTTCTGGTTTTGACTTTACTTTTTAGTTGGGAAAAAAAAAGCCTGACAGTAACTTCTGCTTTAAAAACACCACTCTTCACCTACACCTTAGCAATCTGTAGAATAAAGAAGATTAAAAGAGACAGGTTTACAGGTTCCTGAAAATTAGAGATTTTACATCAGCCAGTTATCCTTCTCCTGACCACTAGACCAGTTACACCAGTTTCCCATAAGCTATTCTTACTGGTTATGCACCTGTGGGACTACCTGAAGAGTGCACAAGCAACCAAAGACAGGACGAAAGAGTTCTGGCACCACCTAACCACCCTGCTGGTGCCTAGCCACCACTGGGACTCTTCCAAGCCTAGGTCTGGCTTTTGGCTCCTTACACACTTACAGGAGGACAAGGGACGCAGCAAGGAATTAAACAAGGGAGTCGATGAAGAACGTTTGTCAGGTGCTACCTACAGAGGACCAAGGCAGATTGGAAGCAGAGACATCACACTGCTGGTACAAATGTAGGTCGGCTGCCTATCAACAGGCATTTTTTTTTTTTTTTGCCTGCCTCCTTAGATAAAAAGAGTGTTTATCACAAATAACACTCAGGTACCATAGTTAACATGAAGCTGGAAGAGCCACATCCCGCTTGTCAGCATGCAGAAGCCAGAGAAAATGAACAAACAAACCTGAAACTCCTAGACTACTGACCCCTCACTCAACAGACTGATTTCTAATAGTCGTACAAATTAAATTTTACCCAGTGAGAAAATACTACAGGTTTAGCATTGTTACAGACAAGCATCCAGTAACATGACTGTGTACCCATTTCGCATTCATCTCAAACAACCACAACTAAAATTGTTACTTCAGCAGGAAATATTGTACAGGTGATATCGTGGCACACAGATGTCAAGGAAGGTGCAGAGCTTCCTGGTGGCTATCGTCACCCATCCCCCACTACCAGGCTTCACTCCAGCCACAATGAGTGACACGGTCACTTTGAGATTGCTGTCCACTCCACTACTTTCAACTGAACAATTAAATTCTAATAACCTTTGATTTATTCTTTTAAATGGCAGCTATTATAAATTTTAATGCAACTCAGTTATTTCAGTCTGTTAATAAATCCCTTCATAGTTAGAAACATTTTAATCTGAAGGTTGCTCTTACTAGAAAGAGCATTTGCCATTCTTTTGCCATCTGTTCAAGTCTACCTACACACAGGATACGTATTATTCACTGCTGTATTTGCTGACACAATAATCTCCATAAATTTTGAGATTCTGAGAGACATAGGATCTGAAGACTGAATATTTAACCATTCCTTGATATCAAGTATTGAAGTACAGACACAACTACTGAATCTGTCAGTACAAAGGGTTTTTTCATTCAAACAAATGCAGACTTCTGTCAAATTTCACTATTAATAATGTTTAGGAATAATTCACATGTTTTCAGAGAAAGTTACCAAATCATGTTAAGGTAGTTCTGTTTGCCAGAATCAACGCGTGAGACAGGTATTTGAGAGCTCCCTTTCATTCAACTAATGAATGAAATCCCTTTTCACTATTTTGTTTTGCTGTGATGTGTTTTCAAATAACAGCTGCACTTACAACCCAAAAACTTGTCATCAACTCTTTGATATAAGCTACCCTTCACTTAAAGGCTGGCAAACTGACATACCTCCTTTAATTTTGAAACTCTGTTGTCACATACAGAAAAGCAACTGGAAACTGTTCTTACACACTTTTAAAAGCGGCCGGTGATTGACATGCAATGTACTCTCTCCTGTTATATGGCATCACAGAATTATGAGCACCGCAATTAGCTGGAAGCACATATCCATCTTCATTTTGTATTACTCTGTAGGCAAAATAGTATCTCCGAAATTTTCATTAGCATTATCAGCTGCAAATGATGGTACACTGTCAAAGTTTAAATCACATTATTCAAGTATGGTTTTTATTTTTTCCGGGTTGTTTTTTTTTTTTTTTTTGCTTCTATTCCTGTATTGGGAAAAAAAGCTATATTTGATTATATAGTAAAAAAAAGTTATCAAAAATGTTTTGCCATTTTCATGATTTGAGGCACCAGTGGTCTCAAACAAAAATACATGCCTTCCACCAAATCTTTGCTTTCTCAACTGAAAGAAAAGTGATTGCAATACTTACAGCTTTTGTCCTATCAAGACGTGTCAGTGTAGCCATAGGTGAGGTTTGGTGAACAATATTAAATGCTGCTACAACCAAAATTTTCATATAACTAAAGTAACTTCCCTGTCCTTTAATTATCAGGCTCCCTCCTGCAATCACTACACAGGCAGGCATGCAACTTAAAAAATAAATAAATCATTTTTTAAATATAAAAATGGGTAGATTCAGCCACTGTCCCTGCCCTACCTGTGCTGGGCCAATAAACTCACTGTTGTGCCTCATATAGCTGGTGATAAGCTTACAGTAAGTAAACCTTTAATACAAAAAATCTGCAATGTATTATCAATTCCAGATGCAATTTTTAGCAGTCTATAGTTATTAAGACAACACTCTCCAAATATATAATTTTGGATTTCAGTAGAAAATTAAGGACATTTTAGCACATATATTTGATAAGGGAATTGATAAAGAAAATATTTCAAAAGCATTGCAGACATGTAAAATAGAGCTGTTTGGGATCAATACGTATGATTTGGGTTTAAAACCATTGGAACGTTCACTGAAAGGAGGGACACTAAGGAAAGAGTTTGAATGCAGCTACATAGAATTCCCTGCAATTATGTTATTACTCCTAATACTTCCCTTAATTTATTTCCATTCCTGCAGATAGATTTTCTAGTTTTCAAAACTGTCTAGCTGGAGTACTTACAGTGATGTCCACAACAGGCTTTTTGTTTGTTTGGGGGTTGTGTTGTGGTGTTTTTTTGAAGGAGTCTTCCACTTCGTAGTTCCTCATCTCTCCTCTGAAGCTCTTGCTGAACTGGATCTGACACTTGGAAAGCACAAGTTTTGCTTTCCAGTCTGAGCACAGTTAAGTCTCATCTCCGTCTACAAACCCCTTTCCAGCTCAGCACAGCACATCAAAGCTGGAGCTGGAATCCACCACTACATTTATGCTGCTAAGCTTTTAATAAAAATTTCAGAGAACAAATGTAAGGTATGTGGAAACTTCAGGGCCTGTCAGAAGATGGCTCACGACTGTGTTTCAAAGCCCTTCCAGTACACAGTGTTCACTGAAGTATCTGCAATAGAATGCACTTATGTATACAAGCACTTACTATTCATGATCCCTTTAACAAACCTTTCCAGAAATTTTCCTTAATTTTATACATATCCTTATGTAGTTTACAAATGGAAGAGCAGAGGTTTTAATAGGCAAGATCTCAGACAGGAATCCCTATTACTTACTTTTTCAAGCATGCAAGCCTGACGCATTTCTAGGACAACACAAAAGGACAACTTTTGGATGTCTGCATGTTTATACACAATCACACAACAGTTTGGGTTGGAAGGGACCTTTAAGGGTCAGCTAGTCCAACCCCCCTGCAATGAGCAGGGACATCTTCAACTAGATCTGGTTGCTCAGAGCCCCGTCCAGCCTGGCCCTGAACATTCCCAGGGATGGGGCATCTACCACCTCTCTGGGCAACCTGTTCCAGTGGCTCACCACCCTCATTGTAAAAACTTTCTTCCTTATATCTAGTCTGAATCTGCCCTCTTTTAGCTTAAAACCATTACCCCTTGTCCTTTTGCAGGCAAAGTGAGGGAAAGTGGGAGGTGGGAGCCCTCTCTGTTGTAGACAGGAGAGTGGGAAGGAGCGAGCAAATCCATTCTGACCTCTGAGTTTATTCCCCTTCATTTATTCCAGTTTCGGTTTGCTCTGAGTGATGTGTGAGGTAGATCAGGAGAGGGAAACAACCTAGGAGGCAGACATACGAGAAAGCACCTTAAGCTGAGGAGAGCTGCACTTCCCCCTGGCCAGACTGGGATGTAACCCTGAGCTGGGGGCTTGGCATCGTCTCCAAGCGAGCGTATTCCGAGCCCAGTTCATCTGACTCTTAGAAAAGCTATCACTGACAAAGCTGTTAGGGTAAAGAGGACAGACATGAAATGAATTGATACTTTAACTGGTGGGCCACGTTCTTGCCTCTCTACATCAAATCTATGTATCCAAAATGCAACAGATTCCACCTACCTGCTACACAACAAGCCCCACTGGTTGCTAAGTCAATAAGATTCTTTCCACCTCTGACTTTACAGCCTGCTCACAGGGCTAAGTACAAAATCCTGCACTAAGGGACATCCTTTGGATTTCTATCACTCTGGGGACAACGTGTTCAAAAAACAATAAGCAAATTAAGTTTCTTTACGCAACTTTTTTCTCATCTATTGTACATATAGTATAGATAATAGTCTCAATTTAATAAGTAATCCAGATACAATTTGATACTTTATTAATGCAATTCGACCCATGACACTGATTGAGCAACCGTCACCACAATTAACTCTCTGAAAACCCAGTGCATTGAGAAAACACTCAGCACAGAACCACAGACTGTGTGAGAGAAGGAGCTCAGCACCCTCCAGGAAGATCTTGAGCCATTTTCAGTGTTTTCAGTTGAGGTTTTCAGTGCTACCCACCCTACTGCAGGGACTCTCTTAAAGGTGTTTGTGTACACCACATACGCTCCTCTCCAGTTAAGCAGCAGTTATCATAATCGGGGAAACGGAGGCCTATGCCTTCATTGCTTGTGGTACAAAATACAGGCACTGTACGCACTAACTTTAGCAATTTTAGATTTAAGAAAATTTACTTGAAATGGTTATGTCTCAGAATAAAAACACACCAGCAGGAAGCACCTGGATTCCAGAACAGGCTTCTGTTTATGATGCCCCACACAAGTCATTGCTCCAGTTTCTATTGTTAAGACAGGAATAATTACACATCCCTCCTTGAAAACTGTAATATAAAAATAAAACCATTAACACACTGATAAGTCAAACTGTACAGTGACGGATAAAAACCTAGATAAATAAGTTAATTCAAGTAGGATGCTACCCTCCTCTCACCATTCTTACATGATAAAGAAAGGTGAGCAAGGAATCTCACCCGGGATTTCTTGTACCACTATCTCCTACAGCTTCTACCATTAATCTCTGCTCAAAACTAAACAATTCCAGTTTTTTAATTTCGCTCTGTTGGAAGTCTTTCCACAGATCTAGTTACTTCTAAAACATCTTTTCATTTCTGCTATACAGCTGACTATTTTGAAGCACACAGTTTTGACTAAAACTGCTGTTTTACACAGTTATCATCAGAGATCAGCACATTTCCAGGAGGAATGTACCAACTAAACATAAACAACTGATGAAACGGCATACCTACACCCTATAGTTCCTTCTACTGTAGAGTATTGCTGTGTATTTCGTACCCAAAGTTTTCAACACTCAAATGCCACCTTTCCAGCAAAATATAGCATATTCCACAAAATACCACATTAATTATGTTCTTTTATGTTCCAGCTATTAATGAAATCACTAGTAATTTTCTCTCAGGCTGAATAATCAGAATAGGGCATGTGGGAGAGTAAGGTCAGCACACAGCCATAATTTAGGATTAAAAAGAACAAATATGTAATACTTGTCTGCCAGAGATTGCTGAGTATCCATAGATCTGGGGAGAATAAGAAAAAGTGGGAGTCCTCTAAACCTTGAAAGTTTACAAATTAGATTTTGCATTTACAGAACAGCACTGAACACTAAGCTTTTGTGTTTGTGAAAGTTTCCTCATCCATATGGCAGCTTATGAGTTCGTTATCATCTGTATTTGATAACTGTCAGACTTCTTGATTTAGGCATGCACACACAGACACATTTACACACACACACACACATGTACTCCTGTATGTATACATGTTTTTTTCCATGTGTAAAGAAGTATGCATGGAAATACCCACTGAAATCTCCACTCCAGGTCTGAATACAAGGAACAGAAAAAATTAATCAATATAAATTTGGATATCCATCACTTGAAACTGCGTATTTACACATTCAGTAGTACGATTAAAAATGGTTCATGATATAATTGTTCATTAGTAGGTCTTAAATTAGGGGAAGTCTGAAATTATGACTACTTTAGGCCAACGAGGGGAGAAGGATGAAATCTGTAGTTTGTGAATACTGCAGAACAGCTCAAGGCTGCTTTGAAAATATGACACATTTCACGCTTCTTATTGTAATACTTTCTGTTCATATTCAATGTAGCAAGTCTCCTACCCAGCTTTGTTTGCTTATTTGTCAATTTAGGGTATTTTATGCATTGTTATTATTTATTATTTCATCCATTTATTGAATAAATTCAACTTCTACAAAGCTCGTATCAGAAATCACTGAGGTTTTAATGAAGTGTAGTTTGAAAATATAAGGATTTTTGTGTGAATTAAAACCTAAAAACCTAAAGGCAGAAGCTATAAAACATACCAGTTGTCTATGTTTCAGGAACTGTTTCTGGATTTGCAAAAATCTGTATCCATTTTCTGTGGTTTTCATGCACACACAATCCCTTAAAATAATCCCAATGAAACAATCTTTCATGCTAGCATGCTATTGATGTATAAAAACTCTTCTCAGCTTCCATTTTGGAAACTACAGTACCATGTCTCTATTTTCTATTCCTGCATCAATTTAAGAGTCAAGGTAGCTCATAAAAGTCTGACTTCTTAATTTATTCATCAGCATGGAGAAAAAAATCTGGTGGTAGAATAATGAGTAGATGTTATATCTGATACACTATAAAAACCTTGACGTCATGAGCACACAGCACTTGAGCATACCAAAAATATGTTCTGAATAATACCCTCTCCCAATGTTGTACAAGGACAGCACACAACCACTGGGTTAAAAACTACTAATTTAAAATAGTGTAGCAAAACCGGCCATGGAAGCTTGTAAACCAATATGGGTGGTTAGTGCAGTGTTCCTGGCCCATCTGGAAAGCAGGTTGGGTGAACAGAGGCTGTATTATGACAGCCACCTTCTTGACCTGAAGAAGCACCATCGTGTACCATCTGAGGTTAAACACTTATTCTGTGTGATTATTCTTCTTATGCAATTAAGAGAAACCAAGCTCCTCCACAATGTTTGGTCCTGCTGCATTAACACTCACTTTGTGAGTTAATACGTTAGTGTGTTAATATAAGCGCTGAAGATTTTTTCTTAGATGCGGTTAGTTCAGACAAGTAACTGGTGACCAGGCTTTAGACAGTACAGCAAAGGTTTCACCATGACAAAGGAAAGAACAGACAACTGTCTCTCCAAAAAATATTTCTCCTTCAGTGCCACAGACTTAAGCTAAAAGTAGGATTAGGTAGAGTTTTGCTTCAAAGATAAAATAACTTCTTTTGTGGGAAGAGGCTGCCTAATTATTTTGGAGTAGGCAGAATTCTAAAAAGCGACAAGGGAATTGCAGCATAGGGCACATAACAATGTAAGAACCAAGTCGTTATCCATGTTTTTTAATATTAATCATGAAGTAATGGCTTTCCATACAAAGTGAACACGATACGTGTTGTGCAAATGCACTGAGAAGAAAATTATGGGAAATATAATGGTAATTTTATAACTAAGAAAGGTGTTCTAGCTGCAAGGTAAAAAAGTTATTTTGAGGTGGGCAAGGAAAGGGAGGCATCGCTCATAGAAATTAGCTGCCACAGAGAGTGTCTAAATGGAAGAACTATCAATCCAGATCATGATGTGGCAGTTTCTAATGAGAAAGGCAAGACGCAAAAATAACATCTCAGTATAACTATTAAGCCAGAATAGATGCTGTTTACTGTATTAATGTTGCCTTTACTGGTGTAAAAAAAAACAAAAACAGGATTGTATTAGGCCATCGCGCTCCCATCTTTTCAATTACAGAGATAGAACAATCTCAGATTCCAAAGCTAACTACAAATCAAAATTGTGTTATGTTATCTGCTGAGACACAAATGGAAAATAAATACTGTTAACTGTCACTTTCCATTAGGTAACAGAAATTCAATTACATTTCAAACAAGCCTCCATGTCAACAGAATAAATCTTTTTCATAAATGAGCAGGTAACCATTTTTGATTCTAACTTCCCAAAGGGAAAAAATCAATTTTAATCACAATTGTTCATTTTTTTCACCATATGAATGTTTTGGAGCAAAGTACATCATTTGACCTAATAAATACCGTTGTATAGCACCAATATTTAGGGAGAAGGGGCAAGGAAAGGAGTGGAATTACGAAATTCATCTGCTGATACGCTGTGCTGTTTTGAAACTGAAGGCTCACACTGCTCAGCTGACCTATGGACCATCAGCTTCCCTAGCCACCTTACCGCATCAGAAGATCAGAAACCCAAGCAAGCATCAGCAACTGCTGCCATAATCAAAGAGTTTTATCACAAGGTAACAGACACTGTAAAAAGCAATGTGTTTTATCAGCGTGATTACATTGCGAGAGATTGAGGCAAGCAGTGAAGTTTTTTTGAAAGAAAGGGCTCCATTGTCTTCTCAGATATGGACAAAAATATATGTAGGCTAGGTGAAGCATTCTACAGAAATACAGGATTTTGTTTTATGGATTCAAGAGCACCTTCTCATTTGGGAGACCACCAGGCCAGTGACAGGAAATTAAGAAATCTGAAATTGGCATCTATATTTGAGATCCCTTTGTAAATCCTTATACCAGATTTCGCAAATAACGATTTTGTTTTACCTGCACAAAAGCCTCAGCTTGACAGAAGCCTGCACTGATGCAGAGCAGAAGGAAGACTCGGCCTTTCAGTCTTGAGCACCAGACCTTCTATCTTTTCTAAAGCGCAGGAGGCAATGAAAATGGGCTTGATACAAAGAGCAAGAGCACTGTGATTGGAATTTCACATCCTGTCCTCCCCGTGTAAGTGAGAAGAAGAACAAAACTACCATTGGCTTGATATAGGAACGTACTGCCCCTGCACTCCCCTTCGATTGGGAGGGGAAGCCAGAACCGGAATTCCAATGTGTTTGGCAGCTGTGTGCACCCACAAGCAGTATTAGTTACAACAGAGACAGCAGACATCCTCAGCTACCAAACTGCCGGCTTGGCCAAGTGTCACATTCAGTTAAGAGAATGAAGAAAAAAGCTCTCAATACCATAAACTTATTTCTTTCTATGGAAACTTACTGTGGAGCACACACAAGGCACAAAATATGTGTGTCTTGTAACACAGTGGAAGTTTCAGGAAGTAAGTGAAATTCAGCCATTAAGTAGCAGTGGTCAAAGTGTAATTGAATTGGATCCCCTCTCGGGGTCATCATATCAAGAGGCAGTGCACTAAACTTGAAGCAGGAGAGGGGCTTTTTTTTCTAAATGATGAAATTAGTTATAGGGCCTAAAGGGGAGAGTCAGGAAATTAAAATCCATAGAAATCTATTAAAAATACTTTATTAGAGTCACAGCAGGCTTATATATCCCAAAACAAACAAAAAAAATCCCAAGAAGTAAAAAGGCAAGAACAAAATTGTATGGTTAAATAATAAAGCACCAAAAAAACCCCAACAAAAAAAAAAAAAACAAAAAAAAAAAAAACACACATGAGAAGAGAAGCCAATAAGCAAAACCAGATCTCATCATTTGAAGTGTAAAAAAAGTGATTACAAGGGTGAGGAAAGGCCCATAACAGCCAAATACACCATACAAGTAAGAGGTTCTGTAAGTACAGCTTCCAGCAGGACCTGGTCACCTGTTAGGCCACCAGGGTATCAACAGTTGAGCTAAACAAAGCAAATGGCCAGGAAGCCAAAATCTTTATTGGAATCACTATCCATCACAATTAATAATACTTGGGGTGGCCAACTCTTCATCCTACTGGTGTTGTCAGAGATAGGATGATTAAAGAGGGTGAAATTTGACAAATCCAACTGTCTGCTGCCTTCAGGACCCAGACCCTTCCTCAGTCGCGAAGCCTTTTGCTAAGTTGACCCCATTTATAGCACATCTGTCATCATATGACTCTCACAGCAGAAATAGAGACAGTATTCGAAGGTCAAAGAAAAGAAAAAGATCCTGGTTTGAATGTTCTAATACCTACAATATGCTCTGTTCTAATACTTACAATATGCTCTGTATATCGCATAAAGTTTCATTTTGTAGTTTCATCATTTCTAAGAATATAAGAACAGCTGGGCTAGTTCAGAACCAGGATGAGCTCTTACCTGTCTTAAAACTGTGTCCTCAGCATTCCGTCTAGGGAAACCAGAACTGGGCAGAATATATGATACCTCCCCCACTCCAAAGTAGCTCTCCCCACCATCGCTATTCCCAGTTGACGGAATTTCCTGTTCTGATGCCATTTGCCTGTGTTGTTACCCTTCACAGATGTCTCTTCCATATGCTTGCTCAGTATAACCTTGAACCAATGTAAACCTTTTGTATACAAAATCTCCTCTGTCAAGTTTTCACTGTATGTTTCCAGAACAGTATCTTAAGCTTAGCAGCTTCCGACCCCAAAGGTGGGCTGTGAAACACTGAACAAGTTCTGAAAGAAGCTGGGATCAAGAGAATAGAGCTCGTAACACAAACACAACATTATATTTTCAGCCTCAAGGATAAAGGTGAGAAGTTGTGCGCAATCCACGCAATCAGAGGTGCACAATTTTTACTCTTCAACCAGAAAGAGCATTGGTTATTGTCTACAACCGAAGCCGTCACAAAACACGCACGGAGTGTAACAGACTTCCTCAGAAGGGTGGCCTCATCCTACCAGAAGTACCCCCAGAACCCATGTGTAGCAGTCTGTGTGAAGAAGCAAGAGAGCAAAGGAAGATTGTACAGACTTTCTAAAAGCTTCTTGGTATGAATTTACTTAGAAGACTTGGACACACAGCCATGAAGGCCAAATATTCTGGAGGGGTGGGGAAGGCCTCCAAAGGAATTCAGAGAACCTAAGGTTACGTTCTGGTTTCAAAGGCCACTTCACTTCATTGACCATAGGGGACACCTTGGAGACGAGCCCTGAAAACTACTGTGAGTCTCTGTGAGTATTCACAATGTGACTCACACATTTACACGTGCATTCCTGCCATGGACTAAAATGCTAACTAAATGGTTGGAAATAGGAACAAGGAGGAAAAAATAACCAGTGCAGGAAGAAAGCATGTCCAAAGGATCAATACTATGAATGGTGTAGTTATTCATATTTACTAATAACTGAAAGCTGACATGCTATAAGTAGTAAGACTGTGAAATTTGCTGACTACAGAGAACTATTTAGGGTAGTCAAGACTACAAAGGATTGTGAGGAACTCCAGAAGGACCTTTAAAAAACTAGGTAATTGGACAACTTGACAACAGATGAAATTCACTGTGAAAAAAGTGCAGAGTAGGGTACACTAGAAGGAACAAATTTAAAGCCACTTGTACATACTGATGGGTTCTGAATTACTTATAACCTCTCAGGAAAAAAAAGATGCAAGATTCATCATGGGCACTTCAATGAAGATGTTTGCTCAATACACATGAGGGGTCAAAAAATGTGAGCAGGATGTTACGATGTATTGAGAAGGGAATACAGAATATGAAAAATATTAATATACTGCCATGTATATTGCCATCACCGTAAATTAATGACATATACTCCCCTTGAATACATTACCTCTGTCAAGAAGGACATGAAAAAAATTCCAAAGGACACCAAGGATAAAAATCCTTCTGCTTCACAGGAGTAGAGGGTCCCTAACTAAAGCAGCTGAAAAAGAAAGTTTCTGAGCAGACAGATTATTCCATCGTCATTCATTCCAGCCTCCACCCTCCGAAGGAGCGCAGAATACCCAACAACAGAAACAAGATACCAGGCCAGGGAGACCTTGGCCTTTGTTCACAGAACAGTGTTCACGCTTTTAATTAGAATGTTTGAAACTAATTATCTAGTTTTCAGAGAACACAGCAACAGAGGCAGGTGATTTAGTGGCCAAGGACACAGGTAAGGTTGAGGTTCTCCATGCCTTCTTTGCCCCAGTCTTCACCAACAATGTCTGCCAGGCCCCAGCACCGAGAGGCGGGGCAGAGGCAGGGTGGGAAGGGGGGATGACCAGCAGTAGGTGAGGATTGAGTTGGGAGATTTCAGGAGAACTCAGCCCATGGGTGTCCGTGAGACCTGACGGGCTGCATCCAAGGCTGCTCACAGCACTGGCTGCTGCCCTTGCAAGGCCACACCGTCACCTTGGAAAGGTCTTGGGGAGCAGGAGAGGTCTCCGAGAACCGGAGGAAGGCAAATCTTGCACCTGTCTTCAGACAGACCCAGCAGGAATCTCCTGAAATGCAACACGGACAAACGCCCTGTCTTGCACTTGCAAAGGAACACACAATACAGGCTGGGGCTGGCTGGTAGGCAGCCCCGTGGCAAGTCCTGATGTATTGATGTATAGCAGGCTGAACACAAGCCAGCAGCGTGCCTTGGCAGCAAAGGCAGCCAGCAGCTTTCTCAGTTCTGTAAAAGCTGTACAGCCAGCAGAGCAAAGGGGCAATCCCCACTCTGCTCAGCGCTCCTCAGACCACATCCAGAATATCACGGCCCCAACCAAAAATACAAGAAACACATCACTAAACTGAGGTGATTTCAGGAGAGGGCCCTGAGACTGGTTGGGGTCTGAAGCACCTGCCCTGTGAGGAGAGGCTGAAGAAACAAGGCATGTTCAGCCTAGAGAAGAGACGGTTTTGTGGGCACCAAACAACAGTCCCCTAGCACCTGCGGGGAGGGTCACTGAGGAGATGAAGTCAGGGTCTTCACATCAGAGCATGATGCGAAAAAAGGCAATGGGGCGGAGGTGAAATAAAAGAGTTTCAGACTGGAGGTACAATAAAAACATCTCCCTGTAAGGACAGTCCAGCAGTGGAACGGGCTGCCCTAAGAGGTTGTTCAGTCTCCATCCTCAGAGGCTTTGAAGATCCAACTAGATCAACTCCTCAGCAACCTGGTCTGACCTGGCCACACTGTGTGAGGTTGGACAAGAGATCTCCTGAAAACTCCTTCAGACTGAATTATCCTGATTCTGTAAGTAGTTCTTTTTCTGTCATAATTTCAATGTGGTGAAGGAGCCCATTTACCATATTGCATCCAAGTGCCTGGAAACTCAAGAAAATGACATTTCTATATAGCACCAAACCCCATGGATTTGAAACAACAGCAGCAGGCAGAATTCTGGACAGGCCATTTCCCCACCTCAAGTTTTCATCTGTTCTCTTCCATCTACTTCAGTTTTATATCGCCCTCATTAATCACAGCATCTCAACCATCCTGTTTCACCGCATTTCAGAACCATGATTATCTTTACGACGAAGAAATGAATAAATTCACTGCCATGTGTTATTGCTTGCTTTCCCTAACTTTTCTTGCTGTGGATTGTTAAGTTTTGCATTGTCAAATGCTGGTACCTTGTATGTGCTCACAACACAGGCTCGTCAATAAAGTGGAAATATTGATAATATAGTCAAATAATGCTCTAGATTACGAAACACAGGATAGAAAAATAAAAAAATCTAGAAAATTCAAAATTTTATTCACACATTTCCCTTATTTTATTCCACTGCAGTGCACTACTTTATCAGTAATAGCTTAAATATGAAATGTCATCTTTAATTTTGATTTCTTTAGCACTTAAATGGTTTTCAAGCTTCGTCATACGTATCATGACATTGAAACAGAATTTCTTTTTTTATTTAATACATTCTCTTTTTTTAAAACCTAGTATTATTAGAAAAGAAACACTGTTCCATAGAATATCTGAGTAGTAAACATTGCCCCTATTTTACTTTCATTCCTATAATTCAGCTACATTCAAAACTCTAAAGTTTTCACCTATTTCAAACAAATTCTGGACAGTTAAAATCTATGACAAAGTGTACAAATGTGGATTTGTAAAAAATCCACGAATTTGATCTGACTTGCAGAAGTGGTGACAACAAAGCTGCGCAAGTGCTCAGTTTCCTAGAAAACAAGTCTCCATTGGCACAAAGTTGTCTTTGCTCACCCATTGTCTTCTACGTCTTCCTCCCCTATCAGGGCAATTCATAAACCAAAGAAAACATTTGGCTTACACACCTATGCATGAGTGGTTTGAGATGGGGTCCCAAGTCCCCTGAGCACACCAAAAGTATGCCCTTAGGCGCAAACCTTATTTTCAAAAAAGTTAGAACTTCTCCATTTTCATCCCTGAACACTTCTGTTGCCTGTGCTTGCCTGAAGAATATTAGGATCTGCTGCACAACCTGTCCTCACCAGCATTGATGCTGTACCACTTCCTAAAAAAATATTTTCTTTTTTTGAGGGTTGAACTATCTACTTACTCTCTTATTTTCCTCTTCTTTTTTTTTTTTTATTTTCCTCTCCATGGTTTGTTGCTTATTCTGTCTTCCCTTTGACTTTTTGCTTCCAATTCTCACTTTAAATACTTTCCCAACTTCTATTTCCTGCAAACATAGGCAATAAGTAATGTCATTAATACTAGCACACAAAGAATTATCATGTTTCTGGTATTAATGTTGCAGGTATCTTGGCAGGTGAAATTCCACTACATTACAATCAGTTCACTTAATGAAGGTTTTATCCACTGGCATGAGACATAAAAATGTTATGCTTGTTGTCAGGGTTGGGGTTTTTTGTAATTAAATTAGATATTGAAAAATATCACAAGGGCTAGATAGTTCACTCCACAGATATCTCTAGCTAGGGAACCAGGATCTGACATCAATGGTATAAAATTTCTAAATATAAGAATACATTTTGAGGGGGGGAGAGGGGGGCGGGGAACAGGGTGAACAACACAACACAACATGACACATTCTCAGCTGACAATCAGTAAAATGACAACACTACTGACAATGTGAGAGTAAGAAAGACCAAAAGCAGTACAAAGATGGGAACCAACATAAACAGATATCCCCAAAGATTTTAAGGAGCAAGACTTGGAAGCTGACAGCATTTAAAAAGCCACTCGAATTTGACTTGATTTGTCAATCTATTACTCTTTTCGAATCTGTCCCCCAATACATAGCGTGGCTCTGCAACGGTGAACACAGTAATTCCTCAATGGTTTGACTCCTCTGATATGTATAACCCCAGGCTAATTTTCTAAATGGGTGATACTACTCCTTTCCCAATGGAAATCTAAAGTTAATTTCAACCTAGGAATAATTTATGTTAAAATTACTGAACCCGTGACATACCAAGTTTGAAGTTCTTAACAATCCTAGTACAAATTGAACTGCTGCTGAATAAATAAATTATATGCGCAAGCACACAAAGATGATAGATATGCACATACATACACATTTATGCATACTGATCATGAGAATGACACAAAAAAACCTTGTATCTGCAATGGACCTGTCACCTGACTCAACAGCAAAACTGATCTGAAATGATTAAATCTCGAGTTCATGAAAGACCAAATTCAGATCTACTTATTTCCTTGTTCAAGAATAGGATGTTCCCACAAATTTTTAAGTAATGACAAATTATTCAACTGAGGTACGCAAATAATGTGTTCAGTTTGATAAGTAACAAAAAGTATCTTCTTCAGTCATAACTTTTTTTTCAGGTTAAACCAGAAATATTCAAAGAATTTTGATAAAGAAAATAATCTTCAGACTGAGAATGAAAGAGTCTGTTTGCCCTACAATAAAGTATCTAAATTTTTTCAGTGCTGGAGTGTGTTTTGGTTTTGATATCTTACAAGCTTTTTGGCAATTTTAAGCAACCATTAAAAAGCTTGTAAAGATATCAAAACCAAAACACATTCCAGCACTGAAAAATTTTAGATACTTCACTTTGAAAATTACTAAGCTAGACATTTCCTTAACTCTTCTGGAACTTTTAAAGGCTAAGTAGATAAATAATAAAAACCTAATGTATGGCTTAGCCTTTCTGTGTCAGTTTGATTAGAAGAAAAGTTGTAGCAAAAAAAATATCACAGAGGGTTAACCAACGATTGAGTGGATTTTACTTAGTGGTACTCACATAAAAATATATTAGTCTTTCTCCCACTCACAGCTGAGAAAAACAGAAATTTAAATCACAATTACCTCTGTCCATGGGGCTCAATTAAGAATCTTTTGTTTTCATGCTAAATCTAGCATTAGAAGATACAGAGCTGATAATAGCATTTACAGGGGGGTTTATGCTACTGAGTTGTAAACGTTTAATTAGGGTTGCACAATTCTCTCTGCCTGCAGACCTAGACTCATGTCAGTTCTATGCACCCAAGCAGACAGAGTAGAAGAAGAAACACAATCCATCTAAGCGCCCACACGCTGCATTTGGTTCGGTCTTGTAACTGGAAGACACAAGGATGGTTTTACATACTGCTAATGCCACAAAGTAATACATTTTCCTCCAGTTTAAAGTGTAGGAGAAAACTAATTAAAAAACACTTCTAGATATTGAAGCCTGGCTGATATCTTAGTTATGACAAGTGGACCTGAAATAGTCAAATCTTCGATCTTAAGGAAGCTGCTGATTAATTTGGGAAGATGAACGCTCACTCACACATTTCTCTTCCAAGTGATTTTTGCCATACCCATCAGTTACTTTTCTTTATTACATCTTAAAGATAAACATTTTGTGCATTTCTATCAACCACCATGATTCTGAAAATTATACTCTTTTTGATACATTAATTGGCTATCATGAAAAATGGAGCAGAAAATATTATTCATAGAAGTGCTACTCTGCTGTGCATCGCAACCTCAAAGCACTTCACAGGCATTCCTTACTCTCCACAGCATCCCTTCCCTGTCAAGCAGGTAAATAAATACTGGTTGCCCCAGTCTGCAGGCGGAAAAGGAGGAACAAAAGAAATAAAGGCATAAACTGCAAAAGGGTTGCATTAAAGTGGGCTGTTCCAGTGGCTGGTTAACATAGCATCTTCTGGGCAGCGGTTTTGGATGCTGCACTGCTCTGGCTGCCATTATTTTCAACATCTGAAGTTGTCTCTGCAGGTTAGCAAACGATTTTTGGTACCTTGGTTTAGGTCAGCTAACAGCACACAGCACTATTAAAACTTTAAGACCACCTTGTCCCTAATCCCAAGCAGTGGTCATTATGTCATTTGTTTTGTAGAGCAAAAGATAGAAATGACCTCAGACTTTCTAGCCAATTATTTATGCACAAGGTGTAGTATCATGATCGGAAATTATGCAGAACAGATTAAATTGACCACATTTTATTATGGAAGAAAATTACAAGCACGATTTCCAAAACATGGTTATCTAAAAACAGTCTTCCAATTCCTTACTGAGACACCTGACTTTCCAAACTGCCAAGCAGGCAGGAGTTTCCCAAATCAAACCCCAAATAAATTCTTTCCACCTGTCTCTATGAAAGGATGCCCTAAGTGATGCCGGTACAGTAAGAAAAAACGGGTAATGAAAGCACAAAGATCTCAAAAAATACGCTTTGACATGAACAATTAATCTGCCTTTAAAAACTTGCCTGTAAAGATGTGGCTTATATAATTTAGGATGTTGAAAAACATGAATTTGTGTCGGGGCCACGTGCTGTACAATATACCTTAATTTCTTCTGTCACAAAGAGTATCATTTACTTGAATTACAGTTGATGGCAGAAGATGCCAGTTCCCATTAACTAAAAAAAGAATTCACCAGCAGATATTACTTTATGCTCACGTACTTCTGTAGGAAAGCTCTTAGCCACCTGGTGCTAGGAGTCAGAATTTGTCAACCCAAGGTGTTCATGCAAAAATGTATTAGTGACTAATCACCTGAGACCAGCTAGGGTTAATTTACCAGAACAGCTTCTAATCTCCGCTTCTTTCTTCTCTCAGTGGTAAATGGACCAGTAGAGACAGCACAGTAAAAACATGCTCCTGCTTTGTGGAAAAAAATACTTCTTTTTACTATGTCCATCTATCACAACCTTTCACCTTCCAAGGCTGTTATGAAGGCCACATCACTCAACAAACCGTCCTTTGTATGTAAGACAGCATCTCAGCTGAATGCAGCGGATTTTGGAAAGGCAAGCAGCCAAGTAGGGGAATGGGAGATTTACCAAGGAGGTAAAGCAGTGGGGAGAGGAACTAAAGAACGGCAGCCATGTTTTAATAGCCACTATGGGGCAACGAGCCAGTCCTAAGAATGGTTTGCAGGACGAGCAAAGAGGCAGCAGAAGAATGCAAGAAAAGATGGCTTGGTAGGAAAAAGGCAAGTAAATGCCACTGAGCAGTGCTCAAAGGAATTCATGTTTACAGGCAATGTCTGTATCATTGTACCTACATGTTTTCAGCAGCAGTTAGCTCCCACTGGAAAGGCAGGTGAACTGCTTCTGAAAACCAGTAGGGGAAAAAAAAAAATCTACTGAATGACTGTACAAGAAAGGGGCGGGGGGGGGCACAAATTCTAGGACAGAAAATGGGGAGCTAACTTTTTTCCCCCACAAAGCCTGATGGAGATAACTACTGCTGATTTAAAAGTGCTAAGACTGTAGTTTGGATGGAAGAAACTCCTACAAATATCCATTGCGTCTTCTCCAGCGCTGATCATAAGGAGAAGGAATGAAGTCCTGAGCCTGAATCTGCAGAAGAGAATGGTAATAGCCTAAGAACATACGTACCTTTAAAACAGATTTGCCCTAAACATGGTGGGGGAAACTGTACTAGATACAAGATTTTTAAACCCACTCAGATTACAGAGTTGTCCAGTCTGAGCTGTCTCCCTCGCCTACAAGGACAGCCACTTTCCTTTCTTGAATCCAGCATCAAGAGTTGCAATTCTTTGCTCTCTGATAAGGGGTTTCCAGAGAAGAGATAAAATACAAACCTATGTATTCTGAAATGTATTTAACCACTCAGGTAAGAAGCTACCTCAATTAGACACAACCAGGTACATAAAGAGAAAAAGTCCGGCTGTAGCTGGAAGGGTTCTGGTGCCATTAGAAGACCACCACCACTAACTTGTAACAGCAGTCCCCTTCACATGATGCCCCTGGAGAATGACATTACTGCATTTCATTGGATCTTAATTGTTTTTTAATGCACTTCACTGCCCAATAGTTTCCAAAATGCAAAGCCACATTAATGAATTACTATAGCTTTCTTAATGCTCCTTATGTCCAGTCACTGAAAAATAAAGCATATCAGTAAAACAAAGCACACTAGTAAAAATAAGAAGGGTCTGCAGGGTTCTACTGGAAGTCAAAGCTGGGCTAAGCTCTCTACTTGGCAGAAATTCACCTTACTTCCAAATCCTTTTATTTATAATTAAAGCAATTTCCTTACTACACCTTTGCTAAGCATGTTAGTAACTCGACTATCCAAGAATTACCTGGCATTTTGAAAATCACTTCTTTCATTAGCTAGCCTGTTTTTGTTGTTGTTTTAAAAAATTCCCTTATGTGCTGTAAAAGAAACTAACTTAAGCCAAAGAATCCTTTATATTCTAAGGAACTAATTACTTGAAGGAGGGAGGACAGGCAACCTAACAGCCTCTATTCATATCCTAAATGTGAAATAAAGTTTCTAACATGTTTTCCACTTATTAAAGTTCTAATATCATATAGAGATATCCAATGTCTTCTTCGTGAGTCCACCAACAAAATGTTCAGCACCAGTGCTTTCCTAAGCAACAGTCATAGACATTTTATGTCGAGAACAGTAATCTATGAGAAGCTGCTACCTTGTATTTCATTGAAACGTGAAGAGAAACAGCAGTACTTAACTTGCACATGTACCACAGCAGTAACCACAGGGACGTTCTAACATTTGGAAAACCAAGTTTCATTTCTTTTTAATAAAACAGTTTGGGATATTAGCCAAGGAACCCTGAATCTAAATCCAAGGAGTTCTGAATATAGACTCCCATAAACTCTGACTTAATCCCATAGAAATGGAGATGCCAAATGCAATTTACTTGTGTGCAGAGCACTGTTACAAGGCAGATGCAACATTTACATCCTACTCCAACCTCCAAGGTAGTAAAGAAATGTGTACTCGATGCCATGAATAGTAAATGACCACTGTAATACATGGCACCAGTACTATGTATTGATATTTCTATGCTTTTGGCAGCTCCTTTGCTTCTTAAAAGCCACCTTTTGAGTATTACTGCATGCTTTTCAGACCCTGTTCATCTCTTCCAAGATTACGGATGCTCCTATGCCCAACTGAACACGTGCGGCTGCACCAAGAGGGAAGTAGCAGGAGCCGTCATGGGGCACGGGAAAGGGTGCTAGGAGTCCTCTTGGAAGTGAAAGGAGAACAACAGCTGCCCACCTCCTTTAAAATCACTTAGGACGTGGCTGAGCCCTTCCAAACTGTGCTCTTCCTTCTCTTCCAGCAAGGACAAGCAGAACAAAAGGTATTTAATACGATGAGTAACACAAAACCCTGACCATCCCTACCCTGCATACTGTCTTGCAATACTTCTCACATCAATATACTAATACTCTCATACTTTGTGTTACTATGATACCTCACTTAGTGTCAGTATTAAGAAATCATTTTCAGGGTTTTCATATCACTGCCACATGAAATAGGGCAGAGGCAGCATTCAGGTGATACACAGGCTGTGTTTAGGTTCCCTGCAGAAGAAGCATTTCCCCCACAGAAGCCACAGTTCCTTCAGGAAAATGAAATGGGAAATATTTTTAGCTTGTAAAATGAATTCTGTAACAAGAGTGAGAATACATGAGGGAAGTTTTACGTTTCATTTACAAGTCAGTCTGCAACTCTCCACCCCAGACTGAGCTCAGACCCCTCAACTCCACCGGCAGAGGCATGGCCTGAATCCTGTGCTCCCTTTCCTTGGGAGGCAGATTCTGGAAGTTTTCCAGAGGTAGCACCATACACTTTTGCCAGTGATAGATACTTGTATCTGAAATACACAGTGAAGAACCATCTAGTTTATAGATTCTTCCAGCATATATTTCCTCCATTTTTCTCAAAGGCGTGAAGTCACCTAGCATCAATGCCAGGCTATTAATATGCAACATGATCTTACTTTTTTAATTTTTGTGTTTGCATGGCAGATCAGTTCTGAATCACTGTTACATTGGCTACTGGAAGTGTAAATACAGCTTAGGGCTAACGACAGCACAAGTGAGGATTACTATCCCGCTTCATCCCAAAGCAGATAGCCCAGTGCCAATCTAAGGTCCAAATATGCATGTTTGACACATGCATGTGCAAAACACGGGACCATCCAGCATCCAAAAGCACATGCGTAAATTTTGGCATGACTGGGGCTAGCACCATTACCTTAAAAAGCTGGTCCCAGAGCTCACAGATGGTGACTGTGGAGGTGTCTAATTGACATATACTGTGGATGAGTAGAGACAGGCAGTGCTGCAAGACAAAATCAAGACATCTTTACTCATCCTTGCCAAGGTGCCTCAGCTCTGAACTAAGAAAGGATGGGTGCAGTCAGTCTTGGCTGTCTTCTGAGCAGACTAACAAGCTCAACAATTAGTGCGCATATAGTGAAAAGTCTTCATACTAGTATCAAACTGAATATACTCTTGATACTTATAGGACACTTTAAAATATCGTAATACTTTCATCTATTTGAAAATGGATGGAGGAAGCTGTGATGCTTATTAGAGTAGAACAGTATCTAACCTTTCAATCTAGAGTATTTTCCCCCCAGTGGAAACTCAGAAATGTGAACTTTAATGGAGAAACTAATACATTCAGAGCAAAATCTATACATTCATCCTGCATGCCATTCACAATGGCAACACAAGGAGGTTTGAGCAGCAGTAAAACATGCCCCCTCACATCCCTTTACCCCAGCCTCCCCTCCTACATAGGATTCTTTCATCTTGATTTAAACATCAACATGGATCATACCACCTATGGAAAAGTCTGCCTGAGAATGGAAAAGGTCTGCCACAACTTCACAGAATCACAGAACAGTCTGGGTTGAAAGGGACCTTTAAAGGTCATCTAGTCCAAGCCCCTGCAATAAGCAGGGACGCCTTCAAATAGATCACATTGCTCAGAGCCCCGTCCAGCCTGGACTTGAATGCTCCCAGCGATGGGGCATCTACCCCCTCTCTGGGCAACCTGTTTCACCACCCTCATTGTAAAAACTTTCTTCCTTATATCAAATCTAAATCTACCCTCTTTTAATTAAAAACCATTATCCCTTGTCCTATTGCAACAGGCCCTACTAAAAACTCTTTCTAAGCCCACTTTAAGTATCGAAAGGCTGCTCTAACATCTCCCTACAGTCTCGCTTCCCCAGGTTGAAAATCCCAGCTCCCTCAGTCTTTCCTCATCAGAGAGGTGTTCCATCCCTCTGATCATTTTTGTGGCCCCTTCCATGCTCCAGTGTAGAAACGTTCAGACATCATTTAACATGAAATGAACAATCAAACTGGTTGCACAGCAAGCTGTAAGATGAGGTGTTTTCAACTGCAGAGGATGGCGCATAGTTTTTTACATGACTTAACATGGCTTTTTACAAGGCCCATCATACAACACCTTTTTATCAAACAAAATAATTGCAGAAGGTAGTACGACCAGTAAGTTTCCACTGACTTGGAGACCTCAACTGGCACGAGATCAGAGGACTGCTTTCCAAAAGATATGACAAGATATACAAAAACAGAAACAGACAAGCTAGTCCATTTGGCCATGTTAACTCACAACATGAACACAAGCACTGAAGAATCCTGCTTACTAAAGGTGGATTTAACCATATGCCTAAGCAATCTTCTAAACTGGGGCCTATGCTGTTTCTTAAAAACCTGAGACATTCTAAAAAGAAAGTCTCTTTCATTTCAGCTGATTCCATGCCACTAAAAAGTCTCTTCAACCGCCCATGAAATAGTGAATTAGGATGTGTGCTGCCATACCAACAAAAAAGTACCACCATTTCCTTTTTAATGGCATATCAAATATACTGCACCAATATTTTGCTTCCTGTAGACATCAAGATTTACACGGGGGTTTTTTTAGTTATATTAATAGTAATAGTGCTAAAATCTTAAGAACTAAGTAGCATTATATTTAATTATCCTTCTATAATTACACTGATTAAATACAGCGTAAGGAACCATAAAGATAGATAAAACATTATGGCTTAAAAACTTCTCAAAAATGACCATAAAATGATTATTAAGCCTGAGGTGAGAAAATTAATATCACAAGCATGATTTTATAGGGTTTCCTTATACCGCTTCCCCTTCTTAGAGTATCTCATCTGCAGCAGCAGCAGAATTTCCTCCCAGCAGTAATGAAAATGAGAACTAACTATAAAAAATGTTGCAACTTGAAAGGGAGGTCAGTTTAGCCCTCCATATGAAGGGAGAGTATTTGTGTGCTTGATGCTTCAGGCAAATGCCAATAAAACATATTAAAACATCTCCAAGCTCTGAGCACATGGCTTACGCTTGGGTATATTTGTTTTCCTCTTGTTTTCTTTTCCTTTCTCTTCTTTTACAAATACGCTGCATGACTTCACAGCAATGAAGCAAGAATCAACACAATATGTTGCGTTTATTTTGTGAGTAATGATCTAACAAGAGAGATCCAAGGATTTTCATACTAGATGACCAATACTATTACAAAGATTAAAGAATACCAATAGAAGTTCTGACCAAGAACCGATATTAAGGCAAAAAGCCAATATTGGAAATCTACAATATCTTCAAACCCAGAAAAGAGTAGCTTATAAGGTTATGACCATGAACAAGAAAAATAAAAGAGATCTTTCTGAGCTACCCTATCCCTACCTATGGGACAAATAATTTCAAGTAATAATTTTCCTGATTCTTTGAATTATATGTTTAATTAATTTTATTACACATAATTACCAAAATGTATCATAATTATCTGACACATTTCAAGAAATATGGTCTAATTTTACTTAATTATATGATTAATTAACTATGGTAAGTAATTGCTAAACTTCAAGAAGATTACATTTCTCCTTTTCTTCCAAAATTCGGAAATCATCCTGAAGTGCTCCTGTGTGTGACTGCTTCATGCAAAGAGCTCATGGTCATCAAACATACATTTGTTCTGCAGGAAAGAAGCCCACAACCTCCTATTTCTATTCTTTTTTTCTGTGTTTTATTCACTGGCTTGTTCTTGGTTCTTAGAAATAGCTACAGATGTTTTTTCCATAATGGTTGGCTTTGATACAGACACTTCTGATTGTGTTAAAAACCATCATGCTCCCTGGGAAGTCTGCTATTTCATTTCCCAGCTCACTTGCTTGGCTCAGATGCCTATAACACATTGAGGGGATGCCCCTGAAGACACAAGACTGCTGCAGCCTTTCACCTGCATCTCAGGTGAAAAGCAGGAACAGCCACGGTGCATCACTCTCCAGTAAATGTGGGTTGGCAGAAAGTACCCGTATGAGGCCATTAGAGCAGGAATGAATTGAAGACAACTTGCAATCTTTCAAATTTATCCTAGAGGCCAAATCAGTCACCAGCTGGGTCACAAAACTAGAACATCAACATCTCTGCTGTACATCACCATTTCTGTTGTTGCACTTAGCTGCTAGCCATTAACACGAACCAGGGTTCATATTTTGGATGTACACATGAAGAGAGGTCAGAATTGCAACAGGGAGAAAAATTACTAAATCTTAATCCATGATAACCTAGATGAAAATGAGTAACAGCACATACTGTATCACAGCCCCCAGTAGATATAAATATACTTTTTGGAGTTGTACACCCCACCCAAGACTAACCAATCAAGACATACCAATCAGGAATAACCTAGAAAAGTTTTTTGTAATTCAAGAATTAGTTGAAAAATATTCCAAGGATAGGTAATTTATAACAGTAACAAAAGCCTTAACTTGTGATATTTTAATACAAATTGCCTATATTTCTGATGTTAGAATTATTTTACAAAATCATTTTATCTCAACTGAAAATGCATAAATATAACCAGACCTCAATCAACAAAAGGTATTCCTGCATTTTGAAGAAAATAACAAGTCAGGTATTAAAACGAGCTTTCCCATTTTTCACTAGGTTTACGCCACTATTTAATACCTGGCACACAATCTCTGGATTTTAGTTGCATGCTAGACACTCCTAATCCAACTAGCGCTGCCAAGAACCGAAGCATAGACTGTCTAATGCAGCAGGATCTCACTGTAAGCCAGTCCCAAATGACACTTAAAAAAAAAAAAAAAAAGGAAAAAAGCAAGCACCCAACCTCTTTTTTATGTTAATTTCCCCCTAATAACAAACTCCTGTTTCCTTTGCAAACTGATGAGGTGTCTATTTTGCAGGTCACACACTGTAGCCGATCAGGGAGCAAGATAAGCAAATGGGCATGAGGAGCTGCAGCGCCCGGCTGGCTACCCACGCCAGTGCCCTGTCATGTCAGTGACAGCTAAGGCTCTGCATTAAATGGCTCCATGTACAAAACTGCCTACGAGCATTCTACTTGGAGACCATACCCTATTTTATTTCATGCATTCTTAAAGGTAAGGACAAAGATTTCCAAACTTCCTTGATGATTTTTACTAAGGTTCTGAAGAAAAACGGGGGGTGGGGTGGGGGGGGTGGGGGACACGGAATGCATTGTAGTTTGAAGATAAAGGATAAATTATGGAAGCCAATACAATTGTCAAGCTTATACCAGCCACGGCTAAATATCAAAAACCAGAAAAATAATCAACCTCACTACAGATCAGGTACAAGAAACAGAGCTTTCCTACATGGTGTATCTGTGACGGTTCTTCTCTTGCCCTCAATCTGGATCAGCCTCTGGCACCCCTGGACAATCGTCCTCTCCTGTAGCTAGAACTCCCTACTCTCATGTCCAGGTATGAGGACGTGCCTTTTCCTACGACCCCACCTTCAGAAGAAGTGGATTCAGAAGAGCCATCACATGCAGCCTTCTGGAGAAAGCTTCATACCACAACAGTGACTACTTCTTCCAGAATTCAGAGGGGTGGTTTAGAATTACATCTGCCTTACCAGATGTGTGCTCTGGATCTTGAACATGGACTCAGAATCTCTTGGGAAGGTGGAACAATTAACAGTCCACCTTGGCCATTGCAGTATGTGTCCCTTAACGCAGAATTCTTTCCCACTGCGGCACATCCGAATTCGCAGTAAACATCACTAACCTCTCCTTACACCTCCTCATTCTGCCTGTGAAGTGAAAAACTACCTATCAGGGACCTTCTGTCATCTGTATTAGCTGGTAATCTAACGGCTATACTGCTCTTCGGGAAAGTGGGAGATCTTAGGCACATGTGAGGATACGATGTTAATATACGAAGAGTATCAGTCTGGGAAAAAGGGGGACCAAATAATAGAAAAGGGGAAGCCCACATTCATTTATACATTTCAGGACCTCAGTTCTACCATGCATTCTCTCAACAGTTATACTGCTTCTAAAAATTACTTAGAAGGCTGCAGTCAGGTGTATCATAGAACTGCTCCTATTTTAAAGCCTTTTCATAATGCCTACTCTTTTCTTAATATGTAAATGATACATATTTATTTCTGGATTTATTTGTTCTGTTTCAACAGTTATCCAGAAATCAGGAACTGGCATTATTGGTATTTTGTTTAAGTATGTAGACACATGTTCTGCCAGGTGACATTTTCTGATAAACATATTTCAAGCTATTTCACATCTGAAAATATGCACACAAAAATAAGAAGGAGCAATGAAGGCATGATTATACCCAAGTTCACACATAAACGTTCACACACACAGTATCATGACCTTCAGGAGGCAAGAGGTGTGAATATATCCACCTATTTACCTTGTAGCCAAAGACCCCACCACCACTTTCCCTAAAAATTAAAGGCCTCTCCTGGATTCCTCTGTTTCTTTTCCCATGAGCCATTCTCAATAAAGGCAACAGACGCTGGTATGCTGATCCGCTGCTGTAGGCACTCAGCCCGATGCAGAAGAACACCTGGACAGGCAGATCAGAGGTGTGCACCATCCCACCAGTTCACTTCATTCAGCACACCAACCTGGCTTACCAATGTGAGGAAAAGATACTTGTCTTTAATAATTTGCCTCCTTTCAGTTTTGGTCATGCACCAGATTTCTGGATGTCTAGAACACCTACAACACAACAAATCAGACCTCTCTCAGACTGGACAGCAAGTCAGACTGTGCATCTTCTAAAGTCCACCACATCATGCAGATCAGCCACAACACCTGGAGGACACCCACCAAAGGATACAGGTGACAATGGTGCCAGGCTTGCCAATGCTGGGAGGCCCACCCAAACCACACCCTGGAACAATCCTTTGCAACTGGGGCAGACAAAGTGTAAAAAACACATGCCAACCTATATATATATATATGTTTAAACTCTCCATTCTGGTATTAGGCCTCCTTAAGAACCCATCAGCAGTATAAAACATAAAGCTCAGCTTAAGATTTCTTCTCAAATTTGAATGACTTCCTGGATTTCTTCTACTCTTGCTTTCTCCCATCCTCTAAAACTAGAGAATTTGTTCTTATAAGTTTTTATGTTCACTAAGGTAAGGGTTTGTGCCTAAATTCTTAGGGAGGGTCCTTCATCTTAGCTTTTTTTTATTTCGTTTTTTAGGGGGCTTTGCTGGGTTTGGTTTTATGGGTTTGGGGTTTTTTTACAATCCTTTCTTCAGCTGCTGTACAACTTTAGGGCATCTACTTCTCTTTCCTAAAATAATCACTTGACATAAATATTTCAAAACACGTTGAGATAAATGCATGTTTCATTACAGTTAGATTACAATAGAACGTCTATAGAAGCATTTCTTGACACAAAATGAACCTTTATGATTAATGCTAACAAAACATTCCATATAATAATAAGGTGCCATAATGATTTCAATGTTATTTTAAAGTGTTACTAAACCATCAACTGCTCTGAAAACACAGTGAGGCCTTGCAGTGGAATTCAGATTTAAACACACACTTTTTATAACACTTAACATATTGCACTATATGAATCACAGTAAATAAGCCCAATAGGAATGTTTACTGAGGCAAAAACAAAGAAGATCTGCAGAAGGAACTAGTTTATCATAAACAATACAAATATTTACTCTATTATTTAATGTGTGCCCAGCATGTCTATCCTTAATGCAGCATTAGCTGACATCAGGCATATGCCATATGCGCAAATAATTAATTCAAATTATGTTTTCTTCCAGTGTGTTGTCTCAGAAATGAGCTGAATTAATGTAAAGATATATTCAACAGCAAATACTGAGACGATCTCTCTATGTAACAATCCAGCCGTCTTTGTGAGTACACAGTTTTTAATACTTCACGTTTATGGTTATTCCAGTGCCAAGGGCTGATGGTATGTGAAATGCTCCTAAAGTGTTCCTTATGTAATCACCAGGATGACTAACACAGTGATTTAAAAACTGACTTGGCTAAACATTACTTTTTCATAAGATAAAGCTTCGAAGTCTTCAGAACACATTCACCTTCTTTAAACCAAAAAAAACACCTCAAGATTAAACATGTTTTCAAAGCATCCAGCAGATTATCTACAGTAGTTTCCCGTAGTGCAGGGACAGATCAACTATCCATATAAACTCAGGTGGCCTGCAAAGGAGAGACTGGCAGATTACTTCTAACACAGGAACCGCAGCCCATGAAGGCATTCCTGTAGGTGTTTACACTGCACCTCTCTACTGTGAGTTACTGCACTGTAACGTTGTTTGCACGGCATTTCAGATGCAATTTGCTTAAGGAAAAAAAGTTACGCTTAGGTCCGAAGTACTAGATAAAAAAAGTTATAACTACTTAGCTAACCTTGAAAGGTACACATTCTATATCATTCCTGTAAATCTTTATCCACATCTTCCCTGAGAGCTGTGTGTTACCGTGTTGCTCCTATGCTCTTACGTGTAGATGGTGCTACTGCCTACTGTCCATGCCTACTGGCTCTCCTCTTCTCATCAGCTGTCCAGCTGACCACGGAAAAAGAACTGACTGCTGGAAAGGGATTTCTCCATCCCAAAATCAGCCTGGAGAAATGCCATATATGGCTGCTGAAAAGCGACTTGCCTTGACCACAATGGCAGTCCAGGTGAAACTGTAATTCAGCCCACTCGAAAAGCTCCCAGGAAAGGAACTGGTGAGATAAGGTAAAGCCGACAGCCTTGTTAAGCATTTGCAAAACCTCAAACGTAACAGACCCCACCTGGTCTTTTATGTCTCCCTCATACAAAAATGTGTTTACTGGTCATATTTCCCAAAGCTCAGTCCTATTGATCTCCAAGCTGTTCACGTTCCCCACACAACTGGGACCCCTCAATTGAGGCTATGTATTCATTCATTCAAATACAACAAATTTATAATGACACATTAGTTCTGCTGAAGGACTGAACCCTGCAACACTTCAGTTCCATGCAGACACTAAGGAGAGGTACACTCTGGCTCTCTGCACATACCTGGCTCCGATTTGGGCCAAGAAAGATCTGTCTAGGCACCTCACAGACGGGGACCATCGGTACCTTAGGATCCGTAAGCTGCTTCTCTCAACTCCTGTGAGGTGCCTAGAAGCACTTGTAGATGCCCCTTACAAATCTGGCCTTTAATATCTGTCTGTTTCCAGAGATGCGCTGGGCTTCCCGGCAGCAGCTCACAGCTCATCCATTCAGTGGGGCTCCCGGCGGCTGCCCAGGTACAGCCTGGCACGAAGGGGACTGGGATTTGTAACACGCTTTCTCTACTGCAAGAAGAGAACAGACTGGCAGCAGGGCAGACAGTCCCAACCTGACTGGTACAGTATAGCAAAGAACATGCTCTACCCTTATTTTGGCATTACAATATGAAATATGAAGGGAAAATACAAGAGTTAGTTACATGTAGTTCAGCTAGGCAAGGACTAAAGTAGGCACCGTGAATAGCTTTAAAATGTCTTCAAACATCTAAATAGCGTAAACAGCAATACATGAGAAATATGATCATGCCCAAAACCAAGCTAAACAGATACAGAAAAAATTGAGTAGAAATTCCTTACTTTGCATTTACAAATGCTTTAAATGTTAAGCTCCTGGTCACAGCATGAAAAACTAAATCAAAAGGAAAATCTTGTATTTTATTATGTTGCATATTAGCAACCAACACAGTATCATGCTCAAATGAAAACCCCTATTAGAAACATACACAGCAGTACGCCAAGACCTATGACACTTTTTTCTGCACACAGTTCCAAAATACAAATATTAGCATAAAATTTTGAAGGTGTAACTAGTTCCCAGTTTTACCATGCTCAGCCCCATGCCTTGGAGACACACTTATCCATTTATTGTTTGAAAAGCTGCCAAGACTAATTCAGAAAATTTATTTTAGACTTTTATTTTACTGTCAACACAGTAAAAATAAGAGTGACCTTCCACATGAAAGCAGAGGGGCTGGTCTCACATACATGTCAGTTCTTGGAGCTACAAGCTGCTTCTTGGTTTTCTTCATTAGTTTGTGTTTTAAACCACTATACGCTATGTTTTAGTGATCAAACCTGGAATATGAGGTAAGAACCTGCAAGCACAAGAACCACTTTGCAAAGTCCATCACAGGTTGAAACCCATTTTGTCAGGCCAGACATGATCTATCCAACTCCATGAATATAGCACAACAGTGTTTGAGACCAAAGGTACGCTGATGTTTCCACACTAAATTTTTCTCAAAGATAGTACATGCTTAAGCGGACCAGAAGGTAGTTATATCTGGTTACATATGTAGGTTAGTTCTAACATATATATTTTAGAACAAATTTTTCTTCTTTTTTACAGAAATATAGGAATTTTATGGTATGAAAGCCTACAATGACAAATTTCTTTCACACATGATCAAACAAAAAGAAGAAACGTGTATGATATTCCTTATCCAGAGCACAAGGGGTTATCATAGACAACAGCAAAGAAAAGTCATGCTGAAACTATGAAAAATACCTTGACGGTGTCCTTTTAAAGTCATAACTTATTATGGGAAATCAGCATTCACAAGCATAAATTTGTTTCTGTATAATTCACTGCCCAGTGACATTTGATTCCTTCCTAACAAATCTGTATTTAGGAGGAAAGTCATAAAATTGAAACAATGGCAATGACTGAGTAATTCATGGCTTGGTGCTCTATTAGCAATTAATAAATTCACCTAGCAATATCCAGAAACCAGTCATCTGCCACTTTTTATTTCATTCATTTTCTGTAACTTGCATATTCTCTGGGGCAATCACACATAGTGCCGTTACCCTGCTTGCAGAAAACTAGTAATTCCTCATTGTACTTCAGTGTTTCAGGCATCCTCTTTACTGCATTATTAAATGCACATGAAATAAATACATCTCGTAATGTAGTGGAGAGCACAGTACTTAACAAAGGCTCCTCAACTGTTTCACAAATAGCTATCAAGTTTCTGATGCTCAATGTGTTCATTTATATTTCATCATCTAGGATGGAATTTAATTTGCTTGGGAGTATGTTAGCCCTACAAAAGCTCCAAAAAGAAGTTCATCAAACCCAAAGGAGAGTCTTTGAATTATATTCATAGTAGGAGATACACAGTGAGTGGACCCTGACAACATCCCTCTTTTGGCACTTAATGACTTGAGCCACTAAGAGACCTAGTGGAATGCAAAAATACTCCAAACTAGAGAGATTCTTGAAGGGATCACTTTATCATTTGGACCCTTCCTCCCTTCACAGCAAGCCAAAGGTCCTACTGATCCAAACTGATAGTGAGACGGAGAAGGAAAGGCAGTTTCTTGAAGCAGGCAGGTGCTAAGCCACTTTGGGCTTTGCAAGTTGCAGAAAACTCGCAGTACCCTACCACTAGCTGCACTATGCATTTAATACACAAATATAATGATAAATCATATGCAGTCTTCAGCAATCAAGGCATTGTCCCAGTAAGAACCAGGCATCAGAAGCAGTGTGAGCCATAAGATCCTTCCTCCTTACTTCCTCTCAGGTTCTAAGGGCTGATGAAGATACTCGAGCCAGTTTGCATCCCCTAGCATCTAAGGAAAAGACAAAAGATTCTGTCCACAAGCCACCCCTCCTCCTATGCCTGCTCCTACAAGAGAAAAGTTCTGGGCCCAAAAATGCAACATTCCACACAATTCCTATTTCCCCCTAACTCTCTATGCAGGCTAAGCTAATGCATCCCACCTTACGCTTTATCGTTTCTTTCCTTTCCATGTATGCCTTAATATTAACAGAAATTGTGGTGCATGGAAGGGAACTCTACTAGTGAGTATATGGGCTCTGGAACAGTAAAAACTCAATATTCAAGCAGAAATAAAGAACAATCAAATAAACCAACCAATTCTGGCATCTGGCTGTGTTCTAGTATCCACTGGAATGTCCTCCTAGGAGCAACTCTCACTTCAACGTCACTTCAACAAAGAGAGAGCCAGACTAGTTTATATAGGCTGTAGAGAATCCCCCACGCCAGTGTTGCCATCTGCCTGACTGCTCTAGGATTTTATGCAACAGTATCAACAGCAGCACAATTCCCAAACAGTTCAGGGGGCATTTTCAGCGAGTCAGAGAGGGCTATTGGTTACAACATGGTACCACTCAGATGGTAAAAAGCTGCCTCATGGTGTACACTGCTATAATTCCCCCAAAAATAAAGCATTAACTTGATTCATTAATTGATTGTGCACACAGATGGCGTATTTCCATTTAACATCAATGCCCTTCCTATAACAACCTATCAGCATCCTCCAGGACGGTCCATATGGACTGGCATTGCTCAATTTAACTGTATTGCTACTGAGATACAGTGGGAAGGCAGGAGCCACCTCGTATTTGAAGTGGCTACCGCAGTTCGTATCGACTGCTTAGCATTTCCTGAAAAATCTGCAAAAGGTTCAAAACTTCAATGAAAACTTCCTTGAAAAAGAGATCAATGATTTGCTATGCTGCAAAATTTAATTCAATTCCTGTTTATAACAATAAGATAAAGGAGAATAATATTTGATTTTGTCTGCCACACTGTTTTTAAATCTTCCTACCAGTATTACCTAGTTTCACTTTTTCTAGGGCTTTTGCCACATTACTTCTGACAACACCTCTGAAGGCACGTAACCCCTGACATTTTTAACACGGTAACTGAGAGAAAAGTTTTCCCAATACCATTCTGTACTAGTTTTATTACACAGATCTTCTTTTCCCTCCTTTTTTTCCTACCTTCATCACATGAAAGATGGGAAGCAGAGAGTTTTATGCCAATATTTTCATGCACATTGTTATCCAAAAATTCACCTTAAACATCATGAGGCTCTTCTTTAATAAGCAGTATTACATCAGGTATGTCTCCTTTTTTTTTTGCATGGTAACAAAGAAAAGCAGGAAATCCACAATTTTACTGAAACTTAAATCAGTCTCAACCTAGATCTGCAAAAAGGTGTCTTTTTTTTCAGTGTCTTCAGCCAAATTAAGCTCAATTCTGTGGACAGTGAAATTGCTGGAGTTAAATCACATAACTAGTTGTGGTACCACTGGCTGTGTTAATGGTACAAAACTGAATTTCAACTTCCAGAGCTGTACTTTTGAATTCTGACATCAACAGAAAGGTTGACAGCAGCTCGTCAGTAACCTGGTTGGTTGGTTTGGTTTTTTTACATCTCTCTCCTCCTCTCACTTCAGATTCTATGTTACTCTTTCATTGTTAAAATTTTTATTCTTACTGGTTAGGTTTCTGTGAGACAATTACTTTATAACCAGTCCTTCACAATAATTTTTCGTGACTCTTCTCCAGGAGAAGGATAACTTTTAATGTCAGTGTGAATATGATTCTGTATATCTCTAGCACCGAATTTATAGCACACACATGGAAAATCTTGTAAACTGCCCTTCTCTTGATAGACTGTGCAGTAAACTGTATAGTATTTTAATTAATTTCTTAATTACAAACCTAAAGTGTGGTAGTTGAAATCTCACATGCTTGCACAGCAAATATTGTTGCTTTAGCCTGACTAACACAAGGCAGATCAAGGCAGAAATGCTCAAAATAAGTAGGAACCAGCTGGAAAGATAGATACTGGCTCTCGCCTGCTTTTACTCACTTCCTATTTTTTTCTTTCTCTGATAATTACCAGATTACTTTTTCCAAGCCTTATATTCTGACCTTCTACAAACGTTGAAAGCCTGGAATACTGCAACAGAGGAATTAGTACCAAAGAAAGACATTCAGCTGACTTAGTGGTTGTATTTCAGGATAAAAACATAATCATTTGTGTCTTTGTTGTAACTAATTGATCCAAGTAATTGCTGTCACAGGGCAGGCGCACGTCAAGTCGGATGTCCAGGTGCTGTTAGCACCTAGTCATGCAGAAATTTCCATTTCTGTAACATGACCACAGAGTAAACACATCTTTCTCTTGGAATTAACTCATCCAAATATGAGTTCCTATTGCTAATCTTTACTCTTCTAACCTTGCACAGTATTGACTTAAAAACCTAACAGCCATCTTACAGTGATGAGACTATCCATAAGGCGGCACAGAACACCAGTCTATTACCTCAGGCCAAGTGTCTACCTAATCTTATTTCCAACAGTGCCCAGATGTGGGTGCCCTTTAGAAGAATACATGGACTTTCCTCCCTTCCTCTGAATGTTTTGCAGGATTTGCAGTTGCAGTTCAGAGCACTTCCTAAACTTGATGGAGTTGCTTTATTTATTAAATCCCAATAGATCTCCTAACTTCTCTCATTAAACATCATCTTTGCTTTGCTCACTCCATTTTCTTTGGTTTACATTCCAATCTCACTGCTTGTGCTTCCCCAAAAAATATTTTAATTCATTAAAGTCCATACTAGTCATTCAATTATTATTTTCTTTTAACTCCCTCTATCAAATGTCTGTCTTATGCAAATCAAATTAAGAGGAAAAAGTCACAAAATGGTTGAGGTTGGAAGGGACCTCCAGAAGTCATCTGTTTCAACCCCCCTGCTCAAGCAGGGTCACTTAGAGTCAGTTGCCCAGGACCATGTCCAGATAGCTTTTGAATATTTCCAATGATGGCGACTACAACCTCCCTGCACAACCTGTGCCAGTATTCAGTCACCCTCACAGTGAAGAAGTGTTTCCTGATGGCCAGAGGAAACCTCCTGTGTTTCAGTTTGTGCCCACTGCCTCTCGCCCTGTCACTGGGCACGACTGAAAAGAGCCTGGCTCCACCTTCTTTGCACCCCTCCTTCAGGTATCGGTCTACATTGATAAGGTTCCCCCCCCCCCCCCCCCCCCCGAGCCTTCTCTTCTCCAGGCTGAACAGTCCCAGCTCTCTCAGCCTTTCCTTGCAGGAGAGATGCTCCAGTCCCTTCACCATCTTTGTAGCCCTTCAGTGGACTCTCTTCATTATGTTCATGTTTCTTTTCTGCTGGAGAGCCCAGAACTGGACACAGCACTCTAGGTGCGGCCTCACCATTTTAAGAGCCGATGAGATTCTCACACTGCTCAGCAACATCCCAATCACTTCTTGAAGACCATTTCAAGCTTTGCTGAAAGTAAGGTAAAGTGTAGGATTTGGAAGATGTTCTCTCAAATTACTGAGGGCTCTTCCCTAATCCCTCATGTGCCCAAAAGCTTGGACCTTGACAAATCTCAGCCAAAGTATTTTAGGAGGATGAGAGCGCAATGCTTGTGGCTGACTTAAGGGCACATGTCAGTCGCTACAGGCGTGGCTGAGCGCCGCACTCACATGTTTCCCAGGTACCCACAAAGAGGTGACCCAAGCATGGGACCAGCATAGAGCTAAAGCAAGTCTCTCACGCTCTCTACAGCATACAGAACTGACGGAGCCTGAAGACCATAGGTCACATCTTCTCAAAACTGTCACAAAGCTGGGTCTTAATATATAGTAAGTTGACATGCCAACCACTGCAATACTCGGGACTACGGAAAGAGGTTCCAGCTGCAGAGAGCCGCTCCTGCTACTGCATTTACCAGGGCAGAAGTAGGACTACCTAGTCAGCAGCACAGACCTGCCGCTGAGAACTGCACTGTTTGTGTGCTCTGCCAGCCCTGCGTTAGCTGCCACTCTCTTCTTGCTGCCAGTCTTCATCTGCCTTACATTTCCCAACCACATTTAAAACACGCACCATGCCCATCCAAGCAGGGCCCATTACCTAAGCTCTGAAAAGATCTATGACTAGCTAAATACTTCATTTTCAGATGGCTAAAATGAGGTGAGAGTCTGCCACTCCTTCTACTTCATTAAAGCCTTTTGTCAGTTTCCTTCTGCTCTTACATAAAACACATGCCTGCTATTAACAACTTGCAACCAGAGCAAAAGCACAAGGCACCAAGATTTTGCAGACAGGAGTTTTGCATGAATTAAGAAAGAATCAGACTCCAGCACAGCCGTACACCTGAGAGCTCACATCAGGGAGCTGGCTGGGGCTGTTCCATTACAGACCGATGCAGCACACTCCGGGGCTTGCCCTCAACACACTTGCTGCAGAAGCAGGCAGTAGGGATGCAGAGGTACCTTACACAGCAGGACCACACCTATTTTGCCGCATTCAGAATATTCTGAATCTTACCTTTACAGCACAAGCTTTCTGTGCAGCTCTATCAACAGAAGGTTATTACCCACAGCAAGCAGAGTTCTGTCAGTTTTCTTTTTAAGTATCCTTCCTAGCCAGACTGTCTCTCAAGCTCTAATGATGCCTTGCATTTGATGCTAAGTGTAGTATTGCTGGGTGGTACTATAGTTGTATATGCCACATATATTGGATTTTAAAAAAAATTTAAAAAAAGAAAAAAAAAGAAAAGAAAAAGAAAAAGCTGTAATAATGGTGCAGTCTCCTGAGAATACATTTATTTCTGCAGTATAAAATAAAATTAAATTCTTCAATCTCAAAAACTATTAAAAGGTTGTATTTAAAATGCATGAAGCATTAAAAAGACATCAAAATTAAAATAATCTCATAAATCTCTTCATTTAAAAGACTTATTAGAATACAGATAGAGGCAGAAAACAGCTGCCCTGCAGACTAAAGCAGTAAATTATGACTATTTTAACTTTTTTTTCATTTTCATCATTGAAATTTTCCTCACAGAATTATTGCAGTAGTATAAAAAGACCAACTGCCCCTATATTTAACATGTGAATAGTAAATTATTTTTCAGTGGACTTCACAACAGATAAGCTATATATTCTTTCAAATGTCAGCAGACTATGGGATCGTTTCCAGACAAAGGAGGTGGGGAGTGTTTTTACAAATCATTACTGCATGCAAAACTATAGAATTAATCAGCAACTCATTCTCTTCGACACAACAGCAGCAGGACACTGCAGCAATTGTGGCTCCAACACTTCAAACTCCTCCTGCATACTCTTGGCTATTATTTTTAACAGAAGCTCGAAGTTAGTTTTTTAGATATTTAAGGATCAGCAGGCTGACTTGTAAAGTGCTGAGCATGTAACAGCTCCAGGAAGTTTGCTTATTTAGAAAGCTTAACATGGTCTTAAGAACCTACATTTAGTCAAGATTTAGGCTTCTCTTAAAAGCAAAGAAGTGCCTTCCTCTCGTTGGGTAGTACTGAGAATGGTACAAGATTCGAGGGCAAAAGAGGAAAAATCTGCCACGTGAGACAGGAAAATAAATGTTTTGTTTAATTAGCAATCAGCAATATTCACCTTTTTAAAAATGACTGACAAATCACATTTTTCAGCAAATGCCCTCACTACTCGGACCATCATTTGTCAGTCTTGATGATACCAGAGCATTCCTTGGAGTACAATTAAATGATCACGCTGATTGCTCCTCAAAGTAGCTCAATCCAGGGAGAAGGCAAAGAAAAAACCTGAGGGAAGGAGATTTCACACCATTTACCCTTCATCTCATCTGTGCTCCAGTAGTATGATCTTTGCACAGCCAGGCTGTTGATATTCAAGAAGATTACAGCAGGAAATGCTAAGAATGCACAAAACTAGGGAAATGAGTAACTACAACGACGAAGCTACCAAGGGGGAAGGGAGGGGAAGAAGTTAAATCAAGAGGATAAAGAGTGCTCCCACATAGCCATTTGCTGGTTTTGCTTCACTGCAAATTATATCATATGATATTATAAACCACTTTTCTTGACAGCAGTGTGCATTACTGTGCACTTTAACTTCCTTCCTGCTTACAAGAGATAAGATTAGTAAATGTTTGCTTTATTAACAACAAGTTGAAATGCTATTAAACCAACTTAATTGATGGTACAGTTACATGGAGCCTGCTTCTTGTTTATATTTTTCAAAACTTACACCTGCAACAGAAGTTGACTTCTCTGCAGAAAAAAACCCACATCTGCTGTTTTAATGACGTATACCTTCTTCCAACACCTACGCCTGCTCAGATTGTGCAAAGCTCCTTAGCTAAAACTCTGATGAGGATAATGGAAGTGCTGAAGGATAAAAACTCCATGTATTTTATTCATCTTTCTCACTGCTAGATTACCATTACGTTTGGTCAGTGAGTTTTGTCTTTTGGGCTTCAAATAAAGCAAGTAGTCAACCAGAAGGCACAGTTCTAAACCCAGTGGGTTAGTGCATCATCAATAAAAAAACACTTCTGCCCTCCTTTTACTTTAGCCTAAGGTTAGCTTCCTCATGAGTGGATCTGGATGCTTCTGTAACCTTCCCTGCAAAATGCTTATGCAGAAGAACACTGTGTGTTGTACAGCTGCTTCAGTAAACTGCTGATAATGGCAAGCTTAAATGTACATCACGAAGAACACACCAAGTCTCTACCCAAAGAAGAGGAACTCTCTACTGGGAACAGAAAAACTTTTAATTGAACTGCCAGCCTAAACTGTAAAGGATGATGGTGCTGCTCATCTGACAGGGTTCTTGTTCCAGTTTGTTGCTTCCCTCATCCTACGCCTGAACCAAACTAATCATTGTTATTTACAGCAAATAAAAAACAATTTAGAGGTTAATCTATTTTTTTAAAAAATAAACTGCAAAGCAAGTCAATTATACAAATCTCTAAGTGTAATTCCCACTTAATATAAAAAGCAGATAAATTGCAAGCCAGGTCTTATTTAGTTAGCAATACCTTGACAAGCAACATTATTATACCTTAATTTATTATGTCTTCGATTGATCAATTTCTCATCTGACTGTTACAAGAACGTAACAACAGGTACACGGTTGTCAAGATTGTCATGTACACAAGACAGGAAAAGCCAAAATGAAATTCAGTCTTTTCTGAATAAAATCCATCAAAACCTATTTTTTATTTACAGCTAATGTTCATATGCAAGTTAATACAGTCTGCGGAAAAGCAGTCAGTAATTATGCTTCCTTACAGCATTTTCTCTTTTAACAACTTTGACATAATATATTTTGATGTCTGCTGGAATCACATCAAAATTGTAGTCATATGACTGTAGGCTCCATTATGCTAGACAACACGATGAGGGGGCTGACTGGTCCATAAGAAATTTATTCTGTTTACACGATATTATTATATATTTCAATCACATGGTTGCCTGCCTGGTACAGTTCCAGAGTGAAAGATGAGTTTGTATTTTGGGCTTCAAATGTTAGGAGAAAAAAAGTCATAGTAGTATTTCTTATGACTTATGAGATCAAGCAACAGAAATCACTTGATGTAGCAAACAGTAAGTTTGAAGGATTTACAGAGCTAGATCCTCTGTAACCCGAGATAGCCTCATTCACATCAACAAAAAATACTGCCCAAGAACCTGATGCTCTGTTATCTCATACACTACCAAGGTTCTGCAGAAACTCAACTTCAGTGTGAGCAAAATGCCTCCATTCCTCTTTGTTATGAAGGAGAAAGCCAGAACTGGATAGCAATGTCCAATCCTTAGCATACACTAAAAATGAAATACACTTTCTTTGTGGGCCTGTGAAGCCACCTTTTCATCCACTTGCATACTCAGCTCCAGTGAATGGGAAACCCATCAGAGTAGAAATGGTCACAGTTGTGAGGGCTCAGCAAGATAATTCATTGGCATAAAGAATTACTTTTCTTCTTTTTAAACTAAAATCCAAAATGCAGTTGTACCACAGAAATAGTACTACATGTATACACACAAGAAAAAATATCTCTCTTTATATACATATATATATACACACACACACACAGAGCTGAACACACACTTACATACATATACACATGCTTTTATATACATCCAGCAAAGTGCAATCCACAAAAGACTGAAGGATGGCGGTCCCCATTGTCAGGCTTATGCTGCAGCAAGACAAGCTGTCTGTAAAAGGGAATGTGAAGATATTTGCTAACATCACACAGACTTTCTGTAAGGCACAACTGTGCAAACAGTTTAAGGTCTGCACACTGTTAAACCCTTATCCCTGAAGATGCTGGGAGCATTCCAATTAATTTTAGACTAGTAACTTGAATACATTAGGTAAGCAATCATCACAACATCCTGCAGAGTGCTTCACACAGCTCCGTGTCATATAAAGTGAAAGCTCACGCTTAAATACAAGGTGCAAGAAACACTCAAGGTAAGCTGATCTTCAGCTATCAATTATCAGGGTCTGGAGGCGTGCACCTAGAAAACCAGAGAAATAGTACAGAACAGACCTGCGTTCCCAGTCCAGCCCCATACTGCCTCCCGTGGACCGTGGTTCTGGTGATGAGGGTCACTAAGGCTGCTCAGAGAAGTGTTTGCACTCCATGCTCCTACATGGGGACAGTGAGTGCGGCCACCTGTAGTCCCTGCAAGGCACCCATGACCACCCTTTCGGACAGAATCAACAGAATGGGTCATTCAGAAGGAAGTACCACGTACCAGCTATGATCTTCAGGGAATTCGCAGTGGTATATATTTTCTAGCATATTCTTCCTCTCAGTGGGGTTCTCTACTGCATTGCTTCAAACCGCGGCATACAAAACCAGTATTTCAACTAACATGCTGTAACCATGTACCCAGACAGGCTGTTTGCAGGTTTTTTTTTTTACCTTCGCTTTTCTGTCTAATGGGACCTTGTATTGCCTGATGGCTTGACTTTTCTAATTTTAGTATTCTTAGGAGGAATCATATTAGGAAAAACACACTGGAGGGCCAATCTGGGAAGACAGGAAGATGGCAGATGGTGTTAGTTGTCATACCGTCACTTCAGTGTCATGACAACACACAGCAGCTGAGGGCCTGCTCCACTCCATTTCATCACGTTGAATATTATGTTACATTTTAATGCATATTTACTGGACTCACGTTTGTCCCCCAGCTTCAGCAGTGAAGCTTTGATCTAACTTAATACATCTGCAAGGCTGAAAATCCTGGTTATCCAAACTCCTGATTATCTTCTGGCTTAGGACACTCCCATGAGACCCTCAGATAACCATGTTTTCCCTGTATAACACAGCAGTCCTATAACCACATTATAATGCAGTTTTGTCTCACCTATAAAGGTCAGGGCCATAATACAATTTAGCAGTGAGGGTAAAATATGATTTACTTCCGTCCACAGGCAAGACCAAATCATGTTATAATGCTGAGGGTAGGGGAAAAACTATCAGGTTACAGCACAATCCTCCAAAGTCATTTTGCCTGTTACAACCATAAACTCTGCGTTAGCACCTGATAGCAGAGGGAGCACAGTACTTAAGCAGGCTATCACAGTTCCTGGGAAAAATATAACTCTGCATGCTGTTAAGGGAAACAGTAATTTCTACTGCTGAGAGTGCACAGAGTGGCCAAGACCTCTACCGGCCTCATCTACTGAAATCAATGAAGCCAGAAGAGGCAGGGAGGTCATTAATTAATTGTTTCTGTGTAATAGTTCATGATCTCGTAACTACCAACATAAATATTTATTTCGCTCCTGGCCACTCCAACCCAGACCACCGAGACCTCTCACAGAGCATGTGCTACAAGATCACAGAGGACCCTCCTGGAGCACTCAGCACTTCAACTGCTTTTAATTGGTAGAAGGTCCCAGGGGGCCACTGCCAGCTAAGCTTAAGCTCCAGGTGCCTCCAATCTACCCAAGACTCGGACTCAAACAACAGAAAGCAAAGAAATCAATTCCCATGCAGCCTCTCTGCTTTTGTCATACCAAGCAATTCCCAGTCATGGCCAGTATCGAACTGCATATTCATACCTACCATTCCCCTTCAAAGAGTTTTCAAAGGAATAAGGCAGCAAATTCTGAATCTGAAACCACCCTTATGTACCGAATGGTCTTCTGTCTGCTTTCATACAGATAGGAGCCATGACCTTACCTTTATGGCCAGCATGTCAGGCCATGTTCTTCCCATTATGTGTGCTTTTTTAAAAAACATTTACCTCTGTACCCAATCTGCGATCTCAGTTCAGTTGCCGAAGCAAAGGCATCCAATAATGTCAACACAAGGCTGGACCCAACACAGTATCTACGTGATGCCCCCAGCCTTCTGGTGGGTCCTGGCATGTATCAAACCGCATTAGCCTCCTCAGTTCAGGCAACTGAACAATGCCTTTCCTTCAAAATTTAGCGTTTCCTTCAAAAATTAGCTTTTGCAGTGCGGCTTTAGAATTCTGCAAGATCTTAACAGAGAAGGAGACAAAAAAAAAAAAATCATTAATACTTTTAAATGGCACTCCATTGACCTAGGAACAAGGCTGAAGCAAAGACAAATTAAGAAAAATTACAACCCCAGATTTCAAAATGGGAGGAAAATTTCTTTCTCTGCCCTAAGACCTCAATACAATATCTTCCTTGACCTTTTTCAAAGTGCTGCACTAAGGTACATTGAAGTATAAAAGTGAATTACAAATACCACCCCAAAAAACGAACAAACTCACTCTTGCTGTTGAATCTCAAAAATCTGTTAGAATAAGTGCTATGGAACATGATGATGCGGAGAACGGTCCAACCATGTGGGCAACCACTTGCAATTCAGGAGGCTGTAAGTCCATTCTGCTACCAGCTTGTAATCCCAAGTCAGTTATTTAACTTATCTGTGCGAAGTTCCTCATCAGTAAACGACAACTGTTCAGATTTGCACAGCACTTTGATCAATGGTTGGCTGCATCACACTTTCAAACTATAGGGACCCATCCTGCAAGATCTGCCCACGTCACAGGGACTATGTAATTAAGTAGATATGAACAGAGCTACTCAGGCTCCTCTAGGTGTGCAAAAATAGCTCTTAGTTTTGAGTTTTCTTTTTCTTTTGTAAAAAGCTTGCTTGTTCCCTAACAATCATTATTTTTAGTTGCTTATTATTCATTCTAAAATACCTAAACCAACAAAGAGTCAGAAGGATCTTAACAAAATTTACTTAAGATTTAATTCTAACAAAGTTCTGCCTACACACAAAAAAGTAACTGACAGTGAATGTTTGGTAACTTTGACATGAAAAAAAGGGGAGAGATAAAATGCTTTTATGCAAATTTGATTTCCCTATAATAATCTAGAACTATTCTGCTAGAAGGAATTATCTCCGCAGGCTGGCAGCTGCAGTAGGCAGTGAATTAAAAATGGCTCTGTATATGGGAAAATCTGTTCTATAATCAGTGCTATTCTTAGAGAGGACATCAATCTCACCAGCTCCCACGATGCTCTCTTTGAGTGAATGACATACCAGTATGATGTAGAAACTCCCATTACATCACTGACACTGATTTCCTAAGCTCAAGGAATATACTACTAACATGCAGGGAAATTGTTTCAGGAGTGACTGTATGAGTTTGTATTTTCCCTTTAAAAAATCTGCAGCAATAAGTGACCTTATAAAAAAAAAATCAACAATGATTCATCCAACTGCACTTGAAATGAACTGCACATTCTCACTGCAAGGTTCCAGTTTCTGCTTGCTGTTTTTATACAATAAGCTCCGTTCCCAGGTCACAAGACATCAAGATAGCAGATACTGCATGAGTTTTCTTTGAACACTAAAAAGGCACATGCTGCAGGAAAGTATTTTAAGAAGTAAGCGACCATTGCAGCTCTACACATAAGATGTCACTGTTACTAATGATGCAGCAGTGTGACAAAAAAAAAAACCAACACAACCCCACATGCATCTATGCCACATAGACTGTATTTCAGACTGAACTTGCATGCTCCATGTAGGACTCGGTCTCATTGTCAAATCACAGGGAGTTATATTGTAAATAAATAACACCTCCTATGCACAAAACGATGATTCCCAGCTACATCTGACTCTAGCATTTCCTCAGTAATCTTTGTCCTCATGCTTCACACGTACAGTAATCCTTCTTCTGCTGTGTCACATGCACTGTAAACCATCTCGGCTTGAGTGATGGATTTGAAAATTAAACAACCTAGGGGGCTCACTGTTTTTAAAAATCATTTTATATATCATTTTAAAATAACTTTAGGTAACCTGACATGAATGCTAAGCCACTGGATCTATTAATTCAGGATTTACTCTCCTAAGTTACAGTTTTCCCTGAAAAACTGACTTGCAGAAATTTACAAATGGAGCTAAAAAAAAAAAAAAAAAAAAAAAAAAAATCGAAAAAATGCCATAACCTCTCCAATTCAGGGGAGTCCTTCAGATATTCTTAGCTTTGACACTTGCAGAAGGCACAACAATTTCCAAAACAGAAGGTGCCTTTTTGTTAAGAGATGTCATTTCCTCAAAGACTGAAGTAAGACAGCACACCTTAACCAGAGAAATAAAATTTGATGTTACTCATCAGCACTAAAAAAGGCTTTAAAAATCATGCCCCCTCCCCTTATATCATCAAATTGTGTTTGCATCACCTAAACACTTCACCCTACTGAGAGTTATTCCACTGCTTTGTTCTGGGGGTTTGTCATTATGACAACCTGGGCTTTCTGCTGGTACAAGCACACATACCTCCACCCCTAACTCTCAGATGCCCGATGAGGTGGGGTTCCCTGTTGTATTATGTAGGGATAATACTGAATGCACTGTGCTTCCCTGGGAACTCCAAACCTGACAACTCTGTGGGGTTAATCTTAAGGCAGCTGCATCCATTTTCCTCATTTCTCTCCATGGATAAACTGCAAATTGCGTTTGAAAACAAGTTATTTCTAACCTTTCAGCTGGCAGCCAGTATCTCGGTAAAAAAGGACATAATTTATGACACTGATGATGTGTGGCTGCTTTCCAGAGACTGTAAACCAGTTTCCAGCCTGCTTCCATGCTAATTTAACAATCAAAGAGTTTGACTATTTAAATAAATGTTAAACAAAATGCAAGAGTTTGAGTGAAGTTGGTCCCTGGATTGTTCTCTCACAGCTCGGTGGTTCCTAGCCACTCTGGCAACACATTAAGTAGCAGCTGTATTTTATTCCCCACACTTGGAAAGCTACACTCCTCTTTCCCTCTGATCCTTAGGTCTCTAAATCGCCAAAAAAGCCTTTGTGAAAGAAAGGAAGTGCCATGTCAGTCAGAAAGCATGGAGCAGGACTTACCCATGTGGAAGAAGTGAGAGTCTGAACCCAGATACGCAAAAATACAGCACAGGTAGTTAACAGTTTTCTAACTTCAGCTACTATCCACTGGATGTTAAGGGCTACATCTTTATTTCCAGACTGAAGAACTCCCTCTCTGTAGAAGCCCTCTCCTGATGGAAAGAAGGACAGACCCGGAGAAATTACTTTCTAAATATACAGACAGAGGGGCATCCACACCAAGACAGATTTTGTAGGTTATTGAGGTTATTCCTAAGCTTTTAATTTATGCAGTACTAATGGCCAACTTCTGTACTCATTTTTGTCACTGGGGGTACTTCTCAAATAAATTCTGGTCTAAATGCAGGCATAAAAGCCTACTGCCAGTGCTGGCCCTGTGTTTCCTCCTTTATTTCTTAGTTTTGGCAGTTAGTTGCAGCTTAAACAACAGTCAAACCTGTATTTAGGGGGAGGGGGAAGTGGGGGGAGAGAGCGCTTCAGTGGGTGACTGAAGAGAGAAATTATAGCATATACTACCTAACCAACCTTCGTCTAAGAAGTTCTAGCAAAGATTTCATCCAGTTCTTCCAGTGAGGGGCTACAAAATAAAAGCATCCCTTTGCCGACAAATAAAATGGAGATCAGCAATCTGCTTGTTTTCCTGTGTATTAAGGTTTCAGTGGTTCAAAAACAGCAGACCCCAGTTTTAGCCATCCAGCTAGAAGTGGCTTGCTGATGCCTCCCTCTCAACTATATGCCTGATGTTTACATTACACGAGGAAACGCTCAGTGATCCAGCTGCTGTTTGTCTCAAAGTTCATGACTGTACGAGCTAAAGTGGCACTAGACAAACTAAACTTACAAACCTTTGCCACCTACAGCTACTTCACACTCACAGCCCAAAAAATGCAGGGGCGGCCGTTCCACGGTGGAGGAACAGTGACACCTAGTGCCCAGCGCCCCGCGGGCTCCGCGCACCAGCCAGCTGCGCGGGGACACCGCACATCTGGGCACCAAGCGCCTGTCCTCCAGCACGGCACCGTTGCTCTGCATAACTTCTGCTTGTGACATTCTGAATGGCTCACGTTCAGGGTGAAAGGAGAAGAAAGGAGGCGTTATCTCCATGCAAGCATCCGCAGAAATCCAGAGTGGCACAGTAAAGGCAGCCTGCATGCAAAAACGGGTCTTTGAACTAGGCAATTTACAGACACCCATGTTCCAACAGTGTAGCTGTATCTGGGTAAAATATCTTTAAAAACATAAAGGTTACAAAGGGACCTTGATATTTTATATTTGTATGAAGTGCTCAATCTATATTTCATGTTGGAAATGTCACCGGTCTTTGTGACTGAATTACACCCTTGGACTTTATGGAAGACTGCAGATTGCACCACTGTGTGTATGCCCAGGTCTCCAAAATTACAAGATGACAATAATTTGCTGGAAACCAGAAATCCTTTACGTTAAAATAGAATCTTCCAATAAAATAATATACCTTTGAATAGGATCTGTACCACAGATAATTATGCTATATTTAAAAAGGTTAAGATATGATATGCACTCTTTTTAATTAAAGTTTAACATACATTAACATTTTGAGATGAAAACCTGCCATTCTGAGAACAGTTTTGAATTCTGCTTTGATTTCTTTTTTTTTTTTTTTCCAGAGCACTGAAGCTATCATATAACTGAATAAAAAGGACTAACAATGTCAGATTCTTTGGTAATTAATTTTGTGTCCTACTGCAGATGTATGAAATTCTATCAGTATTATCTTGACAGGCATGTCAACTCTTCCGAAAAATTCCTATCCATTATTTTGTAAGCTTTATTGCAATTTTGCATCTTTTTATTAGATACGCAAATGGTACAATACAAGCTGTACTTTATGAAATTAAACACAGTCTGAAGTTCATTATTGGTACTAGGAAATAAAAATAGCATTGTCAGTATAAAAGGAGCATAAACTGTAAGATAATTGGGTCAGGTTCTGAACAGTATCTTTATTGCATCAGATCTACAACACTCTATTGCCCAATTGCTACCTTCTTTGCAGCTTCACAATTCATACTATATGAATTGCAAGCGTCTAGGAGAGATATCATAACTCCCATAATATTGCCAAGGGAAAAAAAATCTGAGAACTTCAAGGAGTCAGGAAAATAAAAGAACAAAACACTCTTATCATTCGTAAATGATTAAGTAGGCATTCCTGCTATCCTAATACATGGTACTAGGTATTACGGCAATCTAATCAAAATTGGTCAGCAGGACTGAAGCATATCTTTAGCTTGATCATTACAGTAAAAGAAAAATATAGTAACTCCTGAAAAGCTTGATCTGTCTCTGTATATTGCATTTTTCCCTCAAAATTGAACAATCTTGCCCTCTTTTTTTTTTTTTTGTCTTAGTAATAACAGTAGAAACATCTTTTCCTTTCTTTTCTTTGTTCTCTACTTCAACAAAGATACTAGCAATTAGCAGAGAAGAGAAAGGGAGTAAAAACTTATAATTGCCAAACTAAAAGCCTATAGATGCACCAACTGATAGAGCTCAGAATTCATCATGGAAAAGAAACGCTATTTCTCTTAATAACCTCATATGTGAGAATAATGTATTTGACAAGTGATCTGAATGACCAGCCGATTTCTACTCTCTGGTACATCAGTGTGGATGAGGGAAAATCCAGACAAATACCTTTGACTAGCAGGCTCTCCATGGCCTTTTTCCCCATGAAATGAAGAACCTAAGTATACGCTTTAGCTTTAAGGTTCAAGCTGTACAGACAATTTCATTAGAGCCATCCCATCTAAACCTGTGCTGAATGGCCTTGTCAGAGGATTCCAGCATCAAGACCGAGGAGCAGAAATAAAACAAGACATATCTGGATGTCTCTGGGATTCTTAAGTGCTACCAGCACTATTTCCGTGCAAGCAAATGAAAGGTTGTAGGTGACAAACCTGATGCTACAAAAACAGATGGTTTGGATTGCCAGCACACAAAGACTACTTCATCCAGTGAAGCTACTCTCAAGTCAGAAAATTACATCTGAAAATAAAAATCAAGACACAGTGTCAGTTTTAGCACCCAACCCCATCTGAGTATGTCACAAATGCAAGGGAGATTTGCCATAAAAACGTAACTTGAGTATCATCTCTCATCATTCAATACAATTTTTCAACTCTTTCAAAATTGCATTGAAAAATCTATATAATGTGTGCTTAGATTAATGAACTGTTTGAATCTGGATCAATATGCACTCAAAGATTTGAACTGTTGACACCTGCTGGATACAGCTATAAGAATGCTTCATTCAGCTTATAGCCAATCAGTACTTTGTAACGACAGGGGTTCCACTTAATAAACAAGCAATCTAATATATGACCTGTGTAGATTAATTTCCTGAGAGCAAGTAAATAATCTGGATTCAAAATTTCCATGATTATACATATAATTACAGTCTCACTTACCAATTAACACATTGATTTAAACCTTCTTGGGATTATGTACTTAAGTATAAAATAGGTGATTCAACCATCACTCAAATGCATCACTAAGCATCTCTTTAAGATGGCAAAATCGTGAGCCGCAGCACAGTACGCATCTGATTTTTTTGTGGAAGAAAAATGTATTATGGTAATAGAGATTATAAGAGATATATCATAATTATGTGTACTATGGCTAGCTGGGGCTATTATGCAATAGCTGGCCCACACCAATAAGCATCATGAAACTGCTCTTCTTTTGTAGTGGGAGCAAAGCCTTTTATATACTGTAGTTCATTTAAGTCTCCCACTGTCCTTTACTTAATAATAAAGCTGAGGATGTGTTTGGACTTTTTTTTTTTTAATTTCACACACACACACACACAGCGCAACTTGGCCATAGTTACCAGTTGTCTAATAAATATATAAACAAACAGACAGAGACTTATGATGTTTTACTCTTACACTTTTAACAAGGGCAATAATTAATGCAGATTTATATTATACAGTAGTTCTTGACAAAATTGCCTGTTATAAACATTAATATAGCTTTCTATACAGCAGCACTGCAATACATGAAGACAAATGAAATCACTACACAACTCCCTTGCAGATCTTATTAAGTTAAAATATTAATTCAGGGTGCCAAATGAAAGTGAGAATGAGTATCCAAGAGACTATGCTAGTAAGGTATATTTCCTGTCACATTTTGTTTTTAATATTAAGACCTTTTTATCCACTGTTCAGCTGAGTATCTGTCATTTCACGCCTATACCTTGAGGGGAAAAAGAAGTCACATCTGGAAGCAAATCATTATGTTCTTCCATTTTTCCCTTATCTCTGTTTTGTGAGTAATCCTTTCACACAGAAAATTAGAATATATAACAAACAGCCAAATTTCAACACATCATATTGCTTGCAGTTTTAAAACTATAGAACAGAGATAAGTAACTTCCAGAACCAAATCTGAAAATGTGATAAACTAAATGTACAATACTTAGAGTTATAGAACTACAAAAAATGAAATCAGAGCTTTAAAATGCTTGATTTTCATACAGAGCTTTTGATACTATGCACATTTCATATGACTATCACTGAATCGCAAATAACTGATTGCTAAAAACAAGTCAAAACAATGTTTAAATCATTCTTTTCTATCTTAAGATACTTCCAAACAGTGCATCAGTAGTTAAAGTTGTAACATAATGCAAGATTTCCTATTACGTACTTTTTTTGCAATACACAAATAAATACTGCAGTAGATATAAGCACATTCTTCTAGAACATACACATATACAAAGCAGCCACAAAATTGTCCTCTGTGTCAACCACTGTAATCCAGCCTGGAGAGACTCAGAAGGTGTTGTCAGCAGCTGTTCAGTAAAATTGGAAACTGAAACCAGTAAAAAAACAATTCATAATAGCAATAATGTATAGTTTCCTCAGGCATTAACTATCAGATAATGACCAGTGATAGCTTTAAACTATATATTATAGCTTAGGTATGGTATGATGCTCACAGCAGTTCCATAGCTAGGAAGTAAGTAATGCAATCTGGCCATAAACACTCACACTGTTACAAAGCTCACTTGAATGCATGGATTTCTCCCTCTCCAACGTTATCCCACCAGGCAGCTTTATAATGATCTAAAAAACACATACCTTGACTAGCAGTGCTGCACTGAAAGAGAAAACATCACATCCAGTATGCTGAAACAATTTTTAAGACCACACACGTTGTATGAATGTTGGCACACTCACTCCCCATATGCCCTCAAAAGAAAGAATACCCCTTATACTGTACTCTTAACGTATTTCACTGTTCAGCCACTCTGCAGAATTCCTCACTACTGCTTCCCCAGCTCTACAACTGCCCGTAACTGCAGCCCCTCAAAAAGAGCACTTTACCTCAGTAAGGATCTGATCCACTTCTAATAAAAACTGTGAGACACTGGGTCTTTCCACTGACTGAAAAGGTTAATACATCAACACTGAAGCACCTGTAAAGGCCCTAATTGGATGAACTGAGCATGAACAAATCTCCTGGTTACTATCACAGGAGCCAAAAAGAGTTAAAATATATATATATATATATATATATTACACTACTTTGGACACTGGCCTGAAATCCAAGAGGTCCAGATTGGATTTCCTAGCTCTGCCAGACAGTACTATGCCTACAGCCGTGCCACTCTCTGCAGAGATAATCAGGCCAATTCTGAACTGTAAAGTCCCATACATCCACCTGGTGTAATTAGTACGCTGAACAACACTAAGCTGCCTCCACAAATGAGCACCAGCCCAGACATGTCAGCAAGCATTTCAGCATGCCATGCAGACATATTCAACCCACGACATCAATCTATCCTGTCCACACCAATAGAACAGTAACATCATAAATACACATGCCCTGGTATTTGGGAGGACCTCAGCTACCAGGAGTTTAAAATACCTACGTAAGCTCAGTGGCACAAATTTGAGTTAAAGCAGGGTAAGTGCAAATTCCTAGAAAAACAAATTCTTCAGAGCACAGATTCACAAGGCCTGTAAGCACAGAGTGGAGCAGCAAATCCCGATTTTGCCAACTTAAAAGTCAGGATGAGCACTCAACTTACTGAAAACACATCCCTATGCAGGGGATTCAGCACATTTCTAGATCCTTCCCATAAACTCTCCAACCCTTAATGGTTAACAAAGGAAAACAGAAGGCTCAGCTCTCTTCTCTACCTACAGGCACAAGTTTCACCTGCAAAATAATTATTTATTCTGATAGCTGGTCACCTTAGCCACCCTGCTGCAAATCTCTAAAAACAAAAAAGACCTTCCTAAAATGAAAGTTTTAGGGCTTGCAATACAGTTGTGCCTCAGTAACAGTGTAAAGACAGGGGGAAAGGGACTCAGCTAGATTTTTGCACATTCAGACCAATAAAAAAAACTTTTTCTAAGATCCTGAATTAGTCAGACCTGTGAGACCTTTAGTTCTTCTGATAAAAATTAGGGGACAGCAGATCAGCCACAAAAGAGAGAAATCTTTTGCATTCATTACAACAGGTTTTAAGTAAGTATGGGCAAATATTAACCATGCAGCCAGAATCTCTTAACTCTGAACAAGACAACAGAAGACACAGGACAGAGGAGTCTCCCCACCAACGTGAGTAACTGTCCTCCATCTTCCAGGCATTACATCTGAACATCTTTGGTGATAAGGAACAAAAGACATTCACGGAGAAGCAAAATATAACTGACATTTTTGTTTACATCTGTAAGACCAAGACATAAAGGTCCTTATTATCATTGTTTTGCATTCTCTTGAATGGAAGATGTCTTCAACAGCTTTAAGAACTCAAACAGACAACAGCACATTTTTGAATCTGCTGTATCAATACAGTCATTGTAAAGAGACAGCTCTCTTTTCACTCTGAAGCTAAAACACCATGTTGAGGAACAGAGGCCAAGCATTAAGGCAACAAGGAAGAAGAACGCTTTAGATTATTGAGGCTGTAATCTTTCACTCCACTCTTCTCCTCAGACAACAGATGCTCTTGTCATCAGGTGCCAAGCAGCATTACCTCCACACGCCACCATTAGCTCTCCTGGTCCACAGCACGTAAGTGTTCAAGTAGCAACCCAGTCCTGAAATAAGCCACTGCCTCCCCTCTGCTAGGCTCCAGCAAGAAGTGTAATGCTCTTCTCTAGGGCTTCTGTACATGCTGAGGAGAGCAGGAAATAGCTAGTTTGACATAAACCGAGAATCAAGTTATGTTCATGTAGTTCTTCAGACAGATAATGTCTCAAGGTGACAGGGATAAATGACTGGTCAAGATTTCTTAAAAAATGAAAACTTAAAATGAGAGAGACTACCAGCCATAATGCTGTGCAATAGCTACCGAGTAATCAATCTTCCAGTAACCCTCCTTGTTTACCCTATAAATCCTTATTCCATATTTAAAAGTCTCCAGTTACTGAATTCCATGGAGATCTGTGATTCCTCAAGATTATACTCCTCTCAAGATGCCAAGAACTGGACAAATGACTTAGATGTATGTTGTTCAACTGTGCGCTGTTCCTGAAGGACACCCCTTGCATTTATACTCCCTGCTTATCTCACACAGACTGATAATCTTGCACACCTTAATGGTTACTACTTTGTGAATGCTCAATGTTTGCTTTTTTTGTGGCTTCCACTGTCTGAATTTCCCCTCATTTTCAGCTGCGCTCTCTGAACAGGGGAGACCAACAACCAGCAGCCATTTACTCTCTCCATTGTTATTTACAAGATGTGGCTGCACAACTTCAGAATTTTGTTTCTATTGGCCCAGCAGTATGGCTTTATAAATGGCCCCATAAGGTTGTCTGCTCTATGAGTATTTTAATAGAGTGCTCCCGGAATGCTCAGAGTCTTAATCACAACCAACTTGACAAATAATGGGCCACACTGTCAAAACAACTCATCTCCCATTTGGGTACATATGTGGGAATAAAAGTAGCTGCTGGATGCTAAACACTTTTGCAAATCCAGCCATTTAATTTAGGTGCCCAAATGGGAGCTGAGCTCTTTTAAAACCTGGCCAAATATATTCTTGAAAGGAAGAAATACAGTGAAGCTGTGTAAAGTTCATCCTTTCTTCCAGAAGGAAAGGTCTGGCTTCTGCATGCCTATGAATTTATGAGGAAAAATCCTTTCTCACCATCTGTGATTACAGGTCATGAACATTTCCAAAGCTCACACTGATACTTCTAACTACCTCTTTACAAGAATTACAGAATTACCTATTCAAATATAATCAAAGAGAATGGCACAGACAGTCTACAAAGTACACGTACAAATATACAAGCCACATTTGCACTAAAACTTCTCTTAACATTTCTCTCGCCTGCTTCTGGGGCTTTTTACATCCCTCAGGCCTTCCACACAATACTGTAATGCTTAACTTTTTTTTTTTTCCCCACACCACTTATCATAAACCAGTTCAAAATGGTAAGCGTAGTAAGAGACAAATAAGGAAACAAGGAAATTACAACAGAGAAAAGCAGAATGCCTCAGTGGTGAAAAACGCAAGCAAAATGAGTCACTGCTCTAGCTGCTGGACCACATAGCCCACTTCTCCAAAAATGTAGTCATTAAAAAGGCTTTTGACAGCTGACAAACAGAATTCAGTGTGCCCAACAGTTTTACCAAAATTTCTGTATACATAAAACTTACTTATCCAATATAAAGCATCAGTAGTTCAAACCACAGCTCATATATACCTTACCATTTTGTTCTCCTACTGTTACAGGAAATCATGGGGGGGTTCTTGTTCTGGATTATTCCGGATTATTCCCATAAACTGAGTCTCTAAGGAACAATCAATTAATTTCCCATTTTGTTTTTTGAAACAAGATGCCAAGTTTCAGTACGATTTGGAACGTAACACTGTTCTCGTTATAAACCAGAAGCAATTTCACCAGTCAGGATAACTTCTAAAGTTGAGCAAGCCAGTGGGGTGCTTCAGATGCAGCCAGAGCAGGAGGAAAGTTACCAAAAAAATGTGTTGTATGAAATAAGGAAGCTAAAAAGGAGAATTACTCTAATAGCAAAGAACATTCCTATGCTGGATCAGGCAGCCAAAGCAAAAAACATTCCTATGCTGGATCAGGCAGCCAATTTGTTCCCTTAAAAACATGTATTAATCCTTTTTGTGTATTTGCAAAAAGTATGTTCGCTCCCACAGCCTTCTTCACAATCATCTTACAGTCTCTTCTTACATCAGCTACAGTTACCACCTATTTCTGAGCACATGGCTGACTCCTCAGATGACCCAAATTCTATTGCTGATATTCAAGAAGCTGTTAATTCTTTTCGTCTGGCAAAGCCCCAGTTCCCAAACAGCTTCCTACTGATTTATTGTAACACCTCTATTGACAAAACGACACAGAAGAAGTTAGCTTGCATAACGACTCCTCAACCCACCCAGTCAGCCACCTATCCTCCGGCACAGCCCTGATGCACAGCATGGCCAGTCACGTGCCAACACAGTGGAACGCCAGAAATGCTGAGTACATCTCCACTCCAAATGTTACAGTAGCCTCATGGCATTGCTTATAATTCCAGGTACAGAAATAATTAAAAGAGCTTCCTACATTATTAATACTTTTAAAAATTAAATTAATTTAATGAGAAAGCTCATCTGAATCTGAGTTTCTTGGAATTGTTTTTGGTTTATTTTGTAGTAAACATTTGGCAATAACCTAAATATTAGTAATCTCCCAGTGGGAAGAGACAGGACTTAATTGCTGCTCTGCTACCATGGAATGCATTTCCATAGGATTGTTTTTCACTGTACAGCAGTTTCTCATCAAAAAATTCTGCTGCATGCCAGTCATTGCTACTGGTATCAGTTGTTCCATCCACAGGGGACAGACAGCTCAAAGGACTACTGAGACCTTTGACTTCCCGGTCAGTAGTTCTGCAAACAGGGCCAGGCAGCTAAAAATCATCTTTAAGTAGATCTGATCTGTCTTTCTGTCCTGTTTTTTTTTTAAAATGTCATCAGTATTTGAGAGAGAATGGAGGTTTCAAATTGGCTTTTGAAACAGACAATCTACGGATTGAATACAGTCTCTAATTTCTCACAGCAGTTCCCCCAGAAGAACAATTCAAAACCAAGGAGAAACCACAGTACTACTTCCCCAACAGCTGCTGTATGGACACAGACTTTATAAGTAATCCCATGTAACTCTTGTAGTTCCAAAGTTACGGGAGGAAAAAAAAAACACAACTATGTATGGATGATGATGCAGGAAAAAAAAACTATGTATGGATGATGACGTATCATCATCTGCTGTAGCAGATTCAGAAGGTTCTTGCTTCTTCTGCCCCCTAGCATAGAGCTTTTGTGGCAATGGGGTCTTTTGGCAAAAATCCTCTGATACACTTAAGTTAGGAAAGTGTAAATGAATGTAACCACTGCTTCTGCCGGAAGGCTGAACAACTAGAAAACTGCTTGGTGCTGAAATTTTGGACTTGGCATTCAAATAAAATCTCCACAAGAAGCATTTTTTCCACTAAATCACAAACCAAGCCATTTTAAAATAAGCATTTGAAATTAACTCTGAGTCCCTGTTGTCAACTCAGTCAATACCCCAAGTCCCTGTTGTCAACTCAGTCAATACCCCAATATTTGGTGTGTTTCTTAAAGCCACAGCTTTGTAACAAAAAAGTAGAAAATTAATTTCACAGGTAGGTTTCAATTAGCCTTAGTTTTTAATTGTCATTGAAGTTGCAAGCTTTCGAATGCCCCTTACTGCCAAAAATCTAATGACCTCTCTTTCTGCAGAAAGAGGGACACAGCTTTTGTAGAAGGAAACGTGCCTCTCATACATTAAGAGTTCTCTGAAGAAATCACTGAGCATGCAGGCATGAGAGATGATTGTGATAAGGTCTACTTGAATTGAAGAAAATTCCCTCATTGACACTGCTATGGATAAAGATTGGAAGCGACCTGATGGTGGGGCAGAGACAAGGTAGAAGTAAAAGTTTAGTTTTTTCAAAGGGATTCAGTGAAATCCTGCAGGGACCTATTCTAGATCCATAGCCGTTGCTGTCCAACGTATTACCAAATGATGCAGGAAAAGGCTGAAATGACCCTTATTTTGCAGTGAACCATCAAGGTTTGTAGATGTCACCAAGTTATTCAAGCAAGTAAAAAGAAAAGCTATTTGACAAGAATTATATATGACTAACATCATCATGACAAAATGGCAGATTAAATCCTTTCTTAATAATGGCTTAAAACAACTCTACATGACATACACATGGATGGGATCTGAAACAGCTGACACCATGCATGTAAAAATTTGGGGTTATAGTAGAAACCTTTATGAAATCTAAGCTCAGTACTCAGCACTAGACAAACATGCAAACACAATCTTAAAAATTTTTGGGAAAGAAAAAAATAAAAGAACATTATGTCACAACCTGAGAGGTTGTGCACCTTGAACACTCTGCACAGACAGATACAGACAAGACCAAAAACCAAGGAAGGACAAGCAGCTTGATGAAAAGCATGGAACTGCTGCCATGTAAGAAATGGTTAAAAAGATTAGGGATCTTCAGCCTGGCAAAGAAGTAACTGGACAGTTTATGATAAATGCCATAGATGTCTATAAAATCACAAGTAAAGAAGTAAATAAAGCATGATTTTTCAGCATTACGTCCAAAACAGAGATCATCAAATGAAATTAGCAGGTGGAAGGCTCAGAAACAGGTTTTTTTCCTACAAGACATAGCCAAGCTGTGTCATCCATTGCCAGAAATGAGGTTTATGCTAAAAGTGTTCATGGGTTAAAAGTTCAATTGGACCAACACACCGGGGGGGGGGGGGGGGGGGGGGGGGGGGGGGCCAAACAAACAAACAAACAAAAGAAAACAACCAAAAAAAGCAGGCAGAACTATTCAATTTAAAAAAACTACAGTTAAGGAAGTCCCACACAACTGGAAATCAGCATTTACAGGTGAAGTACCAGAATGAGTTTTTACACTCCTTCCACCAGTGACCTTTGCCATGTGTTATCAGCTGAAACAAGGTACTGGCTACAAAAAGCTCTAGCTGAAGCCTACATGGTCTTCCCTATGTCTCCTACTGAAGGAGTACATTTCACAGAAATAGACACCCTCTTGCAAACTCCTGCAATTCAGCTAGCACCCCATCATACATGTCAATACCATACCTGTTCTAGCTACTTCACCCTCTGATCAATACCATAGCTAAGTTCCACTGAACAGGCAGAGCTGCTGAAAGAAAAAGTAGAGAAGAGGCACGACAGAAATAATTTCATTCTTTCCTTACTGGCAGTATTACATAAACATAACATGAAATAGCTGCTTTTCCTAGGGGTTTTCCTTCCTCTTCCCACTCTACACCCTTTGACTAAGAAAACACTGCAAATAAGATTAAACTTCCCTTCTACGGCAACAGTACATTTGCAGTACTTAGGATGTGATGTGATAGAAGTTCAGTTAGTGTCAGATTCAGTGCAGGTGTCGTTTTTCTTTAGATTACAGTATTGCAGCCTTCTCCCTCAAAATCCTTACGGCAAGATTTTGAAATGACATCACAGGTTGCAAAAGCAGAAGAAACTTCTCATAAATTTCTACTACCCAGGCACTATAATAAGAGCTTTTTTTGCCATCTACCTCATTTCTTTGCCAATGGAATGCAGAATCATCATTAGTCTTTCCAGCATGCAGCAAATTAAGTTCCAGTGAATTGTCTCTTCCAGTTTCAGGTGTGTGCAGATAAGCTGTTTTCCCTTGCAGTCCTCCTAAGGGGCATACTTACCTTTTTACTGAACAACTACAATCGGTGCAGATTTTAAGAACTTCTGCCAGAAGATGCACAATATTAGTGCCATTTTAAAGAACACTATTTAATCACCAGATATCAGGGCAGTGCAGAGGTGGTGCATAGGAATTAGTTATTAAAAAACACGGTCTTACACTAACATACCCTGATGGAGGCTGACTTTGGGCTTTTCCTTAAGTACAAACTCAGCATTCAAAGGTGCTTTGTATCACTGTAAGTCTAGATATTAGTGGCATATAAGACATACCGCACAGCTTTTTGTTGCTCACAAGACACAGAAGCATATTCTCCATGCACCTGCTGACAAAATAAATCTTACACTGACTGGGGAGGGGCAGGCAGGTAATAAATATGTATTTGTAAATTAGATCTCAAGATCTTTATACAAGGCTGTATAAACCTTTATTCTGACTCTGCACAGCTACTTGTCTGTTACCTTTGTGACTCCGAAACTCAACACTATTCCTTCTGTGATCTCAAAGTGGTAAAGGACATCACAACCCACCTGGCTCTATACTGTCAGTGCACCTTCATCTCTCATTCCCCTCAGCATCCTATATGGGTAGCATACAGCAACCCTTCACAACTGCTTCTGGTATTTCCCAATATTGTATAAAGCAACAAAGAGAAGCTTTTCCTAGTACATCAGGCTCAGGATAAAATTTTTACAACTATCAGAAGTGATTCAGGAATCTAAAAAGGCTTTCCAATAGTGGCTTAGACTTCCAGGAGCTTAAGTCTCATGAGAAATAAAGTGAGACTGGCGGGTCCCAAAACTCCTAGACATTTTTGAGAACACGGCCATTTCTCCAGGTATCACCTCTCTTCATTGTCTTCATGTATTTTTCGTCTGTTCATTCTCCTGCTTTCTGCTATTCTCTTGTTTAACCAACATAATCATCTCTTCATGCTTTTAAGGGAGACTCATCTCTTCACACATTTACCCTTTCCTGTATAACACCTTGAAACCTGTGTATATACCAAAAAGGAAAGATGATATTTTGGGTTCAAAGGCTTCCTCCTCCACTGCAATAATATTCTAGAAGCCATTGTTATGTTGGGCCTAGAGGAGTGAAGGAGAAAGATTCATGGAGTGGTAATTCACATTCCCAGCTCACAAGTTACACGCTATCTTAATCTCAGTGCTCTGATGACACGGGAAGACATGCTCCCTCTGCCTGAAAGCCTCGTGCTGCACACGGGATCCACCTCACGGATGAACGCCAGCTGTAATGCCACTGTTATCTTCCCCCCTTCTCTGCAGTAGGACAGAGCACACTTACGTTACTGTGAAGAACTTGGAGGCAGAGGCTGCGAAGGGATACACTGGTCCAGCAGTATGGTAGCTTTGCTGGCTGCACCCCACTTGCTTTGAATCTCCACAGAGACCCCAGGCTGGCTCCACTTCCATACTATTTCAAGAACTGCCACACTTTGCTCTCACTACACTTCAATTTTTAAGGGCAGCAGAACACAATAAAGCACAAGGCTATTATCCCCAGGTCGTTGCAAAGCCCAGCAATCTCCAAACAATCACGGGTTCAGATAATAGAGGCCCATTTCTGCAGGCTATAAAAGTATGAAGGAGGGGTCTCCTGAGCCAGCACACAACTCACAGCCAGTTGGCAAACTCTCCTAGTCACTGACAGACAGATTCTTTCCCTGAGGCCAGCTGGCTCAAAAGGAGGCAACAACAGTGACACTCCAGGGCTTCAACACGGACAATCGTGTAAGGGAGAGATGGAAAAGACCTTGCAGGTCACCAAGTTCATTTATCTGCCAATGCAGGGAAAGATTTATGTGCTAAGAGTATAACCAGTACACCAACACTTGAAGACTTGTATTTTCACATCAAACCTTAGTGATCAGCTCTGACATTTAGGTAACTGAGGCATCTAGGCTAGACAGATTCAGATCACCAAGGTCTGACTCATCAGAATATGGAAATAAGCATCACCTCCAAATTAATACACCAATCAGGCATCGCCTAATTGAGCACTTTGCTTAGTTCAGAAGGAAATTACAAAGCAGAAGATCATCAAGAGACTTAAGTGGAGAAATCTTTTTCCAACAAAACAGAAAATAAACAAAAGGCAGAATACAGCATCTAGGATAGTATAGTGCTACATCACTACAAAGACTTGATGTTTATGCTCACAATGCTACTGCCAAGCACCATTTGTTCAGATTATAATGCCCTCTATCCACATATTTTGTCTCTAATGCCTAGGAAAAGTTTGATCTGTTTTCACTGCCACATAGTACTTGCCACTTCTTCAAAGAGACATGGGTTTCAGCCTTCTCTGGACTGCCTTACCAGCTTCTGCTTTGCTGGTTCAATCATCTCCTGCACCAAATAATACTGTTCATAACAGTACTGAGGTACCTCAGTTACATATACTGAAATAATTCTTCTGTCCGTATACTCTCCTTTGGCATTCAAAAAGGCAACTGATTTTAGGATTAGGGCACACGTTAGAATGCATGGCGATGCTCCTATGTTACACAGACCATGCCTGTAATGGGATATTTAAAACTGACAGACTACAATTCTGACCCCTCAAATATGGCCAACTTCTGTTTTTCTCAGCCTAAAAGGCTAAGTTGTCCTTCCTCCCTGACGTATGCTTTATCACCTGTTGTTCTGCCGGGGAGTTACTGCCCTGCTGCTCCCAAGAGCTGCCCATTGACACATTTACAGTACTGCTGTAATGGGCATTCCTCTGAACTTGCATCCCTTGTGCTGAAAGTACAGCCTCTTCTCACAAGTTCACTGTACCTCCAGGGGAAAAAAAAAAGAGAAAAAAAAAAAAAAAGAGAGACGTCAGATTCACAAAAAGTGGTGTGTATTAGAGGCAATTCCATGACTTTTTTAAGAGCATCAAAGGGACACAATCAGGAAACAGGGACCGTGGTACTGCCAAGATGTTATGATCAGCAAAAACAAAAGTCAAACGCCAGTCAAGCACTGCTTCTCAAAGAAGAAACATCAACTGGTTACAAAATCAACTGGATTATAAAATAAGCTAGCTCGTGGTTCTACCCTCTACTATCTTCAGACTGTGCTTTTCAGCAGAAAGGCCGATGCATTTGCAGCTGGATGCACAGGTAACATGGAGAATTGTTAAGGAGAATTCTTAGGCACAGACTCTTTGAAGGAGCACAAAGTGGTCCATGCAAACTACTGCATTTAACAACACAGCAACAGAGAGATCTGCACAGAACTGAGCACTGGCAGCATGCCTCCACCTTCATAAACACTACCCAGGCTATACCAGGCCTTCAGTTCCTCCTGCAAAGGGATGCCTTGGAGTCAGCAGGTACAGAGCGAGTAACTTCTAAGATAAGGAAAAATTACAAAGATTCACTATCCATGCTATATTCCCTTCTACTGTTTATTGCATTCAGATCACAGGGAGGCTGTAGAACAAGTCCCTGTCACACTATTGTGAGCTGTGCCCTTCCTGCCACCGATACTATTTGTTCATAGGTTCCACATGAAGGGCTAGTTTACATATATATTCCTGCTCCCACAGAAGAGAACAACATTGTATCTGCACATGCAGCTTTTCCTCTTCAAAAGTTTAAAGCCGGGAAAGGACATGATAAACAGCAGTAAATATTAGTGGCAAGATCAGAACTAAATGGCAGCAGTACCCCCTCTAAAATTACAAACTTGATCTTACAAAAGAAAGTCAGATTGCATTCATTCTTTTTAAAAGTGGTGTACCACACACTTAGAATAAAAATGCAAGCAATCTTTTGTAGAGCCACTGGTCTTATCACAAAGAAAATAATATATCATCATTCCTCATATTAAAAAATAAAATCATTTGCAGGTATTTCTTCACTATTCAGGGTTACCAGCTCTTCTTTGAGAAGTTTAATATAACCCGAGACAAACCTCAGGAGTCCAATCTGAATCAAGCGTCCTGTGTGCAGCAACTCTTAACGCTATAGAGTGAAACCACTACACACATCAGCAAAACTTGCTGTACATCTCAGTCAGGGCACTGCCTTTCAAACTTTATGATCTCCTACTTACACGTTTTCCGGAAATTCCTGAACACTATCAACTGGGTTCTCCCACTTCACCCAGATCATAAGGAAAGAATGGTTCTCACTGAAATTTCTCACTTCTAAGCCCCTGTTTAGTGAACATGACAAAAGAAATTAAAAAGCTGCACTTTTAAAAGCTATAGTACCTTCATCTACAGAAACAAGCTGTGCTCAAAAACTGCTTAGGTTATATCATTTCCAAACCACCCACAAGCTCCATGGAATTTGATACAGCAGATATGCATAATACTTGCTGCACTTGAGACTGCTATAGGAGATATGCCTGCTGAATCAGCCTTCAAAAGCCAGACTAATCATAAGCCTTGGGTAGCACGAAACTGTTCTCATGAGAGCACAACGAATTGAGTGTGCACAAGGAAGTCTGCTTCACTAATGGATCCAAGGTACAAGGCTTCGCAAAAATCACCAGAAGATGATCCATGTGAGGACAGTGGAAGAACTTTGGGTAGGCAGGAAAGGCAAATCAACTGACAGCAGAATAATCTTCTCAGCTGGACAAGGCACAGGGAGCAGCTGCTCCATCAACCACCCCACTGAACTCATTTCCCAGCAGTGGTTAGAGAAGCAGTTCTGCGAGTCAAAATTTTATAGGCATCAGCAGCAGAAGAAATCTGGCTGTTCCTCTTTCAATAGCAAAACAAGCAGGAGGAGAATGGTACACAGCTACAGTACTGAAATCAAGCATTTGAAGACCTGGACACCAGAGCATCCCTTTTGCCAACTTGCAAACTGCTTCACCTGCCCACATGCAAGCCCATATTTCAAATCACTTGGTATGGTGGGAAATGTTACGAAGTCAGAAAACCAGACTGTGATCATTAACAAAGACCCTTCTGTAACTTCAGAGAGTGTTTCTGCCAACACTCCCAGCATGTAGTCAGGTAGTGGTAACAATCAGCTGTTAATCTCTCACATGCTGGTTATAGTGTGTCTTAAGGTAAACATGCTTACCTGGCACAACAGTTCCCAGTTCAACTACTCGCTATGATGAAGCCATTTGCTATCACACCGGTAAAGACAAAATTTATGTCACCTTCACCCATCTGGAAGCAATGCATTTAAACAAGCGCATTAAAATTCAACCGCTGGCTGAGGGTCGATCACCCTATGGACACATCTCTTTTTTTTCTTAGGCTACTAAGGGAGCCTAAACAACTCCGTACAGACTACTGGTCAATGATGCCTAAGATGCATTCCACCTCAAGTAGACACACTTCATCAAATTCAGCTGCCTGAAAAGCCCTCCAACAGGAACACAAAAACTTTTCATTTTCCAGGGTATGTTTTACATGCACAGACATATCCAATATAACACTTTCACAATGTTTTGGGGAAAACCAGGGACAGCTGTATGAGTGCTTATTGATGTGACATGAGGGTGTAGCAAAAGAACTCAGCAAGTTTCCTAAACAATGTACTGATTCAAATGGTCCCAACAGAAATTAACCATCCAATATTGTGTAAAAGACATAAGCATCTTCTGATACAGACCAAATAAAAAGCACTACACTTCCTCTCCTCTAGACAAAAGCCAAAAGAAGCCAGAAACAATGGTGGATGTGCAAAAGCAAACAACGGATTTGCATCTTTTTTCTTTCTCATGTATGAAGGAGGATTAAATACTTTTCTTCTGATTAAGTTTTATTTATCCAACAAAAATTCAGATTTACCACCAAGGCTGACATTTCCCAGCTGCTTACAATAAACAACTATGTTTTATTTCAATATATTTTTGTCTATTTTGACGAGCACCTTGTTTACCTGTTAAAGCTTTGCATCTCGCCTTATACTACTCTCAAACACCAGGTATGAGCACAACACACTCCAGAACTGTCACATGGAAGCCTGGGGCTTGCCTGTCAAAGGAAGCCTGGTAGAATGCTAACACACCCGCTGCTCTCCAGCAAACAGATGACGCCTGTGTTCCCTAGTTCCACTGGCTGTGAACGCACTAGCTATACAGCATGCTGCTCTGGTCAGGATGGCAGCCAAAGGCCCGATTTCCCAGATCATACACATATACCTACGCAAGGACTTCACTCTCTCACTGTCAAGTTTCTCCTGCTGGAGACATGGGACACCTTCTTACTTTGCTACGAAGGAAAATGAAACCAGACCGTATGTTTTTTTCCTTTGAAAATTATTCTAGTTTATCATCATGCTCCACCACTGTATTACTGGCAATGATCGTACAAGCTTTGAGGCCATCATATAGAAACCAGACACAACTGTCACAGCTCCTGTGTAAGGAACAGTATACAGCTTCATTGCTCCAGGGACAGATTTCTTAAGACTCCAGCTCTTCCTTACTCCACAGGAAACAAACATGAATTGATATGAGGAGCAACACTAAAGACTTCTCCTTTGTACTGTCAGGTGTGAGAGTTGGCAAATCCATTTTTCTCAGTATCCATATTTGCTCAATAAGATGGCAGTGTGCAGAGTGGCTTCTTCTCTCCATTCTGCTTCTCCATCCTGTCACACATACAGCCCAAAAAATCCTTCTATGTCTTCCCCCTCTGCTTGCAAAGAGCAAGTTACAAGATTACTTTCATTTTTTGCCTCCTTATAGATACACTGAATAGATGGCTTCCCATCATGGCCCTGCATGTTTATTCTAGTAAATTATTCAACTTATTCTGTGTGGGGCAAATTAATTTCTACAGCAATCCAGCTGCTACTCCATCTACAGCACATATACTTGCTGGAACAGATGAATTCTGCCATGCAACGTCATCTCTGGTTTTCTTCAGCATCTGCACAGAATTTTTATTCAGATAAAACTACTATTATCCCCTTGACTCCCCCACTCCCTGCCACAACTGATGTTTCTTGGACATATTATTGTGCTTATTCTTGGGAGTAAAAAAATTTTCAAAAAAGTTGATAAATTCTGTGAATCTAAAAACCACATTTTCCAGATCTTCTCCACTTGATTTGCTTATACCTAATTTTCACAGGTATTCACTGTTAAACTTCCAAACACATAGGTTACAATACAGCAAATCCTAAAAGAGAATGGATTTGAAAGGACTATTCTGGAAGCAGGAAACGAAAAATAAGGTCCAATCTGCAATGCTCTGTCACTGTCATTTAGCCACATGGGATCTACTTATCTGTACATGTAACCAACCGCTTAACTGTCTGCACTGACCTCCTGAGTAGTAAACAAAGTTACCTAAATGTCACCAAACTATCTGCTGTCAAACACAAGACAATATTTTCACCATTTTCTAGTATCAGAATTTCCCAAAATTAACTTGGTTCTTTGTGTAACACTACATCGTAAGGTTCAGAATGCAGAGAGTTTACCTGATATAAACACAAACAAAATCGGGATCATTGTACCTAAGGGGGGGGGGGAGCATGCCCACAAGTATTTTGTATACTATCAGATTGGGGTTGCAGTTTATGCCTGAAATGGAATCAAATACATTGAGGTCCTTCCCTTGTTAGTTGTTTGTATACAAAAAATTTTCCAAAAGTCACAATGATTTTATGTTTTGCAACGTATTTTATGACCCGAGGTGACTTTCTGGTGTCTGATTTAACAGAGACTGCTTTCCTGGGAGCCAGACAGGATTTCTTCAGTACACAATTGTTGGTTGGTATATATAAGGCATGTTCTGTAAAGTCAGATACGTTGATTCAAAAGAACATGGAAGCATAAGTTCAAGTTGCAATGGGATATACTACACTGAAAATCACGGTTTGTTGAATGCTCTGACTCATTGCTCTGAAGCTCAAGTATGTTGTCTAACCACAAACAAATCATTATTGTGGTTACTGAAGTAATACTTTTCTGGGAGTAGAGGACCTCAAGCTGTTATTTCACCTGTTGTCCTATGACATCTATCCAGCTCCGCTTGACTTACTGAGGCATTCATTATGTTGATACAAGTCTTAGTCCTACCATTGGTACAAGTAGGCACTGATTCAGTCACACAGCTCTCACAACTCTATCAGATGCCTCTGCTAAAAGAGGCTCGTGCAGCCGTGACATGTTCCCCAAGCAACCCCACTTTTGCCAAAGAGAAAACTGGTTTAAGAGGCACTAGGTCCTGGGGAGAACAGGTCTCTGCCCTATCTGTTTTCACAGCAGGATCAGCACATTAGTACATACAGAGATTAGTGACAATTATTTCAATGTCTCCTTGCACCTCCCCACCTGCCTGCACTCACCCATGGTATCTTCTAGTGTATTTGCAGGGTAAGCTCTATCAGGCAGATACCATGCTTCATTTGGCATTCACACATAGCCTATTTTAACAGGACACCCATGTAAGGCTGTGTGTGCTACTGCAACAATGAAGAAAGGAGTACCACTAAACAGAGTTGTGATCTTCCTGGAAGCGGACACTTTGCATTCTCCTACTCCAGGGGTGACATCACTGATGGAACTCTATGTCCACTTTAAAGCCTTCATCTGTGTCCTTTCCCTTCCTTCTTAGCCCTTCTGCATACCATCTTAGTGCTTAACACAAACCAGTCCTATACACTCTCCTATTTTACTCTAGGTTACATATCTAAACCTATCTGAAATGCAACAATGCAGGCATTGTATAAGATGTATTTCAGTGTTTTCAAAAAAAAACAAAAAAAAACCAAAAAAACCCAAAACATAATTCATCCATCTCCATGTTTTTAATACCCTTCTCTCCACAGGGACAGTAGGACTCACTCTCTCTGTGGGAAAATCACTCCTGCTGTTGGACACCAGCAGCAGTTCTGGCATCTGACACTAATAGCATTATCAATTTATGACTTTAGAAGCAGTACCAGCATCTAGTAGTAGTGTCTCTAATATTACAGATGGCCCGCTTGTCTGTTTTTTCCACATGGCCCTCCATGTCTTTTCTTACACCCTTACTAGTGTTTCATGAGGGCACTAATCTTCTCTCAAGTAACATGGCTTTCAAAAGACTCTCTTCAGCTACAATTACCACAGTAAAAAAGCTAAACCAACATAGAAAGCCTATTAAATTGTCTGCTCTTCCCCCTCCCCCACCATGAAGATAGGCAGTTACCTCCCCTCTGAGTAAGAGGTCTCAACGAGCAAGTCATGGTAACTCACTTTCTTCTTCCACCTCCTAGCTCTGCAGTAGTACTACACAAATCATGCACTTACCAGTCATGCTGCAAGGTCCTCTGGGCACCTACTGTTTCTTTCTGAACTGTGAGATGTCAAGGGAGGATAAAAACAGAAATGTTATGAAGGCTATGAAAAACTGAAAGGTTTCAGATCCCTGAACAACCGCATCAGCAACAGCGCTAGTGAGAAACCTTGTGCTCTCATCTGCATCAACAGACAAGAGAGAGAGCACGGTGATCAAAACAGCACCTCTGCTCCAGCCCCAGTGACCTGTAGCCACGGCTGCCAGCATTCCCCCACATCACCACTTCAGTAATCAAATCTCCAGCTGTAGGAGGAAGATAAGAAGCTGGAAATGGAAGCACCCTCCTTTTGGGTGAGAGGCAAGAGGACCCTCTACAGATAGCGACAGCTAGGCAAAGAAAGCATTTCCTATGGGACCACATCTCGTTACACAGTTTTGTGCGATGGCAGGCATCCTTACAGCATTTCTCTCTTGTCCCTGCACAAGAAGCCACACCTGTAAGGCTGAGCCAGGTAACTTCCAGTCTCAACAGATATATTCCAACCAATAAGGAACAGATTTTGATTTAGAGTCTGAAAAACTTTTTTTAAAAAAATGCGCAGTATTTCATTCAAATAGCTCCACTATGCACCCACAAGTGAAGGAACTCTAATTCTCAGTACATGCAGTGGGGTAGGTCCTCAGCAGAAGTCAACCACCTCATCTACATCAACTGTACTCGGTCCTAACCACAAAATCTGAAACTCATTGCAAACTATCTACTAGTTCTGCTACCTTAAAATAAACGATTTTCCTTTTTAACTCTCTAATAACTGTGACCTTTATTTTAAAAGATGTTACTGAATGGAAAACATTGTAATTATTGCTAATTTTACTCAAAATATTTAAAATTACTGCTCTATTTCAAAAAAAAATTTAGCACAGCATTTAATGGAAAAACTATAAAACCACCTACTCACAAAAAAGTAGGTATGTTCTATAGACTGGTCAACAGATTTAACTCAACTATGTTTATGATTGTTTTTACTTCAAGATTTGTGTATATATGTGGAAATCACTGATGAAAGAATTGCATTTATGTTGCACTGAAGTCTACGTCATGCTGTGATAAAAATGTGTACTTCTCTATACATCAGAGAACAAGAATAATTGACTACTACATGGGCAATGTTAGATTTATGATTTTTTATTTATTAATTTACTTGTTCAGGAATTTTTAACATAGGTCGTTGACTTAAAAGATATTACATTAGTAAGTACAACACCCAGCCAAACAAGGGTCTAGATCTCACTAATAGGCTTCAAAGATACCAAAATTACTGAGCTAAGTGGTCTTGCAAGTGTATTTTAAATTATTTTGGTTTAAGTTTTTATTTCTAAAGGTAAATGGAACCAACCTTTAGACACTTCAAAGAAGCCTAGACTTTTTGAAAGTACCACATCTCTGCCCACTGCAAATCAGGCCCTTTAATGAATCTCAAGGTGGGGTGGAAGCATAATAAAAGCACCAAAATTAAGAGACATTTTGAAAATGCTTTCTACCATTTTAAACATGCAGACGAAAAAAAAACCCAAACCACCACCCAGTTATTAACTATCCCCTCTGTGAAGCACTGACTAATGAATTAGGTAGTCTAGACAGTACCTGAGAGCTTCTCAACTTCCTCATAAACATCTACATGGAAAATGCAGATAATGCTTCTTATTTCTAATACTTTTTCATACAAAGTGAACGGCATTAAATATTCTCAACTGATTTAAACAGATAATAAAGAGATACGATGCAATATGTAGACTGCTTGCAGATGGAGTCAACAGAGACAACTTTGGCACTCTGGAGATGTATAGTTCTGGTTTTGCCAACCAATCTCCTGAGCCACCTTTTGTATGTGTCACTCTAAATTTCCTTCGTAAATATTCCTAAAGGGAAGAGATAATGAGAAATGGAGGAACAGGAGGAAGTGTAAACCTACAAACCCTGGAGCGTCCTTTCATTTTTGAAAAAGGTGATACAGTCTGGTTTTGAGGTTCATGATAAAAATACTGTCCTGCTTTCACATTTGCAGTGGATTTGCTGATGGAGAAACATGTCTGCTTTTTAAATAATGAAAATGTCTTAAACATGTTCCTGTCATTGAAAATCACTTCTTGCAGGAGCCATTGTCAAAATCTACGTGCATGTCAAGTGCTAGATGTACTAAGAGGAGGAAAAAGAACATAAAAGCACTAGCTACTCTGGAAATAATAAACTGAATTTTTTTTAAGTCTTTTAAACTGAAACACATTTACTTACATTAATCCAACACGTTCACTCTGTAAACAAGAGAGAAAACTGAAAAATATGGAAGCATGAGATACCTTGAATTAAAACCAAATTGTAATATTAGCATCAGGAGCAAACTCTTGTCTGCCAGGTTAACTCAGAAAACACTCCATCTGTCCACAATACTTGATATATACGCCTATTTAGAAGGGGGTCTCCCCAAAAAAGACAGTGTAAAAGTGTGAAAATGTGTATGGAAAAAGTGGATATAAAGCAACTGAAGCTGAAAACTTCAGCATCCCGTACTGATGATATGATAAAGCAGCAGAGAAGGTAAGCAGAGCGAGGGTAAATTGTGAAGGTGCAAGCATGCATTTGCAGGCCAAAGCTTTAGGAAAAGTGAGCAAAGGGCTCAGCTTTATCTTTGGCCAGTCTTAATTACAAAGTGGGGTTCCTCAGTTGTGAAGTGTATTTTGTAACAAATCAGGTAGGTTCATGAAGAACAGGCAATCCTGGGAAGAAAATACGACAGAGCTAAACCAAGTCAATGATTTGCCAAGGGCAGAGAACATATCAACTTCTATGATTTCATTAGTCTCATGTTAGAGCCTGCCCTGATCCAGAAGCCAAGAAATTATGTGGCTTGTCTTTTCTTATTTCAATTTCTAACATTCCTGATGGCACAGCAAAGTGAAAAAGCAAACCCAACAGTTCAAAATCCTGAAAACAAATAAAAAGGTCCTCAAAAATCTTTAGAGGCATCACAATTTTAAGCAAGCTGATTTTAAACCTCTGACACAGAATTCTTAAAAGCCAACCATGGCCAATGTTTATCTGCTTTCTGAATGAATCATGGCTATTTATGAAGACACTGAAAGCTGTTTTGAATAACAGGAAAAAGAGCCAACAGTGAGGGCAACACAAAAGACCCAACCACCAATGAATCATTTGAAGATATCCCCAATGCACATAATTACCATCCCCATTAAGCAACAGTCACTGCAATTAAGTATTGTTTGGCTTAAATCAGTTACCTGGAATGTCTTCTGATCAGGCCTGTTTCAATTAAGTGGCACTTACTTACTACCTTAATCATGCAGTATCAGTTCAAAGCAGCATAGTACAGCTTCACCTTGAAAGCGATCAGACTAACATTTGGCAACCAAAAGCAAGAGCCCTTGAGTTTCCAAATGACAGAAAACTGATATATAAGTATAAAGCATTATTGCATTGTCTTCTCTCATTTGCTTTTATTTCTACAATTCTACTCACATAATTCTTAAAGCTGCTACCAGTTGAAGATCTGTTTAAAAACAAAAGAGAGATTAAGCGCATACTAAACGCCACATTGTGCTGCTCCTTAACAGGAAGATGCTGGGGAGAACATTAAATACAGAAACAGCAGGACAATGCTTAAAATCATCATTAGAATTTCATTTTTAAACATGGAAATTTCTGCACTTTCTCTCCTGCCACACAACTGGCTATAAATTACTCAGTTTTAATCATGTTTTGCTACACTGAGTTAACTTTGAGTTAGATGCTTTTATGATGCATACCTCTTCTGTTTCAGAGTATTAAGCACTTTTTGCTCATTTGAAACTTTGCACTACAAAAGCAGTCACACCTCTTACGTTAAGAATTTTATTAAAGCAGATATATAAAACTTCTTTTAGAAAATGTTACGTGGATGGAATTTTTACTGCTTGACAGTAGGGTTTTCTGACAGACAAATACATCCAAGTTAATATAAAATTAGGTATTTCAATGTGTACTTATTTTTTGGTTTTAAGTTAGATTTTAAAAAAACAACAGCAACAACAAAAACAAAACAACCCAAAACCCACACCTATGAACAACCCTTTTTCCTTCACATAATGCAATTCCTAAACTTTTCACCCTGAATTTCAGACACCATCTTTAAATCTGTCGTGACTTCTCCTAAGAATAAAATTTTCAGAATCCCCCTCATTTCATGCTGCTACTTAATCAGTTTAAAAGTACACATACACTACATAGGAAGTACAGTGCTGAACAGAGATATCCATCTGGATAGCAGACAAAATGGAAGATACGCTGACATGCTTGCCTACCTGTAGTAACTAGTCCACTAGAAGACTGAAGTGCCACCTAGTTCTGTTGCCTTTGTTATCTGAGCTAGTTAATTTCAAACTACCTCAAATATTCCTACACAGCACTACATATTTTAGAAGAGCTTACCTGAAGTCTTACTGAAAGGCACCTTGCTTCTCACACCTATGTGCCTTCAAAAAATAAGACTCAGCACCTTTGACAAATGTCACCCTAATTCCCCTGGACTCAGCTCTAAATACAGTCGTCACTGCCAAACCAAAACTCTCGGTGGTCGCTGACACGTTTACAGGGAATTACTTCAGGCTGTGCTTTATCTCACACAGGTTTAGCACAGATATCAGAACAGGCCTGTTCCAGTCTTCAATTTCAGCTTAGAAAAATCTGCAAGCAAAATACACATCATCAAATCTTGTTTTTTTTCTAGGGGAACACATGGGCATTAAAGCTCAAGAGTCTGCATGGAGTTCAGTGCCCTGCACTGTGGAACTACATCAAAGATTGAGCATGCTAGGCTTATTTTTAAAAACTTATACAACAGGCCTTCAAAGCCCTGCCTGTGATTAACAAACATCATAAGAATGTGTTATTAAAAAGAGACACATCAGTTACAGTAATCAATTTCTGTGACTACTGGTAATTCTCTGCATAATCCAGCCAAGAAAGGTTTCCATACAGCTTTCCCTGCGATACGGTTGCAAGCTGTCTTCATGCACTAAATGCTATAGAGATACACATGTCAAGAGACATTGATTCTTGTTGTTTCAGATTCAGTTGCTCAAAAAGCCCAAAAATTCAGTAAATGCTAAACAATTAGCCACTGAAAGTCAGCCCTATTTAAGATGTCTGAGGCTTACCATCAAAAACCTGAACACTCAAAATCATTGCTTCTTTGAAGGGGACCGGGGGGGGGGGGGGGGGGGGGGGGGACAGGGGGGGAATAAAAATCACAGCCTCAATACACACCTACAGAAAAGTGCATTCGTTTATCTACAGCTCTTCAGTGAGGAAAAAATCCAGACCTACTGAAAATCAGTAGCTCCCACTGTTTTCACCTCAAATCTTCCCTAGAAAAGGCACTTAATTCTTACTCACTTAGTACCTCTCCCTATTTAGTGCTTTTACAGCAAATGTAGGCTGAATCCAGTCTCTTGAGGCTGCAGCTGACCCAGGCTACCAGCCCTACAGACCTCTAGTTGCTCACCATCACTTCCTGATGATCACCCAGCATGACAGCACATCAGTACCGTACCGTACTGTACCCATGCTTTCAAAATAAAGGCAGGTTTGCTTGTAGTTAAGATTCCTAAGAGTAGAATTTTTTCGACATTCGTATTAATTCAGGTCATTTTGAAAGAACCAGGTTAGGGAGAAATTGCATGTGCAGTTAGTTAAGCTTGCAAATTCGGATGAAGGGCCTGCTGTCACAAAGGCCACACTAACACAATGGGGCAGTAACAGCCAGTGACTGGCACAGTAACTGCCTTAGCACATCTGACCGCAGACTTACACCACACTGAAACCACTATGGGCCGTGACTGATGCTAAAATACATGGATTTGCCTTCTTCTTGCTTGCTTGCTCTTGAGCCTGTGCTGCTCCTCCTTTGTGCCACAGCCAACGTTTGTGTAGCTATAAGGTGAGCCATGTGCAAGAGGTGAATGAACTTCAACATGGAACACTTGCACCAGCATAAACGCAGGAGGCGAGATGGGAGATGGGGCCACCAAGGCCATCTCTTTCAGAAGCAGTCCTGGCTGAAAGAGTTTGAAGAGAATGAACTACTGCGTATCAGAGAACTAATGCATCCAGTTCATTTTCAGATATACAGTAATAAATTCAGCCCTGACATAAACTGACTTCTCAAAATTGGATCAGAAGTTAGTATATTTCTTCTTTTCCCCCCCCCCCTTCTTTTTGTGTTAAACTAAGGGGCCAAGAATATTCTAAAGCTTTATTTTGTGGCAGGGTGGGAGGGTGTCCCCTGTCTAGACCAATTCTGAGGACTTGAATAACTAGAAATGTACTATCTAGAAAAAGATGTAAGTATTTTAAAGCTACATGGGGCATACAACTTGCTGACACACAGACACATTAATATTATGCATCATGCATAAAGTATTCCTCCCACATAATACTTTTATTACTGTCTCTTTGGTGCAGGCACTAAAAGTGTAACCATGTGAAAACACAGGTACAGTCTCTACAGATCCAAAGTTATTAAAAAATGCTCATTTACACACTATGAATGTAAAAGTTCCTGCTCCTCCCAAGAAAGGTATATTAAGTAACATATTGCTACATGCATGTATAACTTAACTAGTAGACTGGCATCTCATCACTAAAAACACCCAGTAATTTTAACTCAAATATTTGATGACACCAATTGTTCAGTAATTACACATCTGTAGAAGACTTTCTGCAAGGCAGCTGATTTATTACAGCATGACTTCCAGATCACAAAATTAAGAAGATACTACAGAAGAGCACATTAAGTGCATTAAAAGGGGAGATATTACAAAATACAATAAGGAATTAGCATAGATGTTTCTCCTGAGTTTTAGCAAGGATTGGTGCCAGGCTTTACACTAATCAGCATTTAATCAGATAAAATGATGATAAAGTTAGTAGACAGCAGTAAGATTGGCAAAAGTCATAAAGATGAAGGAGGCTCATTTAATGAAGTATGTTTGGATAAAACAAAGCACTAAGGTGCAGATGAATGAACAGAAAATTTAATGTGCATACAGAACAGTAGACCATATCCTGGATAATCATGACTTGGTTAAGACAGCAGGTATTGAAATGCACAGGTTACACAATGTGAACTCTCATCGTGAAACTGCAGCTAAGAAGAATTGATTTGAACCTTGAATATAAAGAAGAGAAGCAGGTAAGTGAATTCTTCTCTGTAGTACTGAGAGCACTGGAGACACAAATAGTGAAACACTGTCTCATGCTTCCGGCATCTGTTTTTTCCTGAAGAGACACCAAAAAATTGGAAGGAAAACAGAAAATCATGCAAATGTACTTGAAGTCTGCAAAAAATGTCCTCCAGTAAGAGTCTTAAAGAGGTCACTCTGATCAGTTTAACAAAAAGAAGACACAGCAGTGTTTTGAGTAAAAGTGTTTTTCTGAGGGAGAAACAAAAAGATACTGAAGGGCTTCCAAACCTACCAGGTCAAGTCATATAGGGAACCTCTGCCTAGAAAATTAATTTTTAACAACTCTAATGAAAAACAGGGCTTCCTAAAGAACGTAAAGAATGAGAATGATTAACCAGTACAGGAAGTATCAAAAGCTTTACTGAATACTTGATGCCTTCCTTCAAATAAATACTTCAATTTTGGAAAGCATTTTTGTCAAATAGAAGTCAAACACTAACCACAGTTTTCAAGAGGTAACTGGATAACCAGTAATGGCTGAATCACCCGGTCAAACTCTGTGGCTCACTCTGTGGCTTTACAAAATCATATTATTCTCAAAACCAAATCTTCTCTCTTTCTTCTACACATGCAAATGTGAAACATAGAAATCACAAAATTACAAATACCATCAGTTCTTAAGATAATTCCTGAAAAGTCATCTTTAATTTGCTGTATATTTTACTGCTCAGGACAAGAGAACTAAGGAATTTATCACCTTAGCTACTACCTTGGTTGTATCTTTTCATTCAGACAACGTTATCTCCTTGTCTCCCACACAAGAGCCATGCTATTATCAAAGTCTTTCTCACTAAACAATTATTTCCTTTTATGATTTCTTCTGGCTGGTCAAAGATAAGGGCTTACAGTGAGCTTGATTAGTGTTGCAAACAAATAAGAGTAATACTAGAGTAGACATAACTAAGCTTAAGTAATCAGCACTATTAATAACCTTTTGATTTCTAATCAAATACAGCTCTGACTTTTGCTGCCACTTTGCTTTACATCTTCGAAACTACAAAAGAATTAATATTTTTCTAAAATATTTCTCAATATGCCAGCCCTTTTATTCTTTTGTTTGCTTTTTGTCTTATACTTTGTAATTCTTCACTAAAAAAAACAAAACCGCAAAACCCCCTAAACAACAAATCTTCTATTAAAAAAAAAAAAGGATCTACACTGTATACTGCCTTCCCTGGTGAAAAGATTTAATTATATACCATAGTATGAAAATTTTCATTTTTTTAATCTAATAACATCCCTGAAGACAGCAAAATCACATTTACTGATATTTGCATTAAAAAAAAAATCCTCACTTGAGACATGCAACTGGGGCAAAAAACAGTACATAGTGTTAATATCTGACAAAATAATATGCAAAAATAGGAACCTAATATGGCAAGGCCTTAGAAACTTGCACCACAGGCAGCACTGCCACATCCATTCTTCATCCTGGGCAACTACTAATCCAAAGGCAGACAGTCATTCTGCTTAAGCAGTGGGCAATGCCCCTTAGGGAAGACACCCAAAACCACTGCCCAGCTTCCTGTGCTTTTAAAACAGGAGAAGTACATCATCTCTTCATTCTCTGCAAATCCCAGATAGGCAACATCTTCTTCCAAACATGCAAAGCTTTTCATTGAGGCTCTCTAAGAGGGAATGCATTCAAAGTACCAAGTATGTCCTACAGTTGACAGGATAGTTCAATCTACTCATAGGAGAAGAAAAGTTCAGTCGTTTCATGGATACATACATTTGTGATCTCCACAAGTGTGGGTTGGTTTTTTTTATATAATAGTCTTCCTATGATTATTCCAAATACTCATTTTTTCACATGGGAAAAAAAATGCAAAATATATGCATAAACAATCTTTTTCTGTTTACATCTGTAAACTTACAGTTTACTAGCTTACAGTTGCAGTACTCCTAGAAAAGTTGAATGCTGCTAAGTGAGTTTATAGTCCATTTAGACATGAAGGTTTAGTGATAATTCTGCAGACACTTCTGTACATCTAGGGTTTTAGCATGCAACACACTGCACAGCCCTAGCACACCCACAGTGTGCACAAGGAACATCATCCTTCTTTCAGGATGCTCTAATAAATAGCCTTCCATTTCATGTGATACTTATTTGAAACAAAAGTAACAAAAATTAGACAAGTTGCTGCTGTTGATTTTTTCGTCCTTCTCCTTTTATTTTATATGAGAATCAAGAATAGAAAGAGTAAAATAACCCCAGGAAACTAAAATAGTTTCTTCACACAAAAAGTTGCCTTTTCCATAACTGTTGTGTCTACCAGCAGACTTGAAAACAGACAGACATCAGTGTTAAAGGTACAAATCACTGTGCTAAACACAAAAGGGAAAAGAATGTCTGCTGAAACACAGCAAATATTTCCCAGAGTTTTCACCTAGAGAATTCCTTTCAAAGACAAAAGTCAAAGATGAAAAAAAATAAAAAATTGATGAGATGTGTGAAGTGTTGGCCCATACAGATCTGAAAAGACTGTAAGCTGCCTTACAAAATGGCCAAATAGCAATATTAATACACAATATGCACTGATAAACTAGTCATTTTGTTTGCCAGTTTTGTCTCAACTTTATTAGTTATCCAGTTAAAGAGTAAGTATTTCTTCTTTTCATTTTTAACATGGTTTTAGGAAGTAATGAGGCAACAGGGAGGCTCTTTTTGCCATGGGTATGCCCAAAATTTTCCTTATAATGCTGTGTGTGTTGATAATCTGTTCAACTTCATGCTCATAAAAAAAATTTCTTTTATAAAGGCATCCTGTAACCCCATATTAAAAAAGAAAAAAAAGAACCAATTCATAAACCTCCCTTAATTAACTTTATTTCCCAAAAAAGCCACACATCTGTTTTCACAGCTGGAAATGATTCAACCATTGGTAACCAAAGAAAAGCTCCAGTGTGTTAAAATACTCTAGCCAAAACCTGGCGCTCCAGCAAAGACAGCTACTATGCCAGCACAATCTCAGCAGCTGTTAGGACAACCTTTATTTACACTGAAAGGGCATGAGAAACCCTGATGCTATTACTACTAAACCAGCAAATCTTATTGGAAAGACACCACTGGTTGAAAACGGACAATGCAAAAGCACAACATGCATTTTACCAATCAAGCAGATTATAATTATGTGAGAACAGTGATGTACAATAATCCACTCTCTACCCACTTTTCTACACCAGATTCTGCAGGGCTCAGCTTCTGGAAAAAAAAAATCCTTTGTAAATTATTTTAATACAACTGTTATTATGAGTGTCAGAAAAATCAATTAACAATGCTGCCCTAAGTCTTTAGAAAAAAAGGACTTAGATAAATAGGAAAAGATTATGCTATTTCTTTTACAGCATTATTTTTATTCTGAAAGTGACATCAAAGAGCCACAACCCCCTCCTTTCCTGCCCCCCCCCCCCCCCCTTTCTTTTGGCTTTGACATCACACCAAGAGAAAAGTATTCCTTTCACTGTTTCTTGTATAGCTGGAGCATCCAAGCTTCTACACACTTATCACTTTCTATCCTTGAATATGAATTATTTTAATCCTCCAGCAATTAACAGTCTTTTGGATGAAAATAAAAAAGGCTAGAAGTGCAACCTTACCTTTGTTGTGTTAATTTATTTGGTCAGTAGTTCATTTACTCATTGTTTCACATGGCTTAAATATTTAAGTGTGTGCATGTCCTACTTACAATCTTTCTTTTTTTACCATTGCATGTTTTCAGCCATCTTTTTTTTTTTCTTTTTTTAAACCTTGCTTATGATCCAAAAGGAGTTTCCTGTCCTTAAGTATCTTTCATGCATGGCTTTCTGTCACTGCACATAATTTTGCATTTTAACGCACTACCTATTCATTTCATCACAAGGCTTTTTGCTTCGGAGAAGAAGAGGAATCATCTTCTATTTGGAAATCCATTTAACAAAGAAAGACACTGAACTGCCAATGAACAATACTGTAAACATTACCAAGTTTCCTTGATCTCCTCATTGCTTTCTTGCTCCCACTGCCATAATTACCATCAATATTCCTAATGTACTGAAGTATGGGAAGTACTTGACAAACAAAAAGGAAAGAAAAGTTCCCTGTCCTTAAGATATAGCTGTCTAAGGCCCCAATCCAGCACACCACACACTCATTTTAAAATTGTAAGTAGCTCCCTTGACTTCAAGTGTTTACAGTTGAGCAATTAAGTGGTCTGTTGGATCCAGGCCTAAGCAAACTATGAGCATATAGAGACAGCAGACAAAATATAGTAAGAAGCTTCATGAATAAGAAGACAAAAGTTTACCAGATACATCAGGTCACAATATACTGTTGGACTTCAGAAAAAAAAAAAAAAAACCACCTTGAAAACAAGTATCTGAAGTGAGTTACCTCCTTAGACTGAGTTTTTGCAATCCAAATATACCTCTGACATTGTGAATTGCTCAGCCCAGGGACCACATGACGACTGTGGATACATTTTATGAAGCCACAGAAACATTTCTAAAACCAAGTTCCAGCAACTCTTCAGGAATAATTACTACAAACAGACGCCCATTTTAAGCTTCAAAAATCCTCATCGCAAATAGACTCATATACATACAACATTCACCTCCTGTCACAGTCCAAGACAGTTTGTTCAGAAAGTAAAATAGCCGAACAAACAAGACTTTTAGTCAAAATGAGAAAACAAGTGAATTTCCACAATGAAGAGCTGACTCAAAAATAAAATTACAAGAAAGTTCCATCCTAAGCAACTGGTTCCATGGTCTCAAAAGAAGACTAAGGCTGAATACAGCACGCTGAATTGCTAGATATGCTATTCCCATTCTATCATTTTTTTCCCCTCTTTATTACTTGACTTGTAATGTTTGCTAGTGGAGCAAATAAGAAAAGATATCATTATATTTTTTTCATTATTAGAAGAATAAAAAGTTACTATCTGACCTACAGACAGATCAACGTATAGCAGCAGATACCAACCTAGAGTAAAAAGTAACAGACAAATACAGTAAAATGCAACATTCAGGGTGACGACTGGGTTTTGGTCAGCTTGTTCCATGGTCTTCCAGACACAAATGAGTTTATCAATTTTTAATAATTAGGCAACAAGTGGTTTCAAGAGACCGGGAGAGGAAAGCTTACATGATCTTTCCACATGGGTTCATGTTTTCACCAAGTAAAAGGCTGAAGTATGGGGATAGCAAACAAGTGCTGGTCAGGAGAAGCAACCCAGAAAGCATCAAATCTAGCATCTGTTGTGAACAGAAAGAGATGGTGCAAAAACAGGAAACAGAAAAGATAAATTATGCAAAGATTTTAAAAGGACAACAAGAAATTTAAAGTCAAAAGCCCTAAATGAGGCAAAGTATGGGCTTTGATTTGGTGGGGGCAGAAGGTGGGGGCAACCAAGAATCAATGGATGCAATGGGATTACCAGGGAAGACTGAGAAAAAGGCTGAATTCAGGTTGACAGGAGGTGATATAGGTGGTGGCTTTATGGTCAAAGCTTTAGGGGATCAGAAATAAACATACATGCAAACCAGTATGTAGAAAATCAACAGAATTCAGACAGACTCCTTGAAAGGAAGGGGTTGGATATGTTGCTTGGATTATGTCCTTTAGTGATATGAAGCATTTCTGCAAGGGGATGAAAATGAGTAGGATTCTGGACTGTTTCTCACACGTTTTGGCTGTGGACTGGTATTTTTCCAAGCATGAATAACTGTATAATACAGAAACATACCATAGCAACTGACAGTGAAAACTTGTTTTGTGAAATTTAAACTAGTAAACTCATTAAAGCACAAGATATTACCTCCCCCCTCCAGTACAGACTTACAGCACTCACTCATTCAAGAAACTATAATAATGTCCCTTCCTCTTCTGTATCCTTCTAATAACCAGGACCACAGGTTCATCAGTTTAATCACAAGTTCAAAAGTGTCAGAAGAATTCACACCACCTTCAGCAGGCTTTGGATACAGCCTAAACCACATACTTTTCATTCTTCTCTCCTCTACAATTTCAGTCCTGATCTACTAATTCCAGAATACTGTGAAGCTCTCTAATCATCGTCATCATCAGCGTGATTTGTAGCTCAGTGCCCCCCTTCTGGAACATTTATACAGGTGAATATACATGAGTAAAGCTTCAGACAAGGACTACAGAGGCAATCTGCAGCTTTAAAAAATGCATATATTATGTGGCACATATTTTGTGAGGGGGACGGTTAAATATTCTATAAACAATTACTAAATTGTCAATGGAATTCAATAAATGTTGTTTTAAAAAAAACTAATTATTTGTTACAATAACCAGCTACTATTGCCATTTTGTATGTGAAGGTTTGTAAACTGCTTCCATTTGAGAAGTAATTGATTCCATTTTTATCATTTCCTCAAGTTTATGTGGTTGTTCACATCCAAAGAGATGATAACATCTATTTGCAGCAAATTATACATTATAATTCCTCATTCAAAAGCTGTAATGGAAAACAAAATGCTAATTTATGCTGTAAACGGAAGTACAGAATCATAATCACTCATTGTTAACATTAGGAACTAAATTGCTCTTGCAAATAATAAAATGGGTTAAAAATGTGGAGGGCTTTTGTGAGCCAAAGTACCAGTGCCTCTTACTCACTCATGTGTTATATTACAAGTGATCAAACAAACCTTTTCTCCTCATGCCAACACAAACTAACCCCTTTTGAGGGAAAGAATAATGGTCCTATGATTGCGAAACAAGGATGTATGTCAGGTGACCATTCCACCCAGGAGTCTCCAACCAGCTTCTCAAATACAGGCTTTCATGCGCTCTCTGCTAGGTAAACTCAACTACGTGCAGAGGCTGTCTACAATACACAAGCAAGCAATACAGAACTAAATGTAAGACCAGAAGAGCCAGACAGCTGACGCTGAGGACCTGACATCTACACTATACCCTCTGTACCATGCACTTTACGGTGCACTTTGTTTGATTATTTAACTTCATCCTAGCTCTGGTCTCATCTCATTAGTTGAATGCCTATTTGTAGCTCAAATGCACTAAGGGTATTCCTGGAACACATCTCCCAGTTCAGTGCTATCCAAAAGGAATTCCGTTTGTTTGCAACAAATCCAATCTACAACGCTAACCAAAGCCCAGCAGAGTCAGGATGAATGCGGCATGCTCCTGCTCCCAAGAAAAGTGCTAGTGTAGACACATCTCTCATCATTTCAGGTCCCAGTGAATTCATATGAAACCAGGAGTGCCCAATTTCTCCTTCCAAAATTAGGACCACAGTGTCACAAGTGCTACATCCAGCGCAAGGGTCACTCGGCTACTAATCTCTCTTCACCTTAATTTTACGTTTGGAGTAGAGACAGTAACACACGACTACTCAGCAGAAGAGGAATCTCAATTGCCACTCATAGACAACACAGTCTAAGAAAAAAAAACGCTGTAGAATTACTGGGTTTCTGTCCTTTTTAGCAATTTTACAGTCCTATAGGTTTTAAATGTACAAGGAGATATGCTCGCACAGCAAACAGACACATCAGAGGAAATGAAAAAACCACCGACACATTAGGACTGTGCACCTGCTCTTCCACGTTTCATTAAGCCTCTACACCTAAATGTACGTCAGGTTCTCTCCTACGTGCATCCGTTGTGCTGGTATCCCTCAGTGATACCTTCTGGTCATGGCGAGACAAACTGGATCGCAAGCATCCACACTGCCTCAGGAAAAAACATTTAAAAGACCATTAACTTTTGGTAAATTAGATCAGATTATAATAATCTAAATGATAAATGCCAGATTTTTTTTAACATGCATATATTTGTAAATAAACTGCCATTTGTAAATAAGCCTCTCCTAGCTTACATTATGTACCTCAAATCCCTGTAAAATAGCAGATTTGCCAGCTTTTTTCAGTTATTAGTATTAAAAAAATACAATTGTGTTATCAAAAATTGAAAATCGCCTTTTAGGTGACCAACAGAAAGTTCCACTGCTTCATGTAGTAAATCATTTTACTGCTGCCCTTTTATATTTAATACCCTTCTGCAGTACACATTTATCTCTACACTAGCAAAGTGTACTCATTGATTTCCTATGGTCTCTCTGGAAGAAGGTTCTGCTTCCCTGATGATGAGTACAAAGGGTGGATGACCCCATTCTCATTCCAATGCAAACCCTGCACTTTTACATTTCTGCTTAGACCACATGAACATTTGACCAGCTAAGAACTCCCTGCCCTCTTCCTACAGAACACATTGCTAGAACTACTGACATTTTTGCCTGAACACAACTGTATTTTTGAAAATCCCGTCTTATGTATAAAGCACTAAAATGCCTTAGTTCATCGCAGCCATAACCGTAACTTACAACTTACACATGGACTTTTCTTCTAAACTAAGACACAAAAATAACATCTTGCCCATTTTCTGCATGCGATTTAAATTCACACTTACTGTGCTCTACTGTACCACTATTTAGCTGTTTTGCTCTGGGGCACGAGGAGATGGTGTGTACCCAGTTTAAACTGTGCTTTTTTTGCCACATGAGACTGTCATCAGAAAACACTTCTCAAAGTTACTGTGTTGTATGATCAAATACAATATTAATCTCTGAAAGAAAGAGAATCATGTTTAACTTTTTTTTAGTCTATTACCTATTTTATTAAACTACATCCTCCTCATTATCCTTCTGTGTATCTCTTGCTGGGATGCTAAGAAAAGAGGTCTCTCTTCAGTTTCACTTTCATTTTTGCTATGTTCCATTTTCACAGCTTTGTGTGCCAGCATACAATACCCCTTGAGTATAGAAAAGTCAGGAAAGATTCAAATCCAGGATTAACTGGGGTTTTTTAATTACCAAGTATTTTATGTTAATACTAAACCAGGACTGATGTTTTTTCTCAACTAATTTAGTATTGACAGCGTCCTTTTAATTTTCAGAGATGTCACAAGCTTTGCTAAAATATAGCTGAAGCTGAATAATGGTTTTATTCCAGTGGTTTTCACAGCCAAATAATGTAGAACAACCAACTGAGTCTTTTTCCATTAAAAAAAAAAAAGTCTACAAAAATCATAAAGTGCACTGCCCAATCTTGTGCAGATCGCTATAGGGTCTCTCATTCAACATTCTCACACACATACTTAGTAAATGCTATACATGTGCAGTGCATTAACACAAACTCATCCAGCATATTTCCAAACCTGCATAGACTCCAAGTTCTACTATTCAAATAACTAAAAAACCAACAACAAAAAATATCCAGAAGTGATGGGAACAAAAATAAAAGTCTCACCGGCTGTGGGCCAAACTGAAACAGCCATGGGACTTACTCTAGTTAGAAGAAGAGGAGGCGTAGAAGCAATATACTACACAGTCCAGCTCCCCAAAAATACTGGCAGAAAGCTCTGACTGCATTGGGGTACTTCTGTCCCTGGGGCATACATAAAGACAAAGAGCCAAGCCACAAAGTTAGCTCTTAGCTTAATCTTTCACCGAGGTGCTTATATCCACAGAATACCATGAATGTACTGCCATGTTTGAAAACACAGGACAAAGAGATGATGCCAGGTAACAAGACCTCAGCTGACTGTTGCAGGGAGAAAAAAAAAAAAATCTCTGAAACAATGGCCATGATCAGGCAGCATACTCTCATGTTACTTCTACACTGCAGGGATTTTCTTGAGGTCAAATTAAAATAAGCATCCAGATGTATACCTTAATCATAGGATTTCATTCACGGACTACATTTCAAATTGCTTTCAAGCATTTCCCAACCATATAGATTAGTAACACAACAACGTATCCAGTTCTGGACTAGAGAGTGAAAAATAATTAATACAAATAATGCTGCCAGTTCAGCATGGACAGGTTATGCCCAAGAATATTACTGCTCTTGCAAGGCTGAATACCCTCTTTGCAGTACTTAGAAATAGCTGTTCTTTCCTCATGACTACTAATTAAGGAACAGATGTAAAGAGAATTTCAGTAAGCCAGAGGATACACTCAGGACATTTCCAGCAAACACATATTCACAAAATAAAGAACTAAAAGTAGAATGTTTGTTGACAGTCTAAAAATGCAGATCACAGAATGAATCAACAGGAAATCTTCTGGATATTCCTCTGCCTCAGGTTTACACACATTAGCAAGACAATGCAGGTAAGTTGCTGCAACAACAATTCATAGTTGTCAGGATTTAAGTCTACAAGTTTGTCTAGTCTAGAATTTAGCATAATGCTTAAGTCCTTGTACTAAAATAACTGCAAAAAAAGACAGCAAACTTCAAGAGAATGGTCAGTCTTCTCGGAGTTCTCCTTAGTAATAAAAAGTCTTATTTATATAGAGCCTTACTCTCTAGAAGACTGCCTCAGAAACTGATTCAAAACAGACTTCATAAAGTTTCCAGGCATCATTTTTCCAATACAAGCTTTCCTCTGATGCACTTTGGAATTTAATATACAATGGAAAAAGCTCCTTCCAAGAATATTACCAACAAACCACGCATATGATCTTGTGCTTAAAAATGAACTGCAATAATGCATCAAAAATATAAAAGTTCAAATGTATCTCTCAACCTTCCTGCATTATAAAGCAAATCTTCTACCTCTGCTTTCAAAACTGTCAGATAGTATTTTATGCTTCTAGAAGAAATCACTGTTCTCTTTAACCTGACTGGTTCCATTACTAAGTCTTATTTTGATTACCTATACTCTCATTAAATTCTTGAGAAGGCAGGAAAATATTCTTTTAGTAAGCTATGGCTGAACCGCTACTGATATTATACAAGGGATCCTTTTACCTCATACTAGATGTTGAGAGTGCATCATATTGATCTAGGAATAAAAAACCTATTTTTCCGGTAGTCAACCCATCTTCTCATCTCAGCACTTTGTTTCAAAGTTTTTCTGTTTGCTGTATTGTTTTAAACAGAGTATACAAAACAAATTCTATTTCAGCTACGTTGCTATATTTAGCAAGAAGAAATGGTTTGCAAGCTTTTTTTTTTTTTCCCCCTGGATGCAATTCAGGTAAAAACAAACACACAAATATGGCTGACTGTCAAATTTAAGCCAACTCTGCCTTTTTAAGTGTTAAAACTTGTAAGAAAAATCTATTTGCAGCAAAATCCCATATTCATTTTGATTTCATATTCAGACTAACATCTACTGCTAATCCTCGGCTGGTGAATTTGACTGATGCAAATGCTAACGTAATACGCAAAAGATGAAAATAGAAAGGAGCCTTGAGCACCAGAAAGAATACGTATCTTAAAAATTCTTCTCATCTTTACCCTGGAAGGTCTTACAAGTTCATCTGTTCCCATTGTAATGCTATATAATGATTACACCTTCTTCCAAACTCCTTTTCTAATCATGCATATTTAATTCAACTTTGTGTATACATCCTACAGTTTATATAGTCCTTCTATAAATAGACCTTCTGCATCCTGAATTGCCTCCCCCGTTTTCCCTCAGATACAGTTCAACATTGGTATTTAGTACAGATCAACTCTGGATTTGTCAGTAATTCTTCCTGCTTCCATTGTGATACGGGCTTGCTCTCCTGAAAAGCAATGTAAGGGAACCTATCATTTCACAATGCCATTCTTTCATACAACTGTTTCGCTACAGAATGAAACTAACTTTAGATAAAGGAACTGGTTTAAACCTGATTTTATTGTCTGCGTTCCTAACCATTTCCCTCCTCCGATGGTTTCAAAGGAGTCCTCATAGAGGGGGGAAGAAGAGAAAGAAAAAAGAAAAAAAAAGAAAAAAAAAAAAGCCTGCCTTTTATACCAGCCATAAGCCCTTCTAAAATCCCAGTTACTTGCGCGGACTCGGTATTCCGCAGGGTAACGTGCGTTCTGTGCTCATGCAAACGCAGCGGCAGCGGTGCGTGCAGCCGGTGCGCACGGAGCGCGGCAGGCCCAGCAGCACCCGCCGGGCTGCCACCCCGCGCCGTAAGCGCGGAGCAAACTTGAGCCGCAGCCACCGCCGGGCAGCCGGGCGCGCCGTGCCGCCGGGGAGCGGCTCCGTGAATGCGGGCGGCCCCCCGGCGGCTCCCAGCCGCTGCCCGGCCCGGCCCCGCCAGCACCGCACTGCCGGCGGCCGCCACCCGCGCACCTGCCCCTCCCGGCGCGGGGCCGCCGGCGGCACCTGACGACTTCATCGCGCCAGAGGCGCTCCGGCGCGCTCGGGAGAGCACTGAGCGGCGGCTCGGGGCTCGATACGTGCCTCTGCTCCCCGCACGGACCCTCCGCCCCCTTCCTCACCGCAAGCGAGCCTGGCTTGCTCCCCGCTAGGAAGCCTCCCCCCCCGACTGGGGCGGCAAACTCGGCAGGCGGCTTCACCCAGCACGAGGTGCGGTGCCCTCCGAGATGGGCCCGGCAAGTACCCGCTCGCACCCGGGCCACCAGAGATCAGTATTTATTTATTCGGGTGCTGCCGGGGGCCACCCGGCTGCCAGGGCTCCGGTGTCCCGCCGCGACGGCCCGACCCCCGGCCCCGCTGCCGGCGGGGCGCCGCTCCCCGCCGCTCGGCGCCGTTAACTCCTGGAGGCAGGGCGGAGGCGCGGCTTCTCGACCGCTCGTTGTGAGGGGTAACCTCAAACTGGCGACTGCTACTTTGGGGATGTCAGTGTCCTGGACACCGGTGCTGCGGGGCCTTCCGTGAGCTCAGCGGGCTCTGCTCCCCGCAGGAGGGAGCGGGAGGCGACCCCCGCCCCCCGCGAGCCCCGGGCCGCCTGGGGGGCCGCGGGCGGGTCTCCGCCGCCTCCACAGCGCGGCGGTGCCTTTTCCCCGGGTCGCAGCCCGCTGCCGCCCGCTGCCCAACTTTTCCTGTCACGCCGGCACCAGCAACCCCTTTCCACACGCACGCACACACACCGATGTAGTTTATAAATGACAGTTGCCTGTAGACTTTCACCAGACAAGCAGCGGGGGCAGCAGACTACAACAGTTATTTAATTAAAGACGCTTTAGAGGCTCCCAGAATAGCTCTCTACCTCCGAGGCGCGATTTCTGGTTTCTCCCCGCTCTCCCCCACCGCCCCGCTGCCGCCCCCCGCGGCCCGAGCCACGGCGCGGGCGGGAGGGACCGACCCGGGCGCAGGGGCCGGCGTTACCCGGCTGCGCGCTCTGCATTGCACAGTCATCAAAGTTAACTACGGGGGGGGGGGGGGCGCGGAATCAGAAGGAGAGACGGGTAAGCCGAACTATTTTCACCTAGGCAGGATCCGAAATTACGAGGCTGAACGCACATGCAGCCATTGCTGAGGGAGAGGGGCACGGGCGGCAGCCAGTCCCTGTCGCTCCCAGCCTGTCAGCCGCACGCCGCTCCCCCCGCCTCGGCCAACTCGTCTGGCCGCCCTCAGCGGGGACCCGCCGAGCGCCGGGGGCGGCGGCGAGCGCGGCCGAGGGGGGGGCTCGGGGCCGCTTCGCTCGAGTTGCCTTGTGGTGCCCCGAGTTGCTCCCGGGTAACGCGCAGCGCTCGGCGCAGCACGGCTCCCGCTCCTCGGCCCTCCTCCCGCTCCTCTCGCTCACGGGAGGGGTGGAGGCGGAGGGAAGGGGGCCGCAAGGCACACGGAGAAAAGGCCCTTTTCTCTCGTTCCTTTCCCGAGTGCCCCCCACGCGCTGAACAGGCACACTTCCAGACCCTTCCCGCACACACCGGCACCACCTCCGCCTCCCCCGAGGCGCCCGGCGGGAGCAGCGGCAGCGAGCGCGCCCCGCGGCACCGGCCGCCGCTTACCTGGTTGTAGGAGGTCTCCCAGGAGGAGGTGTAGTTGTAAAAGAAGGAGGAGAAGCAAGCGTCTTCCGACAGCCCGCAGCCAGCCATCCTCTGGGCGCAAAACCTCTTCGGGAAGGCACGCAGCAGCCTTCGCAAACTCTTGCCTCTTGCGCGATCGCCGCCGCCGCCGGTGCTGCCGCCGCGGAGTGTGCCGACAGCTTCGCCCTGGCGGCGGCTCGCGCGGTGCGTGCGGGAGCGAGCGCGGCTGGAGGTAGGCGAGGGCAACGCGTGTGCGTGCGTGTGTGTGTGTGTGTGCCTGTGTGTGTGCGCGGCTGTTTGTGGAGGCACCGAGGCGCCGGAGCCGGCGTCACGTGCGCGCGCTCACCCCGCTGCCGCCGGGGACGGGCTGTGCTACCGACCCCGGCACTGAATCACCAGCGCCAGGCGCCCTCTCCATCCCCACCCATGCCCGTCCCCGCTCGGCAGCGCAGCCTGCGCAGGGAGACAAGGGGCGCGCTTGCAAGGCCTGCGACGGCACCGCGGCGGGGAAGGAGCGGGCAAGTGGCGACGCGCGTCCTCCCCCGCCGCGCCGGGGCAGCGCCGCCACGGGCGGGCCCGCCCTCCACGGCCGCGGCCCGGCCTCCCCCGCCCCGCCCCGCCCCGCGCCGTGCCGAGCCGAGCCAAGCCGTGCCGGAAAAGTTGGAGCCGGGTTTCCAGCGTGTGACCCGCGGCCCGTGAGGGGTGTACGGGAACAGGCGACACCCGGCACCGCAGCCCGGTCCCGGGCCGCCCCGCGGCGGCCGCCTGAGGGGGCGGGGCGCCGCCTCCCACCGGCGGGAAACTTCGCCTCAGAGTCCTCAGCGGGTCCCCGTCTCGTCAGGTACCGTTTCCCTCGCTTTCTCCTTTTTTTGGGTTGCTTTTTCCCCCCCTCAGCACCCCGTTTTCAAGGAGCAGGAGAAAGGCGGAAGGTTATTTTTTTATATTTGTTTTTAAGTGTGTCAGTGAGCTCCCTCCCGCCCGTGCCCCTGCCTCCAGCCGCCCGCGCCTGCCGCCGCCCTGGCCACAACGCCGCCCTGCAAAGGCGGCCCAGGGCGGCAGTGCCGGCCCGCAAGCCCTCCTCAGGTTGTTCGTCGGGCATAGCGAAGCCGTACTGAATGTAATGATTTTAAAATGTTTGCCAAGCAATCAGCAGAAATAAATTGGATTATGTTGACCATGTTCCTAGGCTATTGCTTACAATGATTGCACACCCAGCACCCTGAGCACAGTCCTCTGACAAGGGGAACGTTTTCCTCATCGACTAACACTGATACCACAAAACTCAAAGCAAATAACGTAGGTGGCAATTCTTTTTCAGACTAATTGTTCTGTTTCTTGTAAGAATTGTATGTTTTTCATTTAAAAAAATATTGGTTTTGCTTGCAAGTCATAACTGGGAGGGCCAGTGGTTTGTTGAGCAGCACCCAGCACAGTCATAACATCCCATAGTCATTAATGGAAAAGGCTAGAGTGATCAAAGGCCAACTGAAGCTCCTCACTCCCCCTCACCTGGTATTTGAATGAAACCACTATTTAGTAATACCCATTAAATCCTTTGACCATTCTGTTTGTCAAGGAAATCTTATTTTCTTTAGTCTTTGAATGTGGAATGAGCATGGAATGCCATGAAACACACCTGAGTGTAGCAGAAACTCAGCTTTTTGATGTGAGTTGACTTTATCTGAATGAAGACTAGCCAAGAATACCTGAATTCATCATCCAGAGGGACCTCTCTGACAGGCAGCTCTCTTCCATACGAGGTCAAAGAGCCTTTCATCCTGCCCTAAACCAGGTAAAAATACAGCAGGAAGGATCCCAGCAACAGACTATGGAAACTACATCAGAAACAAGGAGGTCACTATGTCCACAATGATTTGTTTCTCAAATTTCTTCAGTGTTTTCCTTCAGAGACTTCAGCCCATTAAGACTGTTCATCAGTGGCCCACAAAACTTCATGTGGTTTAACAATTTATTTCAACTTTCCAGACAATAGAGTTCTCACTATAAAATTCTCTGTTTGGAACCAAAATTCCTACATTTTGAACCGAAAATCGTACAGTTTGAACTCTCCTTTCTGTTTCTCTCCCCCCCCCTTTTCTCCTTTTGTTTCTCTCCCCCGCCCCATACCTGATGTATTTATACACTTCAGTAAGTGACATTTACCTACTTCCTCTCTTCTAATGACAGACAGACATACTATCTGCCCCTCCAATGCAATGTTCTTTAAAAGTCTTAAAACAGATTATGGGTTCTTAAATGTTTGGGGGTTTTCTTATCTTTTTGCTTCAAATATTGTTCCTCATCCTGCTGTTAACCATTTGCTCTAGCTCAAAATCTCTTCATTTGATGTTCAGAGAGTTGCCGCTGGGGGACCATCACTGGTAGGAGGTTAAGCTTAATTGCACAGTGATCAGTTACTAATAGAGACCCAGCTGTAGTCTTTTCTTATAGCTGTGAACTACTCTGAACCTATTCAAGGCCTCTGCAGAGCACACTTATGCTGCCAGCAAAACAACATCTGAGAACTTACTTACAGCGTTATGTATTGCTCCTCCAGACCCTTTGTAGATGTTTTCAGTTAACCAGCCATTACTGAAATGGCTAGTAATCTGTTTGTCTATTGCATGATTTAGCACACTAACATCATTGTTACTGTGATGTCGGTGATGAAGCAAAAAAGCTTTATATGATACTTCTATTACTACAAGTGTGTAACCAAACATAATAAAATTCACAAATACCCATTGTCTAATACCCCATCCCAGTGTGCTAACAGCTCCACAGAGAAGGTGCTAAAGCATATTCAGTCCTGTGGGCAGGAAGGAGTAAAGTGGAGGTAAAATAAACTGTTGTAAGGAACTTGGAACAAATGGATTGGTGAGGGGTGGAGGAAACAGAAAAATCCAGGAAATGTTTGAATAACAAAAGTAACCTCAGGATAACCATTAATATACCATCTGTGCTGAAAGAAAAAGGCCTGGTGCAGGTGGAACAGAGAAAATTACTCAAATCTCTTCAGAGATGCACGCAGCATACTACTGCACAGTTAGGATGTGCCAGAGTACTAAGTAAAAGCAAAGCAGCTAGAAAGGCGTCTTGTTAAATACAATCTAGAATTTAATTTAGTTTGCTCTTTGCTTCCATGTTTTCAACTTAAAAGAATTTCAATGTCCATTAAATAAACAAGAAACTCTTTTGGTTTGTTTTTTTGGGGGAAGGGCGAAGGGCTTACTTTTTTATCATGTTATGATTTGGAAGCAAAAGTAATATTTCTTCAAAATGAAAAACACATAAAAATGCAAAGCCTGTCTGGTATGGGAATAAGGTGAATCTGGGTGTAGTTTTCAAACTGAGACTGGTCCTGTCATCTCACAGACAGCATAACCCCCATTCCCCTGAGGCTAGTACACAGAGACAAGATGAAGGCCATGGACTGCTCTTTGAAACAACAATAGATCTGGTATCACCAAATGCCAGGTTTGGGGAGAGACATCTTGAGGAGTAAGTGCACCTCATTGTTCCAGGCAAAAGCCAGAGCATCATGAAGCATTCTTTCTTTTCTTTACATAGTTCTCTCTTGAGAAATTCTCTGAAAAACAAGGCTTCTAGAGGTCTTTGGTTTGAGAAGCATATGGAGAATTTGAGACAGAAAAGAGATTCATCTTCAACTTACATGTTCCATGTAAGCAGACAGATTTGTATCAGAGTGGTCCCAGGGGGATCAGAATTTGACTCCGCTGCAGCCTCTAAATTTAAGATGCTGCAACACAAAGTGGTATTCCATGGCTGTACAATTTGTTTAGGCAGTTTAGTTGTCCCTCCAATAATCAGTGTAGCATCTCAACTGAGTGCTGTGGTTCCCACTATTTTTAAAGCTTGCTATCATAAATACCTCAAAATGTTTTGTGGGTACTATTCTTTTATCCACCATAGACACTTGTTTTTTCTCAGGTTTTCAGCATTAGCAGACATCTAACATCCTTACTTTACTAGATTTTGTCAGCTGAAAATCCCTTCTCACAGGGGAAAAGCCTATATCAGATATTCTAAAATAAAGATAGAAGCTGTCCCTGTATCTTATTTGCATGTGGAAAAAGAAGACTATTTCTACTTAGCCTATTCATAAGTACATAAAAGCCTTTTAAAGTCAATTAAGACAGTCCATAAAAATTAAAGAGGAAAGGCTTTAAAAGTCCAGCTTCCTTCGCACCTTCCATCAAATGATTTCATTTTGCTTTATGAACACCTCTGGAGCTAGGCATTACATCCTTTTAATATTTGAGGAGATCAACAGTTTAAGTACCAGACTCTTGGAAAAGTCAAGCAACATTGTTAGACAATGTTTATAAAAGCTATTAGCCCCAGAGGAGCAAAAACCCACTTACAGCAGAAATATGTGGAGATTCCAGAGTGTTTAGCTTTCTATTTAACTTTCAAGATTACTTGTGTCTATAATACAAAAATGTAAGATTAGACATAACTGACAATGAAACCACCAGTGGATGAGAACACTGCAACCATGGTCACCTTCAAAACATCATTTCAGTGTTCTGCTTTTTTTTTATTGAATTCTCACTGTATTCTAGCTAAAATCCAGATGTCCTTTTTCATGTCTTCCCACGGCTAGACCAGTTCCAAGCTACCCGAGAGACCTGGAGATCCCAGAACAAATTCCACACCTTGGATTCACCAACCTCAACTGCAAGAGCTACGTGTGCAGATTTTCCAGTATTAGCATAACAGATCGAGATTAACCAAAATACAGTTTTTCTGAAGTATCCCAGATAGCACTCCCAAACTTCAATTACACACCACCATTCAAAAAATACAAGGTTCTGCTAAAAGAAAACTGCATTCAGAAAACTGAACATTGGTGATCAGAAAACCGACGCTTTCCATCCACTGAATGGTGGTGGTATAGGAAGTTATGTCCAGTATACTTCTCATGATTGTATATATCACTGTAATACTGGAACCCTTTCAAGCAGTGCACTAAATTAGGTGACTAATACCTCCCTGTTCTCCCTCTCATCAAAAAGGCAGCGGTATTGTGTTGCAGTCTTTGCTGTGTATGGTGAAAGAAGAAACTCTCAAATAAATGGTCCTTGCAATGAAAGTAGAAGGTTGATGAGATTCTAGATGAGTATTAGGTACTGTTGCAATTCGTTATACCATCTTATACTTACGGCTACTGCACGCTTACTGCACAGACAAGCTTTACCCTTATTTCAGAAAGTTCGGTTACACCACAGAAATAGCTGGCACTGGCTTTGGCCCTCATGGTCTTCACCCCAGAGTTGAGTCCAGGCTGTTAAGAGTCTTGGAAAAAAAAAAAACCTAAAAAAAAAAAAAAAAAAAAAAACAAACCAAAACCAAGACCTGGAACAGAACTCATTCTTGTAAGTTTGCTAGATGGTGAAGATTGCATACACCATTGTGCTTCATCCAAAAGAAAAAAAGATAATTGAAGCTAGATGACTGACCCCTAAGATAGGATGGCAGCTCCATGAAAAAGAGGACAGTAGAAAAGTATTTTTTTTAAAATACTGCTATGTGAGACCATCAGAAATGAATACCAAGGCTCTCTAAAGCCATCTAAATGCAAAGACCAATGGCAAATATACAATTTCAGAGGAAACGGTACATTTTCCAAAATGTTTTGATCTTGCTGTCAGTCTGTTATTTGCCTTGCCCGAGTTCAGATTCAGTTGCTTGCTCTTCATCCATGAGCTAATCCCATCTAAGCATTGGGTCATCTCGATAATTGAAGTTACGTGAAATAGGCAACTGAATGAAGTAAAGCTGATTATTTAAAAAAGAATGAAAAAAAGTGCCAGGAGTTTAAAAGCTAGATTACATGAATTTTTGCTCATCTCAAAAATGCAGGAAATTATTTTCCTTGAATTCTGCAAGATCAAGTGTGCCACTGATTAAAACTTTGTCTACTGAAGTGGAAGAGCAGAACACTGATGAGTTTGATTGTCCTGCAAGCAAGATATTTTCAATGAGACTGTTAACAAAATGAAACCACTATGATAATTTAATTCCTAGTTCAGGCCTTCCAGCAGCTTTTCAACGTGAGTAATCTCCATCAGTTCAATACCCCCAAAATTATAAATAACCACCAGTGAATACGTGCCATTCAAATGTAGACAGGCATGAACTTATGAGGTAGTTTATAACTTTTATAGTCTCACCACCAATTAACAATGTAAATAAATTACTAAAGCCCTATCAGATTATAATTTCGCCAAAATGACATTTCTGTGATTATGTTTCTGTGACTTCTGTGATTATAGTTATGAAGTAACTATATGAAGTAACTAATCAAAGGGGAGGTGGGGAATCCTAGAATAACCCAAATTAGCAGGAATCATAATGGTTGGCTTGTCATGAGTCTCTGCCTCTAGTGTTAAGTATCTTTACATCTGAGCAAAAGCCCACAGCTATTCTGCCTGTTTCTGGATACATTCAGATCATTAGCAAAATACTGAGTGATATAAACAGAGCAGACTCACCACTATTTTATCCATCATGGTAAAGATGTCATCTAAGAACAAATGTACTGAAAGATATGATGAGATCTCTTGTCATTGCTCAGATAATGAAAAAGAGGCTTCACCGTTCAGCGCATTATGCAAAGCTGATTGATAAAGAGTAGCACCTCATCATCACAAAGTATATTGCAGACATGCAAAATATTCAGCTACTCCTCTGGCACTATATGCTGTACTGTGTGGGGAGGAACACAGAGGAGAAAGGAAGACAGACCCCCGATCATACGCTGTAGAACTCAGGGAAACTGCATTTAACCATCTTTTGCAAAATTCCAAGAAGCCTTGAAACAGAAAAAGGTCTTAAAATAAAAAGATTAGTCAGGATGAGTTTGGTACGATGCTCTGGGTGATGCTCTGTTTGTGTTGAGAAAGGAATGTACTCTGAATAATTAGAAGAGATAAGGTGGGCACCTGAAGGAGATCAGGAGACCATCAAGTCAGGAAATTGTTGAACAAAGAAAACTGAAAGGTCTACTCCACCTAGATCCCACCTATTATGAATGGAATGATTGGGTGTCAAAATCAAATGAGTATGTATGCAAAGATCCTGTGTAACCTCTCACAAAACTCTATAAATTACTTAACTTTTCACTGAAAACTTTGGAGCTAGTTTGTCCGGTGCGAATCGGCTAGCTCCCCAACGTTGCACGAAATAAATACCTTTGCGCTTAAAGACAAAATTCGTCTCTGAGCAGTTACTCTGTGCCGTTTGGGCACCAGCGCTGATCAATACAGAATTCCATTTTTACACAAGAAATGCCGCAAAGAGGCAGCAAACCCTCAGAAATAATTGACAGATTATTTCAGAGGGATTTGACAGATCATTAACTTCTGATTTCTTCAGTGACATCATCCTATTTGATCCAATTAATAAAAACAACCCTCACTAGGAGAAAACCTAGGTAGGCATTTTTTTGTACCGAACATGGTATTGCAGCTTTTGTAAGCACGTGTTCTTTCTGTTTACGTATCGTCCAAAATCAAGGGAATGAACAATCATTTCTCTTAAACCAGATTGAATTGCATGCAATGGAAGGCAATTAGAACGTCTCTGCAAATGTTTACTTTTTAACGTTGAAGTTTCAGAAGTAGCAAGAACAAAGATTTGCTGCTGACTTTGTTGCTAATTTAGGAAGTTCTGTTCCGAGTCTAGAGTCTAGACAACCCAGCACTGATAAAGTTGTTTTTATAATCAGTTTGATCAAGAGACTGCTAAAAAAAGCAAATTAATTTCTGAGACCTCACAGTACCTAATGGGAGATCTAAACATTAGTCTCATATCAAGCCAGCAGACTACAAACTGTTGGATTCTTAAGCTTTACTTGCAAAAATAACATTCATCGCAGACAATCGTGTGAAGAACAAACATGATTAGGAAGATCATGAAGTAGGCCATTACCATTTCATATAATTAAATATTTTCCTATTTGCTTTTCCTTTCGTAACTCTCCTCCAGAAACAAGCAGGATTTCTCTAGGCTGCAGAAAAATCACCACTCTATCACCACATTACTGTTTAACTTTGTATTTGACAATGCTCAAGAATGCAGAGAACATATGAATCGAGACATACGAATCAAGAGTTTGGATTTACACAGCAGCGAGTCCAACTAGGAGCTTTAGAACAAAACCGTATGAAGCACAGCCCTGATCTAACATCCAAAATGAAATAAATAAATCTAATGTTCTTGTTTCCATTCTTGTATGGATTTTTCTTTAACACCGGTTTGCTTATAGGGAGCAGCTGTTCATTGTCCATAAATTTACTCAAACTGAGATGTCTGTTTTCAACAAACAGGGTACATACCATTGTGAACATCAAGACTGGAATTTAAAATTCTTCCCAGTTCTTATCTTTGATTTCTGCTCTTAATCAATTATTTAAAAAAAAAAAGTACGTAAAAGTAGCAGTAATTGAAATTTAATTCCATTATATTACGTAACCCAGAAACCTGTTGGAACAGAGCTGTCAATACCCTCTTGGACAGCTAGCTGCTCATTGAAGCATTTTGTGAATCGCATTGCTTTTAACCTGCTGCTGCTGTACAAATTGTAAGCCTTTCAGGAAGTGTTCACCGTGCATTAATTTTTTTAAAAGAACAATACTATCCCTGTCACAGTAAAAGGCTTGTCAGTTGTTATTCAACATGCAAAACGAAAGCACCTCAAAGATACCATTCTAAGGTTTGAAAGGTGGAATTTCATTTGTAATTCTTTAAAATCACACATGAATTTTGATAGTCAACGTCAGCATCTTCATAAAGCTGGAAAGTTTGTGGTTTTGAGGATAAAACTGGTTACTTACTAATAGAAGCAGAAGCGGTTTCGCTACACGGCTGAATATTTAAATAGACAAAGCAGTCAGGAAATAGGCCCACCAGCCACCCCCCTCCACTACGGAGCCCGGTAAGTGCTCGATGCTTCCAGCAGCATAAACAATAAACACATAAAGCAATGAGGCTGGGAACATTAATGTGATATGCTTACAAAATAAACGCTACATTCAAATGGAAGGCAAGAGTCTACTTTAGCTAAAAGAATAAGACCAACCCAAAATAATAAATGTTTAGAGCCACAGGAAATATTTATTTCAACATTAATTTGTGCTGTGTTTTATTTTTCTATACAACATAACTACTGCATAGCTTTCATAGCTGAAAAAACTTAAAAGAATCACTCAGAGCCAAGATGTACACAAATGAAAGTTATTTTATCATGTCCAACATACATTCAGCGTTCCTGAGAAGCTAGCATATCTGAGTTGAAACTGCAAAATCAGAACAACTCCAATCAGCAGAACTAGTCTATTACCGCTGCAACAGGAATGTTGTTTTACCGCTGTTACCATAGTTAGTTAAATCCCTTGATACTGGAAGCTGGGATCTCCTTGATGCCAGCCACTTATCTCAAACCCATCAGTGCAAATTAGAGGCAGCCCAAGCTTGTCATTTGCGAAAGGAAAAGTGAAAAGAGGAACAAAGGCTCTCATATAATGATTTCATCCTGGTTTTAAAGCTGCTCATTTCAAGCTCAAAAATATTTGTATTACTGGGGACCAACGCCCAGTTCTGTATCAGAACAGTTCTGGGAAGCATACCACCAAAGCAAGCTAGCAGTGTAAGATGTATTAGTAGAAAAATGAACTAGGTTGACCAAGTAGATCATTTTTCCCTCTCTGCTTCACATAAATCTTATGTCACATACATAGACCTGAAGTTAAATAATTTCAAAAGGTCAACAGAGTACTGATACCAGATTACACTTCTAATAGTAAAAGATGTTTATTATTAAAACCTTCAGCTGTTCTAAAAGCAAGATAAATGGCTATTCCTTACCAATTACAGTAAGTGATTCATGTACTTTAGAATACTAAACTCTCTGCTTCCTAGTATTATGGTGTGGTATGGCTTTTTATTGCTAAATTGTCAGAAAATGAAGAAAACTACAGCAATCTGATTACAAGTTAATAATTGTAGCTTGACCAGACAGGAGGAAAATTTTTTGCCCTTTGACTTTTGTTCAGGTATATTTTTAAATGACATACAGAAAGCTAATTTCAGCACTTTTGCTTTAAGCTGCATTTCTTACAGCAAATAATTAGCAGTTTCCAATATGCACCGTGTAGCAGTGCTGGTTGAAAATTACACATCACAAACTAATGCTTTTTCATGAGCCCCAACCCAAAAAGGGACAGAAGGTGATCAGAAATCACGGTGTCGCTCTGTCACGCAAAGCTGACCGAACCGATACGGAACACACCAGCAGTGCCGGCCCTGCACCCACAGCTCTGTAACTTCAGTGAGCAGACACAGGTCCAAGTGAATACATTCCTGTAACCCCCAAAGGAACACCAGCGCGCCTCCTGCGCTGGCGTACATACCCATCTCCCAAACGCTAAAGTTGGGGAAGTTTTATGACATCAAGACACGGCAAAGCATGAAGTCACCGTTCATTCTTTTCTCTGACAAAAATCCTGAATGCTATAAAATCCCTACAAATCTAAATACAGTATAACTGGTCACTTCGTTATGTCTCCGTAATGTTAACAGGTAAATCACTAAACACAGCTTTATGTACTCAGTCATCAGTAACTACATCTAACAAACCTAAACATACTTATTACCTCACATCATTAGCCCTTTACTGCTTTGAGGTATTATATAGAAGCACAATTAAGATGGAAGACTCTCCTCTTTTCAAAAAATATACTCCTTCCACTTAGTACTGTTTTCCTATCATCTAATCCATTCTGTATTTTCAAAAGCCCCGCGCTATAAATAGCTTATTTTATACAAACCACATATTTTTAAAAACCACCAGAATTTCTCTGCTAAAAAAAAAAATAAATCACTGTAAGTAAACAAAGCATTGTGTCTCCTTTTAGATTGTTCTAAAGCAGATAACCAACTAATCCTAAGGGAGCAATTTCTCAGTGCTCCAAAACAAGCATGCCTACACCCTAGTTTGAATGCTCTGAAGGAACATCAGTTAATGCAGGGAACATGGCAAAACAGCAAACAGCTGAAGTTGGTTGGGGCAGCTGATGTACTGGATTCAGGATCCCTTGCTCCACAGGCCAGCAGAAAAGAGCCACAGGGTCTTAGAGTCAGCTGTGGCACTTGACAGAGCAAAATGCGTGGGAAGCTCAATTTTTAACACTGGCAAACTCTTGCATATTTTGCAGGTTTCAACTTTTCCTCCCATTTATTGCAGCGTAAGCAGCCAAAACCAAAGCTCTGGTGATGAGCAGGCTGCGGGTGTTTGTAACGGCTTTAAGGAGGAGGCAGTGACCTTCACACCCTCATAGAACAGCCTCATTCCTCCCTCTCCTCGGTCTCTTTTTGTCTCTCTAGGCAATGTTTTTTGTTTTTCTACCAGAAAAATGGGAATAAGGTTTTACCTTTCAAGTAACTTATGAAAAAACAGGGCTGTTCTCAAAACCAAGTTACTCTGCATGCATCTGTTGTATCCCTGAGGTAACCATAGTTAAGAGGGTCCCTGACAGTATTTCTTTAGGACCTAGAAAATGTCTTTCTCCCAAGAAGCCACACTGTCCTGTTACTCCTTCAGAGTGGGCCAGTTACTTCTTAAGATAACTTGCTCCCTTCCTGCTGCTCTATGGCTCTAAAGTTACATTTAAAAAAAAAAAAAGTGAAATTCACACTCGCTCTGAGGTATCCACAGTGACCTGAGCCTCCGTGTTCCTGCCCCAAACCCTTAAATGCCCTCAGCTGTCAGAAATCCGTGTTGCCTAGTCAAACAGTGATCGCGTGCTGCCTGCACAGAGACGCTCCCACCCTAGGGCCATTCTCCACTACGTGATCGCTAGTGAAGGAACAACTGTATTTTGCACACGCACAGCCTGGTATGAGAAAAACGCCTTATCCTAAACTTAAAGCATTGCAAGCACTTTGCTTGTCACCTCTTCAGTAAGAGAAGCATTTTCCCGGGAATCACGATGACATACACCAGTGTCATGGAAGCATCAAATCCACTAGATTCCTCGGAAGTCTGAGCTTTGGTACCTTCTCCAGGTACTAGCCCCCAGGTTCCATCGTGGTCCCAACAGCTAAGCTGCTTCCCATAGCTTGCATTCCCACTGCTGGGAGGGGAGAGGGCACTGGGCCTGCTCTGCACCCCCCACCCCGTGGCAGCTGGGACACCTGACAGCCTTCCAATTAAGCCAGTGACACCAGTGCACCCCAGTGCCTTTAGGTAGATTGCACAGGTGTCACCAGCTTAATTGGAACATGGCATGTCTGCACAGCTGTCAGAGGACATAAATTTGGCCTGTAGTATTTGCATTCCTGGTAGCAAAGCTAGAGGAGTGTGAAAGACCCCAGTCAGCTGTCATACCCACAAACTGGGCTTGGGCCATGACAATTAAAGAAGGGGAAAAAAAAGAAAAAAAAAAAAAAGAAAAGAAAAAAAAAGAGAAAAAGGAAACCAGGCCAAAGTCTCTCCCGCCTCAAGTTCCACTCACAGCCATCTGCTGCCCCATTCGCAAGTACCAAAGCAATGGCAGCTCACGCCAGCTGGTTCTGGGGTCCGCAAGGGATTTCATGCTGAGAGTGGGCTGTTTGTGGACCTTGCCGTAACTAGAGAAAGTGGTACAGAAGGTGGCTCTACACCATTTAGCAGAAGGCTGCACACAAATACTAGACAAATCCTTACCTGGGGAGCAACCTTTTTTTCAGCATTGCACAAAGTAGCCCCCCCTGCCCCCCAAAAGGAGGATAAGCAAGCCATCAGGAAGCCCCAACATAATGAACTGGAATTACCCTAGAGCAGGAATTTTTAAAACCTATGGATGTTTCTGAATACTAGTTTGAAATCAAATTGCTTATGATGTTCAGGACGCCTATGTTCTAAATAGCAACTCCTGCAACTGCAGTCAGAAAACTCAATCCAATTCAACATTTTATGAGGAGTCAACCTTCCTCCTTCCTACTGACAATTATTCCACAGGGCATGAAAGTCCAGGCCCACCCCACGATGCCCGAGGTTGGGGGGATCCCCCACTCCCTCAATTGCTTATCAAACTTGAGGCAGACTCAAATCCCACTTTGTATTTAAACTCACGTTTTCCTTCACAAGACTGTTTTCATTGCTAACAAAATAGTTTTCCAAAGTTCTTTACTCCCCATCGTAAGTGCCAGTTTAGAAAAGTGTTGGAGTTAAAAGAAAATACTCAAAGTACTTGGTTCCACATACTTTTATAGCCAACTGCTATGATTTAAATAGGATACTCCAAACGTCAGCGCTTAATATTATTAGTCTGAGGTTAGTTGCCAGCTCTCCAAACATAACCTATTCTCGCTCCAGCCTCACAGCATGACAGCACATAGTTCCCATTCCAAGGGGAACCTGTTTCAGCAAGAACCGCTCCAGCTCCTCTTTGCCAGAGGGACCAAGTCTCAGGATACCCCAGGGAAAGGAAAAACTGAAATCCGACCAAGTACGTTAACCTGTAGAATCACACAACAGTTTGGGTTGGAAGGGATCTTTAAGGGTCAGCTAGTCCAACCCCCTGCAATGAGCAGGGACATCTTCAACTAGATCTGGTTGCTCAGAGCCCCGTCCAGCCTGGCCCTGAACATTCCCAGGGATGGGGCATCTACCACCTCTCTGGGCAACCTGTTCCAGTGGCTCAACTACCCTCAGTAAAGCATTTGTTCCTTATGTCCAATATAAACCTACCCTCTGCTAGACGGAAAGCATTACCCCTTCTCATATCGCTGCAGGCCCTTGTAGAAAGTCCCTCTCCAGCTTTCAATGAAGGCCCCCGTTAGGTACTGGAAGGCTGCTGTAGTGTCTCCCCGGAGCCCTCTCTTCTCCAGGCTGAACAACTCCAACTCTCTCAGTCTGTCCTCATAGAAGAGGTGCTCCAGCCTTCCCTCTGATCAACTCCTACTATAAATTCCACACAGGATTAGCTTTCCCAAACTGAAAATGCTGTCAAGTCACATTTTACTAAAAATCACTACAAAATTACAATGGTGCCATCTAATTTGACCTCAGTGTCACCTATGCTATTATTTATGTCGATCTTAAACTGTATCCGAACATGGCCCAGCAGGGTCACTTCCAACTGGCCACAGACACTTCACTTTACAGGACACAGCACTACAGTTCTGCCCAAGAAATATCTAGGCATATGTCTGAAGAAAGCATTCTCCAAAAACATCTGCATGCATTCAGTTTTCAAAACAATTTCCTACATAATTTAAACAAGTTTGCAAGGGATCAACATTGTATGCATTCTATTGATGTCATCGTAATTGTGCTGCTTAAGCATCCACACTCTTAATATTTTAATATTAAACTACTGCCACGACAATAAAACAGCAGTTTAATGGGAGACTAAATGGCTTCTCATGTTTTGATCAAAACAATAGAAATACTGACATACTGTGGCACAAAATTAGTATAAATAGACTTTATTGAAGTCAGTACCTTTGTACTGAAGCCGAAGATTGTGTCTACATAAGCACAAGTTGTAACATTTCACAACTTCTAAAAGGAATGTCAACAATTACAACGATCATGCATACCATGGTCGATAATCACATTTTTAGAAGCATTTTCAACCATTTCTAAAGAAATGCTTATAACATTGTTATATATAGAACTACTTTCAATAAACTGCAAAACATTGATCAGCTTTTCCAGTATGAGCTACAGTGTCAACACAAAAGGGAGGCATAAATGTTTAATTTATGAAATCAGAATGGAATATTTACTGTAAAGAAAAATTAAAAAGCTTTCAAATAAAGGCCATTATTGAACCAAAGTGAAGAGCACAACTTGAACTTTGAAACATTTCATCTCTTAAAGCTGTCCTCTGAATAACTTCAGTTCAAAGCATAAATTCAGTACTGTGAGTATTCCTTGGACTGAAGTTTGGCAATGATGCGATCCAACTGTCTCTTTGCTTCGCACTGTGGAAAATTGCTCATGTCATAATACTGAGGGGCAATTTTCACCAGCCTGTCAAAAAAGGAAAAGTTTGTTACTAATACTCAAACTTTTAAGATGCATCCTACAAAAATTCTGCAACTGAACCAAGGGAAACAAAGATTATCCATTATTTTGAGCTCGTTCTGCAGTTCTAAGATTAATGAAGGTTTACACACACATTCAAATCTCAGTCCCATCCTATGCAAACGCCCAAGTCCAAAGCAAAAAAGCACACACTTGAGTCTTGCATGATGCTCCCATCCAGCCGCACATCCCTTAGAGGCCCTCACTGTGGCTTCAGCACATGCTGTAAGAACCCATACGGAGCTGCTGCTAAATGTCAAAGTCCCCAAGCCACAGAAGTCCACTTAAATATCCGCCTGTGTAAGACTACAGTTCAGCCTTAACTGTTGCAAGCTTAAAAATGCAACTAAGGCCATAGGATCCTGCATTAAGCTATACAGCACTTGCTGAGAAAAAGATTTCCAAGGAAGGATTCAAACATTTTTCCACGAAAATACTACGGACAATATGTATGCTCTGTTTTCCAGCTTAGAAATCTTTAAACTCTTTCCACACAACAGCACAATTCTATCATGAATTGAAGAGCCTCCCACGTCCCCAAAGCTTACAGCTTGGCAGTTTAAGTACAGCTATTAAGACAGGCAAGCCTATTCAGATCTCTGCTTGTTTGCAGAGGATCAGGCTTCTAATTTCCTTGATATACACTCTATTGATGAATAAATACTATGACAAGACAGGCTGTACTAGTATTACCACCTCTTTCCTTCATGTTTTAAGAAAGTGTTAAATCCTGTTCAGATCCTTCTGGAAAAAACTGACATTTGCCAAGAGAGGTCCTAGATCCTGAGAACAAAGGCATCTACTGGTACCTCTTAACTTGGGTACACAAGCGGGTGCTAGTACATATCCCCAAACACCGCATCTCCAAGCTGCTCATCCCCAACAGGCTTACCGAAGTAACAGGGTTTAGGTCAAGCATCTCTCTGTGCACTGCATACAGAGCCCGAGCATCCAAGTTTGACACTCAGTTCCCACAGACAGAAACAAGTATCCATGAAGAAAACCTTTAGTTACCTACAAGATCTCAAGTCCATGCCATTGCCATGCCCCAAATGATTTTGATAATATCAGCATCAGGAAAAGTGAAAGGAACTTTCTTTTTTTAAATTGAGGTAAAAAAAAAAAAAAAAGTGCTTCACAGTAGGTCATGATTGTTTTAAAACTTTTGGCTTACCATTCTGGTTTTATGTCTGTACATGTCCGGATGTAATTCTTTGTTGTGAGGACAAACTCATTATAGAGCACCCATTCTGGTTTATGATCGAGGACAGTGGAGGGATGCAACTGCACCACCTGGTTATCTTTCACTGTTAAGTAATGCCCTGTTCGTTCCAAATGTGCCACCTAAGTAAAAAGACATTCTTTCGTTACCACAGGCAATTTTTAAATGAAGTGATTTCAAGCTGACTGTTAAGTGTTCTATACAAAATACACTATCCCAACTTTTAAACCTCATCTAAATTTGGTACATTACTTGACCACTTCAACAATTCAGGGTTCTTTTTTATAGTCACAATGAAGATGCCAGATGTTTTTGCTAACTGCCATGCTAAGTGTATATTCTAATACACAATTCAAGCAACATATAAAAACATCCGTCACGCAAAGAGAAGAACCATTATTAGAAAAACAGCAATGCAAACAGAATATTGGAAGGGAATATTTACTGGACAAGTTTGTAAGACCACACAAAGTCACAGATATCTGCTTCAGGCACTTCATTGCTGCAGCCACTGTGGGACCTGTAAGCCACAACGTTACCCTTTCAAGTTTTTATTACTGCAGTGTTTCAGTAGTAATTTAACTGATGCACGTATTATTCTGCAAATCCTCTCACACAGTGGGCCTGAAAAAAATATGTCAGTCCAGTAAGAACAGGAAGTTTAGTATGTCAGAAATAAGAACAGTCTTGTTACAGCATGAGCTTCAGAGCTGGAAAATGTAGGTTCAGCAACACACTTGTGCTATGACCTTGGCGAAAATCGATTAACCTCTCTCTGACTAAGCTTCTTGCTCTATGAAAGGGAATAATGCCTACCTCGCTGAGATACTCCGATACCTAGCTCATTAAGATTTGGTAAAGCAGACAGTTATCCTTAGACAGATATCCTCTGTAAGAACAGTTAATCTAACAGAACAGGTGACTAAAATTAACCTTTTGATACTGGTAATTCAAGATGACCTCAGTACTTAATTCATTACATATACACACACACGTGTACTGTAAAAAGATTAAGCAAGATGGACAATGGCTGAAAGATGTCTGAAAAGATACATTTTTATTAATCATCCTTAGCTGTTTTCCTTTAATATAGGCTGTGTACTTTCTTGTTTTCTTAATTCCTCTCATCTTTTTTGGGTTTTGCCTAGTCAAAATTAAATTCTATTAGATTAAAATCCCAGGATTTCTAAAGCAGTAGTTACCTCAAATTTTAAGTCAGAATATCTCCTTAGTAACAAATATTTTGAGTGTGCTTCTCTTATGACATTAATATCCAGAAGATGTTTTAGGAGTGGAACAAAGTATTTAAAGTCTGCGAATCTTTTCACCCAAGATTTTTGAGATTACACTGCTACTTTATTTCAAGTCTGGGGAGCCAACACAGGCCCTTCTAAATGGAGATTAACAGTGCGCTGTCTGTAACGATTTAGGCTTAATTTCACCCAACTCAATCCAATGTTTGCAAAATTAAATAGCAGTATAGCTGCAAACCAGACTAGACTAGAAACTCATCTGTCACAGACCTAGCACAATCACAGCTCACAGCACATATGTTGCTGTGGGATTATGCTTGCTTTGTTTTGTTTTTTTTTTTTAAAAAAAAAAAAGGAATTGGGGGGATGGTGGCTTTTTCCCCTCCAAAAAATCAATTTCATTTTTCAGATCAAAATAAAAGCATGCCATACAAAAATATTTGCGTGCTTTATCAATTTCTGTTCTTCCTATAAAAGGACAGAAGAATTAATTATTTAGGGTTCAGTCTAAAAAACAGTATGCTGTTAAATTTAAATCAGTACAATTTACTTGCAGTACCTCAGTCTCACTCAGATGTATTACAATAGAAAAGCCTTCTCATCTAGCTTTCCCAAATACATACAATTTCCTTTTCCACGTCATCTATAATGATAGTAGGAAGTTGTATTTCATAGTTCAGAATTATGCAAAGTAAACACGTAAAAAGATTCTGAAGTAACTAATTAAGCATACGCAAAGAAAGCAAGTGCTACAGAAAAGTACAGTTAGCTCTTAATTTCCAGGGAAGGACAGCAACTGGAGTAACACCAATTAAGAAAAAAACATTTCCTTAGAACATGGATATCAGGGGTATTTAAGTCACATTTAAGTGGTTACATACTACTTTAACTTCTTTCAGTCCTGGGCTACCCTTAGCACCGAGCACAATATTCATCCTGTTTACAAATTTTATTAAGTATGCTTGTTAGCACATAGACTAGTAAAGAATTTCAGGTTCAGTAATGGCAGCACTATCGCAAAACACATGCAGTGAAGCAATGGCTCCATAGCAAACAATGATGATCTAACTCTCAGCTATTACCTTTTCCTGCTCCCTCCTGGCCTGAGCTGTTTCAGCACAGCCGACCAAGCCGATGCTGCTTCTTTTCTAAAGGTATAATTGGTTTGCAGGATCAATATGCTAAAAGCATTTAGAACGGGCTCAGGCAAGCACTAAGGCTGACAAAAGGGAATGAACAAGGACACATGGGAGGCAGCATATACACATGCTACTCTGAACCCTCAGCAAGCATCCAATTCCAGCGCCTGTGAAATACAATATAGTGGTGGTTGGGCCAGACATCCTTCAGAGCTCCCTTCCAACCCCAACCATCCCGTGATTCTGTGATGTTTTTCAGAGTATGAAGAACATGAAAGTATGAAGACACAAAGCATGTCTAGGAAATGGCTTCATTTTTTCAATCAATATTGGTAGTGTGAGAGATACTAGGGAACACGCTTGAACCCTCAGCTCAATCATGTCCATCTATTATGTATTTGTGTAAAACGTTTGTGAATTAGGCTACCCGAACAAAGAATGGGGTTGTAAATGGAGAGAAAAGTCACTGACACTACTGACTGCACACCATAAGAAGCTACACAAACGTGACTGAAAGGATCAATAAAGAGCCAAGACAGCCGATGTGTCTCTGCAACAGGTTACCTTGCAGACTGGGAAAGCCCACCTGCTGATGATTTAGAGACAACTGCAATGCTTTTATGAACATGAAAACCCACACTGCATGGTGGCCACCATGGCACATGCCACCAGAGGAAAAAGTTTTAGTTCCAAGTTCTCCTAACAGAGGTTTCAAGGATGTCACACAGTTTTATTAAGAATGACACGCTCTCCTCTGAAGTCTTAAGTATACCTGTGCTTATTTATCATGTATCACACATCCTTGAACCTCGAGGACCCAAACCATGTGTCTCTGGTGTAGCCGCAAGAAGGAGATTTTGATTAGCAGTCCTGTTGTCTGACATGTAACTTCCTGTACAGCACAAGTCATTTAATTTCATCCTCTGTAGTGACCCTGTGTGCGACTAAGCCACATCTTCCAAATAAAGGTTCCAAAGCTTCATTTGAAGACACCACAGGACCTTTAAATTCTAACTTAAATTTTCAACTATCAATTCTTGTTTTGCCTTCACTACTGGAAATACAATGATAAAAACTTAAGTTCTTTAAGACAGATGGCAATATCAGTTACAAAAAAAAAAAATCACTAGAAGGAAGATGACCCATCTTTGGCATTTGCTTGCTTTTTCCAATGCAATTTTAAGTTTTCTTACCTTACTTCTCATAGTTTAATTATTTTTTACTATACAGTTGTTTCAGCTACATGTCTATTAACACTTTAAAAATGTCTGAATGTTTAAAAATTGTAAGCTTAGTTTTTCTATATAGTTCAATAAAAAATATTCTATACCTAGTTCTTGAGTTTTGTTGCCAAATTAAGATTTGTATAGGTGTACAATTTTCCAGTCCCTATCCCTTAAGACAGGATATGTCTAAGTATTGTGAAAGCAGTATTTCTCTGATCTATTTTATTTTCAATGAGCAGTTCCTTAGTGATTTTGCAAGTGTCACTCTTGCTCTATTTTATAAATACTTCACATATTCTGATGTGTGATATAGAAACAGTTACTGAAAAAAAGCCAGTAAGTTTTCCATTATAAGAAGTGGAAGAAACTGGGGACACAGCACAAAAATTTTAGAAGATACTTCTTGCCAGTATCTAACCTCCAGAAGTTCTTCTACACACAGAACTGTTCAGTTTTAAACAATTCTACTATTCCCTTTTGCTTATCTATAGCAAATTTACTGAAGTTCAAGTTTGTATTTATATATGAACGGTAAAGAAGTGATTTGTCACCAGCAGAAACCGCACATTTATCAGCCCCTGACACACAGCTGAAGGCAGTTTACAGTACTCAGTACTAATTATATAATTAGTACTATTTCAGTAGTTAATATAGGCCTGCACTGCAACTTCAACCACATCTTGACCAGTACAGAAATTTCCACAGGAAGATTTTATGATTGGTAATTGCAGGGTGTACTAAAAACAAAGTATAAAACAATGCAGTCATCAAGAACTATTTCAGAACAATGGCTTCTGCTGTTTTTTCTACTAGAGTTCAAAGAATCCACTTCTGCCATGTGTTGCTCACAGGCCTTGGGACATTACATGCAGAGACTATCTAATGTACTTGCACATACTTTGCAAGTGCTCAGACAGAATTCCACACATGTTCTGTACTAAGAGGACAAAGAACGATGTATGTATTTCATTACTCAGGTTTTCTGAACAAGAGCCCCCAAGCGCCAGAGCCTAAGTATCTGCTTAGAGAGGGTACAATTTGCATACAGACTACATTTTTAAATACTTCAGCTTCCGGTACATAACATAGCTTTTGAGTATTTAGAAGTTTTCTACTGAAGGTTACTCAAAACAACATGGAATTCATGACAGAAGGTACAGAGTTCAAGGTCAAACAGGTATCACACTATCACGGAGGTTAGTCAAAAAAACTCAAAATAAAATGGGCTGAAACACATCAAAGGAGAAGAGAAGCTGTTGAAATGGCTTCCAGTCCAAATGCTTTCAACAGGTCTACCACAGCTATCTCTTGATTCAGCCCAAAATTGTTAGGCATTTTGGGTGAGGGGGGTGGGTAAATCACCTGTTGATCATGGAAGCCCAAGGAGACTTCAATTTTCATCTCTGTGAGCCGACTACTCTGTTCACAGCAAAAATATAAAGCCAGATCTTTAGCTCCCGAGCAGTAGACCAAAAAGCTACCTGTACCAACAGTGCAGTTCCACATCCACAGCAGGAAAATACCTATTAGAGGAAGAGTCTCATGCCGAGTAACATAAAGCAAACCGACAGTGCACAAACATGTCCAAGGACATGACCTCCTATAGGTCCAAGCAAATTAAGGAAGCCATAGAGTACACGGCCAAACAAAAGTGCAACTGTGGTAATCTGACCTGCCTCAACCAGCTGGCACTCACCAATGACTGCTGGGCAGACCTGTTCTTTGTCTTTCTAACCATTTACAGAATTAAGGGTGTAGATGGGAATGTGTACTAAAGCAAGATGAAGAAATCATGCCCCAAAAGCAAGGGCTCAACACAACAACTAGCCGGCTTGTCTGAGGAGCTACAGCAAATCTTTAGAACCATTTTAATATTTAAAAGCAGCAACAGCCTTAATCTGCTATTTACATTACAGTGAAATGCAGTTGCTGACACTGATACTCTCGTTTTCCAAAAACCCAGAAACTTGTTTCTGTCACAGACTGGCTGGCTTAGCCCCAGGGAAGGCACTGTTTCCTTAGCAGAGGGCAGGGCCGTTTCAACGCACATGGTTACCCAAGTCTGCGTTCCAGTCAGGATGTGTTAAGTGCATGCCTGTCAAACTGCTTGCCATTCTAACCTGCACAGCGCTGACCAGTGGTTCCCTTTTCAACTGGTACGCTTTTGTGCTCAAATACCCCTAGAGCACAGCTCAAGTGAAAAATTGAGAAATGCCATGGGCACTGCTCAGCCTCTTTAGGATAACAAGGTTGCGTTCTCCAGAAGCGAGACATTAGGCTCTAGCAAAGGCGTTACTGAGATGCATCAGAATGCATGTTGGCTGGGAAAAACATTATCACAACAGTCCGGAGTCCATGAGAAGACTCACTCCCATTAAAGTTTCCGTATCACTAGTTTGCAAAAGGACTCTTCCAGCCTCAAGGATGAATGCTGAAGAGAAAAAACCCCACAGTACGAAGAGACTATGCTCAAAAAACCCAACCAAACCCCCTCCAAAAAAATTCCAAAGGAAAAAAATGCAGCCTGCATTCTAGCTTAGACACATGCTTAACGTGAAAACCAAAGCACCAGGAGGTAGCAATGGAGACTGGCTTCCATACCACCCTGGTTCAAGGGGCAGATGAGTTACAAACAGCATACATCTTGAGATTTCAGATCTGCTCTAGAATTCATAACTCATAAGATTTAAAATATAAATATACATATTAAATATATAAACTATAAAACATGCAAAAGAAAATATTCTCCTTCTATAAGGATAACTTGTAATTAATACTTAAATGCAGCTATACTTCTCCTACTTGTATCAGAATACGAATCATGTAAAAACTACATGTTCTGCAGTTACTTTGAAATGTTTTATGAAGTTACTTCCTCAGCTATTCAGAAGTTAGTATTTAGTTCCTGACTGGTCATGCCAGAACAGTATTTTGATACTAGTAAGACTGCCTACAACTTCTCTTCCAAATAAGATTTGACTAAAGAATGTACTACTTGACTAGTAACTAAGCAACCTGACAAAGACTAAGTGGTAATGTAGTTAGCCATATATAATTTAAGTAACATTCAGAAAATTTTAATTTTAACAACCACACTAACACTAAAAAGCAATGTAAACATTGAACTATGCTTCCTATAAGAACACCCACATACCTGCATGAAATACCCAGTAACTAATGCCTTTCTTATGTTGATGTAATAGTCTCGGCTGGTAAAGTCTGTGCTTCTACGAGGCAAATTAAATCTATCCATGATTCGTGACAGCTGTTGGCGTACGTTGTCTGCAGACATCAGGGACCTGTAGTTAATGAAGTTGTCATAACACCACTGAACCGACTCATGATCTGCAACATGAAAAAACATGAATCAAAAATGAGTATTTCATCCAATTAGAACAAGCAAATAAAAGAGCTACTAACCGATTGATCAGTCAGATGAACCAGAAAAAGAGATATCCATAAACTTTTATAAATTACAACAGCTCTTAGTTTATTCAGTTGATTTCTTGCATTAGATAACTTGCCAAAATTGTTTTCTATTCAGGAAGCGTGGGGTCAGAAGTAGGTTTTTTCCCCCCTCACCAACATATATGCACACAATCATTGATGTTTTGCTGAAATACCACACCAATGGATTTTGCGTATTTCAAAAAACCATGCCCTGAAACTGGAAAAATCATCTTCCAAACTTGCAGTTTAAAATGTAACTGACTAAGAAACCCTGCACAATCTTTAACAGTAGCATGCAAAGAATACACACAAGAAGATTATACTGTATTTTTGAGAAACCAAACCCTCCTTAACTGTTACTTGAATGCTTCATTTAAGAGCTATACAAACTAATCTAATACTATGCATGACACCTCACAGAAGTTTAAGTAAATGTAGGTGACTGGTAAAACACAGCATCAGTAACAGACATCTATACTCTTAAGTTACTGTTTCTACTACTGATAGCTCTAATAAGAAATATGTTAAGATAGCAAGCCTAAGCCATTCTGTCAGGATAAGACCCTGCATGTTTAACTCCAGGAAACCCAGTTCTCCCTACCAATTCTGTTACTTTCCAAGTGATGCTCTATTAATCTCATTTTAATAATCCAACAAAACCAGCCTTAAAAAATTAAAACTTAATGCATATCTTGTACAGACAGAAACTATTCTTAGTTTGCATTGGGAAGGAAGGTTACGTAATTTGAGGAAAGTTTAAGTTCAGCATTTTATTTTACAGACTGTATTTAAAATGAAGTATGAATGCAGAAGCTCTTATACATTATACAGTAGAATCATAATTGAAGTACCATAGCATGTTACTTTCTGTGCCATTTGAAATGTGCGTTTTAGATGACTCATAACTGTTTCACATTGTTCTAGATATAAACAGAAGCAGCATTTTGTCTTCTGATCCTGAATCCCAGAAAACCTACTCAATGTCACAGTGAAAGTGAGCAAAGATTATTCCCCAAACAATTCCACCCCTCAGTAACCTCACCATGAAAGCTGTTGCTTTCAGAAACATGCACAAACAAAATGTCTGCAAGACATACTAAAAAGCCAACAGAAAAAACCAGCCAACAGAAGTCTCCGATTCACAGCTTTTTAGAAGTTTTTCAGCTATTGTTTTTTAAACAGTTTTGAAGACTTTTGTCTGCAGTTTTACTCTGGAGATACTCTTATTTTGGTTTTCCACATAATGATACAGTTTTAAAATGTTTCAATGCAACATTTCTATATCAAAGCTGCAACAGAAAGGGGCCCCAACTTGTGTTTCTTCTTACTCAGGGCAAAAAGGCTGTTGCTTTTTTGTTTGCTTACAGGAAAACGCAACAGGAGGACCTGATTCACCTGGTTGGCAGTTAAGAGTAATCTTTTTCACTTACCACCAGGATAAGTCACTTAAAAATGACTGCCGCTTATGCAGTCATTTTTCAATAGAACCCCTAGCTTCACATGTTTCATTCCTGCCTTTTTCAAGCTGCTAAAACGCACTTCAGCTATGCTGACGAGGACTGTACATTTTCCCTAAAATCCATACACATAAATGAGGTAAATGAAAGAAAGTATCATATGGCCCTAAGCTCTCGATGCAAGACCCCTTTGCCTCTCAGTTCATCCCAAGGCCTTATTACAGAATTCCTAACTGTATTAAAAAGTTAGGAATAAAAAGGGTTTGGTTCTAGGAACATATCCTTCTCCAAATTCACAGTATTTTCTGCACTGCTTTCTCTGAAAAATTACTAAGCAATTACGCAGGTTCTTCTATAATTAATGGCAAAAAGCAAACTTCCAATATTTCTTAATTATAAGAATGCTTGCTTCCTTCTGTCCAAGGTTACCCAGCATTGATTTAAAAGCCTGGCTTGTCTCCATACTCATCAGTTTATTACATGATCTCTTGGCTGGTTTTTTGTTTTTGTTTCCCCCCTAGAGCAAAGCAGCACTTGAATAACGCTTTTACATACTTTTAACAAAAAAAAATATTTTAAGATTACAATAGAATAGCTCAAAAAAACAAGCTCAAGCCTTCAACTGTCCTTGGAACCAAGGAACGAAAGCTGGCAGCACAAAGTATTACAAATAATTTTGCTAAAACAGGCACATACTCACTTTGTTTGAAAGCATGGTAGACATTCAGCAACGTCAAATGATCTCCATCTATGTGGGCAAACCTCATCTTGGCTTCATCTGCTGCTTTCTTTGCTTCCGTGGGGCGAACAAAACACTGTGGGACTAAACAAGGTTGGTATGGGCCCAACACAAACGCCCATATCGATGAGTCACGCATTCACAGATAGAGGAACAAGGCCTAGCTAGGTCAGTTCACAGAGCATAGGGCAGGGCAGGATGGCCTCCAACTGCATCTTGGACTGTTTACTACCTTGATTTGGTACATCAACACCTAACCACATCTGTAAGACAAGAGGGTTTCAAAGCTACAGAGTACCTGATTATTTTAATAGAACTATATGTAGGCATCAAAATCTCTAGTCTGAAGGCCATCAATATTGCCTATGTATACTGGAAGGCTAAACAGATCTTAGTTCAAGACCCAGTGCTGATAGCTCTACCAAGAGCTAGTACCCCACGTAACAAAAATTGCAAATCTGCTTTCTCAGAAAGCCTTTATGGACTGAGTTAGGAAGGAAGTTCTGAAACTGTACTGCACTAGCACAGTCTAAACACACACAAGTTTTATCACAAGTCTGCTACTAGACAGAACACACTAGTAAAGTGAAGTCCTCTTCCCCAGATGGTATTGTTATCAGCACTGGTATACAGAAACATGTGAATGAAGGTATTACGTCTAAACGTTGTGATGGTAGCGGTAGTGGTGGAAGGTTAAACCGTCCTTTGGCACTACTTGAAATAAAAAAAAAATTAAAAACTGCAATGTGATGACCTTTCTCTGTCATTGTATTTCTTACATATATCTGACTCAGTCTGACTATTTTAAAAATTGTGTTTTAACATTCCCTTTCCAAATACAGTCTACCAAAGATCACAAATAGTATTGCAGCCAACTTAATGGTCTGTCAACATTCTTAGATGTTTGTAATATCAAAACTAATTCACAAGATGTTTGAAGTAGTTACAAGAGATCTTCACTTTATAGAGATCTACAGGAGAAAAAAAGTCAGTTTGGTTTTAAGTAGATGTAATTTAAGTGGTTAAATTTCAATAAAACTAATGCTAAGTAAGATGCTACAAATCCTTTGTCTATTTCCAGCTGCTTGAGACTACATTAGTCTTCTCATAACCAATCAAAGCCCAATCTCACAAGAGCATCTCTTTGTATCCCATCCGTCCCTAACAGATGAGGGCCTTCTTGTGGTGTGTTTTTGCTTTATTTTATTCTTAAATTCCCATAAAAGCCCCAGAACACCACATTTCAAAAACAGAGTTGAATACTAGCTGAAACTTGAGAAAAATACACACTGCAACAGTGAATCACATGGTAACAAATTAAGATCAATGCATTAAAGAAAATGAAAATGCAGGTGCAAAATAAACACCCTGTATTTTGGGTCTTGTGTTTGAAAACAGAGATAATATAAAGTGTATTTTAATTTCGAAGAGACTAATCAAAGCAAATTCCAAATTGTTCTATCACTGGCTTAACTCACTTTTTTGAATAAGCAACAGCACTTTCTACCCCACAGCAAGATACCATGGCGCTTGTAAAATGAAGTACAATCATTTAATCTGCTCATTAATTCAATGCTATTCTTGCCTCTTTTCTGGTACCTAGTTTGCCATTCAGTCCAAACTATTCACACCCCACGAATTGCTATCCAGAGCCTGAAAATCTTTATGTGGACTTAAGGCGCCATAACATACAGCCGTGCCACTGGTTTTAAAAAAAGTGTTCAAGTTTACTTTGGGAAATAGTCCTCACAAATATGAAGACTATGGTTTTAAGAGCAGAGTTTTCATTACAGGCCATACATCAACCATCTTCAATCCACTCCACCCCAAAAAAAGTTACTTATGACATTAACTGTGCCTTAAAACAAAAAAGCATCATGGCCTGAGAAAAGGTAAATAGAAAAAGGAGCAAGACAAATCAGTTTAGGACCCCAGACAAAAATACTAGACTTACTGTTCTGTAGTATAGACTGGGGGAAGAGGGGGGGAAGGGAAGAGAAAGACAGGCACCAACCTACCACCACCTCCGCAATTAAGTCTACCATTTAATTAAAAAAAATTAAGATTCTGCCCTGCCCATCTGCTCTGAGTCTGAACAATCATAACTCTGCAACAAACATTATAGCTTGTTCTTAAAAACTTTCACATAAATATACTGTAAGACTAAACTGAAGCAACAGATTTTACACTTAGCCAAAACATTTTTTTTTTCTCTATTCAACCAAGTTAAGCATGTAACCAGTACATCTGCATTGTGAAAAGCCTGGTAAAATAGCACACCCAAAAGAGTAGCTATGAGTAAGAACATCCCCGTTTGATAACAGACTAAATCTTGCTGTTTGTCCTCTGACAGTATAGGAACTATAAAACCAAGTCAGTTCTTCCTAACCGGGAAATGAAATGCAAGGCTTGCTTGGTAACCTTTTTCCAAAATCTCATCAAGCTCTCTCAACAAGCAGCGCTGCTCTGACGCAGTGCTATTCACATTAACACAGCAGCAAAGTACAGCTGTGCACACAAATTAATTCTTACAAATATAAATCCTCTCCCAAAGTTTCTTTCTTCCCTTTAAAAGAAATGACTGTTTTACAGGGTTTGCCACTTAATGACTGAAAAATGTATCATTCCTTTTGGAAATACCGGGGTTTATCAAAGTGCAGAAGAATGCACAATACAAAATAGATTTTACTGCCTTAAAAACAGAGTGGTTGAGCTGACATTTCTGGTCCTGACTATGAGCCTAAAAAAAATTATTCCACTAGTCTGATTTCCACACCACCACCACCACCCCCAGCAACTTGAATATATATATATATATGTACATATATCACACTTTTAACTAAAGTTAGGAGCAAACTGTCTGACATTTTTATGCATGTTAATTTATTAATGTTACTATTCATAAGCTTCAAGGCCTGTACATAAACCCATAATGATTCGTTAAACCCCCACATGAAGTTTTAAAAACAATGCTAGATTTATTAGAGATATATTTATATTTATGTTTTTGATGCGGAAAACTCCAATTTTCCCCAAACTGAAGATCTGCATTTTGGTTAGTATCTCTTTCCCTGCTATTACCTGACAACATGGCAGTAATAGATAGGACCTCATTAGAACAGTTGTAGTCACAACTTGCAATAACCATTTTAGCCAGCTGTGGGTCCAATGGAAATTCAGCCATCATGGATCCCAACTCAGTCAAGTCTCCATCATCATTTAAAGCAGCAAGGTAATTCAAAAGCTCTAAGGCTCTCATCAGAGTTTCAGGAGCTGAAAGGAAATACATTTATATAGGCACATTAATCAAACTGCTATGAATTAGCAAAAAATGAGGAAGCACAGAGTATTATAAGCCATCTTATTTTTTTGTTCTCAGTTTAGCTGATTTCCTAACACAAAATTGTTACCAAATTCAGTTATATACATCTGAATGTGAACGTACTGGGCAACAGGGGTGGGAAACTCACTTAAGACAGTTCTTAACGGAATAAAAAACTTTGAATATTTGAAGATTACTGCTTTTCAAAATCCAGATAGCAGTGGCATTGTGACATACTCAGTATCGGCATTGTGACATATTCAGTATCATTGTAATATCACATCCTCCCATGCACTGATGCATTCCCTTGTTCCATACAAAAACAGATTGATACAGTTCTAAAATCTCAGTCATGTCAACTTTAGATATCTATAGACCTTCACAAAACTGAGCCTCTAAGAACGTTCTCTTAATCCTGCATTCCTCACAGCAAGTGTATATTTTACCCACAAAGCAAAACAGAAGGAAATCCAAAAGCCTTCCTGCTAAGCTATTATATATGCTGCACAGCACAAAGAATGCAACTGTTCTGCAGAGCTATTTAAGTGGTTTTTGTTTTGATTTGGGTTTTGTTGGTGGTTTGGTGTTTTTGAGGGGGAGAGGAACAACAACCAATTTTAGTATATTTATATATGGCTGATCTACATTTCTAATTAGCAATATAACCCAGTTGTTTTTAAAGTATACAAGAACATTTAACTCTGTTAGAAGGGAGATGCACATTACCTTTATAGTTTGAGCCAAAACCATGTATTCAACTTCAAAAATGCCAGCTAATTTCTTTACAGGCAGTTTTTAACTGATGCACAATCAGAATGTGTAATCAAGGTGATAAACAAAAAACCCAACACCTTATCAAGTAATAGATTTTCTAATGCCCATAATTTTGTCTTATCCTCTGCAGGTAAGAGGCATTCAGTAGATTCCTTGGGTACATTAGAGGCTGTTAATGTAGACAGAAACATAAAAAGCTTGCTCCAGTAAGACACAGAGCACTAAATTTTAAGATAAACAAAAGACATTCCTATCAATTACAATATAAAGAGTGAAAACCCAAAGACTTTATTCCATGTTATTATATAAAATATTCACCAACATAAAGATTTCAGAAGTCAAAATGTAACACTTAGACAAGACAAAATAGAAGCAGATACCTGGAGGATCCATAAAATCAAAGTGCACCAAATCATCTATACCAAGCTTCTTGAGCTGCAATACTACAGATCCTAAGTTAGACCTCAGAATTTCAGGGTATGTGTTGTCCTGGGGCCGGGGACAGAAAAGAAACAGAAAATTCAGAACACTTACTCTTCCAAACACAAACTACACAAGCATTCAAATTCTGATTTGGTTCGGCAGCACGGCACTCAACTACCTGTATTGATCAGATATTCTTAGATATGCAATCTAAAAAAAGTTATCTTACCTGCATTTCAGTTTTGTAAGCCTTCTCTGTATAAAGCCTGAAGCACTTGCCTGGTCTAGTACGACCAGCACGGCCAGCTCGCTGCTGAGCAGAAGCTTTACTAATTGCAGTCACCAAGAGAGACTCCACTCTGATACGAGGATTGTATACCTATTTGTAAGTGGAATCAGAGCAGGAAAGGAAAAGAATGAACACCACTCAGGAATAAAGACAACTATCTAAAAAAAACCCCAAACCAACAAAAAAATACCCTGTTTTAAACTTCTTTTCAAATACAGTTTCTGACTAGGAAATCACAAGTTGTATGTATTTGAAAGGAGAAAAAAAAATTACTACAATAGCCTCTGGATCAGTGACAGAGCACTTCAAACACAAGCGCCTGGAGAACAGCATTTAAGTTTTATTCATTTGTTAACTCCTGCCAGGCTCCCTGTCCTCCTTAAATGTGTGTATTTTTAGATAAGATTTTCATGGCACAAGGAATGTGTCCAATTTGTTCTACAGAGTGCTAAATGCACTCTTGATGCTCAAATAATTCCATGGAAAAAAAGTTTTCTTGATACAATTATAAGCTTGAATAATCATGTTCTAGAGGTCAGAAAAATCTAGCATTAAGGTTGAACAGAACTGTAAAAATCAGATCAATGACAAAGCAAGACTGTATTTCAAGGGTACATGCAGACTGTCATAGTACAAAATATATGCTGGAATATACTGTAAAACGTCCACTGCAGTCATACATAAACAGCAGCCTTGCCAACTCAACAGGACTCATGGAAAAAAGCATACCGTAAAAAAGTAAAGCAGTAGTCAGATAGTAGTTTCAGTTGACCATGTTCTTTGGTCCATATTTTAACACCCTCCTGGTGTGAATAGGTACAGAACATGTACAAAAACTGTATTTCTTTATTACAGAGGGTATAAGAACGACTTGTGAAAAAACCTCAGTCTAAGTGGTGATTGAAACTTGTGTACAAAGATGAATTTATTGTACTCATGTTCTGTTATATCATTTTACAAAAGTTTAAAAGGCTATATAGCTTACTTCCACATTTTGTTGGTTTTACTTGAGCATTCTCAAGCACAGATACACAGCACAAAACCTCTCTTCTGAAAGTAACTAGGAAATCCATATTCTAGACCCAACTCGCAAAATCCTTACATTTTCTTTTTTTTTTAAAATAAAATTATTCTGTACCGCACTGTTTCCAACTGCTCTAAATATCTAAAGTTTGCAGATTAAGTGCAAACCTATCAGAAGTTAACAACAAAACAACCAAGCTCAAGATTTCAACTGGGGAAAAAAACAACCTATCAGTGTTTACAAAGGGCAGTTACCTGAGCAAACCACATTCCAGTATCTTCCCTACTATAAAGAACCAGAAAACAAAATAGTATTTACCTTCTGTTTTGCAAAGCCAGGATCAATCACAAACACAACACCATCTATTGTTAATGAAGTCTCAGCAATATTAGTGGACACAACAACCTGCGAAAAAATAAGACTGTAAATGAAACTACTTTGTCCTGAAAATCAAGAGCTCTGATTAAGTCTCTGCACCAAGAATTTTCAGCAAACTCTCCTTTGCTTCATCAATAACTACCAAAGCTGACTCCAACACTTTTACAGGACAATCTGAAATCAGCCAGATGAACTTCTATTGAAATCAGAGCAATTTTTTCCCCTCAGTTTCTGCTCCCTATGTCTCTATTAAAAACAAATACTAGTTTTGAGTAGAAGAAACAGAAGAGCAAATATTTTACTTAAACACAATTCAAAATTTCTCTCACATCTCTGGCACAAAATAGCATAATCTGTTAATTCAGCTTTTAACATTTTTTTAAAAAAATTAAAAAGCCTAAAGAGGGTAAATAGTTAAATAATATTAAATCAAACATTAGGTAACTGTAATTATTTAAAAATCATCATTACTGTAATTTTTTTACTTTGTTTGGAATAAAGCAGTTAGCAATGCATTCCAGCTAAAATCCTGAACAAAAATATATTTAATTTCAACTTTTTTTTGTAAGTTACCAGATACTTAAACATCTGTACATATTTTTAAGCCTACATTCTGAAGTTTCTGTGAACTTTCCGAATTCTCATGCAAAAATTAAAGCAAAGGTGGTAACAGAGTTCTGAGACTTGATTCACCATCATTGAAATTTTATGCCCAGAGATGCAGTGTAACAGTCTATAACATCAGTTCTCATCCCAATAGTGACCACATTAAATCACACGTTAATAGCAAGTTCCATCAACTACCTCAGGAAAGACCCAAAACCCATTCAGCGTTTCATCAAAACTACTTACCTTTCACCTCTTAAATTTCAGAGCATTCTGTCATCATTGTTTTCAGTTTAGGAGTTAAAATCTGAGACCCCTAACATTTTGTTCAGAACTATAATGAAGACAGTGGCTGGATCAGATTGATAACCCTGCTGATTTCTCCTCTTCCTGGCTGACCATGTTGCCAGACAGCTGCTTATTACTCTCAGCTTGTTTCTGCTTAAGTAGACTTAAGGTCTGAGCTTGCCCGAATACTTCGGTGGAAAAAATTTTGAAATGAAGGTGTTCCAGCCTGAAACTATGTGCTTAGAACTTCTCAAACAACAAAAAAAAAATCCTGTACATCTTTTATTCACAAGTAACCTACACAGATTAATCAGAGATAAAAGCCACCAACAGAAATGCAATTAAGTGCTGACACACAAGCACAATACATATTAATTTAAAAGTTGCAGGTCATTAAATACGCAAATTAGACTAGCACTCCCATGTTCAAAGGGTAGCCAATCCACATTCAGCTTGCTGTCAAGAGTATGCCTTATGTAAAATGTCTCAGCTTTCCCCTATCTACCAAAGTACAGAAATGTCCATACCCAGCCTCTTCAAATACCAGTTACAGAGCAGTGTCAAAAGGTTTTGGTCCTGCTTTTCATCACCAGTTTCTGTTAGGACACTTCAATACCAACAACTCAATACTGTTACTATGCTTTGTCCACAAAGGTTCAGCAATCTAACACGTACTTGAATTTACTGAACTTCTACTTGAAATCATACAGAACTTTCCAAAGGTAGAAGGAAAAAAGTTATTTACACAGTGGATTCTGTTGCAGTACAGATCTTACTTGTTAATGTCATATTACTTAAAATCCATAATTAAAGAATGTAAAATCCCAAGAAAAAATGAGGAAATTATGCTGTATTTTTCCAGTCTAAAAATCAAAGTGCAAGGTCACTTGGAAGTCAAACAAATAAAAGTAGCACTATGTAAAATAACAAATTGTACCTAATTAGCTTTAACTGCAGTTAGTTTTGCAATTACTGAAATGGTTACATTAAAGATGTTTTTAAATATCAGATTAAGAGCTTATACACCAGAGTCTGAAATTAAAGAAGTTACTTTGAAGAGTAAGATATACATAGTATCTATATAAAAAAAAATTGACTAGTTAATACATATGCACTATAGATATATGCTTGATACTCCTGAATCAGAAAATAGAACACAGATTGGAAAAAAGGGATAAAATAAGAACATGGAGTAGAAAAGCTCCTTAAGTCATCTCTATCTGCCTCCACCGTATAAATGAAACAACTGTAACTAGCGAAAGCAATTTTTTACCTTTATCTTAAGCTTTCTTGCAATAATAGATGTGCTAGACAAGATCAGCTAAGAGGACAAAAACGTGCTAAGTTACCAAGCTGTAATCGGTACTAGCTGTTACCATTATTACTTCTGCAAGATGCCACACAACTTCCAGTATCTTACTTTCCTTTCACCAAGTTAAAGCTTGGGAGATACCTATTCAGATACTGCAAGCTCTTCAGTTAGTGTTTATGACCATTAGAGCCTTTGACATGATTCAGACCTCCTGCAAGCTCTCTCTCCTCAGCAGTTCTAAACCCTGGGTCCAACACCCATAGGACAGTGTGAAAGCAGACATTTTGTAAGATAGCGGAAGCACAGCAACACAGTCCTACTTTACATGTCCTGATCACTGAGACTAACTGAAACCAGAAGAACATTTAAATAAATTTGTATCACACAGACACACTTTTACTCATTGCTATTTGTTATGGAGATAAAAACTCAAACACAGAAGCCATAACATTTCAGCTAAAGCAGACCAAGAAGAAACATAGTCTTAAAAAACAACAGACAACAAAAAAACTCCATACATATAATGGCTTTGTAGGCCTGAATCTATTGCTTATTTATTTTGTGCCTACTTTTGCCTACAATTGATATCTTTCAAGCATGGAAATTTTTCTTGTGGTAAAACAGCTGCTACATTGAGAATGTCTTCCTCTTCACACACTGGTACTAGCTTTGTGAGCTCAACATAGTGAAAGCTACACACTGCACCTGTTAGCCTCTTTTCAAAAAAGCCAGAAAATGCCTATTTTGAAGCGCACAGTTTTAAACATGAAAGAAAATTCAATGAAATACACAACTATCACTTGTTCACCACTGAAAAGCAATTCAAGTCATTTGCTAATACAATCTTGTTGCAGCATTAGTTTCATGATTTCAGATCAAATGCTTTCTGCAATCAACTTCAATAGGAAGAAAAGGATCATTTCACTAAATTTATTAAGTGATTTATTCTTCCAGAATGCCAGAAAGTTGTCACTAGTATTCTACATGCATTGTACTGCACAAAAAAGCAAATAACCAAGGAACATACCCTGCCTACAGCAGATAGTATGATTCAGCTCTGACCTTCAAAATCTTAACTGTGTGAGCACTAGTTCTGCTTAACTTGAGGAAGCTCTATTACAAGAATCCTTCCAAATGTTCAGTTTTAGAGAAATAATCACATAGTTTCTATGTGGTTTATGCGAGCTTTCAGGAATCGAGCTATTAGTTTTATGAAAAACATTTACCAGTGCCATTTCAAGTTTTTCAGTTTCTCAATCCATTCTGCCCACTGAAAGAACAACAGTTCCTTGCTCACTACTACAGAAAACATGAATCTCTAACTTCAATGTCCTTGTTTTAACTTGCACCTTCTCACAAACCTCGAGAAATAGACAAAACCTGCCTGATAACATCTATTGAAGAGAGAGTCCATTTGGTTTCCAAAAAAAGCATGTGTCAGAGTAACTACTTAGGGGAAACAAATCCCATCCCTCCATGTAAATCACATGATTGTCAAACAGTATTTAATCTGACTTACTGTATTTCTCATAAGAAACTTAAAGACAAATGCCACTGCCATTCAGTCCCATTGTTACTAGAACACTCTGGCCTTACGGACAGAAGACATTTTGAATTGCACTGAGAAACAACCTGCAAATTATCTACAAAATCTAATGTGGTAAAATATTGCATTAAGGCTTCATCAAAAAAAAAATCCAACCTTCTACTTGTTGCTGTCCAGATATAATTAAAACAGCTGAAACTCCTTTAATTGCCCATTTAACTGAATAGCTGGTTACTGAACAGCATACTAAGACAGTGTACTATTTACCTTTCTTCCTATGGCTCCATTTTGTTTTTTTGGTGGGGGAGGTTCAAAAATCCTTTGCTGTTGCTGCGGAGGAAGGGTGGAATACAATGGAATGATTTTGATGTCACCAACTTCAGGGCCTAAATCATCAATTTCACGTTTTATCCTCTTGCAGGCTTCATCAATCTCCTGAAAAACAAAAATACGAGTTAACAGAACTCCATGGAAAAAGGCAGTACGTTTTATTTTAGCGTGCCTTAATATTAAGTCTCCACCCTGGAGAACAATTACTGCAGCTTCTCCTTTAAAAAATAAAAATAATAAAAAAATCAAGGTGCTTACTGAATATGCAATCGAATTTCCACAATACTTCAAGATGCTTCAGCTTCTATACTCTAATGAACAACCTAATTTGCATTCAACATCCTTTTTCTTTTAGTCATGTTTCCTAATTAATTCTCTACAAATTGTACTAAAATTGAAATCTCTCACCCTGGAATATTAAACTGCACTCATGACCTTTTCAATTTTCACAATCTAAAAGAAATTGATGTGCAAGATACTTAAAATAAGCCAATTAAGCTTTAATGTCACGTATCACTAATGCAATTATATGGAAGATTTGCTTCATTGTACCTAATGAGAACAAACACCTTTACAGTATAAACATAGATGCTCAAAACCAAACCTCTCAATCCAGTGTTTCAGATTTTACTTTAAAATTAACTGAAAACCTGTTTAAGCTTGTCAGTGAAATACGCTGAAGATGAGAAAGATTTTTTATGCCTTTTTTACCTTAGTATTTTCTACAGTATTTGCTAGCCTACTTTCTAACTTATGATACAAAAAAAGTTATCACTGCAGACCAATCGCTTATAGTTCAATTTATTTTTAAAACAATTACGTTTAAGTCAGCTAGATGACCTATAGTTATTACAAGATGTAATGAAAATTAAAGCGCATAGAAATTTAGGTTAATAAATAACAGAATTCATTAACTTCAACTTAAAAATTACAACAGAGCTTCCACTGGTGTAACTAAGAGGCACACTTCCCAACTATTGATATTTCAGCTAAACCACTGATGGGAGAATGAAGTTGTCATGACAAGAAGCAACAGTAGGCAAAAGCAAAAAATGGCTACAGCATACTCTGAAAAACAGGCCAGGCCTCCCTTACCACAAATAATTCACCAGCCTGAAGCTAAAGTGATGCTTAAGACCCTCAAGCAAATATACAGAACAGGTTGATCTAAAGGCTTTATAAAATTACTGCTTTAAAAACTGTAATTACAAGATCAGAAGGAGACTCCTTTTTAGAAGCCATAAATTCAGACAGAACCTTGAACAATCCGGGTCTTTTTCATTTGTTCTTAAAGAGACTTGGAAGTTTTCAGTATAACTGCACGGAGTATGTTTTAAAGAAGCATAGACAATACAATACTCATGTTCTGTACTGATCAGCATATATAATTAATGTAAGCATGGCAAAATGAGGGCTCTTCCTTATTAATGTCAGAGGCCTTTAATAGTAAGCCTAATGCTTTCTGGCATTACCTTGCCAATTTGAAGGAACTGCAGATATTTACAAAACACCTTTTGAAGAAAGGTGCACTCTGCCAACAAATCCAACACATCCTTCATTAAATATTAAGAGGCATACAAGACACTGAGTTGGAATGCCCCCTACTGGTTTATTAGCAGAGAATTAATTTTTTACACAGCTGTCAATACCTGATGTTCTGCTGATAAGCACCTTATGTACAGTAATAGCCTCCCAGTGAGAAGTAAAAACCTAACAATTGACAGATCATACACAGTAGCTCACCAAATGAATACTTTAGCAGTGGTGGTTACATAAAAAGACAACACGTTAGAAGTAAATAACTGACTAATTAGGCAGTGACACTGTCTCTCAAATTTGCACCCCAAGTCTTGACAAACTGTCCTAGTTTCAGAGTTATCTTTCTTCTTAGTAGTTAGTACAGCGCTGTGCTTTGGCTCTGATGTGAGAACCATGTTGATAGGACACTGATGTTGTTAGTTGTTGATGGGTGATGTTTATACTAAATCAAGGACTTTTAGGTTTCTTAGGCCCTGCCAGCCAGAGGGCTGGAGAGGCACGGGAATCTGGAGGCGGCACAGCCAGGACAGGTGACCCAAACTGGCTGAAGAGGTATTCCATACCATATGACGTCATGCTGAGTATATAAACTGGGGGAAGAAGAAGGAAGGGGGAGGCACGACAGACAGACATCTGGCATTATGGCATTTGTCTTCCTGAGTAACTGGTTACACATGATGGAGCCCTGCTCTCCTGGGTATGGCTGAACACCTACCTGCCCATGGGAAGGGGTGAATGAATTCCTTGCTTTGCTTTGCTTGCATGCGTGGCTTTTGCTTTACCTATTAAATTGTTCTTATCTCAACCCTTGAGTATTACATTCCTTTCAGATTCTCCACCCCATCCCTCTGGGTAAGGGGGAGAGAGCAAGCGGCTGCGTGGGTCTTGGTTGTAGACCAGGTTAAACCACAACACAAGCCGATACTTGGGCCTGATAAATAGTGAACACAAAATCACTGTATCTTACAAAAAAAACCAAACCACCACACAAAAAAACCCAACAGTCAAACCCACAAACAAAAACTTAAACACAGCACAGACCTTAGATCCTGATCTGAAGGTCACTACACTGTTTCATGAAATTTGAGCAGATTACAGTGTGTAATTGGGAAAGCTCTGATGCTGGACAGGATGTTTAATCTCCAGCAGTCACGACGAGAGACTCCATGACAGTTTTATACTTAAGAGACAGTAGAATACAAGCAAGCAGTGATAAATGAAAGCACTACACTCTTCAGGCCACATGTGTTCACAGCCACCTATCATCTTTCAGAACAGATGAAAGTATTGTTTTTCCCTAGAGTTTCTCAATGTAGTTTCAAAGTATCCCTAATCAGGACTCATTAAAATACTACAACACAGAGATGACAAGTGCATGTACAACCATTACTCTTTACAGATTTGCAGAGGTAACTATGGACCTTTTATCACAAACTGCTCATAGTATGCAAGTCACGAAGGACCATTGCCACTCATCTAAAGACAGTAAAATAATTCTTTAGCACTGAACTGTTTTTAATTTAAATAAATAAATAAATAGAAGAAAGGTAGTTTCCTCTTGTTTACCATACTGGCAGTAAACAGTACCTCTACCTCAACTGCATCCACAACCACCCTCCAATTCCAGCAGACAACTGAAACCGGTACCCCAAAGTACATAGTCTAGAAGGAATATGTGTAGTAAGAATAGTTGGAAAGTATTAAGGATTCATTTAAGTGTTAAAGATTCATTTGTATCACATGACAACATTTAAGTCTGGAGATACAAGAGATACAGTTGGAGGCACAATCCTAACTTTAATCCTCTGAAGATTCAGCAAGTCTAATTCAATAGTCCCAGTTACTCAAGTATGAAAGACTTCTTTTAAGAGCCACACACATTTAAGTATTTGCACACCATCTACTCCAAATCCATTAAAAAATTCCCTTGAAGATGGATTATTTCATCAACCCACATGTAGGAGGAGGTTCTTCTTCTTAGAGGGAAAAGAGGGAAGGTAGAGTGAACTTGTCTTGCATTTAGATTATGCCTGCAAAAAAACCTCAAGAACTCAGACCATCCCACCAACTACCTCAGACAGTGGGTAACAGGGTACTGGAAGCAACAGACATAGGATCAAAGAAGCCACAGTTAAACCCATGACTGCACAGTGCATCAGCACGAAGACCTGATTCAGAAATAATCAAAGAAAGTAGGCCTAATGTGTAAAAAGTGTGAGGCTTAGGCAATGCTTAAGTTATTAGCTTGAACTTGATCTGCAAGTGCCACATATGCAACATATGCATACTTCACAACATCCAGTTATCAGAATTGTCCCAGGTGGTCTATTACATTCTTCAAAAGTTTCTAAAAACTTCTTGCTTGATCCAATCAAAATGAATTAACAATATACATACACTATCTATAGTTCAGCTGTGACACCATGAAAACTAGAATCAAGTAGCTGTTAAGAACTCCATAGTACTATACTTTGAATATTGATGTGGAATCCTCAACGTACTTCCACACCCTCAACAGCATAAGCAGTTCTCCTTGGAAAAGCTCCAAGACAGACAAGAATCAACAAAGAGAACTTATTTCTTTTTAAGGATATACTAGTGATCAAGGAGGTAACGGGGTGCTAAGTAGTTTTTTCAACCAGGGAAACTAAACACCTAAACATCCAACTGAGAGTCTCGATAATTTGTATTTTCTACCCTCAGCTAAATAATGACAGTTTACAAAAAAAAAAAGCAAGCAGTAACCAGGAAAATAATTCAGTCAAGATTACTATTATTAAATCAAATTTAAGCCAACTTAAATGGTATTCCTTCCAAGAAATTGGTGCCGTTTCTTGGAAGGAATTGGTGGTTCTACACACAATCCTGATCAGGCTGCTTTGTTTTCAAACAACTGGTAGACAACAGGCAATATTTAGAATAGCCATCAAAACGTGGATTTTGTTCAGGAGCTTAGGTATGAGAAAGTTAATTCAGAGCCACCAAAACGCTTCAGGATTTCAACAGGAACTTCCACTGTGCCACAACTTTCAGCAAGACTTAAGTCTTTATGGGAATCAATACTTTGCAGTGTCCTTGTTTAGAAAGCAAAGCAAGAACAGGGTGCACAGTTTCCCCCTGATTTATTAGAAACAGTAGCACAGCCATGTCTGCTTTCATATAACAGGAAGTAGGTTACTTATGCCTCCTGAATTTGACAGGATTTTTTACTCCATCTTAACCCATTTTTCCAAACAAAAGGCAGCCTGATGATCAGTGTCTAAAAACACCCTTTGGATGCAGTAATTTTTATTCCTCTCACTGAAGCTGCGTTTCTGTGCCCCCAGAAACGCAAAGATCCATCAGATCAGAGGGAAACTCTGAGTTCAAAGCCAGTTGACAAAAGGAGTCCTGAATTCTCAGAATGCCAAGATTGCTGCTTATATACCATTTCAGCATCCTCTGGATGGGGACACCACCAACTACTACTCATATAAAGCTCTCAAAAATTTAAGAACACAGCCTTTATTTCCCCCTTCTCATGGCAGTTCAATACATCTACACGTGAAATAACTGGTTATATTAAACGATTCAAGCTCACAAAGCAGAACTTTTGCTCCAGCTCCAGAGAAATAGAGTGAGAAAACTTCAACTAAGCATGTGTAACTACACATACAAGTAGTCAAAAGCTAAAAAGGCAGTCCTGAGTCACACACACTCACTCATGAACAGCACTAAATACTACAGCAACGGTATACAAAATATGTACACACTTGTAAAAAGGTTATACATCTCACAGTATCAAAGAAAACAAAAGAGCTACAGGTGTTTTTCAGGCATAAAGGAGGTGTATTTAATGCTTCAGGCTGTGGTCAAAATTAAGTACCCCAAAATACTGTTACCCATTCAGCAAGACAAACATATTTGATGTCACCTGAAGATACTTCACAACTAAAATTGCTGGATACTAACCATGGAAACTGACCTGGCTGCAATTACTCTTTGTACTGAATGCTGCTCTCTGGTCAGCAGCCACTTACTCCTTTGCAACAGTTAAACTAACCACAGAAAACACTAGCTGCAAGTTAGTTTCTTTGATGCTCAAGATTGTCTTTTCAGAGTCTGACCCTTTGTTTTGCATCTTTCTCATACTGCCTAGTACTGCTTGCATCACTCATCCCAGAACATGCAGAAAATCTATTTCACCTAGAACAAGACACAGAGGGTAGAGCTGAATTCCTACCCCTCTTATTCGTAAAACTAATTCACTGTAACAGTGCTGAAGTTTTTCTATCCCTCACTGCAGAAAGTAAATATAAAACCTCTCACATCGCTCAAAGGACAGCAAGGGAAGGGGACAAAAGGAAGGTCTCCCAAGAAGCCTGTTTTTTTAATCTGACATGTTATCTGAAAAGACGTGATGAAAAAGTGTCAGTACTTGAAACTAAGGACAGAACTGATAGTTTTCCTATGGCTCAACTTCAATAGTACCACTTACAGGACTAATGCCTAAATCACACCCCCCACTTGATTTGTATCAGGAAATATCAAAAAAAGACTGAAAATGCAAACAGGACTTAGCAATACTAAGTAATATTTAGCAATACTATTTTTTTTTCCCTAGACCTCACTTTTGAAAGCCTTCTCACAGAAATTCTTCTAGGTATTACTTTAAATTTAAAGACAGTCTGTGGCAGTTTAATTTAGAAACATGTTGGTTCCTCAGGCTCTGAGTCAGAACACAGAGCAAAGACTCAGAAATAAACGAACCACAGACCAATACCTCAACCAGCTGCCTCCAACACATCTCCACTGCTTATCATCTCACTACTCCAATACTTAATATTCCCTAGTTCTGCATCAAAAACTCAGGATTTGAACATATCATTAGCAGTTCATCTAAAAGGAGCTGTATAAAATTAACCACAGAAGAGACCAATTTTGCTTCTTATCATGCACAGCACTTTTATCTGCTGTTGAAAATAAAGTCTTTATTACACTCTTCAAACTGAATGCTCAGTAGAAATTCAGTTCCATTTTTTTCCCTGATAGTATTTCTGCAGTTAAATAAGGTGTTGTACTGAAAGGTTACTGTAAGAATAGAAACAGAAAAGGATTACAGGAGCAGTTGCATGTATTATTGAGTTAGTGTACCACATTTTAAGAAGCAAGTTTGTACTGAACAAAATATAGTCAAGATTCCTACATAAAGTTCCATGGAATGGTAGTTAAAACCCCAGACAAAAAGAAACCCATGAAGACTATCAGCAATGAAGTTCACAGCATCACAGAAAACCAAATTGGAAGGTATCTCAAGGATCATTTGCTCTAACCTTTTTTGGCAAAAGCACCATCTAGACGAGGTGGCCCAGCACCCTGTCCAGCTGAATCTTAAAGACATCCAACATTGGGGAATACACCACTTCCCTGGGGAGACTGGCCCAATGGCTGATTGTTCTCATTATGAAAAAGTTTCCTCCTGTGTCCAATCAAAATCTCTGCAGAAGTAACTTGTACCCATTATCTGTCTTTTCCATGTGACTCCTTGTAGAAAGGGAGCCTCCATTTCAATTTTAGCCACCCTTACAATACTGGAACATGGTGATGTCTCCTCTAAGCCTTCTTTTCTCAAGGCACAACAAACCCAGTTCTCTCAGCCTTTCCTCATTTGGCAGGCTTCCCAGTCCTTTGATCATCTTTGTGGCCCTAAGTTACGGAGTTAAATTGCTACTGCTAAGCTAACAATCCAATAACCTGAATTTCCTTCTCTTTTGTTTGTGTGCAGGACCCATCTGTGCTGCCATGGATGAGACCTGAAATTACACTGATACTAAAGAGCAGTTACCGAACAATCAACCACAAGTCACCCTGAACCATGAAAGTACTTCAAATGCCAGCATTCATTCTGGTTCAGAGGCCAAACAGGTATATGTAAACATCCATTTAACTTGCTGCTCAGGCTCCACTCAAATCTTAAGATCTCATTATCTTTAGAAAAACTATTTCTACAAAAACATGATGACTAGTGATGTCATTTTAAGCACATTTAACACACTAATTCAAGCACCTGGCATGCAAAACAGAACTCAGTGATTTGGTAAACATGGTCCTTGGGAATATTATTTCAGAAATCCTTTCTTCAGTTGACCCTTTACTTAGAGCACTTGCAAAGAATCTCACGAGGTGAGCAAAACTTCAAGACTGCTTCAGTTAGAACATACTTTGAACTCTTTTAAATAGGAGATGACAGCTGAGTCAAGTAAGCAATAACTGTTAAACCCTGAAGGAAACAAATGCCAGAAGAAGTATAAGGCTATTTTACCTTGTGTAAAATGAGTATGTGGCAAAAAAACAAATGCATAAATAAAAAGCACTTCCCAATTCAGAAATATTTGGGAGACACCTTAAGCTTCTCCCTTCTCTTTCAAGCCGCTATCACAGACAGGGGCACTGCCAGCCACATCTGTCTTTGATGACATGAACCTTCTAGAAATTTTCCCTTTCTTCCTCCAGGAAAGAAAACGAAGTGCTATAAGCTGAAATAAGGAAACAACAGTAAAAAGAGTAAGCCCTTTCTAGGCCTGCATCATTTCAGGTGATGCTCTCAATACAATTTCAGGAAAAAAATTGCAGAATGACAACTTAAACAAAAAAAGTTGTCCATGCAACAGGTCATCACTTGACCGTAACCAAGATCTGCTCTGTCAAGTCAAAACTGACCTAGTCTCCTATTCTCTCTTGAGAATACATAGCATGATTCCTATACTCAGCAACTTTTTGACCTGGTCTATTTGAAATACTTCATAGTGACATTATCTCAAGTGAAGAGAAAAAAACTTGTTCCCTTTCGCACCTGAACACAGTATTACCACTCCTGAATTTCAGTTTATACTCCTCAACACTTTCTATGCAAGCCTGAACAAGACAACTTGTACACTTGCTGACTTAACCTCATCCAATCAACATCACTGAGCCTAAAAAGTTATTTTTTATTTAAATTTCCTCATAAGAAAGTCTCTGCTACTTTCTTTCACAGTTCCACAGCTTAAACAGCCTCACTGTGATGAAAAGATTGCATCTTTAAAATAAATCCTCATTTACAAAACATTCTACCAAAACCTCAAAAACGTTTTGCAACTCTTTCCTACACCAACATCACTTTAAACCTTTCCGGCACATTGACACCAGAACTTCACAGCAAGATTTTTCAGTGTATTTATCTACAATCAAGAACAACAACACTCATCTGTACTTCAAATCTCCAGATGCAGCCTGAATTCTTCCTCCAAAATGTTTAATGATGCATTTGGCTTTATGAAGAAAAGGGTACTGGAGTGGCAGCAAATACACTCCACGTTTCTAAATGCCGTTACTAAGATGTGTAAGACAGATCTATACTGTTTGTCATAATTTCTGCCTCCCCCACCCCACAAACTTAATCTGTAAGAATTTTATACCTACTCTCAGATTACTGATCTTAATGGTCTGTGATATCTAATGCTGTTTTAGAACTCCAGTAGACAATAAGCCAGCCACCTCTGAGATCTGCATGTGAGTCAGTCTTGAGATATTTAGAGCGAAGCTTAACAAATGTTTGTCTACCCAACTAAATTACCGAATCTGTAATCCCAACAACTGAGAGGAAGTTTGACAAAACCCACTGTCTCAGAAAGACATGTTGACTGAAATGTAATTAGATTTTTTCCTTGTGAACAGAACTCCCTGTCAGTTTCCAATTTCGCCTGTGACTGACATAAGGCCACCTGGCTTACAGTTACCCACTTTATCTCACATTGTACCTTTTTTGAGTATTGGCACTAAACATGAACATTTTTTCTTCTTGAATTTCCCTAATATACCAGGGTGATTTTTTTGTTTGTTTTAAAAAATCAACAGATAAGCTCTCCTGCTTACAGGGACTGTGGAACAAGTCCTGTTTCAAAATACTTATTCCTAATAGATGCTTTAAAAAAACATCCTCTTTTGTTACTAACAGACTGAAAAGTAGCTCATGCTACATAATCACATACTTTTGCTCCTTTCAGCACTCCGGAAGGAAGTTTTTATTGAACACTTATTTCTGCACCATTAACAACAATTTCATCTTCATCTAGTAACAGGCTTACACAATTAAGATTCCTTTGGTTTCCAAATGTATTTAAACTTCTTTTTTATTTTGGGGCCTAACAACACAGAATCTTCTCTAGTATCTTCAGGTTCCATCATCAACATGTCTTACCTAATCTGTACTGATTATATGAGCAATAAGATGGGTAGCAGTTAAAATTACTTCACGTTCAGTGGGAAGTGAAGGCAGTAGCCAGTAAGGATGCTAATGCTGCCTCAGACCACTGCAATTACTGCTCATCTGAAGCCTCTTAAACTCAAACCAGTTCACACTTGCATTTGGGGGGAGGGGGGGGCATCCAGCCAAGAAATCCCATGCTCTATCATGTTCATATTGTTTTCCAGAATCCAAAAGAATTCCAAAGCATTTATGCCCAGTGAAAACCAATGGCAAGATTCGAGCTACTAAGCCTACTGAACCCAAACCACAAAGCAGTAGTGGTACCTAGTGCACACTTTCCAGTTCTTGAGATTACGGTAGGTCCTATCACTTTAGATTCAACAGTAATACACACGTAGACTGCATTATGAGGCTCAAACATAGGCTTCAACAGAGGCCCCAAAACACCATGAATCAAAATGGATGTTAACACTTCAAAGCTTCTTTACAGAAGGTAAACCAGACCTCAATTTCATGCTAACTAGCTAAATTCAGACTAGCTCCAGGCAGAGCCACCCCAGTGCCCCTGAACAGCATCATCCAGATACATGGGCTGGAGAACCCTAAGCAAAAAAACCAGACAATGGTGGCTTATCAATGCAAGTTTTAAGTGATTCACTAAGGCAATACAGGGATATTGCTACATACATTTACGCATAATTATGTCTGTACACATGACCAACGTGTGCATGATTTTATTTAAAACTTGTAATACATTACATCCTGTAAATTAATCCAGTAGAAATGAAAGAACCTGTTCATACAAAAAAATAGACTATCTCTGTAGCACTGGCTGGTACTAGGCCAGTTCTGTCTAGAGCCATTTGCCAAACATGAGTGGTGCTTAAGAGGTGGTATGAAGGCAGTTGTCCCCCCTGCTATAACAAAATTACGGGAGTTGGGGGACAAGTTATTTAGAACAATACATAGCAACTGATGTAGCAAGGACAACGTTTATAACTGATAATTAGAGTATTTTTCCCTAGCTGTAGTTTAACACACAGCAATACTCCAAACAAAAGAAGGAGAAATCTAAAGGCCAGAGTAGCTGCTTTTACAATGACAGTAATGGTTTTGGTTTTCTTAAGGGACAAGATGACCTGCCAGAAGAAGTTTTAATCAAATGTCCTTTAAAACTCATCTAAAAGGTAACACATCTTTATGACTGGCAAATCTACTCAAGAAGCCTGTGCACCTTCAGCATCACAAGTTATTTGTACTATTTTTCCCCCTCGACATAATTAAGATTGTATATGCCTAAAGACACTGAATTGTTCCACATCCTTTTAAGGGTAATTCTTCGAGAGGAGTGACTGCAAGAAGAATGAGTCAAAAAACCACCTCTGGCTAGCTGCGTTTCTCCCCACTACTAGAAATATTGTTTCTCCCCACTACTAGAAATATTATATTCACACAGTCAAGTACACTTTCACAATACCTATGGGGTTTTTTACCTCTTCTCCATCTCAGTCTACTAATAAGGCCACTCAAAAGAGCCTCAAAGGAACAGATTAGAAAAAAATCACCCGTTTATTTCAAGCGAACGATTTAAGATTTCCAGAAAATTCTCATTTCCTGACGTTGTTTACCTTAAGTGCTTTTGTACAATCCTCTTTTGCAAGGCACCGAGTCCATCTCTTAAATGTAACTCCCTGTATTTGCAGTACAGAAATACTAACATAATACTCAAAGCTATTCACAGAAAACAAAACCCAAACATGTCATTAAAACTACTACCGATAGCTAAGTAGCAGAACTGAAGTGTTATTTTTCAGACAGGTTGTACAATACACATCCAGAAGTGCAGTGAACTAAGTTTTCAGTAAAAACATGGATGGTATCAGGTACCCAGAACTTCTGAATTCACATCAGTACAAACCTAGGGTTCATACTCTAGGCTTCTATTTTAGAAGTACATGAGCAAGATCAGAACTTTCATTTTAGAGTGGCCTTGCATAGCATATGCATATTACAGATATATGCTTCAGGTCCTTGGGCATAGTATGTGAGAAAACCTCAGGTCATTCAAATGATAAACTAGAAAAGCAAACTAAACATTTCAGTCCACCCAAGCCACTTAAAACAGTTTCTGTATGAAACACTGGATTAAAAAAGGAAGAAAGTACCTCCTGCCCGGTAAGAAAGAGTAAGAGATCTCCTTCCTCTTCTTCACACATGTGAATTTGGATCACTGTTCGAATGGCAGCCTCAAGGTAGTCCCTTTCTGGTTCTGGAGTATAGAATATCTCCACAGGATGGGTGCGACCCGGGATAGTTAGGAGAGGACAGTTATCAAAATAGATCTGAAACTTGCCAGCATCTAAAGTAGCACTCATAACTATAACCTGTAGGTTTGGAGGACAAAAAAAAAAGTTACTCAAGGTTAGTAAGAATTTGTGAAGTGTTACACATACAACATATAGTAGTAAGAAACTAAACTCAATTGTTGACTGATTTAAGCATGCTTGATCACCTGAATACAGCACCCTTATTACAAAGGTCAAAAAAATTCCTAGTCAAATACAGAAACGTTTAGCTACAACTATTTCTAACTTTCCTAGCATTTTCTAAAACAGAAGCTGCATTAAAAATTTCCTAGGGTTATCTTTCCAATACAGATCATCATTAGATCAAATAACAGTTGATCTACTTTAGTTGATTATACAAGTCAGCTAATGGTAAGCAAATACACAGTACCTAATTTGGTATGCCTGCAACTAGAAAGGACATGCTGTTGGATTTCATCATTACCGACCTTCAAATCAGATCTCTGTCTTACAACTTCCTTCAAAACTCCCATCAAAATATCAGTAGCCAGTGTTCTCTCATGGGCCTCATCAAGAATTATAACACCATAGCGCTCCAACAAAGGATCATTCATTGCTTCACGAAGTAACATACCATCAGTCATGTACCTGAACACAAGCAAAAATAATTTCAACACAAATTTTATTTAATAGTCTGCTACAGAATCCTCTTCCATTATCATTCACTAAGTTGCCTGAACTAAGCTTTTAATCAAGTTTTAAATAAGTATCAATCAACCATTCTGAAGAAGGTAACAAGCCCATTTTAAGTTTTCAAATAAGAGAGAAATTACTGCAAGCTGTAAGTGAAATCGGGAGGGGGGGGCACGGCTAGTGCTTCAGAATTAAAAAAGGGTGGAGGGAAACAAGGTTTTTAACAACATTTATTAACTGGTTTCAAGACTATTACTGGCAGATTTCCAGGTTCTGCAGAGACAGGAAAATAAAGGCAAAAACACCTTCTTGAAATCCTAGACATACAATTTCTACAGTTGTTTCACCCCTTTTCTGTTTGCAGATTATCTGTTCATTCTTTTACTTTTCTGTCTCAGTTAAAATTTCTTTTTATACATTAACTTCATTCCCACCCTTCAACTAATTCTATGAGCAAAACAGAAGACATCTTTTGATATAAAGGCATTATTCCTTGAACCACACCATGTATGTGGAATCCTTTTTAAGTGAGCATTCTGAATGTCATCTGCAAATGATGTATTAAGTGGGCCTGGTTCCACCTACACAGCACAAGCATCTGCAACAGCCAACAACTAAAACACTAAGGATTGTGTCCCAGAGTCAGGTATAATTTTCACAGGGTGCAGTGATTTCTTTCGGAGGAATGATTCATTTTCAATTTTACTCAAACCCCACACTTGAGGTTTCTCTCAGCTCATGCTGTGGCTCCTGTCTCTCTTCTCCACCCAAAACACAGAAAGTGCCTGTCCGTAGATTCACTCCACTCCTCATTACTCCTTTCATAACTTTGCTCACTCTTCACTACCCTGCAAACCCCCCCCACCTCCACGCAGGCTGTGTTATACCTTTATCCAAGTTGCCATACTTACTTCAAAATGGTTTTTGCACTACTGCAGTCTTCAAATCGAATAGAGTAACCAACCTCCTGGCCCAGCATGACATCCATCTCATCAGCAACACGCTGTGCCACACTCATTGCAGCTACTCTTCTAGGCTGAGTACATGCCACTCCCCTTTTTGGTCCAGGCAATGAGCGCATGTAGTCAACGCACCATTGAGGGATCTGTCAAGAATAAAATTCAGCTTTAAAACACGCTTCAAAAGGCTGAATGTAATCTGTAACTTTTGTATCACAACAAACAAATTTAGTCATAACTTCACTGAGATGCTAACTGCATGCACAAAAATATCCAAAGCATGAGAGCAGATAGACCACTTAGTTCAACCCAATGCCACTAATTAAAGCACACTCACATTAAATATGTGCATAGCCATCTTTGAAGTTATCAAGGAAATGCAGAGGTTCACAATACATTTAAGCACTGTTAGATCAGTACCTTACATAGATTGTTCGGCAGCCAACATGCTCCAAAGCAACCCAAATTAAAGTTAACACTCAAAAAATGAGATCCATAGCACAGTTTACAGTTTTACAGTAAGCAAATCATATTTTGTAGCTTTAAAAAGTAATGCTTATTAATATCTTAAGCAAAAAATTATTTTCACAATATAAAAATTGTTTTAGCCTGGAATCACAACAAATAAAATTAATGATTAGTTATGTTCATTTAGTTAACTATTGTTCTTTTGAAATTTTATCAACCAGATATGAAAGCCCGGTTTTCATTCCTATGTTAGCATTCATTTTATTTGTCAGTCAGCTGTTTTCTGCTCCTATCAGGAATCTGGAAACAGTAAGAATAATCCAAAATACGAAGCTTTAATCAAAAGAATTTCTAAGGTCAGTAACAGTGTGATGAAGATACAATATATTTAATATGTTATCAGTATGGCATTTTATGAGATCTCCAGGCACAACTAGTTCCAAGTCTACAGACAAAAAAAAAAGATCCACTCTTCCTTAGTAACTACTTTTCAAGTACTCTTGAAAGCTCACATTTACAGAGGAAAAAAACCCCAAGACTGGTTATAAATTGTACCAATGAGGAACAATAAGAAGAGCAGTATAATTTAAACTAGAATTCTTTTTCTTCGAGAACACTGTATTTCAACAGAAAAATGGACATAAGTGAACACTAAAACCTTATGCAAAACTGAAAATAGCAGTTCTTGAACATTGATAGCAGGAATATGAAACCCTATCCTGTAACATACACACACTCCCCTAATATGCAGTGTAGAGAAAGGAATTGGCTTCCCAAGCCCCTAATAAAAACACAGCTCCAGGCATATTAAGTGAAGCTTCTTGACTTTAAACACAGCAAGTTCTGAAATAAACTTTAAAACAGCAGGTCTGTCAGGCCACAGCCACATGAAATAAAAATAATTCAGAAGTGGTTTTCCAGTAAACAGCAAAACCTACAGCACTGGTGTCAAATGTAAGAAAAGGGCTACACAGACTTAGAACTCAATGTGTTGATTTAGATGACCATCGGAGTACTTTTCACATCCAGCTTTAAAAGACATACAAACGGTAGAAAAAAAATGGAGTATGGCACAATCCTTTTTTACTTCAGTCACGACCGTGAATATACTGAACACTTCTTATTAAACCTAAGATGAAGTTAGCTCAACTCCACTGACACACAAAACCCTACAAATCACCAAAACCTTTGACTTTCCTTAAAAAAAAAAAAAAACAGCCATTTTATCAGTATCAAAAGCATGAGGAATAGTTTAGTTAGCACCATTTAACCTCAAGGACTTTCTCAATTAAGAGAAATTTTCAAATATAATCTCCGTAAATATCAGGAAGTAGGGACTACACATATACTGTGTCAGAGCTAAGATCAAAGATAAATGCACCAAGGGCTGTTAAAAGACTATTCCAAAGTCAAAGGAAAGTCAAGTTTCTGAAGGGATAAAGAGCAAGATACAGAAGAGCAGTGTCCAGGCTGTTCTGAGTCACTTCAATTTATTGAAAACTTTCTCTGTTGAAAGTTACATGGTAGAATTCTTGGAATTTTCATTAACTGAAAAGGTGTCAGACTTCTACCCATATCAATTCCCTTGTGGCCTGCAGCAGGAGATTAAACCATACTCAGAATCACCTTGCTTCTGAATCACCCCTTCACCTGCCATGAAAACTTGCTGACAAAGTGGCACCCCTTACCTTACATCAACAACCATCCTACCCTTTATAGTTAAGGCTTTCAAGTGAAAGCAGGTGCTACTCTACTATTGCATCTACAGAAGAAATTTAAATCATTATACCAGCACCACATATGATCCCAAATTTAAAAGAGAGCACATGCTGCATTTATAGCAAGTACTTAAGCTCTTTCTGAAAGCATTTTAGTGCACCCGTTCCACCATGGAACATATCTGGGGAGCATTTAAAGAAAATAGTTAACTTAGAAAGTTAAGTTTGAATTACAAATCAAGCCATTGCAAATACAAGACTTGAAAATTAACAGTCTTGGCTTCCAACACACTACTTCAGTGCTTTGGGTTTAAGTCTATGTGGAACAAGACTTAGGAGATAAAAATTTTCTCAATCATTTCTGTTCTCAAAGCCATGTGTTTCCAAAACTGTGCACTCAAAAAGACTAAAGGGAAAACATGCACATTATCAGGGAAGGGACTTCACAGGCAGCAGCTCATTCTCAAAAATATTATCTATTACTATATAGCCTTCTACTATCACCATGAAAGGGAAGATAAACATTCTGGAAGAACAATTAATTATATATTTCAAATAATGCCAACTTTATACCAATAAAAGCAATCATAAATCATAAATGGTTCAGGTACACCTTCAGTTTAAGTGGTTATGAAACCCTCTAATGCTCATCTTGCCCTGCTCAATAAATATATATATATATAAGAAGAAAAACAACCGCTCCCCCACTGGTTTTAACACAGCACTTGATCACAAAAAGGGTATGACACACACACGCACAACACAAGGTTTTCATTAAGTGGCAGCAGGATCATTTTCAGCAATATGTTCCTACAGAGACACTCAATTGTTTCAACACATATCTGCAATCTCACAGAGTGAATTCAGAAGCAGCTGTGAAGCTTCCAAGACTGCTTATATGCTTGTGGTAGTTTAAATCCCATTTTTAGGAAGATGCCTTGGGTTTCTTAAATCCTTTCTGAAAGTTAAGGGGTAAGGTAGTAAGACAACTCAGGAAAAGCTTATGTGTGTGGAATGGCATGATAGTAAGATATATTTGAAGTTTAATTCACAATTATTAAGAACACATATTCTTTAAATCTTCAGATCGTGCAATGAGAAATGTTGTTTTCATATAGGTAAGTACAGATTTTTTTCACGTGAACGTTCAGAATACTCTCTCTTCCATGTAACTATATCATAAAAAAACTTTTCTGAAGAACTCTATAAAATCCTGGTCTCAGTTTACACATTAAAAAAGCAATACAGATAATGCCATAAGGTACCTTCCAATCAAGACCCTGGTTTCTAAATTTTTTGCAGCAAGAATTCTTCAAATATTTCAGGCACAACTATAAAAGGTATCCAATGTACTACTTATGTCCTTCACTTTTTCTCAACATCCAAATTTATGACTGAAAATTAATTTTTGTAAGACTTACAGTAAGTTATCTATAACCCATTTTATGAAGACTAAAATGTCCTTCATTTTTATTTTCTGACAAGACAGAAGGTATTTATTGGGTTCAGAACAAAGAACTTTTTTACATCACTTTTCCACACAGATTCTAAACACCAAATCAGAGAACAGATTAAAGTTTTCAGCAAGTTTGTCATGCTATAGATATGCAGTGGTATTCCTTAGATCTTCCCTGTTTACTGGTCCCCAAAATTCTTCTTAAAGAGTTAAAGCTCTTCTTAAAGAGTTAAAGGCTCAGCAGATCTGTTACCACTATTTCCAGTGCTAAGGAAGATTTTTAAAGCCATCAATCTACAGAACAACTGTGATTTTTATCTGCAGCACTGGAAAACTATGACCTCCGAGAAGTTTCAGTACAAAGGAAACACCAGTCTATCTCAAGTTTGACTGTCACCAAAACATGATCCAATTGGATCATGTCAGAATTGTATCTGACATTTCAATACCCTTTAAGTTCCTACCTGTAGCAGAAAGTTTCCTATAAGACTAACAAGTCCCTACTTCTGTAACATTTTACCTACTTTTCAGCTGCTATCTACACAAACAGCTAAAACTATTTGGAACCACTGCTTCAGTTTGTAGATTAGTACACTTCTGTCTAGGCATTAAAATCTCTTCCTTCACCAAAAAGGTAACTACCAATCATAAAGCCTAATAGAAACAGGCCAGAGAACAGGACTGGTTTGTGAAAGGGGAAGGTGTTAAAGACTCTTCTCAGTTTTGTATTCATTAAGCAAGTAAAACATTCATCAAATTAGTTTTGGTCACTGTCTGTGAGGTGTCCTTACACAATGAATTTCAAGAAACCAAAGCAAGTTTCACTGCCTCCATACCTAGCAACAGTTCTGACCTTTCAAAAACTGCACTATTATATATATAAGAACTCACCTGTGTTGTTTTACCAGACCCAGTCTCTCCAACCAGCACAAATGACTGATGCCTAATCAAAATATCTGTAAATCTTTCTTTATATTCCCAGACAGGAAGTTGTAGCCTTTTTTTCAGGATGTCATAATATCGTGGTGTATGTGGTAGATTTGTGAAAGGGTTAATACTGTGTGGAATCATTGCTGGTTTTATAGTTGGTAACCCAGCAGCTGCATAATATGTAGAGTTAGATGTAGGTCGCATATCTTTTTCTTTGTCCCTTTCTCTGTCACGATCTCTATCTCTGTCACGATCTCTGTCACGATCTTTAGAACGGTCATCACGGTCCCTGTCCCGGTCCCGATCTTTCCTAAAATGAGTTAAGAAACACAGCAGAAAATGAGACACTTCAATGTTTCAACGCAGAGTAGAATTTAAATACAATGCATCTGTAAAGGTATCTAGTACAAAGTGTATACAAACCAAGTCTTTTAAGAAGCCCTGTAAACAGCTGCTACCTGGATGCTTAAGCGTCAACGTGTGCATGATACGTACGGAATATAAATACACGGTTATACTCACTGTACACAAGCACTGCCACAGTTCCCCTCATTAGAGGCAACACTGAAGAAAGCTATCACATGAAGGGAGCATCATCTTAACCCTCTTCATTTAATAACTATAAAGCATCAGCTGTGTGTTCTAGACTTTTCACACAATTCTTCTTATCCCTACTTGCTGCTGCTACAGAAACGTAAGAGAACACTAAATAGTCATCTTGCCTACCTAGCAAGGGAATTATGCTAACCCACAAAAACTAACTCATGATGATAAGCACGCCCTGAAAGAAAAGTTTGTTTGGTTTCTTAACATCCCACAAGTACTTTGAACTTTTTTTTTTTTATTCTAAGTCCTCCATACAATTCTGACACATAAGTTGCTGAGTCTGAAACCTAAGACTTAAAACCAGCCACCCAGTTCACAGAATCATTTAGATTGGAAAAGACCCTTAAGATTGAGTGCAGCCATTAGCCTAACACTACCAAGCGGTACCACCTTCTCGAGTATCACCTCCTACCACACACTTAAAACAACCAGCATTTACGTATTCCCATTTGTTCCAAATATTAAGTCAAAAAAAGTTCACTGCACTTGCAAAAGAACAATAATTTTCACCATAGTTATCTACTCAAACCTCAACCTCCATCCTCAGTCTTAGTGACAGTTTCTGAATTGCAAATCCACCTACTTGTTCTTGTGCACAATCTCACTCTCCCAACACACACCTGAAACACTTGTAAAGAAACCCCCAGTTTGATCCAAACAACTATAGCTACATGCTTTTAATAAAACCCCCAAACTTACCCTAATTCAGCATTTTGACATATGCACCACTTTACAGAAACACATCACATTTTAAACCAGTGTAAGTCAAAAGATTAGTGGCATCTTTGCCAGGAAAACTGAGATCTTTTCAGCTTTTGTGCATTATGTTAACTGAAATCCCATCAAAAAGGCAAAACAACAAACTAAGCCAACACCAGTTTTATAGTAAATGCTCATATGAACCTTTTTAGGAAGAGTCGTTAAGGGAAAACAAAACCTTCCTCTTGTCTTTACCAGCACTCAGGCATGCATGAAAGAGTAGAGAGCAGAAATCGGTTGGCCAACACTCCTCTCCACAGCCTTCTTTTTAACATACAACCAGTTACATTTGAATGCCAGCTAACTAATAAGGCAATTCCTACCTACAGAGAAGATGCAGTAACCAAGATTATATTAGTACTGGTTCTATAAATTTAAAATCAAAACATGGTGCACACTGGAAACAACCACCACTCTTGTTCTTGCATACACAAATAAACTGCATGCTGTATTTTTGGTTTTGTCCCTCAACAGTTCAATCTATTAGGGCTTCAGAGACTGCTGCAGTAAGTTGGGTTTTTTAAGATTACTTATTTTCAGCGAGTCTGTGTTTAAAGGAAGAAACATACAAAACATACCATTTACTGTCACCTACCTAACTCACTTGTATATAGATTTTCCTAAAGCTTGGGACACTAAACTGTCTGAAAATTAAGGTCCTTTAAGACCATTTGCATGAATCTGAGATACCATAGCTTCAACATTACTTCTGATATGATCAAATGTTGTATAAGCTAGAAATCTCTTCTTAGTGGACAATGGCAAGCAGGTATTGCAGAACCCAACAGGTTCATACTGGCTGGTATGGAAGTTTACCCCCTTTACAAACAGAAGGAACTAGCCTCTATTATGCTACTCTCAATGGTCGAAGAGTCTGATAGCATGTATCGGACAGGAATAAAGCTTTGGACTTGTAGTTAATGAGCTACTCACAATCTGATTTTAAATATCTGCAGGTACTGGGATAAACAGGTGGCTGGTCAGACAATAACATCATTAACAACAAAAGGAAATAAAGGCATAAAAGCAATTTAAGAATGGTAAAGTCGGGGTGAAATGCAAAAGCCTATTAACAGCACACACTTCAATGAAAGAAAGAGTAAGACATACTACTAATCGAGGGATTTTTGGAGTGAGTTTTTTTGTTTGTTTTTTTTTACAGGGGGGTGGAGTGTGGTGGTATGCATGTGCTTCTGAAGGATTTTTATTCTTTACTGCTATCTAGTCAAAGTGTAAAAAATCCACATCAATAAAACTATTCCATAATCATTTATTTAAGCAGTATTATGTCAGAACCTTCTACATCAGAGCTCATAAAGCGTACCTTCAGGTATACTTAAGCCTCTCATAAACCAATGCCACTGCTAAAACAGACCCATACTGTTACCAACCCTTCTTGCATGCTGGTATAAGCATTTCAACAGTCTTGTGAAGAACAAGCCCTCCTTAGACTCCCTCCACCAATGCTAATTCTAACTCAGGTCAGTTCTCTGATCTAGTCTCCCAAACACTCACTTGCAGTACAAGGGAGAGGGCAGCACGTCTTCTGTGCTGGTAGCAGTCTGTGTGGGCTTAAAGCATGGATAAAAATACAACCTCAAGAACAAGACAGTAGATTAAATGGACTAGAAATACGATCCAGAATGGAAGGTCCTGTTAATCCCCCATTTCTGAGTTCCTTCATTGAACTCTTAGAGCTGTTTGTTTAATCACACAAGTAAGAAAACAAACCCATCCAGTTCTATCTACGTTTCAGAAGTAAAGCACTACTTACATGTTCAGAGTTGTGTCTGCCTCTCCTTTTATAACAGAAAGACAGAAGCAGGGGCAACCAATCTCAGCATAGAAAAAATAGAACATGTCCTCACAAGCTTACTCTCTAACATCATTTTATAGCAGTATTTGTTTGTTTTTCCCTAAAAATGCTTCCCACTCTCCCATTATTACTGAAACTTCGCAAACATATCCAGACTCCTTTGGCCAACAAGAGAAAAGAGAAATGACACATACGCTGCCATACGAATTTACTATATTTCTAAAGATGCAGCTTGGTAGTCCTTCATTTATAAATTGTCAAATTCAATGTGCTTTTCATTATTGCACAAAGAAAAATTATCTCAAACCCAGAAATTAACAATAAAAGGATTCAAATTTAATCACATTTGTCTTGTGCCTGAATCCCGTAACAGCCTAAATAATCAGAAGGGTGTTAGGGGGTTTTTTGCTGTTTTTCAAGCGTAGTATGGGCTGATTTCACTTCCTTATGTCCACACATATATACACACATGGATACAAAAGAAATGTTGTAGCAATCACTAAATCCAAGCACAAAAAGCATATAAAAATGAAAATGGAAACAAAGGGCACAAGGTAAAGCCACTGATCATCACAGTGAAAGTTACACACATCTAATAGAACATCAGTGCTTTTTTTCCTCCATTACTAGATACGGCAATTGTTGATGCAAGAAAGCCAATGCAGCTAAAGGATGGTTTCTGTTCTGTTCTATTAAAAAAACTAAGTACCATGAGTCTGAACTATACATCCCACTAACAAGAACTGAAATTAAGTATGTGTGGAAAAAATTAACAGATTTTAAGTAGTATATATGCAATTCACACACTGCAACCAAAAACCTTGCATACGATTCCCATCTTTCAAAAAAGTTTTTGCTTCATAAATTATACAAGATCACAAGAACACAAATGTGCTGATGCTTATGGTTACACCAACAATTACAAGCCTGTTGGCCTGGCACTGTTGCCATGTAGAGCCACACATACCATGACAGGCTTCAATTAAAAAGGAACTCAAACCATACAGGGTAACGTGATACAACATTCATATTTGGTCAGGTGGTCCAGTTTGAATGCAAGACAAATCACCGTTCAGTTTATGAAGTGCTAACCATCCAAAAGGCCAATTCAGCTTAACCCACCTCCAAAACCAACTAAACTGCATTAAGGCGCTCTCAACACAGAGCAAGACATGTACATACATGCTATTTACACAATTCTCTCTGTGCATCTTACTTAGAGCCTTCCATAAGCTGTACACCCAAACTACCCTAAAATAATTCATGACAATGTAACATTAGTATGGCTTGTGCTACATGAATTAAAATTTCAAGTAAAATCAGAAATAATCATGTTCAAAAATTATGCTTACAGTGACTTGGTTTAAGTCTTATGCCACTTAATGCTTTTACTGGCAGAGGAGGAGGGGACAAAGAAGGGCCACAAGACCAGCACTTGTATAGATTTTAGGTGCCATAAAAGTCAAAGACTTCTAGTTAGAAAGTTTTACTACTGGTGGAAACTCATTACAGTACATACAAAATGGTAAGACTAAGGGTTCAGGATGCCAGGAAATAATCAGTAAAAACAATGCCAAATGAAACCATACCAAAACCATAAAACCCATCAACATACAAACAAGGAAATACTGACCTGTGATTATTTTACAGCCAACCCTAACAGTTGTACCACATTTAAATAGTGCCTAGTTTTGGCATGATCGTTTGAAAGTTTTACATAAAAGCTGCATATGTACAACTTTTCTGTATACCCAGAAGAGCTATTTCAACTTTTGGCAAATCATGCAAAAAGGTATTTAACGAGATAAATACTCGATACATTTACTTAGAAAAAGAAATATAAGATTACAGTGATCCTACATACAGCAAATAAATGTTCGATAATAAACTTTCATTTTTGTTTAGCAGGGGAAAATGCATCAAACCCTAGAGGCTAAAAGCTGAAGTTATACAAGCTCACCTTTAAAAAAAAAAAAAAAGGCAAGTTTTGCAAAGACTATCAGTGAACACTGACTGCTGCGGTAGACTTTAAGTTATTGCAAACTTTGAGAACAAAATGAAGTATTTTCCTTAGATAAATAATCTAGCCCAAAACAATGCTGTTGGACTTCAGAAATGGATTAATTCACGGAAGTCTTTTGTGCTCCATCAAGAAGGCCAAACTAGATAAACACTGTGTTTGTGTTCCTTGAGACTTCAGAAATTTACTTTAAAAAGCCAGCCACCCTCCCCCCACCCAATTAGTGGGTAGGAGATTATGCAAAGGCGGCTCTAAAACAACTATGTCTAAAAGGACATGAGCGTATAGTCTGTGCTCCTGCAATTTCATTAACGGCAATGAAAATCTGCTAAAGCTTGTGCGGTACAGTCCTAAAACTCTAACCTTTGCAAAACTAAGGAAAAAATCTAATCCCTCCCCTGACCTCTACCTCAAAACTCACCTCACCGTCGATTCTTACTTGAAGTAAAGCATATCCCTGCCGGTTACTGAAAGACGTTAACAAAAGAATAACGTTCCTACCAGGGCAGGCACTAATTATAGAGGCGGAACAAATCTCAAACTGACCTCTAGGACCACATTTACCAGACAAAATTAGAAGGAAACAAACAAAAAAGGAACGAGGTCGGGGGGTGGGGGATAAATAACGAAAAGAGCCGCAGACAAAGCCGGGCGCGGGGGAGTGGGCCTAGCAGCGCGCCGCCCCCGGTCCGCCGCGACGGGAGCCCAGCCCGCCCCGGCGGCTCCCTCCCCTCCCCCCCCCCCCCCCAACACCGCCACACGAGGCTCTCCCCGCCCGCTCCCCACCTCCGCGCTGCCGCCATCCGCCTCCCCCGCCCCCACCGCGGGGCCCGGGCCCGGCAGAAAGGCCGATCGCGGGCCTAGGCCTAGCGCCGCAGGGAGCTGCCGAGGCTCCCGTGCCTGCCCAGTCGAGGCGGCGCCGCCGGGGGTTCGCCGCGCAAATGCGGCTGCTGTAACTCTCTCCTTCCCCCCACGCATGGCGGCCGCCCCGCTCCCCGGGGAGGCCCAGCTCCGCGAGGAGCGGCCACGGCATAAGATAGGGAGCGGATGGCGCGGGAGCCGCTGCGATCCCCCATCCGCCGCAGGCCGCGCTCCTCAGGCCGCGCCGCCCCTTACCCGTCGGTGGTGCGTTTCTTGCTGGAGCTGTAGTCGTCCCCCAGATCTAGGCGGTGGCGCTTGGACATGGCGGCGGCGAGCGGCCGCTCGGTGCGGCGGGCAGGCGGCGGGCCGGCCGGGGCTAGGTGCGGCGGGGCGCGCTCTCCGCTCCTCGAGCAGCAGCAAGAGCAGCGGCGCCGCGAGGCCAGGCGCAGCGACTAAAATGGCGGCCGGAAGGAAGCGCCGGGGCTGCGCGAGACGCTGGCGCGCGCGGCGAAGTGACGGCGGGTGGGGGGGGGGGGGGGAAGAGAGTGGAGTGCGCGCGCGGGTCCGCCTGCAAAAGCCTTCCCTCGGCGCGCGCCCTCAGCGCCGGGCCCCGCCCCGCGCGCTCCAACGGCCGCGTGGGGCCCGCCATGGCGGCGGCGGCCGCGGGGGTGGGGGGCACGCGGCGCGGGCGGGCCCCGCGCGGGGCGGGCTGGGCTGTGGCGGGCCGCCCTGTCAGGGCCCGGCCGTCGCCGTCGGTGCCCGGTAAGAAAAAGCTGTTTCCACAGCCCGCTCCGTCCGCCCGGGCACGCGTGCCTTGGGACGGCAGTTGTCGCGGGCGGAGCTGAAGCCTGGGTAGCTGGCCTTGTAAACCTCTGGTTTAGGCCGTCAAAGGCTGCCCGGGCTGTGTCAGCCTTGCGTGTGTGGAAAGAGGCAATCTTTCACAAGTCCTCCATAGGAGCAGAAGTACGAGAAAACCCGGGATGTCAAAGCTACATGCTGTAAAAGCACATACAGCCTTTAACTATGCGAACGTTAAGAATAAGCGTTCATGGCAGTTTATTTCATGAGGAAAAAAATTTCCCTTTCAGAGACCCAGAAACACAGTTAGTACTTTTTGCCACTTGCTCTTGCAGTTTGTGTACGTGTCTGTCCAGAATACTAGTACAAGGGAAGCCCGTGTTCATAGCACAAACTCTGGTAGACCTGTTTAGTTGTACTGCATCAAAGTCTTGTAAGTATGAGCATGGCTACAATGATGTTTAGTAACAATTCCTGAAGCAAAACGAGATACGAAGTCAAGCGCCATTTCCTCACTACAGTTAAGTTTTCTTGAACGGTTACAGCTGTAATTAGTCGTTTTTCACCTTTCCAACCAGCGTAACTGCCAGCAGAAGCCTGCAAGTTTAAGCCTGGTGTAGAAGTTGGGTCCTCAGAGTTGTTTCTCGTGCCCCTAAGCTGTTCCCCATCTCTTACCACCCCCGGCACCTTATAAGAACTGGGTTAACCACCCACACAAACAACATGTGTCCTCTGACTGAAGGCACAGATGAGCCTGGGCAGAAGAAGACGAAGTCAGGCAGACAGTGAGATGCCTCTAACAACCGTGTCTTCAAGTCAGAAGCACGCTTGGTGCTCACTGAGCAGCCTCTGTGCTCACACAACTTCCTTCAGCCATTTCTGCCCCTTCCCAGCGCTAAGTCTCAGCAGATGCCTCACCTTCCAGCGCAGTCACTTGATACTTCAGCACAGCTCATAAAAGCCAGTCTCTTAAGGGCTTCTGGAAGAGCAAGAGGGACTGTTCTTGATATTTCTGACAGCTATTTGGAGAACATGAACCACTGGACATTCTGTTCTCTATTCCTCCCCTTTCCATTCCCAGTCTTATCTCATGCTCCTTCAGCCCTATGTGGTGGTTTAAATTCATATCATAGACAAGTAATTTTAAGATAGAATTAAAAATACTAACATCATATTGGTTTCTCTCTTCATCTAGGTACATTTATTGAAAAACATGCACTTCGCAAGACTTCCTCCTTGTCACTCTTCACAGCTCGTCTCCCAGAGAGTACCACAACCTTTGCTCAGCTACTTGAATGAGCACTTGCTCCCTAAGCATTTTGGTCAAAGGAATTGGGTTAGTTCAGATGTTTAAAATAATAAATTTTTGTTAACTTTATCTGACTGTGAAAGCAAGGGAGTATTCACACAAATGGCTCAGCTAACAAATACGAAAGTGGTCAGGAAAGATTATCTAGCAGCAGTGGCTTGTTCCACAAGTACAGCCAGCTCAGCAAGTGGGTGTTTGTCCATAGCTTCATGTTCCAAATTTTTCTGGGATTACATCAGTATAACTACTAAAATATTTCATGTAGACAAGTCCTTAGAGTATGTTCTTTAACAGAAGCGCATTCCTGTCCCTAATTTTAGATAATATAACAAAATGGCACCCACAGCTCAAGTGGAGTTCTAGACACTAGTGTAATAAAAAGAACATTTTCCTGCTTGGAGTTATCAACTGCAATAAATATTCCTGCAAAACTGGATTTTGAGCTTTTCCTGTGAAGCTGGAAGTAATTTCTGAAGTTACATTACAAAAAAACACTGGAATATCTATGTCACAGGTTGCCAGAGGATGTGTTTGTTACAGGATGTCTCTATCCCAAATAGCAAGCTTATTTTTTTTGATGCTGTTGTAGTGTACACAGAGCTGTTTTCTCAGAATGCAGCCAAGGGAATCCCCAAGTGTATTTTAAATTATGTCTGTCTTAAACAAAAGCAAGTGATTATTGAAGTAGAGTGTTTGAATAGCACACACTTAGCTTCTCAGAGAAGGGAGACAAAAAATATAATGGCTAGGTCTCCCTGGAAAGTGGGAAAACAGAAGAAGAACATAAAAGCATTACATGCATTAGTTGGGATGAGCAGCTACTGTTGTGCAGTTCTCAGAAGGCAGCAAGTGTCCATTAAGGGGAGCCGGGAGAGCTCTTGGGCTATACATTCCCGATCTTGATTGCTCCTCCCTATGCACAGCAGCATACAGCTACATGGTCTTGCTCGAGGTTACCATATGGCCAACACCAGGGAAGTTTCTGCTTTAGGGGGTAGGGGAAAAAAAGCAGGTGTGTCAGCAGGCATGAGATCTTAGGCTATACCTTTTGCAAATGCAAAAAAGAAGGGGAGAAAATTTTATGTTAGTTGGGATGAGCAGCTGTTTGAGTGCTATGCCTGAGACTAATATCCCACATACTAGTTCACTATTAACAATACTTTGCAAACTCCTTAACTCATCCTCCATCCAACCGTGCTTTGAGCTATACGACTGCATAATAAATGATCTGGTCCCATCCCAAAGAGTTTACAATGTAAGGCCTTCATCCTGCAAGCACACACATGCCTTATTTTACTAATGCAAATAATCCTTTTAACTTCAAAGGGATTACTACAAGTAGCAAAACTAAGCATGTAGGTAAGTGTTCACAGGATCACAGCCTTAATATAAGATGAGACAAGAGAAAAAAAGATTGGTAAGCACAAATTGACATAATGACAAAGTGATAAGCATTACGTCAAAAGCCTTAAGGATGAAAGGAATGTGTAAAATAGGGCATATTTAAGCATATTTTCTGCCTTTTCAAAGGCATTTATTAAATAAGAGGTTTTTGTACACCACCCCCCAAGTCTTTATACATCTATAAAAATGAAAATCTTAGATTACTGAAACAGGAGACATTTATGTGAGTCGCCATTTGCCTGTCTACTCTTCTACTCCCTATTTCTTACCCTACTTTCAAAAAGAATACTCATTGGTATCAAAATCCTCTTAGTCAATTTCCAGTTAATATTTTTTTGCTTTTGGTATGGGCATACTTACTATGCTATTTGGGTTGGAAGGAGTATTAACATTGAAAACTGAAACAATGGCTTAGGAGAATAACATTATCTATAAACTATTAATTTTTTTTCCCAGTTGTGCATTGCCTTCTGCCCAAAAGAATACACATGGGTCTCAGACAAGCCATAATTCAAAGACCAACCTTGGATCACATGTGGTTTCTGACAGGGAAGTCTAGTGTCACAGTTTAGGATATCATTGCTGGTAGGTAATTGCTTCACTCCTATGCTAGGGATTACCGCATCTATAAAGGGCAGAAAAATGAGATCTATCCAATCTGTCATCTTAGTTGAAAGACCTTCTTCACTGGCTTAACTAAAACAGGGGATGGTGAAGTGAAACCAGAAACTGCTGCTGCAATGGAGGCCATATTGATGAGCAGACTTGTAAGACAGTCAGAGGAGGTTAAATCTCCTAAAGCTTGTGTTTTAGAGCCCTAAAACCTCTGTAGTACATATTTCTTTTATGGATGGATGGCTTGTGGTATACCCTAAGCAACCGTCTATGTGGTCCCAATGCTGAGGCCACACTTGCACTGACAGTATTTTTTTTTAATAGTTTGCTTGTTAAAAACAAGGCTAACCCCTATTTTTTATAAATCTACAAAATGTGATATTTAATAATTTCCTGCAAACTAATCTAAAAATATCAAAACAAAGTATTTCTGATAATTATCATTGCAATCACTGTTTTAAAATTTTATATATATATATATATATATATAAATTATATACATATATATGATGAGTAATACCCTTTGGAAAGTACACAGAAGCTTTGAACACAAATGCTCATCACAGGCAAGCTCTCATTCTATCCTGCCCCACCAAGCCCATGAGAATAAATGTATATTCTCCTCATGTTCTGTCATATTATCGGAGAAAGAAAACTTGAGACAAGAACCCACAATCAGGGTATGTTTAAAAATGTCAGACTTCCACATTTTTCAAATTTAAAAATATGAAGTTGAGTACATGAACTGATCTCAGTTTCTGCAGTGAAGAAAAGAGGCAGCTTCCCTGTAATTACATAAGCTAAACTTTGCAACACTTCAAATATATATAAATCAACACTTTGAATTGCTCTGGGAAATATGCTGTAGGAAGCCGGCATGGCAACAGCAGTATTGCCATGACAGCAAACTTTATCAGCCATACAGACACTATCTGAATTTTATGAATGGTTATTAAACATTATCCCATATAGAACACACCATTGTAACTAAGTCTTCAGGTCAGAAGGGCCTGAATGATTTTGGTAAAGTTTCATTAAAAAAAAAAAAAAAAAAGAGACTGCAGATTTTGTGTCTACTAGAACACTAACCAGAGTGACAAATCACTTTTTAAAACAAACCCCATTCTCCAGAAGGAAAAGCATTGTTGTAGACAGCCAGCTGCTATTCTGAGCCCCTCGGTCACTCGCTATGGCCTTACAATCACCTTTAGTCCCATTGGAAAAACCTTGCAAGAGCACGTATTCGTTATGTGTTTTGAATATATTTCTTTGAATCAAGAAATAGTATAAAAGCAAAACATCACCCCTGAGTAAATTAGGTTATACATCTAATTTGCATTCATTATGCACAGAAGTCATACATTCTCGTAACTTCTAGGTCTTTGTGGTTAAAGTGGCGTTGTTATAAAGCTTCTGCATTTGGAAACATATGAAACTACAGGCTAATGTTGTACGTGAAGGCAGTTTATCTTTTAAGCTCCTTACAATCTAACTGCTTTCTATGCCAAGTTTGAAATCTTGTGAGAAGCTCCTTAAATATAAGATGTTTTTAGGGAGCAGTAATTATTTCATGGGGAACTGTTTAAAGTCAGAGAATGCCAGAATTTCAAGCTTGTCATTTGATCTTGTGCTAGAATATTGGAAGAAGAGTAAATGCAAGTTTTTCAGTTGGCACTTCTTTTGCAAAGATCTGATTCTTTCTTGCATTTTCTTCACAAATTTTTCACATCAGCGGAAGGAAAAAATGTACTATGTTGGTATATATTTTTCATTCCTTTTGTGTTGAGTACAATCACCTCTTATTCACTATTGCATTAGCTCCTTAAGATTTTTTTTAAGTCTTGTCTTTAACACAATCTGTAAAACATTCATATTCGTGCCTAAGATTATTCATGCTGGATCTATCAGTGGTACATCTTCACTCTGAGCATCTGCTTAAGTATTAGGAAATTTATTTGCTTAATTTCTGCTACCTATATAGAGCATACACAGTTTCAACAACTAAGATTACAAAAAAGCTAGGGAGCAGTGAAACAGGTGATCTAATAACCCTTACCTCATGGGCTACTCACATCTAAAGCGGTAAATACTAATCCTTATCTTCATAGTGAGTTCCAGACTACATAACAAAATAATAGCAGTAGAGAATTGTACACACTAAAAATCCATCATATCCAAGAAATACTTCGTAGCAAATCACTTAACAATCATACCTTGCCCAGGTAAGCCCAAATTTTTAACAATTGGCTGCCCTTATTCTTTCCCCAGATGATCAAGACTTTTTTTCCCCAGTTGTGCTAGAAGTCTACTTGCAGAAAAATCCTCAGCAGCCATGAAAACACTGGAAGTGGATGTAAACTTCTGCAGCTGTGTAACCACCCCCTTGACAACTTATTACAAGAAAGCCTCAGCCTTGTAGAAGTGATGTTAGTGTGTGTCATTCTTCTATCCCCACCTCACAGATGGGAGCAACAACCTTAGTATAACCTGAAAACCAGTACAAGAGTCCTAAAGGAGCTGAAAGAAGACATTGGCTAAGTTTTGGTGTTTGATAGTGTGGGGTTTTTTTTGGCGGCGGTCTGGTAGTGGAATTAATGCACTATTATATTACATTGCATACTCTGTAATGATAGCCTTCTCTCTAATGAGCAAGGCTGTTCCCAAAGGGAAAGGAGAGGGTGCTGCTAGAGCTTCTCCTTCTTGGGGGGAAAAAAAAAGGAAAAAAAAAGAGTGACCTTCTTTGCAGAGACAGAGGAACTTGTCTCTCAGCTGAAAACCAGAAGAATGCTATACATGCAGCATTTTTGAAAATTATAATAGCCATATCTAGGTTAATATATAAAACTCTTATGTGCCCTTTGGCTCATTTTTTTATTTTGAGTAGTGGTGACCTTGTCTTCCACACAATTCTGCCTTTGCAAAGGTGAGCCGTATGTATGGCCACTTTCTTGTCTTATAAATAGGCCTGCCCTAGAAACATAGAATAGTTGTGTGCAGGTTGCATTTAGTATGTAAGTACTGCTTTCTGCTTAGATCTGGAAAGTACTGGGAAAGAGGATGGTGAGGAGCATGCTGTTGCCATAGTCTTGCCCAGGCCCTTTGGACCTGGTCTGCAAAGCAGCAGCTTGCTTTCAGACTTCATTTTCTTGGGCCCCATCTTGCATCATGTTGATGAACATTTCCTTGTCATAGGAGATACCTCCAGAAAAGAGAATGGCTGGGACTCATTTGTGCTTGTTAGGTGTTATGCAGCCTAAATAGAGAAGCGCTGGTTCAAACTTCCTTTTGTCTTCTATAGATGTGTAATACTACTATATTGTATATAGCATTGTGTGTAACATTTTCACATGCTATATCAATGTGTAACACTACTATTATAGCAGTACTGTACTATTACTGTAATACTACTGTAATAAGAAGAGAGGCAGAATTAAGGTTAGCACAAGTAAAGAAGTGCTTCCTTCTGCAATAACATTTTTTTGAAGTACCTTCTGTCTACACAATGGTACATGAAATAGGTAACACACAGCCCAGTCTTATGTTATATTTAACGTGCAGCAAGTAGTTCCACAGGAGTAAATTAGTTTTTTCAAGATTGTGCTGCAGCACTACCGAAGGATTCCCTGACCTTCCCAATCCTGACTGCTCAGTCCCATCTCTGCAGTACCCTCTCCCTCACAATGACATGGTTGTTTTGGGTAATCACGCAGTGCATCATGCTGTGAAACGGATATGGCTGAAAAAATAGCCCAGCAACAACATAAAAGCAGTTTCTTAGCCTGTTTGATTTCCCAGCAAGGACAACAGGAGTAGCACGGGGACACAGACAAGCAACTGGAGACAGGACACTGTCAGCTGCCAGATTGCCTGAAAAAATCTATGATGTAACAGCTTGACACTGCTCATGGTGAATAAAATTCGATACTTGAATGTATCTTGGGAGGACTAGGACCAAAGAATTGCGTATTTTCTTGTAAAAGCTATTTCTTAATATGCATTTTTCCATACCAGATGACTGATCCTACATTAAAGTGACATCCTGATTGATTTGGATAGATTTACATGATTAATATTAGCTGTTCTTAGAAAAAACGCTTACTCAGCATTTTTTTGCAGAAATATTCAGATATTTGACATTAGCCTTATTTTTCCATAGATTCCAGTGGAAATTAATACCTTGGAGCAAATTTATAGTGGAGAATCCCAGAGAATTTTCTTTCCTTTAAAAGAAGGCAGTGCTGCTTAGCACCTTGTGTGGGAGAGTGATGGGGTAAGAACTGAATCTTCAGTACAAATATTCTCTGAAAAGCGTTCGTGTTCTATGAAAAGCATGCAGTATCCTACAGTGAAGCATGTTAGTCTCTAGAACAGTAAAGTAGAAGAAAACATTTCCAAGTCCTCCAAGATGTAGCTGAAACACCGTGGACCTTACGGAAGACATTAAACCAAATGAGACTCTTACGTGCTCATCTTTTTAACAGTCTGCCTATTTGGCCACTTAAAAATAAATCTAAAATAACTAGAACAAGACTCGAGCAGCTCTGTTGCCTGTCTACTAATAGACATTCATACAACAGAAAGCTTTAATATCCCTCCTACACATCCTTTAACTCTAAAGTTCTCCCATAGGTGTATTTTTTATAAGCTTTCTGATCTACTTTTGTCAAATAAGCCGCATTAACAAAGAGCTGATTTTTGGACTGTTTTAAGTTCACCTTTCTCATTAGGACAGAAATTAGTTAGGGAGCGCTTTCATAAATTGCTTTCTTGGAAAATTAGGGTGGCAGGAAAGCATTAACAGTCCAGCAGAGGGACATTGCTAGGGTAACAATGTCTTGTAATCCCCAGGATGGATCTAGAAGAGTTTTGCTGCTGTGTGCTTTAAGAATATCACTGAATGATGACAAGTACAGATTCTGCAGGTGATATATGGTAGCCTATTTATATAAAAAATAATATAATATATTATTATTTATTTGTAACTACCGCATCTTCCATCTCTATTCTGATTGAGAGTAAGTGTCACCCCTGGCTAATGCCATGTTGATTGATACTATTGAATTAAAATGGTCTCAGTAGTTAATACTAAGAAATAGCTAAGAGACACATTCATAATCTGCTTTGTCATACCTTAACAAATCACTTGTCTATACTAACTCCACAATAGTTAAGATTGAGATTGGTGTCAGTGCTTTCAAAAACATCTGCTGACTTGATCTGAAAACTGTGCTGTTTCATAGGGTCAGTATGAAAAATGCTAATTTATTTCAGCATGAAGTTTTTGAGATATAGTTTGTCCTATGCACTCTTGCATTCACAAAATCATCCAGTTCTGCTCCTGCCTATTATCTGGATGCTCCCTGGAGGAATACTACTTCTTCAGGTTTATCTCAGTTCAAACACTGTGTTCCCCTGGGGGGAAGGAAAAAGAGCAGGGTGTATGAAAGATGAGAATGCCAAGGGAAAAAACAGTAGTGGTAAAGGGACAGAAGAGCCTAAGAGCTGACAGTTACAAGAGAAAGGAAACCAGAAACAGAAAAAAGATGAAGAAAAATTCAGCTCTCTGAACAGCCTCTTCTCAGACTTTCTAAGGGGATAAAGTTTTGAAGTGAAGATGGAAGAGTCACAGAAGTAAGACTGAAAGATCAATCATTTAAGGGGAAGGAAGGGTACCACCTTCTTTTGGTTTTAAACCCCCATCAAACATTTAACATGCAAGCTTGTGTATCTTCACCAGCCCATTGGTATGAAACTGCAAACCTCAGACCTATTTCTTACGCACTGTTCCCCCTTTATCCTAATGTTCTAAAATACATACAGCTTGTGGCTACACAGCTCTGCTTGTCCCCAGCAGTCTTCCTCTGTGCTGCACGCATGCACAGGCTTGCATGGGCTGTGTCTGTGATCCCACACACCAACATTTACTTTCAATTAAAAATAATTCGCAAATTACAAACGTTGAGAAATCAACTCTAAACCGCAAAGAAGAGAGAAGCAGAGCTAATATTTCATTGAAGGAAAAAAAAAAAGAATATAGAACAAGTTAAGAGAGAAGGCTGCAGGTGAAACTTTGGTCAGGGAAAGCACGAAGTGGCCATATGCTCTAGGTACAATGTCACAGATCTCCCAGGAGATGAGCCCAGATGCTAGGTAGAATGCAACAGCGACTTTGTCATTGAGGCAGGTGAGAATAAGTAAGAAAGAAGAAACAGGAAGAGAAAAAATCCTAGTGTTAAATACCACATAAATCTAATTACCCTACTCTGAGTCAAGATCAGAACTAAGCGTTAGCCTAAATTCTGACTTTGCTGTTGTTCAGTGAATGCAGCTTTCTGGGTTTCATCTTGTTTTCTTTCAAGATGCCTGTGATGCAATACACCCCAGTCTGCACTTAGGTTACTCTTAGTGGCTCTTCCTTCCTGCCCATTTCTCAATGCAGTGTGTACCATACACAGTTATCAGCACTGGGCTGCTGTTCCATATTTTTTATCTCTTCTGTCAGCTTTCACTTCGATTCAAATAGATCCGCTGCTTTGCCAGCAGTTTTTTAAACCAGGTCTGTGCTGGAATATTAACAAGGGCTTCTAATTTTGAAGAGGAGATAAGTAAGGGTTTCTTTATCAGTTATTACAGTGTTCTTACACCTTCAACATTAAGACTCCCTCCCAGTGTGTATTCTATATTTCTGGGTAGGTCTTTTTGTTACCCTCTCTTCTTAGTCTGGAGGAGGAGTAGAGGCAATGTATTCATGCTACCAGATAAAATTCCTACAGGAATGATCATCCTCAAACCTGTAAGCAGCCCCAGTACAGTCAAGAAGCAAAGCCAAGACTGTACCAAAAGTTGTGTATTCTACAATAGCTTTCTAAGAACCAAAGGTCTTTATGGTTCAAAGTCCTAATACAGGAAAACTACTGCAAGAATTCAGCAGCCAAGAGTATTAGATAGCATCTGTTTTCTTAAGTCACCTGTGAAGAAGGTGGTTCATTGAGATACTGTTGGCAAGGTGCACTGGCTGGGGCATATCTGGAGTGTGTGTCCAACTTTGAACAGGTTGTGGAGAAACTGGAGAGGGCCCATCTGACATCCACCGACAGCTGGGCATCAGGGAGGAGCAGTAGGTCATTGGCCATCTGTGAGCGATGAAGGAGCTGGGCTTGTTCAGTCTGGCAAAGAGGAGCTAAGCAGTGATCTATTAGCAGCCTACAATGCTTGAAGGGGAGTCTCAAAGGTCACAGAGCAAACTCTTCTTCCTAGTAATGGACAATGTAACAAGGGGCGATGGGCACAAATTTCAATTAGGGAGATTTGGACTCGCTGGGAGATGTGGACTCACCAGGAGGACTGTGCAGCAGTGGAGCAGGTTCATACTGTTGTTTACCCAGGGAGACACTGAAATGTCCACCTTCGGGGCTTTTGAAGACTCACATCGGTAAAACCATAACTGACCTGATCTAGCACTGTCAGAAGTCCCAAATCACACAGGAGGTTAGACCAAATAATTTCTGAAGGTCCCTTCTAACCGATATTTTCATGACTCTGTGAACTGAAAGTAAAACAAAAAGTCAGCAGCGCTTCAAGACCAGTTCGGTAATGGCAGAGTGAATTAAGCATCATCATCAAATTATTGCTTGGCTGATGTCGCTGACATTTGAGGTAAAGTAACTATATTAAAATTGCATAATTCAGAATCTTCAATGACAGTTTCAGTAAGAGTCCCAGTAATGTAAGGTACATGGATTTTAAATCATGTTACCCTTTCAACTATAGAAATTTAAATTGCTGTGGAGTATTAGCAGATAACTTACATCATAGATGTTCAGGCCAAGTTTAATTCGTACATGAACTGCACTATTTCTCAGTTTTATCATGCTGGCACTTTTTCTTAAAGCTAAATTCACTTTTAAATAAAAGCACCAAACAGACTGAAAAATTTATCTCCCTCTAAAAATGAGGCTTTCCAAAGAAATTCTCCAAAAGTGAATGGAAAGTAAAAAGCAGCCAAGGGGGAGAAAAAGGAAAACACTGATTAATGAGGTTTGTTTGTTCTGGGGTGTGATCAAACAGGCCAGCACCACAGTCAATGATAAAAGAAGGCAAAGTGCTGTGCAGACTGTTATATTCATCTGCTTAAAATTCACATGGTCTGAGTGCTAGAATAATTTGCTCCACACCATCTGGCAGACATAAGAAGTACGAATATGTAGTGGGGGGAGGGCATGAGGAAATTTTCTGCATTTTCTATAGCATGTAGAAATACTGTATTGGAGTTTGCAACTTAAATCAATACATTAAATGCACAGGTAAACTGTAAACAATCCAACAAATGCTGTATTTTAAACCACGTAGAAACAAACTTACTACATTAGTATAATCCTACTCTTTGTACTTTATATTTGGAACCAGAATATAATACAAACTGTGAAATGCAATGCAGCAAGTCAGTACAAGTATTACTCACTGAACAGTATGAATTGTACAATGTCATCCATGCCCAAACCAGAGAGGATGACTGTTGTAGCTCTCAGCTAAACCTCTTAGCTTCACTTATAAGCTCAGCTTTTAAAACCTCCTGCTCGCAACTGTGAAAACCTCCAGCGTTGGTCAAGAAGAGAGATACCACAGAAGCAAATATTCCTACAAGATTCAAGCTGCTGTGGGATAGAGATATGTAGAATGAACTCAAGGAAATATGAAAGCCACTTTTCTAAACGTGTTTCTATGTTCTCTCTACAGAGAGCATAGTATTCTCATACATTTTACTTTCATAGTTTGGTGTGTAAGCTATGCAGTTTTTTCAGTTTTGGTTAAGAACCAAGCTTGCTATCAGCTGGAATGATGGCTGTTTAAGAAATGTATGCAAAAACTGCCCTGGATACAATCTGGCACATCATGCGTGGTACACAAGTCTTGAATCAACCATGATGTCCAGGTGAACCTGAAGGACGGAAAAGTGTCTTGTTTACTCCCATAATTTTTCCCTCAGCTATTTTTTTATTTACACTGTAGAAACCATGTTATTTCTGTATTTTTAATTATAATGATTGTGTGACTGCGCACAAATTTATTCCTATAGAATAGAATGTTACTTATCAGAGTGAGCAGTTCCCAAAGTTTGTCCCTACCTTTTATCGCCGAATCATTCTTGGAGAGCACAGAAGCTCATATCGTGTATGGATATGTACCTATTGCTCCCAGATAGGTGTTTAAAAACCTGCAGCTAATCAGACAGAGAGCAGTAGCTGAGCAGCTGTTTCCTCTAATGTGAAAGAGCTGTGGTGCTGAGACCTTGACAAGCGGGCTCAGGAGGATTCAGCTGGGACAGTTTTGGATGCTCCTGGTCTGCCAACTTCTCCATTCTGCCTAGGAAGCTGCTCATATTCTTTGTGTCCTTTGCCACCCCTCCACCCCACATGTATTGTAGCTGCTGTTTTGAGTATGACACGGACACACATCCCATCCTGCTTTCTCTGCCCTTGAAAGTGTAATCACAGAAGAGCGAGGAGGGCAGCACTCTCAAATGACTAAAGCCAAGTCTCCTGAATCTCATAACAGACAGTTTTAAGAATTCCCTCTTCCAGAAGTACAAAAGTTTTGACCAACAAAATACATAAATTCAATCATTATATCAATTTTATTATTATAATAATACAATATATACAATTATAATACAAGTTTATTGGCTGAGCTATGAATGTGGGAGCTGATGATGTCAGGTTACAGTGCCTGAGAAAGAGTTAACCCTTATGTACATCTCAGTCCCAAGGGTGTTGCTCTACTACACGTCTTAGATGACCAGAGTGTTTCTGCTTCTCCAGGCTGTTGCAAAGGATACCTAATTACAGTAATACTGCTGTCCCAGTGCTATTACAGCATTGCAAGGCAGTCATAAAGGCTGAGAAAGCATTCTCCTTCTAAGCTTCTGTTGTTAAGTGGCTTATAATGTTTCCAAAATGTGACCTTTAGAGCTGGAATTTATTGTGCTTGCATTCTACCCAAAACTAATTTAATTAGGAAGTTCAAAGAAAACCTGTTTATCAAGTTCTGAGTCATCTAAGTGGTAAAGAAGTATTTTTATATTGCTAAAATAATTCTTCAAGTGCAGGAGAAAATGGTACAAAAATAGATATTTTTTTCACTTTAGGCATGCCACATGCTGAAAAATAATCTCATTTCATGCAAAACCTTTTCAGATTTCTCTGCGTTGCTTGCAGTCAGTTTTCTCTCTCAGAACAGCCTCTGATGGTAATTCCCACATGTCAGCTATTATTGTCTCAGTTCAGTGTTTGCATCTTCAGTCTTGCTAGAGCTGTGACAACAGCAACTGGTGGCCAAATAGCATTCTTACAGTGAACAGCATTCACTTCAGTTTAGGGTGTGGAAGAATGTCAATATCTTTGCAGGGTCTGCCTGTTTGTTCTTATTAGAAAGCCAGCATAAGTTTTTCCTGTAGAGAGAGATGAAATTCCGGTGCTTAGTAAACCTCCCTGTAAGAGTTAGATCAAGACAATCATGCAAGAAACTCATAATTCGTGTAACTATGCTGTGACTTTCACCACTGGTCAAGTGGTTTTTTTATAACATTTTACTGGCTTGTGTCAGCACTGTACTGATACGGACTTGTGTGTTTAGGCACTAGGAGTATTTTGCCTTCAAGGAAGGGAAAGGAGGAGGGAAAATGAGACTGGGAAGAGACTGAGTTCTGCAGTGTCACAAGGCGTGACCAGCTTGACAGTTGGGGTGAAGGACCAAGAGGCAGACAGAGGATGGGAGCAGTAACTCCTGATGGCCTGAACAAGACAGGGCAGTGCAAACGAGCCTAAACATCACTTCTAGTGATGGACAGAAAGCTAAGGAAGACAGGGAGACTTACAGGAGTGGGATGACTGGTAACAGATGTCCTGGAGACAAGGAACCATGAGGGTGATACACTGTGGAGACAGGAAGAAGCCTAGTTACTTACCATATTTTAATCTGCCATAGTTATTAATAGTTTCTAGGCTAATATACTATTTCCATCAGACTTACTAAAGAAGATCCTAGGGCCTGAAGAGCTCACTATGGCAAGACTTACTACATTTGTTCGTAAAATGTGATTCCTTATACTACTGAGCATCTGGGGACTGGTGTACAACCACTGCAGGAGAAACACGCTTACATGGGATCAGATACAGTAGGAATTTCACCCAGTCCCTCTGTGAAAGCAAATGCCAACTAGCAGATAGGCCAGCCAGCATTCTAAAAAAAAAATGCTGGATATCTTTACCTCATGGGAGAGGATGGAGTTTGGAAAAATGAAGAAACAGGTATGTAGGTATAGATCAAAAAGAGGAATCAGAAAACCAAGGAAACAAAAAAGAAAGAGTAAAGAAAGAATTATAAGGTAGAAGGATTTTTCTATCAAGGAAAAAAAGAACTGAGAAGGCCAAGAAGAGACAACAGAAACATTAAAGATGACAAAATGGGTCAGGGAAAGAAGATTTAGAACCTCAGGCTGCTGTGTTTTGTGTAGCTCTGTGTCTATGATATGCAAATAGACTGTTTTGCATATATAAGAACAATTACAAACATCAGTTTAAAAAAGAAATTAGTATCAATTAGAAGTATTAGATAATAGCTTTTTTGAATTAAGTCCTGTGTTTATCTACAAGAAAAGCTTTCCTCAGATGCAGCTATGCCTATATTACCCTACCCCAGCCTGAGAAGGATGCATCTCCTGGGAATAACTGATTCGGCCTCCGGCGCTCAAGCAATTTGCAGCCTCTTTGATGAACCTGCAAATTATTCCATAGTATAATAATAACACAGTTTAGAGGCAGAAAAATTTCGAATACAAGGTTCTGTGGATGGGTCTAACGGCTTGTGTACACGCAAACGTTGCTCCAGAACAAGGTAAGGTACAAACTTAAAAAAGGAACAGCTCTTTCACGATAATTCCTAGTGTAAAAACACCAGCTGTAGCTGAAGCAACTCCTTTTCCAATTCTCAGTTTAATGTGCTTCCAGTCTGTTCAGTGTAATGATTCCTATACTGGTCCCTTCACACAGAAGCTCTTGGAGATGACATTTTAGTCATGGTTCAGTTGAGCTAGTTTTAGCTGGTGACCTTTTGGGTGGAAAGCTCAGCGTCCAAAATGTCACAACTACCTCAGCATATACCCCCACACCTGGCCAGCTAGCTTTGTTTGCAAACGCTCGCAGTCCCTGAGTAAAGAGAGTAGGAGGACCAGAAAACTGGTATGATTTGAGGGAGCAAATGAAGCCCAATAGAGAAGGAGATGCAAGTAGCAGATCTCAGCAGTTTCGCTACCGAAGGTTTGCATGTTTTTCACTTGTACTAAATGATAAGGTAGGTCTTGAAACTCATGTGTTAAATAGATGGAGGTAAATAGTGTCTTAATTCACACTGAAAGCACATCCAGATTCCTGATATTTAAAGAAAAACAAAAAAGTGGTAAAGCACGTAAGTTACATGGTGATTGCTTGGTACCTGGATGCTAATTGTAAGTAGATGAAGAAAATGAACAGTTAAGGATGAAACACACCATATGTCCTTCTGGTAACAGCACAGTCAGGTACCACATAAACAACTGTCTTAACACCCCCTGTTGAGGTCTCATATTGAAGGCCACTGCGTGCTTTACCCCCAACTTTGTATTTCCCGGAATTTACTTTTTTCCCCACAGTTTTAGCCATACTAGCATGGAACTTTGTTCTTTGGAGCTATTTATAATCTATTTAACAAAGACTGAATTATTTTGTATTTAAATAATATAATGACCAACATGCATCAGGACTCAAGGTCTGTCTTTGGAATACTTTTAAAAGGTGTTTTTAAGGATAGAAGATATATTTATCTGTCCGTTTAACATAGACATACCAAGTAAGTATGGTTACACTATTCACAGTTTACTAGTAGGTTTGATAGAGTTTCATGATGTGCAAGTATGTCATCCAGTTTCTTTTCAACAGAAGCCCCCCAAAATTAAATAATGCTTTCCTCTTTCCTCACCATTATTAACTATCTTTAGCTAGTTACAAGCTTATAGCATTGCTGGTATTTTTTTCATTCTTACTATACTTTATAAAGTTATCATTCACTCTTATGGATTTTTTCCCTGTTTTTTGCTTCTCTTGTCAACTTACTGTGCTTGTAACATTCACTCTGTTTGTATTACCGCTTCCCATTTTTACAACTCCCGATGTAATTTCTAATACATGCAACTAGTGTGTATGATTTTTAATTGCAAAAGTTTTTTTATCACTGAATCAGGATGGCTTTTAGCAGAATATTTCCTTGATTGTGAAACTGATTTCTTTGGTCCAGTCCTGAACTATACACCTGCATTTAGAAGGCCAGTAGTAAGTTGTAAAGAAAACCTCACTTACATCAACAAAAATATTACAAATATTTTATCCAACATTAAATATAAGACAAACATATTTGCCTGTTTTGTACAATGTAGCCACATCCTGTTGCATCAGAATGCTACAATTAGAGAAATAAATTTATGGGTGAGAATATTTAATTGCATGTTAAATACAGTTTGTGTTATTCTAAGTGCAAAATATGAAACCAAGTATTAAGAATCATTAGTGTTATGTGACAATTAAAGTCTATATGTAACTGAGGATTTCTTATCTGCAAGTTTACTGTAGAGAGCTCATTGAATTTCTAAAACAAATCATCAAGGACTGGACAAATGATATTTACACTCTTAATTATCCAGTGAGATTAGTGTTTGAGGTCTGTGTAAGTAGGTCACAAACATAGCAATGAAAATTAATTGTTCTACAGGACAGCAATGGTTCATATATTTTCTAGTCATAATTCTAGGAGTATTTTAAAGATAAGCCTCCTTAAATAATTTATTTTTAAGAAGATCTATTAACAGCATTAAAAGGATACTTTAAAAAGAGAACAAAACACCACTCTCAGTGGAAGCAATTTCCCTCTGCATTTATCCAGTTTTACTTTGCAGTACAATTCCATTTTCAGAGATACGCAGAATCAGCACTCCATCACATGTGCTGTCTGTCAAAAATGTATGTCCTCAACTGAATTTTTTTCTTTTTCAAGTATAGCCGATGGGAAGGGATAGTGTGTCACCAAGAAAAGATTCTGAGCCTATTTTTTATATCAGCTGTTACACCAATTTCAGTAGAAATGTGCTGGACTTGGCCACATTTATGTCCACACACATGCAATTCTTTTTCACCATGTTTCAGAGTTCATTACTTTGCAATGTTCTTGCTCTCAGACACTTCTTACAACAGTGCTGGCACAACACAATGCTCTGCAAATGTCAGCAAAGACTTCTGCCACATGCTGTAGCTGCTGACTTTCTGGCTTTTTTTTTTTTTTTTTTTTTTTCATTCCCCCACATACACATTTAGGCTCAAAATCATGCTATTTTAAGGCATTACCAACCTGTGTGGGTTTATTCTTTCATTACACCCATTTGTTTTATTTATTGCATTAGTTCTATTTCCACAGTCATAGCTGCACTACTGTATCAGCATTTCCCACTTCAGTTGTTTCCAGTACATTAAAAATCAGTCGTAAATATTGTTTCATGATCAAATTTGGCATAACTTGTTTTACAGGTCAAGCAAACACATTTTTCTTTCACAGATTAAAAGCAAAATCTGTTTGATGGTATTCAAGCCATTTCATTAGTTGAAAAACATTTAAATTTATTAATTTGGAAACACTGTGCCAAGTTCTGCTGTTATTTATACCATTGTTAATCCAGAGTAACCCAACCAGTAGATTAGTCTGAATTTATACCTGTTTTTATAAAAAGTCAAAAATTTACCCCTTTTAGCTTAAATAAATGGGGGGGGGGGGGGGGGGGGGGGGGGGGCGGGGGAGGGAGGGTGGAAGGAAAGAAAATAAACAGACTGATTAGAAGGAAAGTTGCCTGCTCATTGAATGGTCAAAATCAGTTGGTGTATAATGCTTTGTTGCTGCAATATTTGCCCCAGGAAGGCAGGCGACTGCAAATGCAGTTTGCAGTGATAGTTCTGTATTTCCAGTTCAGCTGGGTATTTAATTTATTTGTATTTGAATTATTAAATAGCAAGAGGAAATTGGAGTCTCAACGAGCAAGGCTGCTGTCCTGGTTTCAGCTGGAATAGAGTTAATTTTCTTCTTAGTAGTTAGTACAGCGCTGTGCTTTGGCTCTGATGTGAGAACCATGTTGATAGGACACTGATGTTGTTAGTTGTTGCTGGGTGATGTTTATACTAAATCGAGGACTTTTAGGTTTCTTGGGCCCTGTCAGCCAGAGGGCTGGAGAGGCACGGGAATCTGGAGGGGGCACAGCCAGGACAGGTGACCCAAGCTAGCCAAAGAGGTATTCCATACCATATGACGTCATGCTGACTACATTAACTGGGGGAAGAGGAAGGAAGGGGGAGACATTTGGCATTATGGCATTTTTCTTCCCAAATAATCATGACACGTGCTGGAGCCCTGCTCTCCTGGGGATGGCCGAACACCTGCCTGCCCATGGGAAGGGGTGAATGAATTCCTTGCTTTGCTTTGCTTGCCTGCGTGGCTTTTGCCTTACCTATTAAATTGTTCTTATCTCAACCCTTGAGTATTACATTCCTTTCTGATTCTGCTCCCCATCCCCCTCGGTGAGTGGGGTGAGCTTGGTTCCCAGCCGGGGTTAAACCCCGACAGCTGCCTTTCCCAAGTAAACATTAACCTCTTTCACATATGGTAACATTGATTAACATACAAAGAGAGCTTCTGCACTGCGTCCAGTCACAAACCATTTAGATCACCAGAAAACCTTGAAGATAAGTATTCTGAAACCTGATAATCTTTCACTGGCACTAAAGGCATTTTACAAGATCAAGACCTGCCGTTGAGATGTCTTCTCAAACACATCGTTGCTCACGAACACAATGCTGTAACACCTATGGTGACATTTTAGATTACTTTGGTCTAGGTTGTGCATCTTGAAGCTAGGAATTCTGAATAAAATGGATCAAACACATCACGTTGGAATAGCTCCTCTGTAGCTTTTTAATGTTGCAAATACTGAAGAGCCATTCCCAGGGAGGTCTGAGTCCATTGCACATTACTCAGAGGATTTCAGGATTCCACAGCTGTATAAATCCTTTAATTAAATTTCCTCTGTGCATGTTTTAAGGTAGGCTATAGTGTTCTTGATGTAGGTGGGTTGCTTAACAGTTCTTTCCATCTCCTACTCAAAACCCCAACAGCTTTGCCAGGTGACAGTAGCCACCTCTGCTACCGAGCTGCATTTCTTGGCACCTTTTTGAATTTCTGCATAGTCATATATCTCTCTGACAAGGATATACCTGCTGCCTTCTGTTTGATGGCTGTGCCACTGATGGATTCCTTCTCCAAAATCCAGCAAGGAAACCCTTCCAACCCAAATGAAGATCAATCGCGCTGCAGCTGAAGTTTTGATAAATACTTTTGATCATCCAATAATGACTAATTGCTTCAGGAGAGCACAGTAATTCTGATGACATTCATTTATCAAACAAGGGAGAAGAGAAACTTGGACCTTTACAGCACAGTCAGCCATCCTGCTTTAGCAACTATATTTTATTTTATACAGTGTAGGTCAGCAAAGAGAGTCTCTCCTACCCCGTTCAAATTAATAGGTAAGCCTCTCCGAAACCTGAGTGAGCACAGTGTGAATGTTACTGCAAAACGCTTTTTGTCTACACAGTCTCTGTCCTTATCCAGTTCATTTGATGTCTGAAGGAGGTTATCAAAAGACATTGACAAGAAATGGCCGAAGCACGTTATCAGTTATATAAACTGTTTCCACATGCAGCTGGCGAGCTTCTCAGGCTTTTCACTGTCTTCTGAAACCTGTCTGGCTGAGATAGCCATGAGTACTTCACGTCATGCCCGTGGGAAGATGAATCCCAATGTGTGTGCGAGCCAGTAGCTGCACTTCTCTCATATGCTGAAACGACTGTGTCTCAGGTATGGGCCCTCTCGCCAGCTGCCCCTGACTCTGGGGGACATCGCCGAAGTGAAGCCAGAGTTGTCCCTACCTTCTGCTGGAAATGTAGGACCTACCTGCTGATCTGCCTAGTTTTGCCACAAAGCACAGGTCACCCTTCGGCTGCAGTATCCAGGCTGACCTGCGGGTGGAAGTCCTGCAGAAGGAAAAGGGAGGCACAGAGGCAAGTTTCTGAAACACCGAAAACCAAAGAACGTTACCAAGACCCACATAGGGTGTCGCTCTGGAGGACGTTGTGGAGGGACTACCTTGCTGTCCTCTTCCAGTGACTCAGGGTAATTGTGCTTCTATCATCTCTCAAGGTGTTAGTGAAAATGCCTGGTACAGCTTTCCCCTGCCTTAGATGCATGCACTGGTGGCTGAAATTAATGCATCAGTCCACAAACTGCTGCTTTAGTTCATGCTATAGATTACCACTTCATAATGAGCCAAATAACCAGCTAAGGAGCAAATGCACTGCCTGTTCTGTCATATCCATGAACAGAAGACATTGCAGACAGTGGGGTAATGATCTTTAAGTTACCACAGGAAAGCTGAGCAGGACTGGAGAGTCAGAACCCTTGGACACAAGAGGGAACGGGTGATTGTCTCTGTGGTCAGCTTACCGTTGAATTTCATGCTGTCTCCTTGCACATCTTTACATACCCTCCAGTCAGGAAGTGATTTAGCTGAGACCTACAAGATTTTGTGCTATACACAGGTGTGGGTAAAACGCTTTCAATTTTAGGGTGACAGCCATAGAGGCTGGAAGCCTCAGAGACAAACCTACTTTGCTTTGAAGGGAGAAAAGATTGCACTTGACCTCTTCATTTGCACAGAGACTGCCTCTGGAGCCAGCTGGCCATAGCATCTAATACTCCATCTTCATCTAGGCAGTCTCCATGGACTTCTGAACTGCCGCCTGTGCTTAGAAAACCTAAGTTAGATTTCAGACACTGTGGATTGTTGTCACTGTCGAGGTCAAATGCCTAGAAGACAGGAGCATCTATGGCAAGGATGCTTTAAGGTTGTATGCATACATCACACGTAGTGCTATCTTTGTTAGATCTTGATAACATATTGGCCATTTTAAGCAGTAGTTGATGTGAGCTTCACTTGTCCCAAGACAAGTTATCAAATCAAGCTTTATATACATAGGTATATAACTCACTGTCCTGGTTTTAGCTGGGATAGAATTGATTTTCTTCTTAGTAGCTGGTACAGTGCTGTGTTTTGGATTTAGTATGAGAATAGTGTTGATTACATGCTGATGTTTTAGTTGTTGCTAAGTAGTGCTTACTCTAAGTCAAAGACTTTTCAAGTTCCCCATGCTCTGCCAACAAGGAGGTGCATAAGAAGCCAGAAGGAAACGGAGCCAGGATGGCTGACAGAGATAGCCAAAGGGATATTCCATACCATGTAACATCATGCTCAGTATATAAAGGCAGGGGAGTTTGCCAGGAGCCACCGACCACTGCTCAGAGGCTGGCTGGGCATCAGTCAGTGCCGGGTGAGTGAGTGTGTTGTATATTGTACATCACTTAGTTTTCTCCCTTGGGTTTTATTCCTCTTCCCCCTGTCCTCTCCATTACAATTATTGTTGTTGGGAGGTTTTTTGTTTGGCTGGTTTGGTTTTTTGTGTGTTGGTTTTTTTGTGTTTTTTTTTTTTAATTATTATTATTATTATTTTAACTTTATTTCAATTACTAAACCTTTCTGGTCTCAACCCATAGGTTTCACCTTTTTACAATTCTCCTCAGGGGTGGGGGGGCAATGAGTGAGCAGCTGAGTGATACTTAGTTGCTGGACAGGGTTAAACCACAACACTCGTTACCATTAGTGTAAGAGAGCATGCTGATGAATACATTCAGATTCCAAGACCTGTGGCTTTTTTTTCTAAGGTTGCTGGTTATTATTCTGGCAAATCTTCGTGGCATTAAGACTACTGCTCCTTAGAAAGCAATCTATAAAAGCTCCAACCTCACCCTTGTAACAAGGTGTTGATGCTATAGGAAGTATAACAGGGAACAAAGAAGGGGAAAAAATGCATGCATGAATATTCCTTGTGATAATTCCTATATAATTCACATCATAATAATAGATAAGTAAATAGATAATACTAATCGACCTAGCAAGCCAACAGCAATAGCCTCATCTGCTGGCTCAGAGCAACCATGGAGCTGTGTGGCTGTTGCTGCCTTTGCCACCTCTGTTCTCTGGACAGAGGGACAGACATTACACACCTGGTTCTTAGCTTGGCCAGCGTAATGATTCCAGATAAGCCAGACAGCAAGGCTGAAGAAACCAGTTAAAATTTTGGATGAGAACATGGTGTGAGTGAGGGCTATTTCTTTCTTAGCCTCGCCTTGTTTGCTGACATCAGTTTTACCTTGAAAATCAACTTTTACGTACCAATGGTTACTGCACGCTTAAATGATTAATTCAGTATGTAGGATCTAGACCATCTGGATCCTTGCATATAGACAAATATCCTTTGGTTATGACAAATGAAATGATAATGAAAACCATTGTCCCTGTGTCGTGGTTTAACCTTGGCCAGTAAATAAGCACCACACAGCCACTTGCCACCATGCCAGTGGGATGGGGTGAGAATCACAAGAGGTAGAAGTGAGAAAGAATCTCATGGGTTGAGATTAAAGCAGTTTAATAATTAAAAATATTTAATAATTATATATATATATTTTAAGTAAGGACAAGAAGGAGAAAAAAACACAGAGGAAAATAAACCCCCAAAAGACAAGTGATGCAAATGAAAGCAATTGCTCACCACCAACGAAATGATACCCAACCAGCCCCTGAGCAGTGGCTCCCGCACCAACCTCCCCGCCGATCCCCCAGCTCTACCCGCTGAGCATGGCGCCATACGGTACGGAATGTCCCTTTGGCCAGCCGGGGTCAGCTGTCCCGGCCGTGCCCCTCCCAGCTGCTGGTGCCCCCCAGCCTGCTCGCTGCTGGGGGGTGAGGGGCAGACACGGCCTCGGCTCTGGGTCAGCGCTGCTCAGCAGGAACGAAACATCTCTGTGTTATCAATATGTTGTCAATGTTTTCAGCACAAAGCCAAAAGATAGCCCCATACCAGCTGCTATGAAAAAATGTAACTCTATCCCCACCAAAACCAGCACACCTTGATGGATTTTTTAGAATGCTTTCTACACACACCTGCCTCATAAGTCTGCTGCATGCACAGAAACACACCGATATTTGTGCATGCCTATTATCATCAGCTTGTTATAAGTGAGCTGCAACTACAAAATACAGTTTTTGCACTGCACAATGTCAATCTTATTTCTGTTTGTTGGGGGTTTTTTAACACTACAGCACGTTAGACTTTTGTTGGCAGACCAAAGTGGGTGCATTTGGATACATTTATTTCTGGTGGATATGTTAGGAATTTGCACTGGGTGGTACTTCATTCATTTACTGTAATCAAGTAGATAGAAACTGTTCTGAAACACCTACGAAGAAGAAACAAGAGTTTAAGCTAAGGCAAGTCAGCAAGTGCTCTGTAGGTAGGATAGAAAAGTGGTTAACATTTGGCAGTTGTTTTCCTGGTTTTGTGACGACTTTAACGTTGTCCTTCCCACTCAAGGGTTTCAGTGTGAAAGGAGAGGAATAATTTTGCATAGTGTCCTTCTTAAAGGGGTCACAAGTCTAAGGTATAATGGATATGTTTAGTCATGGCTGATGCTAACTGGACAAGAAAGGAGGTGAAGCCAAGGATGGCAATGATGCTATTTCTTTTGGTTGTTTTTTTGGTTGTTTTGTGGATTTTGGTGGGGCTTTTTTTGGTTTTTGGGTTTCGTTTTTTTGTGTGCTGGCATTGGTGTGAAAGAGAAGCAGAAATGGATTGGCTGGACTCTACTTCTTGATAGTGCCAAGCTTTTTGTCACTAACATCGTGGTAGTTAGCTCCTGTTCTGCAACAGCTTTCCTGTTGGAGTAGCAGCTGTAGCTGTGATGAGTCTGTGATATAATGACCAGCGGGTAACAGTGGAATGAGCATATGAGAGAAGGAGAGGGATTTCCGAGTGTCAGGCTGCTAATAACTACCTCCAAACATCCAGTCTGTGCCAAGCAACTATACCAGGAACATCATGGTTCAGTGCAAACAGCTGAAGAGCTGTTCATCTTTATATCCCCACCTTACAAAGGGAAAGGATGAAGTACAGACTGTGAGACACCGTACCTTATATTCTCAGCCTGTGAGTGGGTTTGCCCAGTCTTTGCATTGTTCTTCTCAGTATGTCCTTGTAGAGACCTCAAGCTCTTCCATGACCTTCTGATTCTGGGATTCAGCATCCTAATTCTTTCCCACTTCTGAAGGCATTTTCTCTTCTTTTTGTTAGTCTGTTCTGGTTTAAAAAACATAAAAATAACTTCAAAAGAAGTTTTTTTACCTGTATTTATTCTTCATATTAATATGTTTATTGTTCTGCCATAGCACAGACTGTAGTTTGTGCTTCGTGATTTCTGTATTTTCTGTGTACTTGCTTCTAGTGTTGAAAAGACTCCACAACTCCCTGGTTTTAACTTTCACATTTAACTAGTCAGGTTCTTTGGTAATAACCTTTATATTGAACAACACTTCCTGCAGGTGACAGCTTTGCATGCAGGGGTATAACATTCCTTAGCTTTTCATTCAAAACATTATTTTTTCCATGTTAGTGTTATCTTCAATGGAATCATTTGCTATTCTGGTCTCAAGGGAGAGTACTCATTATGATATTCTTCTGATAAATATTTAAAGACGTAACTATCAATTTACAGCTCAGTATTTTTTACTACAAGTGGTTTCAGGCAACACACGTGAGATTACCCATTTTCTAAATGCCTTCACAAACAATGCAATTCTAGCCAGTGATGGTAATAACCCCAAACCAATACATACCTGTCTGCAGTGCAAAGAAACATATCTGTGCCAACCTTAGACCCGTGGTCTTATAATTTCTGGAATTGTCCTTGCAGATTTTTGATTTGGCTATTTTGGACATTTTTTTTGTTAAAAATCCATTTGTATTTTTTTCTCTGCTTAGGCCCATTTATCCCTGAATAGCATGGTTCTGACCTGTGGTCTAGATTTTTCCATATCAAGGTATCCTATATAGCAGATGTAACACTTCTTGCTTCAGGTATTTAGGAACAATCAGTCCATTCCACCCCAACAAAATTCCAACAAGATTACTACAGGGACAACATATATGTTGTATAGAGCAACCAGTATCGAAAGCTGGTGTTGCTTTTGGAAACTCATTAAATTGTGGCTTCCATCATGACTGGTCACCTTTTCTTAAAGGCTGAAAATCTCCCCTTGAGCACGGGTGCACAGTAAAGGCTGTACTGAGCCAGACTACAAATCAAACTAGTCAGCATCCTCTGATGATGATGACCAGCAGTGTATGAGTAAGGAGAAATTGCAAGAACAGGAGAAATACAGCATCAAACATTCCTGAGAATACTCTCCAAGCCTTCCACAATCAATAGCCTGTCTCCCAACACAAGCGTAGAGCTTGCATTCTCCACATTTTATTTTATCACGCACCATTGGAACCATATTCACAACATAATGCGATACAATCTCACACAGCTGGCAGTGCAGTCGTCTTTGTGCAGCACACACTCTCCAGACTATGCCGAGTTTATTTTTCTGCTGTTGCATTCCCCTTACTAGCAAGCTTTTGTGAAATGGCTTTTCTTACAAGTATAGCTATGGGTGGAAGGATACTGCTTAGGAATGTTGTGCCCCCAGTCTGCACATAATCGTTCAGCTCCTTGCATGTTCAGTTTACATTTTACGGACCTCTCTTTGTCATGCTTATTTTTGCCCAGATATTGCGTGTTTCTATGGGTTCGAGACTGGTGAATACCATCACCTACTGTAGCAGTCATATTTCTTTTCAAAACATGTAGCTGGTCTGATGACCTGCTCTGCTAGCTTTTTCAAAAGACTCTTTTCCTCTGGTTTGGCTCTTTGATGGATGGAAGTAAAGGCCTTGGAAGCAAATTTGCAAGGTGTGCTCCTATGCCAGGCTCTGCCTCTTTCTCTTATAGACACAGCTAAAGACAAATAAACAATAACTCTGGATCTTGATACTTCAGGGGAATTGCTGCACTCTGAATCATATCTCTTCAAGGGACATGCATCCTCTCACTCATTGCTTTCTACTTATTTTCCAGCTACTCCTACTCCCACCTTCAACATCGTGTACAAATAAACAAGAACAGAAAAATAAAATTCAGGAAGATCTATTACTCCTCAGAATATTTTTTGAATAAAGCTATGTAATCTGCCATCTCCAGGCATCTCTAATACTGATCCCTATCAGCAACATTAGTCATTAGCTAACACATTGGTATTCCTATGCAAAAAAACCCCAACAAAAAATCCCAAACCAAACCAGAAAAAGCAGCTTAGTATGGTGGATGGTGGTGCAGAAATCAGCAGATATTTTTTTCCCCCACAGCAGATCAGGAAGAAAAAAGTCATGTAACCTATGCATGCCTCAGTTTCCCATTCTGCAAAATGTGAATTGCAAAACTGAGCTCTACTTGAAAGGTAAAGTGTAAGTTTAATTAATCCATGCAAAGTAATATATAAATACTAATATGAAAAAAGGATACTGCACGCCAGCACTACATAATCTACATCGTTATTAATAGTACCATTCTATTCTCTTGGTAATTTTTTTCTGCTTATTCAGACAGCATCTTTAGTAGAAGAAACCCGTCACACCTGTCACTATGTGAATGTATAACAAAAAGAGAGCCCAAGCCTTTCCAAAGCTGTTGCTCATGCTCGGTTGGAGTGAGGAGTAAGGAACGGCACTCCTTAGTTCTCTGCGTCACCAGCTCCTACTGGCCTGGATGACAGGCTTTTCCATGAAATTCTTTTCTTCCTTCTCCCTCTTCTGCCCTTAACTACAGCTCTCGATACATTTTGCTGTAGCCGTAGTTATTCAAAAGACCAATTCTTAAGGTTCCTATGACCAAGTTGTGATGGTAAGATGTCCATACGTCTACTTACTGAGGGAACATGCTGAGAAGCGAATCTGCAGGATGCAAACATTTGTTTTGAGTAAGACCCTGCATGGGTGCAGTTAGAGGCAACTAAGGCAAAAGTAAACTCTGTTCTGTATTCTGATATGGAAAAGTTTAGGGAAAGAGAGTGATACACAGGAGAGAGCTATGATAAATTATCTTTAAGTTTGCACTCTCACTCTGCATGCTGCATAGCCCTCAGGAGCATAAGTTAATGTTCCAGTAAGATGAAAAAGAGATAGAGTTTTGGGAGCTGGTGCCACCTATATACACACTGAATATCAATGTCATTTATTTCACCTGACATGCTTACACAAATATGTTAAACTTCAAGAAAATTAGCTTTTCATCTTACTCTAGAAAGCTGAATTTAAGCTTTGGAAAGAAACCACAGAGCAATTCTTTATTTGTTAGAAAGCTAGCTGCTTTCTAAAATAAGGTGCTTCTGAGAATAGATGCGTTGATCAAAGTTGTTTTGATCAGGGGACCAAAGGCTTTGTTTTTGGCACAGGTTTTGTGTTTATATTTGTTCTTTTGGTTTTTCTTAGCTTGTTTTCCATCCTCCTTTTCCTTCCCCTCTCTCCCAAGTAGAATCAGGGTTTTTTTTCATGCTGATGGGAGATAGCAGATACTCCCCACCTTTTCCTTTTGAACCTGAGCGTCAGGACAAGCCAGCGCTGCTGTGACAGTGCTGCTCAGCCTGGTTTGGCAGGCGACACCAAGCACGGGCTCTTCAGAGCCCGCTCACCTTTGCCTTCTCCACGCAACTTGCCAGGACAGTTGCTAGAAGTAGCTCTGAGGATTTGCAGTGTGGTACTGAAGCCTCAATTTTGGACCACTGTTTTAAGTGGAAGCAGGATCAGGTCCTTAATTCTTTTGGAGCTGGACTGTGGTTTCCAGTCTGACTTAACACAGCCCACAAAAGCCAGCCAGTGGTCGGTGCCTTGCATTCTTCATTAGCCTTGGCTGTGGGACTTACAAATGAAGCCCCAGGAGCCTTAGTCTCAGTCCCCTGAGCCATCCCATTCCCACCTAGCTGGCATTTTAAAATTTAAGCACTTTTATTCTCAGAATCAGATGAGATACATGATTAAATAGTCATTTTACAACCACCTTTCAAATAACTGGAGAAATCTCTGGCAGTTAAGTTAATCCTCCTTTCTCTCCCCCTCACTCACTTTGTACGAAAGTAAATTCTGCAATTATTCGCTTAAATCCTCTAATCCCACCTGTCGTGCTTTGAATCTGGCAGACGTCTCGGTCGGTGTGGTCTGTGCCTCCAGCACCAGCAGCTCTCTCCGGGAGCAGGGCGAGGGCATCCGTGGGCAGCAGGATGGACCCCACGCCTCAGGCTGCCAGCTTTGCAAGGGGGGGTCTGTACAGGGACAGCCGGTAACGGTCCCGGAGAGCTGCCATAAGGGAAAAGTTCTGGTTTTGAGAAACATGCAGTTTGGTCCCCAGGTGGAAATTTTGTCCCAAGCTCCCATTGCCCAGGGACAGAAATAGGATCAAAAGCCTCTGGGAGGGACGGTTGTTGGCTGGAAGGTGGTTTGGCACAGCTGGCCTCGTGGCATCAGGATGTGTAACTGTCCGGAAAATCAAAGCAGACCTTCCCTGGACATGATGGAGGGCTGGTGATCAGAAACCTGCCTTCAGACATGAAGCAGTTAATACAAAGTGTTCATAATTAGACTTCATATTAGCTCTCAATTAAGGCAAACGAGGAGCGTTCACACCTCTCTCAGTGCTATTATTTCAGCCTTGCTGGCTGGCAGACTCCACAAGACAGCAATGTATCCTTGTCATAGGGACCAGCTGTCCCTGCTTAGGTGAAACAGTCCCTTTTTTGTCATTCTGTCCCATTAAAATAATTCATCAACTCCGATGCATTTTAGTAGGGGCTAATGGTGCAACCCTGTTTTCCCTTCAGATGTCCCTATTAATTACTTCTACATATTGTTGTCTGTGTTATACGGTAAAATATTTTGCAACTTTTTCTTAATTCTTGAAAATAGAGAGTGAAACAGCTGCAAAAATATCCACAATAAACAGCCGCCCTGTTTCTAACACAAACCCTTTCTGGAGGTGGTAAATCACCATTGGATTATTTTGTCTCTCCAAATACATTGCAGTTAATTGCTTTTTGGGCAGATGTCTATCACCGCCCTCCGCTGGATGGAGTCCAAACAATCCAGTCATATATCACAGACCCTATGTTGTGAGCACCCTCCTTCCATTTTTTGAACAGCAGGTAAAGAAGCAAAAAGAAAGGTTAGGAATCAGTAACTTAAAAAAAAAAAAACCCTGTTGAGTTGAATACCACATGTTGAAAATACTTTAAGGCAGAGAGTAAAGCTATGTAGGTAATTTGTGGAAGGGTACACAATAATACTGAAGCAGATTGTATGGAAGATTAGACAAAATTTTCAGATCACTGAAATTTTTTTTAGAAGTTAGTGAACTAAATTTGAAGGGACAAATTCTTTTCTGTGCCCATCTAGGGGAGACCCACAACAGAGAAACCTCCATTTGTTGCTTTGAAGACCACTTACACTGCTTTCAATACTTGTGGTTACCTCGTGCCAAGTGGGGGTCACAAAGCATGGGCTGAATCTGGCCCCTTAGGTTAGAATAACGTCTTTATTGCCCTGAAAGAGAAGGCATGGCTTAAAAATCCATTTGATATTTACATATCTTCCCATTTAGAAAAGTAACATGGAAAGCACAAATAATTTTTGTTGATGGTTCTATCTGGAACAAAGTTTTTTAACCTCTTGAGGCTTTCATATCACAGGGTGATTTGGACTCATGCGATGATCATTAGGGACAGAGCCAGCAGTGCAGCTTCGTGGCTGTTCCTTCTGCCACGAGCCAGGTTGTGTGCATACATCACATCAGGCAGTACTGTCACAGGGGACTCGTGTCCCCTAAACATCGGACCAGTATGGAAGCAGCAACCTCATCAGGTGTTTGGAGCTGAGCCATCCTCGCTCCATGGGCAGAGCCTTCAGCAGTTGCCATCCACACCATCAACCTTGGGCATGCCTAGGATGCGGCTCACACTTTACTCTCAAACTCACACCCAAGGAAATCTTGGAAAGCTCTGCAGCATGGGGGGAGAGACTGCTGGAGCTCATTCAGACTGGTCCTGTGTCATAGCCTCTCTTTGCTGTTTCAGTAACCTTCGTCCTCCTTGAATGAAGTGGTCTACACTTCTAAGGTCTTAGCACTTTCAAAATAAAGCCCACAAAGAACCTGCGTCTTTAAGTGTCATTAAATACATTTTAAGCATGGTCTTTAATGATTTTGGAAAAGAAAAAAAGAAGACCAAAAAAAAAAAGGGAAAAAAAAAGCAGCCAGCATGTGTTTTCCATCCTCATTACTAGAGCTTCCTGTCACTAATGTGGGGATGAATGAAAGTCAGTGACATCAGTATTAAGGTGTGCCATGGATAGATATTTACATTGCTCTCCTCTCTTGGAAAGTGTGTTTCTCAGATATAAGGACCTGAAAGATATGACCTGTGGGACATTTCTGTTATGTCAGGAATTTCAAGCAGACACACGTTAAAACAAGGAAGCTGAATTAATTCCTTAGCCTAGCCAGCATTAATCTCTATTGGACAGGTACCTCAGCTTTCTGTGGTATTCCTGTTGATAAAAGAGGGGCAGAAATCAAGGGGCATAACACTCACAAAGACTGAGCTTGCTTTAACGGGTTTCCCTCAAACCATCTTTCCTCGTAAGGCAGCACGCCCCGCCTCTGGCGGAGGGGGTGGCGGACAGGACAGACATGGCTGGGTTTTCAGCTGATTTCCTCACATCCCATATGTTTCTCGGCAAGATGGAAGAACTGGGTCATTATTCAGAAAATTGAAAGATGCCCAGATTCATCAGTCGGCTCTTCATGAAAGGCTTTATCATCTGCTGCTAAGGGGGTTCATCTCTAGTGTGACTCTTCACTCCTTGCAAGAGGATACGTTCTCTCATCTCTAATTCCTTTAAATTCAAATGAGTGAGTCCAGTCAGCTCGATAACAGTAAGATAAGAGATCTACACCTATAAGAGTACTCTGAAATCTACCTTTCACATGACCTCTTGTGCCACACCCTTATGAGAGTCCGATGCTAAGAAACTATGGTGTGAAACTACAGAACTAAGAGGCAAGCTCAATAAACAAGAGCCTGGTTTTCACTCGGTAAATAAACATTCACTGAGGTTCATATCAAACTAACAGTATAGCTGAAATACCTCAAATATCTCAAAAATCATTAATCAAAAAATTAAAAAATCAAAAATCATTCAAAAAATACAAAAATCATCAGAATGATAGGAAAGAAACTGAAAATTGAGATGGACTCCCTGAAGCAAATCACACATGCACAGGCTAAGGTAAGGATTTTTTCCTGGCGTATTTATTTTCTGTTTGTCTCCAAGTCATTTCTTCTTGGAAATTGCACATGTAAATGTGCATGCCTAGTTATGTAAGCACAGATACATGCAAACACACCATATATGATTTGGATTTCTCTTTACCACAATTTTTGTTAATTAATGAGAATGAAGCATTTTTCTGTGCTTTACATTCTCAAAATCCCGAAGGACTTTTGAAGCCCTACATTTGTACCAGGGACACTGACCTTGCTCTCGCTAAAACAAGAGAACTTTCCCCATTATCCTCGTGGGTGGGAAAACTGGCATTTTGCTTGATGGTATTCAACTCATACACAGCCGTGGCTATTGTTTTTAAATTTATTTTATTTACAGGGAAAGTGATACCATTGTAGGCAGGAGATTTTCCATGGTTTTAGTGAAACGCCATAGTCTTTAACTTCCACCTGGACAGCCACCAGAGACAAACAGAAAGGACCTTGGGTTTAGTGTCTCATCTAAAGGATATTATAACGTCTTGGCCTCATTATTCACAGCAGAAAAGGCCTTTGTCATGGTCAGATGGCTTTAATGTGTTTCGTATGCTACATAAATTCAAACTTGATGGCTCATTTATTTGTTGGATTGCAGCGTTATTCAACCTAAATGAAGCCTTGGTATTTACTAATAATTTGGGCTCTGGCTGTTGTTTACTTAAGCAAGCAGTGTCCACTGTCTGCTCTGTTGTCTGTATTAAGTTTGGACTCTACTAATTCAAGGGAATATTATAGAGGGGGCCAAAAAATTGCAGAGAAAATAGCTTTTCATTTGTGGACAATTATTTATCTAAGCCTTGAAAGATTAGTATTCCAATATCGCAATTTCTGACATCAATTTTCTCAGGGTCAGAAACAACTTCTCAGACTTCATCCAAGTCTCAAAGTACCCCCGTGAGGAAGTGAGTCATCGTTATCAAGATTTTGAAGAATGGCAAATTGGAGGTAAGAGGAGGTTAGATGGCTTATTCCATGTCAAGAGAAAGACACTAAAACGCATCTGGAATCCAAATCTGCCTTTTAATCTTAGGGCCATATGTCTTGTGAAAAGGGCGGGGGGAAATCCTCTCAACCCCGCGTGTTTGATCTGTCTGTCAGTGCCCCAGGAAAGCCAAGACCCTTGTGCCCAACCAGTCTGTCAGCATCCTGGTATAGGGGCCCTTCACTGAACAGTCCTGCTGGATTGGGGAATGATTTGACTGCCTTGTTCAGGGAAACGCCAACAGCATAAACAGGACCCCTCAGCGGGTCTTCCCACATTGTTTGAATGTGTTACCCACTGCCGGCAACTGCTAGTGCGCACAAAGGATTAACTCTAACAGTTTATGGAATAACACTCTTTGTTATAAAATTGTGACAAGTTAAGGTTTGGGATTGCCAGTGATAGGGACTGTCTGCAAAAACAAGCTTGAAATGATACACAACCAAACCATATACAACCCAAACCTTAATTACTAATGACAGCTAGAATGAGTTAGTTATTTAGCACGCATAAGTCAAAGTTCTTGCCCGACAGGCATCCCTGTGGGGGAGAAGGCAGGTTCAGCCCATTGACTGATCCCAGAAGTTACAATGGAGTCTTTCCTAACTTCTCCCCTCATTCATTCACTTTTTATACTATTCTTTACTCTCAGGTGGAGCTTGAGTGACTCTAGCCACACATTCTTTCATTATTGATTGGTGTAAACTTCTCTCGCTTTCATTTAAAGACAGTTGATAAGAAATGGAAAGCGCGTGCTCGGTGAGGGGCGGTCATGCCTTGGAGGTGGGTCACTTTGGGGTGGAGCTGTGTGTTAGTGTTATAATGAGATTATAATGAGCAAGGTTCATCTAAGGAGAATAGTTTCACCACAGTCGTTGGCCCAGCAACAGACATCTTCTCATATATTTTCCATTTGGCAGCCGCTATGCAGCTTATCAGCTGTATGGTGCCATCAAGCTCCCATTCCTGCAGGGAGCACAGCAGAGCCTGGCCGCAGTGTGTCTCCATCCTGCTCCACCCTCCGCTGCTCCTCCAGGATAGCGGGTTGTGTTGCCTAGGGAACCATGGTGGAGTAGATTCCATGCACGCCAATCGTCCAAAAGTGGCAACCGTACATTTCCCTAAAAAGGTTGTTACAATACTACGACTTCTATTAGGTCTGTAATTTCCCCCCTCCAAGCAATTTCCCCACAGCCACGTTTCCTGTTGTGATGTGACAGTATTCTGTGATGAAGCTACACATGATTATCAAACGATGTAGTCACACCACCCCAGAAGTGTTCAGAACACAGAGATTCTCTTCTGTTGTCTGAAAAATGAGTCTACGCGGCTATAATGAGGAACTATGCAACTACATAGAGAGTGCATCCTCTATTCTGCCTTATAGAGAGAACTACCTTTTGATGTGATGTTTTTTAAAACCTGAATTTCATAGTGGAATTCTAGCTGAACTCTCCCAGAGCTGATCTTAAAATCTTCACTCAATTGGATATTGTGAGAGCAATCTTGAAATTAAAAATTATCTATTAAATAAAAAGATAAAGTAAGAATCCTACCGTACCATCTTAGATCTAGTAAAAATCATGAACAAATATCCGTAACCAAGGCAAAAGATAGTCATCCTTCCTGCAGAAACATACGACCGGATTTTAGTAAACTGAATAACCACAAGAACTCAATTTGATTAATAGATTCAGAGTGGAACAGGATCAGTATGACTAATTTCAGCTAGGAAATACATAGCGATATATAGTAAAAATAACAAACATTCATTTATGCCACTAATTACACTTTAAAATTACATGCACAGACCCAAATTTTCCATTTCCCTGTGGAAATAAGTGCAGAATAACTAAAATTTTGGAAAAAAATCATGGCTCTGGCACCGAACGTGGGCATTCTTGGACCAGTACTCCCAGTCAAGTTTCTAGTATGAAACTGCTGCTTGCTGGACCTCCAGCCAGTTAATAATTTGACACTCCATCAAATAACTTTTCAAGTGATCTATTAAGCAATTAGGAATCTGCTCAGACAAATCAAGTGGACTTTATCATCACAGTGGTGGTAATTCAACCCTGTAGCAGAAGGGAAGTTGTACCTGGAAGTACAAAAAAAGTCCCTATTCAATACCTTTCACTTTCCTCTTAAAATTGCAAACCACATTGGCTGTGACGTAGAAATCTGTTTCCTTTTCCCTTCAGGCACAGGGCTGTGCCAGCAGCCAGCCTTGCAGGCGTACCGGGTCTGGCTGGGACGGAGTTAATTTCCATCATAGCTGCTCCCACGGTGCTGTGGTTTGGATTTGCAATGGAACGGCATTGCTAACGCGGGGATGTTTTAGCCATTGCTGAGCAGTGCTGACACAGCACCAAGGCCTTCTGCTTCTCACCCGCGAGCAGGCTGGGGGTGGGCAAGGGGTTGGGAGGGGGCACAGCGGGGACAGCTGACCCCAGCTGGCCAAGGGGATGTCCCACACCACATGATGTCATGCTCAGCAGGGCATATGATGTCATGCTCAGCAATAAAACTAGAGGTGAAGCTTTTCCAAAGCTGCCATTACTCAGGGACTGCTGAGCACTGGTCTGCTGCTGGGGAGTGACTGCTTTTTCACCACATGCTGTCTTTTCCGTTCTTTTGGGTTTTTCCCCTTCTTCCTCCTGCCCCCTCGCTATATCAAACTGCCTTTATCTCAGCCTGCAGGTTTTCCTCACTTTTACCCTTTCAATCCTCTCTCCCATCCTGCTGGGGGAGAGCGAGCAGCTGTGTGGGCCTGAGCCGCCCACCAGGGCTAAGCCACCACAGCAGGGCACAAGTCATCATGCAAAATGTTAGAAGCTTCTGGAAACTTCTTG